>NC_042618.1:52642074-53261499 GCF_901001135.1 Rhinatrema bivittatum | reverse complement strand
TTTTGTCTTCATTTTGGAACATTTTTTTCTGAATTGAGCATAGGGTATCCGCTATTTCATTGATGATTTTATCCCAGGAGTCAAAAGATGAGGAGGCATTATCATGATCAAACTCAGTTATTTTATTTTTAATTGTTTCTTTAAGTATTTATGGTTCTATCTTTTTTCTGTATGTGAAAGACTGATTTTATGTCAGTTTGTATGTTGTGTGGTGAGGAGAGTTACTTCTGCTTTTATTAGCTGGTGATCAGCCCAGGGCAATATGATGTGAGAAGAACTGATTATGCAGTTATTGGGATTGGTGAAAATTAGGTCAAGGATGTGTCCTGCTTTATGAGTAGGGTTGGTTACAAGTTGTGACCAACCCATGGCTTCCATGGTATCTAGAAAGATGTCACATGCTGTAGATTTAGGTATGCTGTCAACATGTAGATTAAAGTCTCTTACGATTAGAGTTGATTCTAGAGCTGGAAACGCTTTAGTGAAGATTTCAATTAGAGGTGAGCAGTCTTTTTGGAGTGTTCCAGTTGGGCTATAGATCAAACCAGAGCACAGGGGTCTGTGGCTCTAAACAAGGCACAGTGCACAGAAGTTCACAGAGTACTGAGAAATGTAAAAGGAGTGTGGCTCAAGGAACACACACACAAAAAAGCCAACGGTTTAAAAGCTTTCAGGTTAGAGAGGAAAACTGCTTTAATGGGCTTGGCTGCAGAGGCAGCTATAAGAGTGTTAGGAAATAGGCCAAGGAGGAAAAAAAAGTGAATAATTTAATGCTGGAAAGACAGGCAGGCATTTTTTTTTTACCTGTGGGGGTGAGAGGGGAGAATAAACAGTTGTGCAGAGGGACAGTGCTGAACAGGGCATAGCCCTCTAACAGCAAGCAAGTGCTCTACAGCTCAAAGAGTGATTGAAAGTGAACAGCCATGTATTTTTGTGTGGCTGGAGTTCCCACCTCTCCAGAGCCGAATGGGAGGGAGAACCTGAGGCTGGAGGTGTAGCAGCTAGAGAAGCAAGCCAAGGCAGCAGAACCAAAGAACCCACTCCCAGATGAACTGGCTGCAAAGAGACATGAATGGTTATCCGCATACTTTATGTCAAACACCTCCTCTGCTACTTCACCCACCCCCGCGGCAACGCGTGCCTCTCCTATTTGCAACTTGCCTCTTGTGAAATTGTAAATAATGCACCCCTTTTGACTTATATTAATGCTGTTACCTATTTTTATTCTACCTGCTCTTGTTTTTAGCTCTACCGGTTCAATGTATGTCTCTTTGTTAAACCATTCCGCGTAAACCGATATGATGTGAAAACGAATATCGGTATATAAAAAACTTCAAATAAATAAATAAATAAATAAATATAAACGGTGGCTGAGATGCATGCGATTGCAGCAGAGATGGACCAAGTGTTGAGCAAGCTATGGCAAGGCACTCTTGAGGAACTGGTGGGCAGTGTTACAGAGAAACTTGGCAGGGAGCCAGTGAATACACAGCTAGAACAAGTGGCAGAAAAGAGAGAGTCCAAGGTGCAAGAGCAGGCACAGCAGAGTACAAGAAAAGTGACTGAGTATGAGATACAAGATAGCTCATGGGGAAGTGTGACAGAGTGTACTAACAACTCCCTCATTCTACCTTAAGGAGCCTGGTTCAAATTTTTAACCCAGTTCTGCTTAAGGCAGTCCTAGGAACGCTTGGGGAGGCCCCAGGGAGCTGGTAGGATTTCATGATACACCCAGACCTATTAGTTGTACCAGATGCAAGGTGAACTGCTATCTTGATTCTTGTATCTTTGAAGCGCTGTAAATAAGTACCTGTACCATAACTAAGCTGGTTCAGTCTTATTGTACTCCTGAACTATTCCTGCAGCCACAGCAGGCCCGAATATGCTACAAGGTGCTTCACAGCTTGACCTGAAAGTGGCAATCCGGCCTGCTCAGAAGAGAGTAATACAGGATGACTTATGGAAGCTAGCATGGCAGAAAGGCCAGATGGAGGTGCTGCAGAGGAGCCAGAGAAGGGCATTGCAGAGAGCCCAGAGAGGGCTGCTGCAGAATGGTCAGAGGGCTGCTCCAGATGTAGGTGGCACAAAGGAGTTAGAAGATGTCATAGCAACAGTAAAGAGAGAGTGTACCCCTGAAAGAGGCGAATGGAAAAGAAGCCATCACTGGAACACCCAAGGAAAATCCAGAGAGTCCTGCTGGAGAAGATCTAGAACCCGGAACTACATATGGACTCATGTGAAAGATTGTAGAGTGGGCACTGGGCAAAGAGCGTCATGGCTGGTGGTAATGGTGGTGGTATTTGGGGTAACCCTAGTGAGGGGGGAGCACATCCCTGTATCCCCAAACTAACCCAAGAGTTTACATGGTGGGAGGCCAGAAAGAGCATAGTGGGTTGAGAAGCTACTTCCCTGGTTAGGATTCAGGGTGAGTGAAGATGCTTGCCCCCAACGGGTTCAAGCTGAGGGGAGGGTATGTGAAAGAGTGACCCTATTTTCCCTCCTTAACCTGTGCAAGTCTAGGCTAGATGCCTGGTCCACCTTAAATCCCACAGAGGGAGAGAACTCTGTGGGGGGGATCCTGCTGGACAGGGTGAGTCCTGAGGGTACGACCCAGCTGTGGAGGGTAAGAGTCAGAGCCCAGCTGGGATCAGTAGACTAGTTCCAGGTCTCCAGGAGAAGGCAGCTCCTGTATAACATTGCTGTCCTACCAGTCCGGAAAAGGCAGCTCCTGTAATATTGCAGTCCTAACTGTGAATTCAAGAAGTGGATCCTTATGTATCTGTGGTTACGTCTGAAGGTAAGCAGATATTTGAATATAAATAAATGTGCACTGTAAATAAAATCACTGAACACAAGCCTGCCCTCTCATTTAAAGTGTCCAGGCCCATATATCCCTCCTTTGGTTGTCCAAACTTGGGTGCAAACTCAAAAGAAACCTCTAGAGTCGGTGATTGGTGTTATGAACCTGCCCACGGCTGCCCGCGAGCAGGCTCCTCACCTTTTGCTGTTCTCCCGCTGCGCCTGGATGCCGCCGATATCAGGCCTCTTCATCGCAGCTGGAGCCGTGGATTTGCGTTCCCCCCTGCGGCCCGGAAGCCGCCCATCTTGTCTTTCTTCACCGCGGCTGGAGCCACGGACTTCCTTCTATCTTCGCGGCATGGAGCCGCTGCCGACGTCCTCCTTATCTTCGCGGTCAGTGGCTGCAAGTCCCGGCCTGGATTGACGGCTGGAGCCGTCCTTGGGGCCTCCTGCAGCAGCTGGAGCCGCTGCTGTCATCAGGGCCTGCCTCTAGGCCCAGCCCTGCGTGTCGTCGGAGTCGAAGTCGGTGCAGGACCACTGTCCACAATCCTGCACAGCTTCCTGCTTCCTCTAGGCACGCGGCCGTGCCTCTCTTCTAGATTTAAAGGGCCAATGGCCGGATATGCCCTGGGCTCCACCTTCTGACTGTTTCCTGTCCTAGCCCTATAAAAGAGCTGTTTCTGCATTTCCTCGTTGCCTTGCATTGGAGTGTCTTCAGCCCTGGAGGCTCCTGCCTGCCAGCGCTCCGACAGGTCCTTTGTCTTCTTCGTGGAGCTCCTCGACTAGTCGTCTCATCTCGTCATGTCTTCATTGCCTGAGGTTCCCATCCAGATGTCCTGGTGTCCCGCTTCCTGATGTTCCTGGTTCCTTGGTGTCCTTGTTCCAGTGCTCTGGAGCCTTCTGTTCTGCCGGCCGTGGATCTCCAAGTGACGCTGCTCCGTCTTGGGAGATGCCGGCTGTGGACTCTGTCCTGTGCTCCTGAGCCGTCCTGTCCTTCCAGCCGTTGTGGTACTCCGGATGACATCGGCTTCGTCGTCGAAGTCCCACCTTGACTGAATCCTCTCCTGCGCTCGTCCCGCTCTCCTCGTGGTCCGTGATCAGCCCCCTCGGGCTGTGTAGGGCACGTAGTGGGACAGGGTGGTCCGCGACCAGCCCATTGGGTCTGCCCGTGAAGGTGGGCTGAGTAGGGCGCCCTGAGAGACAGTGCCAATGTCTTCCTTCCCAGCTTCTCGTCTCGTCTCTGATGCCGTTGCATCAGCCTTGGTGTCATGTCTTCAACAGCATTGGTGTCATGCCTTCGCCTTCGTCATGGTGTCATGTCTTCGTGTCAAGGCCTTTGTCTGCCCTCATCCTCAGGCCGGCCTGCTGCTCCATGCCGATCCAAGCGGCAGGTCCAAAAGGGCTCGGAACGGTCAAAGGACCGTTCACCTACCAACATCATCTTGTTGTTGGCGCTGGGAGCTTGCAGGCCCTGCAGAGGGTAAGACCGTGTCTCTGCCATCCTGAGACACGTCGCCAACCCTCGGTTCGGTCCTGGATCTGTCTGGGGTCGGGCTGAGGCCCAAGGGCACACTAAAACACCCCTAATGTAACAATTGGTGTTCAAATAAAAGATAGTGTTTACTGTAATTTAAAGAATAGGATCCAACACAAGGTCAGAAAAATAAGAATCTGGCTACATCCAATAATTAGCAAAAAGTAAATGGTTTCTCAGTCCATTCTTCTGTTAATCACTTCCCTTCCTGCTCTTGCACCTTTATCCTAAGAGAAAATATCCTCACCAATAAGGGTGGGATAGCTAGAGTATAACTCCAAAATCAATTAAGACGCCAGTGGAAAAAAATCCCCAAATCCAACAATACCCAAAACGGGTTTTAAACTTTCAAACTTCAACTGTAATCCAATTATCCAAAAGTTGAGGCTCTTGATTCCTTTATTCAACAATCTCTAAATTTCTCTCTACCCTTGCTTTTACTGAACACTTGGGCAAAACGATACCTGACTTTAGCACGACGGGGGGGGGGGGGGGGGGGGGACCCTTCCCTTCCCTTCCCTTCCCTTTAGACCAGTCCAAAGCAAAAAAATCTCCAGTAATCAAAACTTTTCCTCAATAGAAACTCTGGAGGAATCTCTCATTCCCTTCTCTCCAAAACTCCTCCACTAAGCCTGTTCCTGGGTTTATAAATCCCTAAAATTTGCCTCTCCCCCAAAAAGGAAGGGATAAAGCACTGAGAGGAATCTCAAACACCACTAACTCCTCCCATTCCCCACTGCCTGGGAAAATATTAGTGATGGGCAAAGCCCTCTGTCACACACATGCTGTCTCTCTCACACGCACACACACACGCTCCTTGTCTCTTTCACACATACATACACACAGGCCCTCTGTCTTTCTTACACACATGCTGTCTTTCTTACACACACATGCTGTCTTTCTTACACACACTTTCATGCTCTCTCTCACACATACACGCACACATACACACTCATGCTGTCTTTCACATTCATGCAGACATACACATGTGCTCTATTTCTCACACACACACATTCATGCACACTTGTGCTCTGTCTCACACACACACATGCACACGTCTCACACACACATAAACACATGTATATTCAATCTTTCTATCTCTCACACTCATGCACTCATGCTCTCTCTCTCTCTCTTTCACACATATACACACACATACACACTCACATATGCTGTCTGTCTCTCTTTCCACAGAGTGTGCAGGGTGTAGGCAGGAGCAGCCTTCTTTCTTCAGCTCCATGGGCCACCCATGTCTCCTGGGCCACATGGGCACGGCCAGCACAGCAGCCTCCTCGTTCTCCCTATCACCTAAAGCAAACTTTCTTCTACGGGGAGTCTTGCCCCTGGAGGCTGATCTGGTCACATAACGGAATCTCTTTTATGAAGCTCTTTCCCCCACTCTTAGAGCTCACTTATATCTCTACAGAGAGGCTCCCTTAAGGTTCCTAGTAGAGGAAGCAGAGAAGATGCATGTCATCTGCCACAAAAGAAAAACCTCCACTAGAGAGCAAAATACAAATAAGAAGCGAGAAAAGAAATCAGGTGTTTACCATAGTTCAGAGTCCAGATATATGTCTTGAAGTTCATTCTCTATCTTCTTATCCTGACAGACCCAGGACACCTCCTCCTCAGGAGCAGTCTGCTACCCCAGCAAAAAACCCAGAAAAGGACTAAGGTGGTTCGCAGTCTCCCAAAAGGAACTACAGTTGGAGGTGCAGGCAAAATTATAAGCAGAGGCGGTCTTTGGAGTGCCAACCAGCAGAGCTGAAGATCTCCCCGCAGAATGTCAGTGACCAAATAACAGTGTACCTGCTATGCCTGAGAAAGAAAAATCAGAAAAGATCTGGGAAATCTAAAAGTAGCACCAGGCTTCGCATCTCCCAAGATGGCCCTAGTACTTCAGGGCCCTCTACTAGCATGCCGTGACTAATCGATCATGTTTTTTCTCCCCAGGTCTCTACCATCAGTGCCAAAGAGTCTTATTTTTTATTTATTTATTTAATTTATTTATTTGCACTTTTATATACCGACATTTGTTTAGTAACCTCACATCTGTTACAGATAACAGAAACATTGCAGCTATGCGAACTAGAACAAACATATGCAACAGTGCTTTACAATAAACATTTACAATAATCAATAAACTTTACAATAAACTTGTTAACGAAAATATGCAACGAAAATATGCTTTATCATAAGTTTGAACCTGCTGATGCCAGTTCTGCCCCCATTCTGGATGTGGACTCTGTCAGGAAGCACAAGTATTTCTTAGAGAGATTGAAACCCCAGGGACTCCTCTCTATACTCTCCATCCAAATGCATAAGAACATAAGAACATAAGAAATTGCCATGCTGGGTCAGACCAAGGGTCCATCAAGCCCAGCATCCTGTTTCCAACAGAGGCCAAAACCAGGCCACAAGAACCTGGCAATTACCCAAACACTAAGAAGATCCCATGCTACTGATGCAATTAATAGCAGTGGCTATTCCCTAAGTAAAATTGATTAATAGCTATTAATGGACTTCTCCTGCAAGAACTTATCCAAACCTTTTTTGAACCCAGCTACACTAACTGCACTAACCACATCTTCTGGCAACAAATTCCAGAGCTTTATTGTGCGTTGAGTGAAAAAGAATTTTCTCCGATTAGTCTTAAATGTGCTACTTGCTAACTTCATGGAATGCCCCCTAGTCCTTCTATTATTCGAAAGTGAAAATAACCAAGTCACATCTACTCGTTCAAGACCTCTCATGATCTTAAGACCTCTATCATATCCCCCCTCAGCCGTCTCTTCTCCAAGCTGAACAGCCCTAATCTCTTCAGCCTTTCCTCACAGGGAAGCTGTTCCATCCCCTTTATCATTTTGGTTGCCCTTCTCTGTACCTTCTCCATCGCAACTATATCTTTTTTGAGATGTGGCGACCAGAATTGTATACAGTACTCAAGGTGTGGTCTCACCATGGAGCGATATAGAGGCATTATGACATTTTCCATTCTATTAACCATTCCCTTCCTAATAATTCCTTACATTCTATTTGCTTTTTTGACTGCTGCTGCACACTAGGGATGTGAATCGTTTTTTGACGATTTAAAATATCGTCCGATATATTTTAAATCGTCAAAAATCATTAGGGCCACGATACAATACCAATTCCCCCGATTTATCGTCAAAAAATCGTAAATCGGGGGGAAGGGGGGAGGGCAGGAAAACCGGCACACTAAAACACCCTAAAACCCACCCCCGACCCTTTAAATTAAATCCCCCACCCCCAAATGCCTTAAATTACCTGGGGGTCCAGCGGCGGTCCGGAACGGTCTCCTGCAATTGAATCGTGTTGTCTTCAGCCGGTGCCATTCTGCGCCGCCATTTTGCAAATGGCGGCACAAAATGGCGGCGGCCATAGACCAACATGATTCGACTGCAGGAGGTCGTTCCGGACTCCCGCTGGACTTTTGGCAAGTCTTGTGGGGGTCAGGAGGCCCCCTCAAGCTGGCCAAAAGTCCCTGGGGGTCCAGCGGGGGTCCGGGAGCGATTTCCTGCCGCGAACCGTTTTCCGTACGGAAAATGGCGCCGGCAGGAGATCGACTGCAGGAGGTCGTTCAGCGGGGGTTCCAGACCCCACCTGAGTGTTGCAAAACACTTCCTAAAGGCCTTATCATGGTTTATTTGGCCTTATGATGATCAGGCTTCCAAGGTTCAACTGGAAAACGACTGCCTCTTCTTGTCAAGGGAGTTTGACATATGCAAGACAGATGAAATCCAGGCTGAAAAGGTCTGAATGATCAGACCATGTAACAGCACCTTTAATCGCCCCATATGGCCTTGTGGTAACTTGAGCGGTAGTGGGAACAGCCAGAGGAAAAAGAAGGCAGACTCTGGCTGTTCCTTAAGTGAAGTTTATTTACAGTGAAATAAAAGCTCAGTGTAAAGTAAAACAACAAATTAGGCAGCTCACCTTGAAATTCAGGTATCTCACAAATAACACAGCTTAGTGCAAAGCAAAACAAACAATTGAGGCAGCTCACCTTGAAGTTCAGGTTTCTCACAAATATTGGGTATCACACCTAGCAGGTCTTAGCATATTCCTGCCTACTCCCTGGGGTCTCTCTAACCCTTCTGGGCCCTGCCAACTTATGTTATGTTGAAGGGATCCTCCCTGCCCCAGAATCCCTTGGGAGCTGATCCTTAAGGAAGACCCAGCTAGATCTCTGTGGCTGGTCTCTTAAGATAGTTTGAGGGAGTTTCCAGTATACTCCCTCCCCCTCAGCTCAGCCTTGCCTATACAAGGGGCACCTCTCTTGATAGGAAATCCACATTGGCATTCTGCCTTTCTGCTATATGTTGGATCTTGTCGTTGAAGGACTATAGGGCCAAGAGCCATCTTATCACCCTCACATTGGACTCTTTGTTCCTATACATCCATTGAAGCAATTGGTGGTCTGTTATAAGTCTGAAATGTCATTCCAATAGAAAGGCCTCTAAGGCCCACTTGACTGCCAAGGTCTCTTTAATCACTGTTGATTACTGCCTTTCTCATGGCATCAACTTCCAACTAATGTATGCCACTGGATATTCTTGACCATTTCTCTCTTGAACTAAGACGGCTCCCAAGCCAGCTTCTGAGACATCGGTCTGCACCGTGAAGGGTTCATTGAAGTCTGGGCTTATCAGACCAGTTCAGAGTATGTCACCTCTTTGAAGGTCCTGAAGGCCTTCTCTGCTTCTTCTGACCACTGGACCTTCTCTGGTACTTTTTTTTACCAACAGCTTTGTGAGAGGCTCTGCTTTATCTTGAGCCACCGACAGTGTCTCTGAAACAGTTCAAGGGTTCATGTCAGAGGTAGAAAGGCCTATTATGCCTCTAAAGAGTATAAAATTGGAGACAAGGTCTTTTACTATAATTATAGTAAAAATTATACTATAATTATAGTAAAAACAAAACCAAAGGAAACAAATTTTTGCCTAGCTGGAAAGGACCTTTTATAATTGTGGATAAAGCTTCACCTGTTGCCTATCTTATCTGAGTTAAGACAAATCCTGACAGGGAAGATGTCCTTAAATGGGTCCACATTAATAAGCTTAGACCTTGTCACCCTCATAAATCTGTAGATCAAAATTCTGTGCCTGGTAACACTAACAATAAAACAAAGGAGTAGTTTTCTGCTGTTTTTCAGATTGAGAGTCAATCCCTGAGGGTGATTTTCCTTGTGCTGCTGCCGACAGGAGCGGAAGCTGCCAAGTCGGTTGAGCCTGTTCCTTCCTCCGGCATCATGATGCAAGATACACCTGGCTTTTTCAGGTGTATGCAGTCCCAGATTGTCAGAAAGTCTTTGTGTCGCTTGATCCCCAGAATTGTGATCCAGAAACACTTTAAGCTCACGAACATGCATTTGCCTGCAATTAGAACTTGATTGAAAGAACAGATGAAGCATGCCACCCAGAACGTCCAGAACTTTCTGAGCCAATTGGACAAAATTTTGATCCAGTCCATTAAAAAAGATTTCATTGGACATATTGCTAGATCCATTATCTTTTCTGTCCTGTGTTCGTGGTCAGTGCAGTTAGTATAGCGGTGTTTAAAAAAGGATTGGATAAGTTCTTGGAGGAGAAGTCCATTACCTGCTATTAAGTTCACTTAGAGAATAGCCACTGCCATTAGCAACAGTAACATGGAATAGACTTAGTTTTTGGGTACTTGCCAGGTTCTTATGACCTGGATTGGCCACTGTTGGAAACAGGATGCTGGGCTTGATGGACCCTTGGTCTGACCCAGTATGGCATTTTCTTATGTTCTTATGTTCTTAGGTACAACCATGTTCATTGTAATTTCAGTTTCTATCAGAAATTTACAGAACAGTGTTAAAGAGTTGCAGGACGATATGAAAAGTATCTCAAAACAGATACACTGTCAACAAGAACAATTAACTACTCAGGGTAAAACCCTAAGTAAAACTGTCACCTTGGTTAACCTATATTCTAACCAACTTTTCCCTTCAACACCACTGTGTATTTGGGACCAGTCAGCCTTCTACAGACTGGCTGGCACCCCTGTACTGGCAAGGCTTGAGGATCTGTATAATACGTGTAAGATAAGGATAAGGATGACCTTACAGGTAGTATCCAGATTTCAAAGGCAGTTCACTACAGGGATGGCAGTCAATCTGTGGAAGGCTGTCTGGTCCTAAACAGCAGCAGCAGCCCTCCAGGCCCTCTGCTCTTCGCCTGTGGACATTCTCGACAAGACATTACTCCCTCACTCCTCCTCCTTAGTTGTCACACAACAGCTGACACTCTGTTCCAACAGTCACCAAGTACACATCAGTGTCGAAGGGAAAGGTTGGTTAGTGTACAAGTGAAGCGCCGAAAGTGCTAAGCAAAACTTGTCCCCTAGATTCTACAGCAGATATGGCCGCACCACCTCTATGTATGCACAGGAAAGCTATAGATCTACATATGCTAGAAAGAAGGTAGCCCTACCCTGCCACCGTATAGAGGACAAAGTGAGTGTCCAATGATACGGCCTGGGTGGCAGCTTCTATGTCTACTGTGCATGATATGATCAACAGAGAGGAGGCTAAGGAGACCAGTGATTGGAAAAAGAGACTCTCAAATAGGACTGCCGCCAGGCCTCTGGCACCTGCCAAGCAAACCAACCAACCCCCCGCCCTACACACACTACATGCTGCCACTAAACCCTCATACAAACCATTCATATGAATCAGCCCAACATCGATGTCATTAGATGATCCTTGCCACTCCACGTTCCTGCTATCCCAGCATATCCACATTCAGTGGACAGCTTCTGAACTCTCACTTCCTCCCTCCCTAAAGTGGCAAGCCTCAGTGACAGCTTAAACTCTGGATAGGCTGCACATCTCCAACTAACTGAACTATCAGGCCCACTCCAAGAACTAGGTGGAAAAGCCTCCGTGGTGGGGTTTGCACAGTGTGCATTACAGGCAAGTGCCAACTAATACTCACACTTGTAAGACTGCATATTTGATGTTTTACACTGTCAATTTTCACATCTCCTCCCCTCTCTCAATGCTAGGTATAAACAGTGAATGGACTAAGGGAAATTTTTTAGTGCAAGGCTTGAGGCCATGCATACTGCAGCCTATACGGTCAACTCTCTGAGGCATCCCTTCTCAAGACGGGAAGCACTCAATCCCTGCTGCTCAATAGCAGTGTGTACAAAATGAATGCACACACACTGCCTGCTCTGGGGAATGGATTACTGTGGTAAGGGAGGGACCTCCTAATGCAACAGCACCCCCAGAAACAGAGATTGACAGAGGGTAACAAAGCTCGTCACTCACCAAGTCGCAAACTGACACACTTATCTTTTGAGTAGGGACTACCTGGAGCACTTTGTGCACCTACACATGGACAATGCGTGTGCTCCTCGAATGTTTGTCATCAAACATTGATGTGTGTGGCAGCTTGTCTGTAACTGCTAATGAGGTATTGCTAGTCCTTCCTCTGCAATGACACCTCACCCAGTGACTCTCAAACATTACTTCCCTCCTATCGACCCTATGCAAACATATGGAACCAATGCAAGCACGTATTATAACATATAACTGAAACTATATAGTTTGACATCCGAACTACGTCTATAAAGCCTACAATAAATATGTTAACAATCACAGGAACCTTTTGGAAACTCTGTTAAACATCGAAACTTTGTAAACCGTTGTGATGGCGAAACCGAACGACGGTATATAAAACTTGATAAATAAATAAAATAAATAAATAAAGTATGTTTATTTATTTATTTTATTTATTAGGCTTTTTTATACTGATGTTTGGAACTTGCTGTCACAACGGTTTACAATACAATAAAAATAATACATAGAATAAATAAAATAGGTAAAAAATAAAAATAATGGTAAAATCATAGTAATCGGTAAGAAGAAGAATGTATATCATCAATAATTAACCAAACTAAACATTAAAAAATGAATTTTCTAATAAATAAACAGGTAAAACTCAAATAAATGCTCTAAGCTTAATAAGATAGAAAAATAAACAGAGATGGTTAAAAATAATCCATAAAAAACATTAAAACAGGTTGTGCAAAGTAAGTATGGTGATACATTAACCGATCCAAAAGAACAAAGTAGCAAGGTTGCACTCTGCCAAAGTATATTTGTATCACGAGTGCAGAATAAGTGTCATGTAGTCCACAGGTGTCTTCCAATATATTTATTATAATATCTTCATAATGTTTACAAAAAGCGGCAACTCCGTTCTGTGTGTTGTAAATTACAGCATATTAAGTCCCCCACGGACCCACGTTTCACCGTGGTTGCTTCGGGAGGGACGTAAATTTCACATAATATCTGTATATAACTGAAACTTCATTTAACAAGGAGCGCACTTATTCTGCACTCATCGTGATACATTAACCGATGCCTTTTTTGTATGCCTGCTCGAATAGCCAGGTTGTAAGTTGTTTTCTAAACTGCTTCAGATCGGCCTGTAACCTAAGTTCTACTGGAAGGGAATTCCATAAACCAGGGCCGGCTAGGGATATAGCTCTCTCTCTCACTGTCGTAAGTCTAGCTGAGGAGACCGATGGTATGGTCAATAATCCTTTATTAGCTGATCAGAGATTCCGCTGACGAGTATGAAGTTGGACAACTGCATTTAGCCATTCTACTTGTACCCCATAGATTACTTTGTGTAAAATACAAAGGATTTTATATTGGATCCGCTTTTCAATCGAAAGCCAATGTAGCAATTTTAGTATTGGTGTTATGTGTTCTTTCTTTTTGCAACCTGTTAATATTCTAGCAGCTGAGTTCTGTAGAATCTGAAATGGCCGAATTGTAGCTTTTGGCAGGCCGAGCAGAAGAGAATTACAGTAATCTATGCCTGTGAAGATTAAGGACTGTAAAACTGTTCTAAATTCAATGGGATTTAACAGAGATTTTAAGCATCTGAGCATTTAAAGTTTACTGTATCCTTCTCTAATTTTGATGGATATATGTTTTTTAAAATTGAGTTCGGGGTCGATCCAAATACCAAGGTCTCTAACTTTATCTCCTAACTTAATTAGTGAATTATCATACAGCATTACGAGATTTTGATTAGCTGTCGAAGTTTTCCTTTCAAGGACAATTATTTCAGTTTTGTCTATATTTAGACAAAGTTTCACTTGAGTAAGCAATTGTTTAATGATGTTAAGATACATCGTAGTTAATTTGTATGCCTGTTCGAATGTGTCATTGATCGGTATAATAATCTGAATGTCATCGGCGTAAATGTAGTATGTTAAACCTAATCCGGACAGAAGGTGACAGAGCGGGAGCATATATATATTGAAGAGAGTAGCCAATAGGGAAGATCCTTGTGGTACTCCGGTGTCTAGTAGGGATGTGAATTGTTTTTTGACGATTTAAAAAAATCGTCAGATATTTTTTAAATCGTCAAAAATCGTTAGAGTCGCGATACAATAGAAATTCCCCCGATTTATCGTGAAAAATCGTAAATCGGGAGGGGGGAGGGCGGGAAAACCGGCACACCAAAACAACCCCTAATCCCACCCTGACACTTTAAAACAAATCCCCCACACTCCCGAACCCCCCCAAAATGTTTTAAATTACCTGGTGGTCCAGTGGGGGGGGGGGGGGGGGGGTGTCCCGGCGCGATCTCCCGCTCTCGGGCCATCGGCGCCATTTTGGCTGCCACTAATATAAATGGCGCCGATGGCCCGATAAAAAAAACCCACCCGACCCTTTAAAATGACCCCCTTAGCCTCCCCCACCCTCCTGACCCCCCCAAAACCTTTTAAAATTACCTGATGGTCCAGCGGGGGCGCGGGGAGCGATCTTCCGCTCTCCGGCCATCGGCTGCCACTAATAAAAATGGTGCCAATGGCCCTTTGCCCTTACCATGTGACAGGGTATGCATGCCATTGGCCGGCCCCTGCCACATGGTAGGAGCATTGGATGGCCGGCGCTCCCCCAGGGACTTTTGGCCAGCTTGGGGGGGCCTCCTGACCCCCACAAGACTTGCCAAACGTCCAGTGGGGGTCCGGGAGTGACCTCCTGCACTCGGGTCGTATTGCCAGTATTCAAAATGGCGCCCACACTACCTTTGCCCTCACTATGTCACAGGGGCCGACAGCTGGCCCCTGTGACACAGTGAGGGCAAAGGCTAGCGGCTGCCAGTACTGAAAATGGCGCCGGCGCTAGCCTTTGCCCTCACTATGTCACAGGGGCTGACCGTCGGCCCCTATGACATAGTGAGGGCAAAGGTAGCGCCGGCGCCATTTTGAATAATAGCAATACGGCCCGAGTGCAGGAGGTCGCTGGACGTCCGAGGTCACGGCGTGCGCTCATTCACCATCACCGGCGAGGGCTGCTGGAAGCCACCTCGCATGGGGAGCGCCCGATCCGCCCCGGGCTGCTGAAGCCGCTCTTGCCACCGGCTGCCCCCGGGAGGAGGGGAGAGAGGACTGGGGCTGTTCCGAAGACCGGCACCCATGGATGCGGCCAGGGCAGGTGAGCGGGGGCTGGGGGAAAGTTTGCCCGATCCTGTTGCGCGCAGGTTTTATCAAGCACAACAATGCTCCACCACCCTGGGCTTGAAAGTTATTTTTCAGAATACGGTTCTTCCTGGTACCTGTCATTTCAAATGTCATTTGAAATGACATTTGAAATGACAGGTACCAGCACACCCAGGATACTGTATAGGCGCTGTATAGCGCTGTATACAGTAAAATGGATTGCGCTTCATGGACGCTTCTTGGACGCGCTTTGCATGCGGCTTGCATTTGCATGCCATTTAAATACTGTATCGAGCGGTATGTGATCCGAACTGTGCACGCGGCAAACGAGCGGGCGCCCGGCACTGCCGCACTTTTTCTACCGCGTCCTTACTGTATCGGCCTGTATATTTGTACAGCATTCTTCAGCTGTTGCTATCCTGTGGCCAGCACTTTTATTACTTGCTGCATTTTATCTCCCTGTGGGGACAGCTCCCAAAAGGATATCTCAGACGAGTCAGAGGAAACAAAAAACATCTGCTGGCCTGTCCGGCCCTAACGTACTACTTGATCCCTGACTGCTCAGGTATGGATAGCTGTCTTGGCCTGCTGTAGTAGAACTTGAAATCAGAAGACCCCAGGAAAAAACTCTGCAAGCAGTTTTTGTTTCCTTCTTCTTGGAGGTTGCTGGTTTTTACTTGTGCTTCCCGCTTAAGCAAAAAAAAAAAAATCCCAGTGCTAACACCATGTGTAGCATGTTCAGGCCTACTGCAGCCACAGTAATTGTTCATGAATACAGTAAGACTGGATCAACTTAGTAATGATGGGTAATTGCCAGGTACTTGTGGCCTGGTTTGGCCTCTGTTGGAAACAGGATGCTGGGCTTGATGGACCCTTGGTCTGACCCAGCATGGCAATTTCTTATGTTCTTATGAAAGTATTTATTTACAGTACTTCAAAGATACAAGAATCAAAAGAATAGCTCACCTTGTCTCTGGCACACTAATAGGAAAACATCCACTGTCGGAGAGTATTGTAAAGTCCTACCAGCTCCATGGAGCCTCCTCAAGCTCTCTAGGTCTGGGCTTTTATGGCAGGATGAAGGGAACCTCCCTTCACCTAGAATCCCTTTCTGGCCTTCTACCTTAAGAAGACCTATGTTAAAAGCCTGAATTGGGCTTCTTAAGGTAGAATGAGGGAGATATCGGTACACTCTGTGGGGCCGATGCAATAAATTAGTGTAGAAAGCGGGCGCTGAACAGTCAATGCCCGTTTTCTTAACGCGCCCCAGGCACCCCCAAGGGGGGCACCATGCAATATTTAAATTAGGGGGTCGCGTTAGCAATGATGCGCTAGGCACCGAGTCACGAAAACCCATGCCGAGTTTATCGGCGTCAATTTTCCTGACCAGCAGACAGCCAAGTCACGAAAACAGACACCGACAAACCCGGCGTCAGTTTTCCTTAGCGGCGGACGGCCAAGTCACGAAAACTGACGCCAGGTTTATCGGCATCGGTTTACGTGACTTGGCCGTCCGCCGGTAAGGAAAACCGACACCAAGGGTTCAGGAAACGAACGCTTGTCAGTCGAGTGTCCGTTTCCTGAATCCGACTGTCTTTTTTTTTTTTAACTTTGTTTCTTGAATTTTTCATCCTACTTAATATCACAACAATATTACGTAGGAAGCAGTACAGAAAAGCAGTTTTTTTCTGCTTTTCTGTACTTGTTTTAGATGTGCTCAGCTATTAACGCCTGCTCCAGGCAGGCGTTAATAGATGACAGTTAAATGTGCGTCAGAGACGCACATTTTTTTTTTGCATCAGGAGTTAATGCCTAATAGCCTCATCCATATGCATTTGCATGTGATGAGTGCTATTGCATTCACTCCGCATTGGACGCGCATTGAATAGGCGCTAATCCCCTTATTGCATTAGGGGATTGATTAGCGCCTATTCAACTTGCATCCGACTGCACTGTATTGCATCGGCCCCTGTTACAGGCATCTTTCCCTAAGCCTCTGTCTGCCTGTAAAACAAAGATAGCATTATCTGTTATACCTAATTAAAAGTGCTCATTTGCACTCATTGGCACCAGGCAACTATTACACACCTAAGTTCTGATTCCAAGAACTACAATTGGTCCTTTTGAATTAAAATTTTGTCTCCTGGAAAATTATCTATTTAATCTTAGCAAATGCAGTCATGTCCATAGGTGTCAATGCAATCCAGGAGATAATATCATTGGCTTTCAGCCATAGCAGCATCCCCACCCAGCTAGGAAGAGAGGAGATGAACGAACATGAATGGGAGCAATAAACATCTGAAGGAAATCTGAGAATGATTTTCATTGGCTAAATGGAAACATTTGCTATTAACATTTCTTTGACTAACAAAAGGAACTGCTTTGTAGGGATGTGCAGGTGAAAAAATGTTTGTTTTGTTTTGTTTTTCATTTTTTAGTTTTTTCCTGCTAGATATCATTTCGTTTAATGTTTATTTCATTTTTGTAGTTCGCAGAAATTAATTAAATATTTAAAAAAGACAAAAACAAAACCAAATAAACCAAAATGGGGCTTCCCCAGGCCCCTCTGTGCCCAATCTCTCCCACCCCCAAAAAATTGCCAAGGCCAGGAATCTCTCCAGCCCCCCACTTACCCGATCTATAGGGGTGGTCCCATTAATGAGGCTGGTTCAAGGGAAAGACCAATGCTTAGGCCCAGGTATTGGCCAGATTCCATCTCTAGGGTCTTGACCTAGGCCCAGGCCCAGACCCAGAGGCCAGAGACCAGTCCTCTATAAGACCTCGCTGATGGGACTCAGCCTCTGGGTCTTGGCATCAGGCTAGGCTGCAGCCTCAGCAATGGGACTTGGCCTCCGAGGCTGGTCCCCAGTGTCAGGCCTGGGTCTGGGCCTAGACTAAGGCCATCATAACAAGACTTGACCTCTGGGTCTGGACCTGTGACCAAGCCTCGGGCCGAGCCCTGGTTCTCTGTCTAGGCCTCAGGCCAGCTGCAAATGCATATCCCTATTCCTTTGATACTTTTTCCTTTCAACAGCAGAAGAAAAAAACTCTAACAAATACCGAGTTACGTTTTATTTTCTTCATGTGAAGTCATGTCTACCAAATATCCAAACGGACTAATGTGGCACTACTTTCCGGTACTAGAATTTTTACTAGTAGAGCCACAGCCAGGCAATTTGACACCTGTGGCCAAGTGAAAACCTGCAGTCTCATCCATTACACAATACATAATACCCAGGGTTGGTGCAAGGGTATTAGTGCCCTAAGTGAACCTTCTGCCTTGCACCACCCCCAGGTCCAGCCTTTTCTCCGGCCCCCGGCCCTGACCCCCCCCCCCCCCCCCCGTCCAAACACACAAGTAAAAATTATGCAAAAATAAAATGAAGAAATATAAAACATCAATAATAATAAAACCATACTAGCAAAAGGAATATTTCAAAATAGCAGAGAAATAGTCACATCCAATAATTAAAAACTAAAAAAAAAAATGTTCCAGCTCCAAAACAAAAACTGAAGAACAGTGCACACATCAAATATTAACACCCAATGATTAAAACTAACAAAACTACCTGGGAACGTTTGATTTCCAAATGCCCTGAGATTGTCGTGGATTAGCTGATGGGGTGGGGAGTGGGGGGTTTTGTGCACAAACTTTCTCTTTTCTCTCATATACACACACAATTATACATGTTCGTTCTTTCTCACACACAAGCACATGCAGGCTCTCCCACACATGCACACTCTAGTAGAGTGTGCATGTGTCACACATGCACACTCTAGTAGAGTGTGCATGTGTGTCTCACACACACACACACAAACACACACATACACATATGCTCTCTTGCTCTCACACCCTTTCTCCCTCACATACACATGCCCTTAATCACTCAGACAGGCCCCTTCTCTCATACACACACTTAGGTTCCTTGTCTCATTCACACACGTACCCTTACACAGGCTCCCTCCCTCTCACTAAGAAATTGCCATGCTGGGTCAGACCAAGGGTCCATCAAGCCCAGCATCCTGTTTCCAACAGAGGCCAAACCAGGCCACAAGAACCTGACAATTACCCAAACAGTAAGAAGATCCCATGCTACTGATGCAATTAATAGCAGTGGCTATTCCCTAACTAAACTTGATTAATAGCAATTAATGGACTTCTCCTCCAAGAACTTATCCAAACCTTTTTTGAAGCCAGCTACACTAACTGCACTAACCTCCTCCTCTGGCAACAAATTCCAGAGCTTTATTGTGATTTGAGTGAAAAATAATTTTCTCCAATTCGTCTTAAATGTGCTACTTGCTAACTTCATGGAATGCCCCCTAGTCCTTCTATTATCCGAAAGTGTAAATAACCAAGTCACTTCACTCGTTCAAGAGCTCTCATGATCTTAAAGACCTCTGTCATATCTTCCCTCAGCTGTCTCTTCTCCAAGCTGAACAGCCCTAACCTCTTCAGCCTTTCCTCATAGGGGAGCTGTTCCATCCCCTTTATCATTATGTACAATCTGCTATGGTCCCAAGCCATGCCCCAGGACCTGCACTTATCACGCAGCTGGCCCGGCCACAGGAATGCCTTCCCTTCGGCCTCGTAGGCCAAAGACGCGGCCCTCCGCAGCGTTCTCCCTGCAAGGGAGATGCCGACGCTGATCCCCGGCTGGCCTGAAACAAGAAGAGAGGAATCTCCAGGCAGGAAGGCCCTCCGAGGAGCAGATAGCCAGAACGTAACAAGGCCCCCGAGGAGCAGGTGCCTAAGGCGTTCTAGTTCAGGAAGTAGTGAAGCGTCTCCGAATGGAGTGGAATAAGCAGGAAGGAAGTCCTTGCTAACTCATAGGAAGCTTAGGCTGGCTGGGTTAAATACATCAAGCGGGCGACGTCATGCGGAGGGGACACCCCCAAGATTCCCGGGCGTGTGTGCCCTAAGTAATCCCCGACTCAGGATGGTAGATGGGATTGCCCACGCCATCCCAGGGACGCCAAGGAAGGCGGCGTTTGCAGGCTGAGACCACCATGGCCTTGAGAATCACTGTAGCAGGGAAAAGAAAGGTGAGCAGCAAAGGTCGCAGCCGTCTGTGACCGACAGGCGCAAGGGTATCATGCAAGATTTTTTATTGCCAATGAAGAACACCATTTTATTTCTTTTATGCTATATCTTATTTTGCTGTTATCTAACTTGCGTATGCTCTGAGCTTGGTGTGCTGTCCCGATTAGAATGGTGATTTGTAGAGTGCGATTTTCCCTGCAGTGCAACCATCTGGTTGTAATTGTTTCCTTCATAAAATGTATATGGCGGGATATATTGCTTGTAGGGGGGCGGGGCATGGGGATTGGGCTAAGGAGGGGGTTCTTGTTGTAGTTTCTGTTTTTTTTGGGGGGGTTGGGGCTTTACACTGTTATGGCTTCATAGAATTCATCTAATTTCTTCATTATTTTTTGTGTGGCTAACCATATGGTTTGTGAAGGTATTTAAGGAATATGATTGTTACCTGTTTGCCTGTGTACTGGACTTCCAGGGAGTTTTTGGTTTAAAGCATGACTGGGTTTACATTAAAAAAATTAGGCACCTCCTATATTATGAGACAACATGCCACAGGTGTGGCTTTGCACAGGTACACTGATACTATCTTTTGTTTATCCTAGAGGGTAACTGTGTTTGTATTTTTTGTGCAAAATGACATTCTTTTTTGTGCATTTTTTAATTCAAGAACTATGCGTTCAAAGGTTAAGATACTGTCCTTGAAAGTTAGAATGTTAGGGGCATTTCTATTCCTATAAAGTACACAAGATTTAAGTATTGTAAAATACAAAAATGCTCATGTAGTATTTTTACAAGAAATGCATACGACAAGGGAAGAATATAGTAAATTAAGGAGGGATTGGATGGGCCAAGTCTTTGAAGAGTCTTTTAATTCTAAAAGCAGAGGAGCTTGCATTCTGCTGCACAAGGCCCTTCTGCTTAATATTCTGAACTTCTTATCAAGATCCGGAAAGACATTTTGTAGTGGTGGAGGGCACCTTGTATGGGGAAGTTATGACATTGGTGAAAATTTATGGACCTAATATTAATGGTGGGGATTTCTGTACTTCCTTATTTAATCTATTGGGATCCTTTACCAGCTCTAAATTGCTGATGTAGGGATTGGAATATTTCTTTAAAACCCATGATGGACAGATTTCATGCTACCTTGATGCCTGCTCAGCTGCCTGAGAGTCTCTTAAATGGGATCCAGCTTTCTGACCTCAAAAATTTCTGGAGGGAAAAGAATCTTACTAGTTGATACTACACATTTTTTTCTCCTCATCAAGGGCCCTTTAGCAAGATAGATTATTTTCTTTGCAATTCCACACTTGTCACGAGTAAGCAATTGTGATATCTTGGATAGTTACTTATCCAACCATCATCCTACCATGGGTCTAGGATTAGATGGCTCCTCAATCTCCCAATCCTTAAGACTACTGGTTTCAAGAAATTGATTACAGAGTTTGTCAGATTTTAATCTTCCTCATCCAGCAACTGACTACAGTCCCTTTCTGCACGAGGACTGGGGTCAGGAAATATCCTCTCAGGAGCAGGGAAGGAGCTGGATCTTCTTCTTCCTAGCCAGCCCCCTCCCCCGCAGGTTGAGCCCTTGGGTTCTGGGGGCCAGTAGGGCTTAGCTAGACAGAATGGATAAGCTGGTCAAGGCAAGTTAGACACAGGCTGGAAGTTGAGGGCAGAGACAGACTAGGACAGGCATTGAGTTGAGGACTGGATACTGAAACAAGCGATGAGCTGTGAATTATATGCTAGATAGGGATGTGAATCGTGTCCTCGATCGTCTTAACGATCGATTTCGGCTGGGAGGGGGAGGGAATCGTATTGTTGCCGTTTGGGGGGGTAAAATATCGTGAAAAATCGTTAAAAATCGTTAAAAATCGAAAAATCGAAAAACCGAAAAACCGGCACATTAAAACCCCCTAAAACCCACCCCCGACCCTTTAAATTAAATCCCCCACCCTCCCGAACCCCCCCCCCAAATAACTTAAATAACCTGCGGGTCCAGCGGCGGTCCGGAACGGCAGCGGTCCGGAACGGGTTCCTGCTCCTGAATCTTGTCATCTTCAGCCGGCGCCATTTTCCAAAATGGCGCCGAAAAATGGCGGCGGCCATAGACGAAAAAGATTGGACGGCAGGAGGTCCTTCCGGACCCCCGCTGGACTTTTGGCAAGTCTCGTGGGGGTCAGGAGGCCCCCCACAAGCTGGCCAAAAGTTCCTGGAGGTCCAGCAGGGGTCAGGGAGCGATTTCCCGCCGCGAATCGTTTTCGTACGGAAAATGGCGCCGGCAGGAGATCGACTGCAGGAGGTCGTTCAGCGAGGGTTCCGGCGCCTCGCTGAACGACCTCCTGCAGTCGATCTCCTGCCGGCGCCATTTTCCGTATGGAAAATGGCGCCGGCCATACACGTATGGCCGGCGCCATTTTCCGTACGAAAACAATTCGCGGCGGGAAATCGCTCCCTGACCCCCGCTGGACCTCCAGGAACTTTTGGCCAGCTTGTGGGGGGCCTCCTGACCCCCACGAGACTTGCCAAAAGTCCAGCGGGGGTCCGGAAGGACCTCCTGCCGTCCAATCTTTTTCGTCTATGGCCGCCGCCATTTTTCGGCGCCATTTTGGAAAATGGCGCCGGCTGAAGACGACAAGATTCAGGAGCAGGAGCCCGTTCCGGACCGCTGCCGTTCCGGACCGCCGCTGGACCCGCAGGTTATTTAAGTTATTGGGGGGGGGTTCGGGAGGGTGGGGGATTTAATTTAAAGGGTCGGGGGTGGGTTTTAGGGGGTTTTAGTGTGCCGGCTCACGATTCTAACGATTTATAACGATAAATCGTTAGAATCTGTATTGTATTGTGTTCCATAACGGTTTAAGACGATATTAAAATTATCGGACGATAATTTTAATCGTCCTAAAACGATTCACATCCCTAACAGGTAAGGATCCTGGGACAGGGAGCTGTGGACTGGATACTGGACAGACAGGGAGCTATGGAAAGGGCACTGGGGACTGGGCAGGGCATGAATAGACCAGTCAAGGACAGTACTAAATAAGGCAGACTAGGGCAGGACTTTGATAAGGCAGACAAGGGTAGGGGAAAACAAGGACAACATAGAGCAAAAAACACAGAAGTCTGAAGGTAGCAAGACTGGAGGCCTGAAGGCCACTAAGCATGGTAAGGCATGGTAATAGCAGGCCCAAAGGCCACAAGGCAAGGGTAGGCCTAGATAGGGCACAAGGCAAGAAGCAAGGTACAAAAAGGCTCGGAGGCCACAAGGCAAGGTAAGTTAGGCCGCAAGGCAAGGAGCAAGAAGGTCCACAGACCACAAGGCAAGGAAAGGCCTAGAGAGGCTGCAAGGCAAGGAGCAAGACACCAGACGTCCCGGAGGCCACAATGCAAAGAGCAAGGTAAGAAAGGCCAGGTCAGAGAGCCAAGGGTGACTCCATGAAACAGCATCTAGATTCTGGCAAGGCAGGGTTAAATGGGGTTGAAGCTTGGGTGTGGTGCAGTCAGCAAGGCAGAGCTTGGCAAGGCTGGAGATGAAGCTCGCTGAGGCCCCTTGGTGGATAGAAGACTGTACCACAGGCTGAGTCAAGTGGCCAGTAAGTAGATGGCTCGGGTAGCTCAGAACAGAGCTCACTGGAGACCTCTATTGGTGGGGAGGTGTCACAGCAGGCTAGATCAGAGCACAGTGAGGTTGCATAGCAAATTAAATCATGACACTTACTTTGTTGGGAAACACTGAAAACTGCCCTAAGAGGTGGTATAATCTCTGTCACTAGCTACCTGAAAAAGAAAAATATTTCAACATCAGCAAGACCTTATTCTGCAGATACGGGATCTGGAAACTAGATTTCAGAAGAGTGGGTCTCTAAAGTGTTCAGAGCCCTCATATTAGCTAAGAATGAACTTAAGATCCTGCAAGTAGAGCAAATTGAAAAATCTATGAGACTTGCTAGACAAAGATTTTATGAAAAGGGAAATAAGCCTGGATCTTTGTTGGCTAGGATGGTTAGACAATAGACAGCTAGTACCCTTTGTCATGACTGGCTAACCACAGGACATCCCACAATTGACCGCACTCACCACAAGTTGCCCATGCAACTCGGACACCAACATCAGCTGCTCTCAAATGCCATTGCTCCAGCATACTGCTGATGTAGCTAGAGCACTGCCCTTTGCAGGGCCTCCCAGGCATGCACACACACCGTACACACCCTTAAAGGCCCCATGGCACCTACTGATGACTTCAGGCTCCCCTGACTATTTATGGTGCCACCAGACAACTAGCAGACGCCTCAGCAACTGGTGCTCCTTATGTGCAGAATGTGTTGCTCATTCCTTGCCTTGCCTGCTCCAGTTCCTAATTTTGCCTTGTCCCGTCTTGCCTTACCTACTCCCATTCCTGACCTTGCCCAGACTGTCCCTACTCTGGTCCCTTGCCACCTTTCCTCACTCCTTCCTTGGACTGATCTCTCGTGCTTGATCTTCACTTGGATTTTGTCTTTACCTGATCTCCGCCTCCCCCAACCTCTGCTCGGACCTCGAACATGCCTGTTTGCCGCCTGCCCTGATCATAGCCTGGATCTCAAGCGTGCCTGTTTGCCACCTGCTCCTTCCACAGCCAGCTCCATCTGTAATCTACAGGACCCTCTTCTAAGCCCTGCCAGCCCTTGAATCCAAGGATTCAACGTGCAGAGGAAGGGGCTGATATGGGTGAAGTTCAGACCTAGTCCCAGTTCCTGCAAGACTGCCTACTATCGGTGGAGTGCCTTTCTGGGTCTCCAGTTGGGCTGTGCCAACCTCACCACAGCACAAGGGCTCACACACCATGACACCTTCATTAATGGGATACAAGATGATATGGGTCACATGCACCATATTCTTCAGAGATCGCAGAGATCGCAGAGTCTTTCTATATTGTGCCTGGGTTGGAAGATGAGAAAAATTCAGAGTTTTTACTTCAGTGATATTACACACATTTCCCAGAGGCCTATTAGAGGCTGCGCCTATACAAGAGGTGGCAATCTTGCAGGCTATTAATGTGCTTGCAATAGGTAAGAGTCCAGGGCCTGACGGATTTTATAAACAGTTTCAATCCAATTATGTCAAATTTACTATGTGAGCTGTTCAATTCACTAGGGTGAGGTGGCATTTACTTTGCGTACCCTGCTGGATGAACTAATAATATTGATCAAAACTCTTATAGACCAATTTCTCTCATCAATTTATGGGTGGAGTCAGGAATCAAGATCTGGTCTTTAAGATAATATTGCTCCTGCTCCAGTTTCAGAGGTATCAACTTCCAGTACGAAAGGATTAGATGGATCAGAGTGACATAAGATTGGAGCTGATACAAAGAGCTTTTTCAGTCTTTGAAGATGTTACGACTGTCACTGCCTGACATCTCCACTCCGCCCTCCTTACCTCTCTGGCGACTCCTCCTGTTGTTGACGGACGTTTGGCTGCTGTGGCATCTGCCTGCCGTCCTCTCCGGCGTCCCCGGACCGGCTTGGGCGCTGCCTCCCGCCATGCTGTTCAGCTGCCTTAGGGTGCACGCGCCACGTGGCCCTGCTTCAAGTACCTTCAGTGGCGCGAACCTCAGGGGCGTCCCCCTGTGATGACATCACGCATCCCGTATACAAAAGGCCTATGTGATTGCTAGAAAATCGAGTTAGCAAAGGTTTCCTAACGGATGGGATTTGCTCTCCGTACTTTGCAACTCTGCCTCCTTCGGACCTACTCTATTTGGGGTACCCGCTCCTCGGGGGCCTCTCTCTCTTTCTTATCTTTCAGGTCACTGTCTGGAACCGGTACTCGCTCCTCGAGGGCCCATGTTCCTGGACTTGCTACTTGGACTGCACTTCTGACAGGAAGACACCACTGCTTATAACATCTGTGAGTTACCATCTCTGTCTCTCAGAGCTATTCCCTGGAACCAGGTACTCGCTCCTCGAGGGCCTGCCTTTACTCCAGCTCTTGTGCTCCATACTGAGAGACCGCTGCATGAATACATTACCAACGAGGCTCTATTCCTGAACTCTGCATATCCTGCTACTACTCACAATATCAGTTCTCTCTATTACAGCACAGCAATTGTGGGATCGCTGTTCCAGAGCCTGAGGGACTACAAGCCCAACCGGGCTACTTTCCAGCTCACTACTGCCACCTCTGGTGGTTCACCAATCCTCTATAATAAAAGAACTAAGTGTGTGTGTGTCTCCTATGCTGAGCCTGACCTGTGGCCCCTCACAGGACTTCCCCCCATGGGTGTGGTCATCTGCCACAGGTCCAGAGATCCACCCAAAACCCTTTCAAATAATAACAGAAGGCTTGTGGGCTTGGGGGTTCCAGAAGTTTCTTAGGACCCCCTGAAGGAAAAGGCCGTACATGGAGCCACTATCCTTGAGAAATCTTGAATAAAGAAGTTAGCAAAATCCAGGAAATGTTGGAGAGCCTTAAGGCCAAAGCTACTGGACAGATAAGTTGTGGGAAACCAAGCGGGGTTTCCCAGGCTGGCGGCACAAAGCCACACAGACTCCAGCTTTCTCTCTCCTTGCTGGAGAGGCCTGCTAATGTTGTGTTCCCCAACAATACACTTGCCACAAAGCTCTGTGTATGACCATAGACTACATATGTCGTACTCTTTAACTTTAAGCTAGAGGCTTATCAAATCCTCCCATTTGGAGGTGTTAAAATGTCTCTTGTAAATCAATACTTAATTCAAAAAAGCCCCAAAGTGAAAGAATAATATCAATCTAGTATAATAGAAATCTCACCATAAATGAACTGATGTGTGACACAAAATAATTTTTTTATCAAAAAAGAATATGAATGACCATCATACTATAGCACTAATATAAGCAATGAGGAACCAAGATATGAATTCTCTTAATGCTGAAGGACTGAACAATAGTGCTCTGTGTCCAAAAATTGTAATCACCAGTCATTTCATATTACTTGTACAATTGTTAATATATTTGTTTTTATTTTTCTTCTATTTGAAAAATAAAGTAAATGCATCACTTATCTGCTTATAAATACATCAAACACTGGGAGAAAAGTACCTTCAAAGATTTAAACTATTGTCTTACAAAGTCACCCAAAACTACAATGTTTCGGAAGGTAAAACCTTCCTTCTTCAGGGGAACATTGAAAGAACTTTCTCTACAAGTTTAATATAATCCAGTATCCTCTATCAATGAAATCTTCAGTGAAAATAATGATTTTAACTTCAAAATTATAAAGACACTAAATACATATTTATGAATCTTTACTTTAAACTACGATCGAAAGCAGTTCATTTATGGTGAGATCTCTATTATAAATCAATTCCATTTGGTATCCACACTGCAGGGCCTCCAAGGTCAGATGTGCCCTGTTAGTGATCTGTCAGCCAGGATTTCAGCCTCGGTAAGTCTTGATCATCACACAGGTTAAAGTGAAGCTGGAAGTTGTACATTTTGGCCCTCTCAGAGTCACTGTGTCATGTCAGACAACTGTGTATCTCTGGAGAACAGATTGCAGAACAGCCAGGGGCATGCACAATCATACAATGAGGTTGCAGTCTTTCTGCTATGAAATTTGTGGTAGCTGTGATGTACAGTTTCTGTGTTAGAGGAGTGCAATAAATAACTTCCGAGAGCTGGTTGTGAGTGATGTGGATACATTGTGTAGGAACTGCAGAAGCAGTTTCCCATTCAGGAAGATCTGACACAGCATAAGCAAGCGCTAGAGCATTCATATTGTGTCACAGTAAAAGGTGGCACGGACTTAGGACTTGCCAATAGCCTTTTAAGGCTCCTGTCAGGATAGAGCTTAGCTTATAATGTCTTGACAACATGCTGTGTTTTGGCAGCTAGGTCATAAAATCAGGGAGGAGTGAAAGATGCAGACCTTCTCTGCTTCCTGCAGGAGATTCAGGATATGGTTACAGAACATGGCTTCTCACACCAGTCACTATCCCCAACATGCCAGCGGAGATGAGGTACTGTTATTGTTTGGGATAGTTGTGGGTGGATCCTTGGTCCGGTGGCAGATGACCACGCCCCCGGGGGAAGATCCCGAGAGGGACCACGGGTCAAGCTCAGAGTTTGGAGACAGACACACACTAGTTCTTTTATTAAACAGTATATTGAACCACCAGAGGTGGCAGTAGTGAGCTGGAAGCGCCCAGCTGGGGTGTTGTCCCTCAGATACTGGAACAGCGATCCCAGGATGGCAGAGCTGGTTCCAGGGAAAGCTCTGAGAGAAGGATGGTAACTCACTGGTGTTGTAGGCAGCGATGACTTCCTGGCAGAAGTGGTATTCAGAAGCAGGTCCGAGAACGTAGGCCCTCGAGGAGCGAGTACATGTTCCAGACTGCGACCTGAAAGGCAAAAGAGAAATGAGGCCCCCGAGGAGCGGGTACCCCTAGTAAGTCCGAGGAGGCAGAGTAGCTAGGAACGTAATAAACCTTTCCTTTCCTTTCCTTGCTAACTCGATTAGTTAGCGAATTCAGAGACCTTAAATATCCGGTGCGGATGATGTCATCTCAGGGGGACACCCCTGAGGTTCGCGCCACTGCTGGTACTTGAGTTGGGGCCACGCCGCATGCGCCCTTAGGCTTCTGGAAAACATGGCGGAGTGTAGCGTCTTGCCGGTCCGGGGACACCAGAGGAGGACGGCAAGATGACGCCGCAGCAGCCAAACATCCAACAAGCAAAGAGGGAGTCGCCACAGAGGTAAGGTGGGCGGTGTGGAGACGTCGGGCAGCGATGGTCGCAACAGGTACAACGAGGCCTTACGTTCTACCTGCTGTATAAGAGCATGCACCTTCAAAGTTCTCAAAAGTAGATTTTGCTGTTTGGACAAATTAGGGGGAGCTTTAATATACGCCTCACCCAGAGTCACTGAGATAGTGCTGCTCTGCTGTGTATTCCATAATCTGGCATTATGCCATGGTCTCCTAGTAGACGTCATTCCCAGTCTACCCCTGGATCCCCCGTGTCCCTCTGCAGAAGCTAAGGAGACCACACGAACTGGCTGTCAGCTTCAGCAAAGCGTCATCCAACACTACTTTGCCTGATAGTCCTCATTTACTCCTTCCCCTTCCATGGAAGAGAGCCTAGCTGAATGTTTTGAGCTGGTCTCATCTCTACATTTCTTGTACTCGCAGGTCCTCTGAGTGGGTTAAATCACTAGTCATTCAGCTGCTTAAAGGCACAAGCTGAAATTACAAGTTTACACTTACACACATCAGTCACAGCAACCACTTAGGCCTAGTTAGGCCACCTAGTCCTAATGGAGAAATAGGTGCAAGAGAATGTAGTAGACAATGTACATACTAAATAAACCTAACACCATTGAGATGAGGATGGCCTAATCTTTTTATCATGATTGCCAGTCCAAAAGAGTAACGTCTCACCTCACCATAGCCTTCGTGTAGGACTGGCAACACAGTGCACAGAGGTTGCCATAGCTGGCGCCTTCTTGCTTGCTTCAGCTATGACTTGGACCCTGTCATAGCACTCACATGTTGGCGAGATGGCTCCAGGTCCTAGGCCCTGGCCACTAAGTCCTCTAGAAGTCTTTCAAATCACTAGTAACTCAGCTGCTTAAAGGTACAAGCAGAAATTACAAGTTGACACTTTCAGGCATCAGTCACAGACTCCACATTTACAGCCTGATTCCCTAGCTCACATCTGTGTACATCTTAAGATATCCACATGTACAGCAGATGCATAGGTTCACATGATCCTGCAAAGATACAGATGACAGCATTGGCTGAGCTGTTTCTGAGGCAGTGCTGACATCAGAGTGCTCACCTAGGAGCCCTTCACTTACATCCTTTTGGAAAGCCCATTTCAAAGATAGTGGCAATCCAAAACTTATCAAAGGTCATTGGAAGCTAGCATATCTCATTGGGGCTGCACACAACCATACACCCCAGAGGCCTATGTTGGGAAACCCGGCCATGGGCGGCTGCAGCCAGGTCCCCCTTTCCTTACCTACAGACGCCGACTCCCTCCGCTGCCTTCCTCACTCCGGAGCAGGCCGCTCCGGGGCCTTTCTGCGGCGTCCTCCCCATGAGGGAGACGCCGCCAAACTCTTCAGGGGTGCCGCCCCCTTAGGCACGTGCGCGTGCACAAGCCCGGGATTTAAAGGGACCGCGGCGGGAAACCTCGGCCAGGCCCCAAACCTGACATCACCGGCTGAGGCCTATATAAGGCCACTTCAGTCTTCTCTGCTTTGCCTTGGCAACAGGTCAGCTCTTCTGAGTAGCTAGTTGCTTCTTCCTGCATTCCTGCTTGTTCCAGTCTTTGTTCCTGTGTTCCTGCTTGTTCCTGACTCTGTTCCTATGTTCCTGCCTGTTCCAGCTCCGTTCCTGTTCCTGTGGTTCTGCTCCTGCTCCCGCTCCTGCCTTCGGTTGTCTCTTCGGTTCTGACTTCAGCCTGGTATCTGGATTCTCCTGTCTTCTGCCCGTCCTGACCTTTGGTATATTCTCTGGCTTCCGCTTGTCTTCTGCCTGCCCCAACCTCTGGCCTGGTTCTTCGTTCTGCACCTCTGCTGCCCGCCATGACTCCTGGACTGTCACCGCCTCTTCAGACTTCTGCCAGCCTCGACTCGGATCACCCACTGGACTTCCTCCGCCAGGAAACCTTCGCCTAAGTCCTGCTGGCCCCGGCACCCAAGGGCTCAACCTGCGGGGAACGAGGGCTGGTATAGGTGAAGTTCCTGTCAGGTCTCCTGGCCCGGTTCCGCCTCCCGGCAACGAGTGCCACTGTAGGCCTTCCTTCAGTGGATCGTCCAACTCTCGAGCCGGCTCAAGGGTCCATGTTTCCAACAGCCTAACAAAGCAAGCAGTCAACTCTCATATAAAGATGGTGAGGGCCTTGGGTCTTGGGCTGTCAAGCTGGTTGTGTTAGTTGCTGAAGGAGTTTAGACAAGAATGCTGGTATGACTGTCTAAAGGCTGATTGGGAATAGGATGTTGTCATGCCTTCACTTATAGTACAAAGTCAAGTCACAAATTTATAGGTCAGAGTATATTTAGTGATGACTACAATAGCACCAACATGTCACCTAAAAAAAGGTTCACCTCATTAAACCCAAGGCAAAGCTGTTGTAGAAGCTTTTTCCCTAGCCTGACATGTCACTGGTAGCCATTGGGAAATATAAACATGCCAGTGTGCTGCATGGCCCTTTGCCTGCCCAACTCAGGGATAGTCATGTTGCCCAACTTTATGTCGGGATATAGAAAATTGGCAGAGTAGTTTCTTCCAATCAGTAGTAGCAGCTACACTCCTCATCCTATCTGTGGCCACCCTTAAAGCACGTAGGCTGAGGAGTCCCAGGGAGAGAAGCCAGTAGAATGGTCATTTTCCAAGCAGAGTTGCTACCTTTCTGGTATTTACTGGTTTGAGGCCCTTACTTGTTCACATGGCTGGAAACACTTGTGGCCAACATAAGCAGAGTAGCTGTCCTATAAGAGAAATCTCCTATGGTGTTTGAGCATTTTTGACATTGTGGATACCAAGATCAAGGCAGGTGTGTTTATAGACTCTCACTCATCAGTTCTGTGCATAGCATTAAGGCTAGAAAAGGTGTTATCAACTGATTACCTCATGAGCCAGCAACCAGCCTCTCTCCAAAGCCTGGCACAGTGCTAAATGTATAGGCCAATTGCTCCCAGAGGTATCATGTGTTATTCATGATTGCTTCTGCACTTTCACTGTTGTTATGTAGGAAGACAAGCATTTAGGGCCACCTGAGGGCTGGAGGGGCCCATGTCTGGAACACTGACAATTTACTTATCATATATGCTTCTGATGTGCAGCACAAACTTGTTTAAAACGAAGGAAAATTACAACAAGTTTTAAGATAAGTGCTTTGTCATGATGTCGGGCAAGTTTCATGAACAAGCAAAACTTCAAACACGTTAACTCTATTTTGAAGGAAAGAGATATTAAGTTGATGGGCTATATTAAATGTAAGTTATCGTGGCAGTAAAGCAGTGACAACATATATGCCGCTTGAATTTGGTTAGCAGACAACATCTTCAAGTTTGCCGTGATACTGGCCAGCAGACAGTTTCGTTAAGTTTGCTGTGATACTGATAAAGTTTGTTGCTAAAAAAACAATTGATACTAGATGTTCGTTTACAATGAGAACTAAATAGCTGCTCATATACAATGAGAACTAAAAATGTTTTTTATAAAAAAAGAGACAAAATTAAGACCTATGATTGAACTTACTGGTCACAAAATTAGTGGTCAATCAGAACCCCTTTTTGCCAGTTCTGAAGTCTTTGTCTATCAATCAAAAAGTATTTTTGAAAAAACAAAGTATAATAAAGAATAATAAAGTATAATTTTTAACAGATCTCCCATCATATCCCAACATCGGCTGACATTTCATACAAACTGTTTCAGGGGAACATACTTAAATATACCACTTATCTGATTATGGTGTCTTGACGGACAATCATCTTACAATCTTAAGCAAGGTACTTGTTCAGCAATATGGAAAACACCATTTAAAACTCCCAAAACGTAATGATTTTACCAATGTATAAGGTCACTTCCTCAGAAATCTAAAGCAAGGAAAAAGTTATTCAAAAACAAAATAGATCAAGTGAGAGATTCAAGCCATCTGGTACTATGACTTTAAGCTATGAATCCAATATTATTCCCTATGTAATAATTTTGTTGACAAATCGCCCACCCCTCCAGTCCAATTGTACAACTTTGATCACACAAAATCATAGATCATTGAAATAATGGTTGAAGTTAACACAGTGGGCTACCAACAGAGCTGTCAATTGTAGATTCTTGATGCAGCTTCTGTGTTCTATCACATGAGTACCCATCCAGTGCATAATCTTACCAATATATGTCTTATTAAATGGTGTCATGGTCAGTGAGTCCTTGAGACTGAGGCGTGATTGATACACCTAGCAGGCGAACCCACTAGGCCCACGCCATCAGTAGGCAGACACACTTGGGGACTTGGTGTTAAGATTTGTGAGTTTGTGGGCCCTGGGCCGAGGTGAGAGATGGTACCGCCCACGGGGAGGAGCCCTGTGAGCCTCACCATCGGGAGGCGAGGTCTCAGCTGCTAGGTGTACAGGACAGCAGGTACTGGAGAGAGAGAGAAAGAGAGAGGCACTGCCCACGGAGCAAGGCTGTAATGCTTAGGGGGGAGAGGGAAGGTGCCTGCTCTTTAACAAAACAAGTGATCGTATGTTTCCGTTTTTGGATGAGACACATTTCTTGATATAGTTTGCAACTTGTATTTCTCTGATTGTGGCTTTTGTGCATGTTACTCTGTGTATCACTTAAATAAAACAAACTGAACATAAAGAGAAGATATAACAGTGAGAGTAGGAGGAGTGTGGGGAGGGTGAGGGGACAGTGGGGAAAATGCATGGGGGGGTTGTGCACAAAATAATACTCACACAACATGCCGTCCCACTCCCCCCTCAACACAGTGTTTAGAGTTACATCCCCCCAGAGCAACTATAATATATGCATATACAAACACACTTCCACAACAACCATAACACAAATGTACATGGAGTCCTATAACACACACCTACATTTTTTTATTTTTTTATTTATTAAGGCTTTTATATACCGAATTTCTTGATACAAATCAAATCAATTCGGTTTACAATGAACTAAGTAGAATATACAATTAACCAATCAACCAATCAACAACATACATACTCGGAGCAATTGTAACACACCAACAATATCAATTAAAAAAATATTTTCTTTTCTTAAAACAAGTTGCCAAGCAATTCTAGACTTCTTTGTTGTTGAAATCACTGAATATCTTTCTGTTGGAATTTTTTTTGGCCCAAGTTTGGGTGAGTACCTTGTCAGTGATTCTAATTTATCTTCTATTCATCCTTCTGTTTGCTGATTGTAATAATCTGATCTGGTCTGGCCTTAATATTTCAGCTTATAGAGATGATCTGGTTGGTTATATCCAGACATTTTCTGTCAGCTTAGCTTCTAGGCTAGGTTACAAGAAAATGGTAAACAAGAACAAACATCCTCCAGTGAGAAATCAATGGTCATAGTAAGTCACCTTTCCTGTAACCCCAGGGGAATATAAGCACTCTAAAACATCTACAGTAGCTAATTAGATCCCTAGTGGCAAAGAGAATGGTAAGGAAGCACTAGAGAAACCTGCATGGAGTGCCAATTACAACCCTAAACAGCAGTGGTATGATTGCATCAGACCTCCAAGAAAGAACTGAGGTAACATGCACAGAGTGGCAGTGTGGTGAAATAAAGGTCTACATGCCCATGTGATTCCTTATTTTACTCAGTGAGAACTCCTTTTCACTGTTTTGCAATTTCAAGCAGGGTTAATCCTTCTCTTGTTTCAAAATGAGGCTTCAACTGCCAGTTTTTTTTCCCAGTTACCAGCAGAGAGCTGTTACAGTGTGAAGCTTTGAGCGTGTTACTGACAGGTAATTAAGTAATGTAGGTAGCATTTTTTTTCTTTATTGTTTGTAACTTGCATTCTTCATGTTCACTGTTCTTCCTTTTTCTTAATAAAGTTTTTAGTTTGTGGGAAAATCTTGACAGCAGAACCAAAGGCTCACATCTCAGTTCAGACCCTAATTGTTCAGTTCTCATCTATGTATTTCCATTATGCATGTCCAGGGCTCACCGAAGGGAGGTGGGAAGCTCAACTTAAGGCCCTTTTACAGCGATTACTCTCAAGTCACCATTCCAACTCCTTGTAAGCAGGGCCGGTGCTAGCATTTTTGCTGACCTATGTGAAAAATTGCTGTGCTGCCATTCCCCCCCCCCAAGCCGGCCCTTTTTTTTTTTTAACACAAAATTTTTATTGTTTTCCCTAATAATCAACACACAATGCATCTGACGAAGTGAACTATCCTCGAAAGTTCATGCTTTAATAAATTGATTAGTCTATAAGGTGCCATCTGACTCCTGTCGTTTCAGCACACAATAGAAACTGTCAGTCTTACGCTCTGTCCCAATCCCCCTTCTGCTGCCAAAAAAAGCCCTGCTCCCTCTGGCAATCAAAACTATGAAAATTAACACACTCCCCCAAACCTATTTTACCCCATCCACAGGTCCAAAATTTCCAAATTGTGAAGGAATGATCCCCAGGTGCTCCTTCCCCACCTATCGGAACATAAAATTAATGCTGGCTGAACCCTGTAGCCGGCACCAGTTTGTTGTAGAGAAAAATTTGCACTGCTGGGGTGCCAACCAGAAAATCCTGCAAAAAAAGACACATGGAACCCATATATACTAACCCTATTATAAATTGTCATAGGTGTGAGTTTGGCCCTTAGACAGCTAACAATATAGTAAAAATCCCATACCAAAACAGTACTAACAGCAAGCACTAAATAGAAACAACCATATCCATGAAAAGGCAAATATTTCACCAGGCCCTAACATCTCCTATTAAGAAAGCAAAATAAACCAGTCTGCTCTAAATTCCTACATAGAAACTATACATACTAGCAAAATACCTCACCTCACTTACAGGTCGATCCAGTAAGGCCGTGGTAGAAACAGTGCGGCAGTGTCAGGCGCACCCTTCCTCCCCGCACGCACAGTTCTCTTCACTAACTCCCCGATACTCTCCTCTAATCGCATGCAAATGCATGCCGCGGCTTTAAAGCGTTAGGGAAGGGTTATGGCCGCGTAACCCATTTTACTGTATAGGCGCTTAATACAGCGCCTATACAGTAACCAGGGTGCGACGGTACCTGTCATTTCAAATGTCATTTCAAATGGCATTTGGAATGACAGGTACCAGGAAGTGTAAAAAAACACGAAAAGTCTTTGTTGCTTCGTCGCTGTGTCTCTCCTCCCGGAGCAGGGCGCAAAAGCAGCCTTGCTCCGGGAGGAGGTGAGGCACAGCGGCGAAGACAGACGGGAGAGGAGAAAAAGCAGAGCCGAGCAAAGCGAAAGTGTGCAGCAAGCCGGCGAAATAGACCTGCGAGCAGAGGCAATAGCAGCGGTTCGGTAAGCCTGGCACCCTCCTTGATGTAGTACGTCCCGGATGCCCCCCCCCTCCCCCTCCCCAGCGCGCCCGCCACTACCCCTTTCATCAGCTGCATCCACTGCGACCCGGCAGTCCCGTGAGGCCTACAAAAAAAAAAATCCCCGGCTCCCGCGCCCCCGCACTGGCCCGCCGACTCTACCCCTACCCCCCCCCCCCCCCCTCCTCCCGATCGGGCATGTAGGCGGCGGCGACGAAAACCAAAGCAATTTTTTTTTTTTTTCAAAAAGCAACATCACACATTGCATAAAATAATTTCTCCAGCCTTAAAGCGACTTACTTTTGGGATCTGTCAAGTAAGTCGCAAAAGTAACTTACTTTTCTGAAGCCATCACGATCGTAGCTCAAGACGAAGATGGCCGCCTGCACGGGGGAAAGCGTGCAATTGGCCGCTGAAGACGTGACGTCACGTCTTCAGCGGCCAATTGCACGCTTTCCCCGTGCAGGCGGCCATCTTCGTCTTCGTCCGGAGGAGCTAAGATCATGTTCCTGATGGCTTCAGAAAAGTAAGTTACTTTTGCGACTTACTTTTGGGATCTTGACAGATCCCAAAAGCAAGTCGCTTTAAGGCTGGAGAAATTATTTTATGCAATGTGTGATGTCGCTTTTTGAAAAAAAAAAAATTGCTTTGGTTTTCGTCGCCGCCGCCTACATGCCCGATCGGGAGGGGGGGGGGGGGTTTAGTCGGCGGGCCAGTGCGGGGGCGCGGGAGCCGGGGATTTTTTTTTTTTGTAGGCCTCACGGGACTGCCGGGTCGCAGTGGATGCAGCTGATGAAAGGGGTAGTGGCGGGCGCGCTGGGGAGGGGGGGGGCATCCGGGACGTACTACATCAAGGAGGGTGCCAGGCTTACCGAACCGCTGCTATTGCCTCTGCTCGCAGGTCTATTTCGCCGGCTTGCTGCACGCTTTTGCTTTGCTCGGCTCTGCTTTTTCTCCTCTCCCGTCTGTCTTCGCCGCTGTGCCTCACCTCCTCCGGGTCGCAGTGGTAGCATGGCGCTGTGAGGGGGGCGAAAGGGTATATACCCATGAACGGATTTGAGTGGGAGCGCTCTGTGAAGCGGGACATGCCCGTGAGGGGCATAATGGGTGGATGCAGCTGATGAAAGGGGTAGTGGCGGGCGCGCTGGGGAGGGGAGGGGGGGGGGGCATCCGGGACGTACTACATCAAGGAAGGTGCCAGGCTTATTGTTTTATTGTGTTTGAGAATCTTAAGCGGTGTCGATGGATTTGTTACACAGTCCTAACTCCTACTAGGGGGAGGCGGTAAACTAACAGGTTAAGGCCGCGGCAAAACAGCGCGTTCCTAAGGAGATAATATCAGCGCCCATTACAGTATCGGAGGGGAATAGCTAATTCCTTCATTATACAGCTTTTTCGTTCATTTACATGCTGGGTGCGGAAAGGGTTAGGTGTTTATTTTAGGAAGCGCTAAGGACGCGTGAAACTGGAGACTGTATGGCTGGATGGCCTTACTCGTCTGTATTGTGCTCTCCCAGCACGTTACAGACGGGCAATCTTTAACTGCACGTTACTGTATCGACCTGTTACACAGGCAGAACCTGACCAAATAGAGAGTAAAGAGACCATAAATATAAATAGAAGTGTGTAGACAGAAAATAAACTGGAAACTCCAACAAGCTAGACTCTGTATATTATGAAGCATTGGAAAAACAGAAATATCACCAATCTTCATAAATCAAACAATAAAATCAAGAAATATAAATCAATCATAATAAGCCATACTAATAAAAAGAATATTACCTCAAATGCAGGACTTTGTATTTTATGATATTGAATTCCAGCTGCCAAACATTTGATCACTCCTCAAGCTTTCTTAGCTCGCTTCTCATTCTCTCTATTCCTTCAGATGTGTTCATTCTGTTGTATCTCTTAGTGTCAGCCACAAATAAACTGTTCCTCCTATTCCTTTCACAATAATCATTCATAAAGGCTGTATAAAACTGGCCTCACAATCAATCCTTGAAACACTCCATTTCTCTTCTCAGAGTAGGTACCATTTACCACTACTCGCTGTTGTCTGTCAGTCAACCAAACTGTAATCAATTTCACCACCTTGGAACCCAATCCCATGCAGGAAATTATCAAAAGTTTTGTGGAAATACAGGTAAATTATGTCAAGTGGTCATTCTTGATCTAATTCTCTAGTCATCCAAGCAAATTACCGGACTGTAGATAGTTCACTATTTTTTTTCTTCAGTAGTCTCCATTAATTTTTCCAATACCGAGGTAAGGCTAACCAACTTATAGTTTCCAGCATCTTGTTGCAACCGTCACTGCCCGACGGCTTCATTCCGCCCTACCTTTCTTTTTCTGCGACTCCTCCTGCTCCTTGTGGACATCTGGCTGCTGCGGCGTCTGCCCGCCGTCCTCTCCGGCATCCCCGGACCGGCTTGGGCGCTGCCTCCCGCCACACTCCTCAGGTACCTTAAGGCGCACGCGCCGCGTGGCCCTCATTCTTATTTCCTCTATGGCGTGAATGTCAGGGGCATCCCCTTGTGATGACATCACGCTGCCCGGATATTTAAGCCTACTGTTTATTGCTAGCTGTTGAGTTAGCAAGGGATTTCCTACGGATGGGATTCGCTCTCCATACCCAGCTACTCTGCCTTCAACTTCTATTGGACTCTTTTCTGCTAACAGGGTACCTGCTCCTCGGGGGCCTCTCTGCTTCTTTCAGGTCGCTATCAGGAACCGGTACTCGCTCCTCGAGGGCCCATGTTCCCTGACTCGCTGCCTGTGTCCATCTCCTCTTCTACTTGGAAGAATTCGCTACAGACACCATCTGTGAGTACTACTACCATCTACTCCTCAGAGCTGTTTCCCTGGAACCAGGTACTCGCTCCTCGAGGGCCTGCCTCCGTTCCAGCACCAGTGCCATCTCCTACGTGGAACTGCTGCGTGAGTACTTGCCAATGAGTCTCTGCTCCCAGGCATCTGGTACTCGCTCCTCAAGGGCCAGCTCTCCCTATCTCGGGTCTTCTCCATACTGGGGACTCTGTGAATGTCTTATTGTACTCATTCTCTCAGTTCTTTTCACTAAGCACTGCTACCGGAGGAACCGCTGTTCCAGTGCCCTGAGGAATACTAGCCCAGCCGGGCTCCATCTTCTACTCACTACCGCCACCTCTGATGGATTCACAAACTGTCTAAATAAAGATATAATCTGTGTTTGTGATTCCAGAGCTGAGCCTGACCTGTGGCCCCTCACGGGACCTTCCCCCTGTGGGCGTGGTCAGCTGCCACAGTGTCCAAGGGTCCACCCAAACCTTATAAAACATAACAGATTGCTAACTCCATGGATCCAGCACAGCTCAATGCCCTGCAGGCCGTACCGGGCCTGGCTCGGCGCATTGCTGAATTACAAGACGCATTGGAGAAACTCACTTCTGCTTTTCATCAGCTACACGCACAGAAGAATCAAGGCGCTGCTTCCAGTAATGAAGGTCAGTTACCTGAAGTAACTATAAAGACTACTGTACCTCTGGCTGCTCCAGTTCATTTCTCTGGAGAGATTCAAAGGACTAGAGGTTTTCTAAATCAGTGCTGCATGCATTTTGCATTACAGCCGTCTCACTTCCCCACGGCCTACGCCAAGACTACTTATATTCTATCTTATCTTGATGGAAGGGCCTTGTCTTGGGCCTCAACGCTGTGGGAACGTAAGGATCCAATTCTGCAGGATATTGACGGATGTTTGGATTTGTTTAAGTCTGTTTTTGACAATCCTGCTCGAGTGACTGTTGCTGGTTCTACTCTGGTGGACCTGAAGCAAGGCAACCGACCACTGGCTGATTTTGCAATAGAGTTTAAGGCTCTTGCTACGGAACTATGCTGGGATTGCAAATGCCTGAAAACCCTCTTCTTCAGAGGTCTGGATACTCGCTTGAAAGATGAGCTGGCCGCTCATGAGACACCTGACTCGCTGGATGAACTAGTGGCTTTGGCTACTAGAATTGACCACCGGCTCCATGATAAGGTGAAAGAACTCAAGCCTACCACTAGACGGGTTCAGAAGGAGGTTCGTGCTAAACCTGCACTCCAGATAGTTCTAGCAATACCTGTCACCAGTGGAGAACAACCGATGCAACCTTGTCGCAGTCACCTGACTTCAAAAGAGAGAAGACTTCGGAAGAGGCATGGCCTGTGTATGTACTGTGGTCAGACTGGTCACGATGTCCCAACATGCCCAATTCGTCCGGGAAACGGATGGGTCTAAGTTCTGCGGAGGACTGTTCTTAGGCCTTACCACGACCTCTCCTCCGCTCTCTCTCCCAGTCTCTCTGACCATCCGAAGTTCAAACTCTTGCCCTGGTGGATTCAGGGGCAGGAGGCAACTTTATACTTCGACGCCTAGTGGAACATTTGAGGATTCCCCTCGTCACTTTGGAAGTTCCACTGCTCTTATCATCTATCCATGGAGAGCCTTTGCCGGGTGACTTGACCTGGTGTACCAAACCGGTAACCCTTCGCACCGGAGCCCTCCATAGTGAGTCAATTTCCTTCTTTGTGTTAGAGAAGGCTATGCACACTATCGTTCTGGGGTTACCCTGGTTGCAGTCGCATCAGCCTCAATTCAACTGGGCTACCTTGGAACTCTCCCGCTGGGGCCCAGGTTGTCATGGCAATTGCCTTAAGGAGGTTTCTCCTTTCCTCTGCATGCCTACAACTCCAGTGATGCTAGGACTGCTGCCTCAATACGCATCATTCAGTGATGTGTTCTCCAAAGAAGCTGCTGACATCCTTCCTCCACACAGATCTTACAACTGTGCCATAAGGCTGAAACCTAACACTGAACTTCCTAAAGGACGTGTCTATCCACTCTCTGCTATAGAGAACAAGGCTATGTCTGAGTACATCGAGGAGAATTTACAGAAGGGATTCATTAGACCATCAAAGTCTCCAGCCGGCGCAGGCTTCTTCTTCGTGGGGAAGAAGGACGGTACCTTGTGTTCTTGTATAGACTATCGAGGTCTGAATGAGATCACGATCAAAGACCGATATCCCCTGCCTTTAATCTCAGAGCTGTTTGACCAGCTTCAAGGTGCCAAAATATTATCGAAACTTGACCTGAAGGGGGTCTACAACTTAGTTCGCATTCGCAGTGGCGATGAATGGAAAACAGCCTTCAACACTCGAGATGGTCATTTCGAGTACTTAGTAATGCCCTTCGGCCTGTGCAATGCACCCGCCGTGTTCCAGAACATGATGAACGACATCTTGCGGGACCTGTTGTACAAGAGTGTCGTGGTGTACCTAGATTCATATCCTGATATTTTCTCAGGACTTGGCTACCCATCTAGAGGATGTCAAACAAGTACTACGAAGAATATGAGAACATCGGCTCTACGCCAAGCTATCGAAGTGCGAATTCCATAAGAACTCTGTGCCTCTTCTTGGCTACATTGTGTCTAAAGATGGCTTTCAGATGGATCCCCAAAAACTAGAGAGTATTAAAAATTGGTCCCAACCTACCAGCCTGAAGGCCCTTAGACAATTTTTGGGGTTCACCAATTATTATAGAAGCTTCATAAAGAATTACTCCTCTTTAACTGTGCCCTTAACTGCAATGACCCGGAAGGGGGTAGACGTTTCTAAATGGTCTGCGGAGACCATTTCCGCGTTCGAGAATTTAAAGATTGCCTTTTCCACCGAACCATGCCTGCATCATCCAGACCCCAACAAGCCATTCATCGTGGAGGTCGACGCCTCTGACATCGGTGTGGGGGCTATATTGAGCCAAACTGGAGACTCCAAAGCATTACGTCCCTGCTCTTTCTTCTCACGACGTTTCTCTCCGGCAGAAAAGAACTATGGGATTGAAGATAAAGAGCTCCTGGCTATTAAGTTGGCATTCGAGGAATGGCGGCCTTGGCTGGAAGGCACTCAACATCAAATTACTGTGTTTACGGATCATAAGAATCTAGAGTATCTCCGCCATGCACAGTGTCTTAACCATAGACAAGCCAGATGGTCCTTATTTTTCAACTGTTTTGACTTTATGCTCAAATATCACCCCGGAGACAAGAATACCAGAGCTGATGCCCTGTCACGCTCCTTTCTCTCGGAGGATGTTCCAGAAGAACCTCAGCATATAATCGACTCGAAGAAAGTCATCTTGGGTGCTACCCATTCTGTGCCCACTGGTAAAACCATCGTGCCTAAACATCTCAGGAAGAAAGTGCTCTATTGGGCTCACGATTTCAAGTTGGCTGGCCACCCTGGTCAACGCCGTACCCTGCTGAAGCTACAGAAGTATTATTGGTGGCCAACTATCAAGGAAGATACATTCTCCTATGTAGCATCTTGGGCCAACTGTGTCAAGCACAAACCTACTTCTGACCAACCGTAGGGATTGCTGCAACCGCTTCCAGCTCCGGAGCAGCCCTGGACGCATATCGCTACTGACTTTGTAGTTGATCTTCCCCTCTCTGGAGGTATGAATATCATTTGGGTCACAGTCGACCGTTTCAGCAAGATGGCCCATTTCGTGACACTGCCTGGCTTACCTTCAGCCTTGGAGCTTGCAAAGCTCTTCATAACCCACATCTTTCACATTCACGGCCTACCGAAGCACATAGTATCGGATTGAGGATCACAATTCACGGCAAAATTCTGGAAGGCTTTGAGCAAACTTTTCAACATCTCTCTAGACTATACATCAGCCTATCATCCTCAATCAAATGGCCAAACAGAACGGATGAATAGGACCCTGAAACAGTTCATTCGGGCCTACGTGAGTTGCCGTCAGAATAACTAGGCCAAACTGTTACCATGGGCTGAATTCGCCATTAATTCTCATCCAGCAACATCCACTGGATCAACACCTTTTGAAGTGGTATATGGACGTTTACCATCTCCGCCCATTCCACTGAAGCTCTCAGTGACATCCCCAGCAGCTCAATCCACTGCTGGTGATATCCACCAATTATGGACTCAGAGGAAAGAAATGCTATTCAAAGCGAGTGAACGAGCCAAAAGATGTTATGATGCTCACTAGGGATGTGAATCGTTTTTTGACGATTTAAAACAATCATCAGATATATTTTAAATCGTCAAAAATCATTAGAGCCGCGATACAATAGCAATTCCCCCGATTTATCGTCAAAAAATCGTAAATCGGGGGAGGGGGGAGGCCGGGAAAACCAGCACACCAAAACAACCCTAAAACCCACCCCGACCCTTTAAAACAAATCCCCCACCCTCCCGAACCCCCCCAAAATGTTTTAAATTACCTGGGGTCCAGTGCGGGGGTCCCAGCGCGATCTCCCGCTCTCGGGCCACGGCTGCGTTAATAGAAATGGCGCCGGTGGCCCTTTGCCCTTACCATATGACAGGGCAAAGGTAGCGCCGGCGCCATTTTGGTTCCTGTCACCCGACGTCACGAGTGCAGGAAATCGCTCCCGGACCCCCGCTGGACCCCCAGGGACTTTTGGCCAGCTTGGGGGGGCCTCCTGACCCCCACAAGACTTGCCAAAAGTCCAGCGGGGGTCCGGGAGCAACCTCCTGCACTCGGGTCGTATGACATAGTGAGGGCAAAGGTAGCACCGGCGCCATTTTGAAAGTCCAGCGAGGGTCTGGGTCACTCCCGGACCCCCGCTGGACTTTTGGCAAGTCTTGTGGGAGTCAGGAGGCCCCCCCAAGCTGGCCAAAAGTCCCTGTGGGTCCAGCGGGGGTCCGGGAGCGATCTCCTGCACTCTTGACGTCGGGTGACAGGAACCAAAATGGCACCGGCGCTACCTTTGCCCTGTCATATGGTAAGGGCAAAGGGCCACCGGCGCCATTTCTATTAACGCAGCCGTGGCCCGAGAGCGGGAGATCGCGCCGGGACCCCCGGACTGGACCCCAGGTAATTTAAAACATTTTGGGGGGGTTCGGGAGGGTGGGGGATTTGTTTTAAAGGGTCGGGTGGGTTTTAGGGTTGTTTTGGTGTGCCGGTTTTCCCACCCTCCCCCGATTTACGATTTTTTACGATTTTTTAACAAAAACCCCATAACGATCAGATTTCCCTCCCCCCCCCCCAGCCAAAATCGATCGTTAAGACGATCGATCACACGATTCACATTGCTAATGCTCACCATTCCAAAGCGCCTATCTTTCAACCTGGTGACAAAGTCTGGCTTTCCACTAAGCACATTAGACTGAAGTTACCCTCCACTCGATTTGCACCTCGCTACGTTGGACCATTTCCAATCCTCCAACGTCTTGGCAACATCACTTACAGTCTGAAGCTACCACCTGGATTGAACACCCACAACGTTTTTCATGTTTCACTTCTGAAACCACTCATTCTCAGTGAGTTCTCTTCCAAGTGTCAGGAACCATCTCCCATCAATGCAGAAGATGACCTAGAATACAAGGTCGAAGCCGTTCTTGATGTCCAAAGACGAGTCAAGACCTGGGAATACCTTCTTTCATGGGAAGGTTTCGGCCCCGAAGAAAATTCTTGGGAGCCTCTGCCAAATATCCTTGACAAAGAGATGCTCCATCAGTTCTATCTCTTTTATCCTTGGAAACCAAAACCTGGTACCCCGCAGAGGAGACCGCCCTTTGAAGAGGGGTACTGTTGCAACCGTCGTTGCCCGACGACTTCACTGCACCTAACTTTCTTTTTCTGTGACTCCTCCTGCTCCTTGTGGACGTCTGGCTGCCACGGCATCTGCCCGCCGTCATCTCCGGCATTTCCGGACCGGCTTGAGCACTACCTCCCGCCATGCTCCTCAGGTCCCTTAGGGTGCATGCGCCGCCCGGCCCTCATTCTTATTTCCTCTATGGCGCAAACCTCGGGGGCGTCCCCTGTGATGACATCACACTGCCCGGATATTTAAGCCTACTGTTTATTGCTAGCCATTGAGTTAGCAAGGGAATTCCTACGGATGGGATTCACTCTCCGTACCCAGCTACTCTGCCTCCAACTTCTATTGGACTCTTTTCTGCTAATGGGGTACCCGCTCCTCGAGGGCCTCTCTGCTTCTTTCAGGTCACTAACAGGAACCGGTACTTGCTCCTCGAGGGCCCATGTTCCCCGACTCGCTGCCTGTGTCCATCTCTTCTTCTACTTGGAAGAATTCGCTACAGACACCATCTGTGAGTACTAGTACCATCTACTCCTCAGAGCTGTTTCCCTGGAACGAGGTACTTGCTCCTCGAGGGCCTGCCTCCATTCCAGTGCCAGTGCCATCTCCTATGTGGAACTGCTGCGTGTGTACTTGCCAACGAGTCTCTGCTCCCAGGGATCTGGTACTCGCTCCTCGAGGGCCAGCTCTCCCTATCTCAGGGCTTCTCCATACTGGGGACTCTGTGAATGTCTTATTGTACTCATTCTCTCAGTTCTTTTCACTACAGCACTGCTACCGGAGGAACTGCTGTTCCAGCGCCCTGAGGAATACTAGCCCAGCCGGGCTCCATCTTCTACTCACTACCGCCACCTCTGGTGGTTTCACAAACTGTCTGAATAAAGATATAATCTGTGTTTGTGATTCCAGAGCTGAGCCTGACCTGTGGCCCCTCACGGGACCTTCCCCCGTGGGAGTGGCCAGCTGCCACAGTGTCCAAGGGTCCACCCAAACCTTATAAAACATAACACATCTCTGCTACCACTTTTATGAACGAGAACCATAACTATTCTTATCCAATCTTGCGGTACCATTCCAGTCTCCAAAGATCTATTGAACAGGTCTTTCAGCAGACCCACCAGAACATCTGAACTCCTCTAGTATCCTGGGATGCAACACATCCTGCCCTTTGGCCTTGTCCATTTTCACTTTTGTTAGTTCCACCCAAATACTCTTCTCTGTAAATGGGGTGGTATCTTTACTTGCGGCTATTGTGTGCCATCATTTCATTGTTGACAAATTTAAAATTTATGCGCATGATATGCAGCTTGTTTTTTTCTGTTAATGCTCTGATAGGTCAGGTTTGTGATCACATTGTAAAGTGTATTTCTGCCATAAAGTTATGGCTTAAGCAGAACGGTCTTATTCTTAACCTGGCCAAAACTGAAGCCTTGTGGCTGAGTAGACACCCAGCTCAAGCTGATCTGCCAGTCATATTTATTGATGGGATTTCTCTCAATTTTTCTCCTCTCATTCGAGATTTTGGCTTTATACTGGATTCTTTCTTTGTGTTGCAATCGGGCTTGATGTCTGATCGATGGGACAGTATGAACCCTTGGACCACAACACAACCCCAGGGCAAAACTCCAAGGATCTGGACAACTCAACAGGATTTGGACAACTGAGTTGGATACAATGTTTCACTGGGGGTGCTGGGGGAGAATTAATGTCACTAAAATGAATGTGCTGCCTCGCTTATTTTATTTGATTCATCCCATTCACTGTTTCCTTCCTGGCAGTTTCTTTATTAATATTAACAGTAGGCCCTGATGGTCTAGGGGGATAGCCCCGGACTCCTCCCCATAACTTTAGAAGACTTGTTGGTAGTGCAGCGGCTACCCAAGCACCCCCTAGGCCCAGGCCGGTCAACACCATTTTCCAAAATGGCACCAGATGGCCATTCATTCGCTACTGTACCACCAAGTCTTCTAATGATATTTGGGGGGGGGGGAGGGGGTCTGAGGGCCCCCCACACCACCAGAACTTTAGTAGCATGGAATCTATTTACCTTTTGCTTATTTGCCAGGTACTTGTAATCTGGAATGGTCACTGTTGGACACAGGATGCTGGGCTTGCTGGACCCTCAGTCTGACCCAATATGTCAACTTCTTATGTTCTTATCTAAGCAAGGGGAAGGACCCCAGAGATTGTTTTCTGTTGTGGGGGCCAGAGTTGGAGGAGCAGCTTCTGAGGTTGTGGTGGGGGGAGGGTAAATTACATATAGGGGTTCTTTAGCTGGAGCAGCAGCCATTTTATACAAAGGGAAGGATTTGGGAAGAGGACGGGGAATTGCCATGCACCATGTAATTTTTTGTTTTTTACTTTTTGGCCCTGAACTACCTTGAGAGGCAGTGATTGGCAGTTTTGCTAGACTCCCAGGTAGATTTTTTTTTGTTCTAAGAGAAATAGTTATTTTTTGGCCTCATGCCACTTTAAGAGGAACCTGATGTCCTTGGAAAAAAATAACTGCAACTCCTTAAAATGTGATAAAATAATAAAGGGGCCAATTTTTTATTTCTGCATCAGCCACATTATTATGTTTGCATTGTATTGCCTATGCATTAGCTGCTTTGCACACATTATGTTGTGAACCTGCCCACGAGGAGCGCAGGCAGGTCCCCTACCTTGCTGCAGCCAGTCGAGCCGCTAGCGTTGCCTTCTTTGCCACAGGCTTTCCGCCGTTGCCGGGCTCCTCCCCGGCAGCCTCCTGCCCTGCACAGCAGGGTCAAGCCGCTGGGAGCTCTCCCTCACGGTCGGGACCACCGCTGCCGCTCCTGCTCTCCCCGATGCGCTGCAGCCACTCCCAGGGTCCTCAGGAGTCAAGGAAGCCGTCCTTACCATGCCGAGTTCTTCAGCCGACAGGGAAGCCGTCCCTGCCGGTGCCTGCTGCTGCCCGGGTCCTTGCCCGGCAGGGAGGCCATCCTTGCCAGTGCCTGCAGCCCTCCTTCTCTCCCTGCTTGATGTCTTCGCAGCTGGAAGCTGCTCCTGCAGCCTGCCTTCCTCCAGCTTCTTGGCAGGGCTGCTCCCGCTGCCTGCCTGCTTCTTGGGCCTTCCACGTGGCTGGGAGGATGCAACCAACCAGCCTGTCCTCTCTTCTCTCAGCTCTCCTTAGGCGCGGGTGCGCACCTCTCTCCTGCTCTTCAAGGGCCACCCAGATGTGGCCCTCTCCTAGCTCATCCCTGGGATTTGGCTTCTTCAGACCTACAAAAGGGCCCAGCGTTCAGTAATCGATACACATCTACCCGTTCTAGACCTCTCATGATTTTAAACACCTCTATCATATCCCCCCTCAGCCATCTCTTCTCCAAGCTGAAAAGTCCTCACCTCTTTAGTCTTTCCTCACATGTGAGCTGTTCCATCCCCTTTATCATTTTGGTCGCCCTTCTCTGTACCTTCTCCATTGCAACTATATCTTTTTTAAGATGCGACGACCAGAATTGTACACAGTATTGTGGTCTCACCATGGAGCAATACAGGGGCATTATGACATTTTCTGTTTTATTCACCATTCCCTTCCTAATAATTCCTAACATTCGGTTTGCTTTCTTGACTGCCGCAGCACACTGAACCGACGATTTCAATGTATTATCTACTATGACGCCTAGATCTCTTTCCTGGGTGGTAGCTCCTAATATGGAACCTAACATTGTGTAACTATAGCATGGGTTATTTTTCCCTATATGCATCATCTTGCACTTATCCACATTAAATTTCATCTGCCAAATTTCACCTGTTCAATCATGCCCTATATGTCCGGGAAACTGGCAGACCTAAGTCCTGCGGGAGGACTCTTCTTAGGTCTTACTGCTCCTTCTGTGTTACTAAGGCCACTTTGGAGGCGAGTTCAGAATCCACCAGGGAACATAATTCCTCTCTAGCCCTCTGCAATTTCTTATATATATCCTTAGATAACATCCGTTTATGAGCTGTTGCTAATGCAGTAATGTTGTCTAATAGAGCTTGCTTAACCCTCTGATCCTGTTTCTTAACATAAGTACCTCTAGAAATAAGGTGTCCTCTAATTACTGCTTTCAGACAGTCCCATATAAGAGCGGGGTCTCCTCCATTATTCTCCAGGTAGTTATTAATGTGCTCATGTAATGTGGCACAAAAAGTGTCCAGCGATAAGAGTATCATTCAACTTCCAAGGACGAAAGCCTGTCCCATCCATAGCCTGGGTAAGATCCAGTCCTATAGAAGCATGATCAGAGCAGGTAATGGAGTTGACATGCAATTGCTGTACCCTACCTGCCATCATTTTATCTATAAGAAAATAATCTATACGGGAGTATGAATGGTGCGCAGCAGAAAAAAAAGGTGTTATTTCTAAAGTGTGGGTTTCTCTGTTTCCAGACATCCATAAGATGCCATTTCTTTATGAGTGCCTGTAGCGTCTTCCTGTGGGGACCAATGCTCACCCCGCTCCCTCCAGAGTAATCAAGCTGGGGGTTAAGAGTTAGATTAAAATCCCCAACAAGGATTATAGTGCCTTCTCCCTCCTTTTCCAATAAATGATCTATTTGTTAAAAAAAAACCCAAAACCTTCTGATTTGTATTAGGTGTGTACACAGTCAGTAAACAATTCCCCTTGAAATTCAAATTTAACCATCAGGAATCTGCCTAGTTCATCCGCCACATGAGATCGTATTAGGTAGTCAAAATCCTGTTTGAATAGGATACATACCCCTGGATATTTACTATGCTTACTAGCAGCTGAAAAAAACCAATGAATAAACATGGGCCAAGCAAGAAGGTGTTTGTATCTTTTTTTCAGGTGAGTCTCCTGCAGACATTTATTTAACACTTTTTTTTTTTTTTTCAACTTATGACATATGATTGTGGCCCCGTCTATCTGAATATCCTGCTTTAGGAGATGGCATTTCCTGGGTGAGTTAAGGACCTTAACGTTTAGAGAAAAAAGCTTAAGAGCCATAGTGGACAGATAAAAGGGTTCCCATCACTTCACCTATAGTGATATACCTTCTTGCTTGGGTTTTATAAAGCCTGTTATATATGAATGTCGATTTGAATCTGAGTGTACCTTCATACGATGCTGATAGATATTACAGCTATTGTGTCTATGAGCCGAGTAAGGCTTCTAAATCATTAGGTACCTCAGTGATAAAGCTCTTTATGCCAGGATGTCCACTTCCAGATTGTTTTGTTGATAACGGCTGAAATGAAGCCTTTAATATCACTTATCTTGTGTTGTACTGTAGTCGATCTTGCACAGCCGGCAACTAGATGTTTCAGAGACTAGCTCCTTCTTCAAGGGCTGAATATTCTCAAGAGAGACTTGTGGAACACTATTTGTCTGTGCTGTAGTGTTGCGGTCCCGACCGCTTCCCTTCTGTTAAGGCCCAAGCCTACCTACCTCCGCTTCAGGGATCACCGCATTCCGCCCGCTCCGGACCCCGGGGGCTTCTGTCACTCCACATGGCGGCCGCCATTACGTGCCTGCTTCTTGTCAGTCTCGCGCGCGAAGACGTCTGTCTTGAACGCTCAGCTCCCGGAAGTCTGGCTCTGCCCGCGCTGCTGACGTCACGCCCAAGTCCCGATATAACCGGCGCCCAAACTCTCTCTCATCGCCTTGCAACGAGGTTCACAACTTCGTAGTTGTTCTTAGTTGCGTTCCTGGTGATCTTCACGCTGCCTGCTTCTGACTCCGGTTTGCTTCTGACCTCGCTTCAGCCTGCTGCCTGCCTCCAACTCCGGTTTGCCTTTGACTCCGCTTCAGCCTGCTGCCTGCCTCCGACTCTGGTTTGCCTCTGACTCCGCTTCAGCCTGCTGCCTGCCTCCGACTCCGGTTTGCCTCTGTCTCCGCTTCAGCCTGCTGCCTGCCTCCGACTCCGATTTGCCTCTGACTCTGCCTCAGCCTACAGCCAGCCTCCGACTCCGGTTTGCTTCCGGCTCCGCTTCAGCCTGCAGCCTGCTTCAGACCCCGGTTTGCTACAGACTCCGCAGCCGCCCGCTGCCCTGCCTTCAGCCGGCCCTCGGCCCTGTGCAGCCGGTCCCCTGCCTTCTGGGCACCTTGGACTTCCTATCCTTTCTGCTTGCTCTGGTTCCGGCCTACGCCTATCTCAGCCTCTGGACTTTCTGCCTCAGTTCCAAGTCCCGAGAGCCCGGGACCCTACGGGCTCCTCCCGGGGGGTCCCTGGTTGAACTCCTCCAGCTTGTGGCTCCGCCTCCCAGCCTACCCTGCCTCCCTAGGTAGGCCGGCCCAAGGGTCCACTATCTCTTCAGTAGTGTCCAACTGCAATAGTAGTGGCAGAATTAGTTTGGCAAGTGTGGACTGTGCCGCTGTCAAAAGCGGTCTAGGAAGCTCCGTGTGTTGATGACGGCTGCTTCTAGCGGCTCCTAGACCGCTTTTGACAGCGGCACAGTCCACACTTGCCAAACTAATTCTGCCACTACAGCACAGACAAATAGTGTTCCACAAGTCTCTCTTGAGAATATTCAGCCCTTGAAGAAGGAGGTAGTCTCCAAAACATCTAGATGCTGGCTGTGCAAGATCGACTACAGAACAACACAAGATAAGTGGTATTAAAGGCTTCATTTCAGCCGTTATCAACAAAACAATCTGGAAGTGGACATCCTGGCATAAAGAGCTTTATCACTGAGGTACCTAATGATTTAGAAGCCTTACTCGGCTCATAGACACGATAGCTGTAATATCTATCAGCATCATATGAAGGTACACTCAGATTCAAATCGACATTCATATATAACAGGTCTTATATTGTTTGGATTTAGTCACATGTTATATTATTTTGGGTCTTTTGTGTAGTGGGTTTTATAAAGAGCATCTTGCAAACACTGTTTCTTAGGCCTACTATCTGCAAAACAAAAATCCAGCCCTCCCACTCCACTCCACCCCACCCCTGTACCCTTCCCTCCCATCTCCCACCCAACCCCCTATGTGAACGCCATGTAAACATGACCTTCCTGCTTTCACAGTGAGGGTCGGTAGCCATCACAGGGTGATCTCACAATAGCTCCCAAACCCCCATATCAAATCAAAGACACATATCCAACCCCCCCAAGCATAATGATATTCCAAAGCATGTATAGTCCTGAAAATATTAAGCCCTTAATTAGTGTCCCCAGCCCTACAGGCAAGGCATGGTGGAAAACATTATAGAACCCTGTCAGTCAATAAAAGTAAAGATTCAGCTGTACTGCTGAAGGCTTGTCAGTTCACCCAGGTCCCTCGCGAGCCAATGTAGAAGCCTGCTCAGTGTTGTGGCGAAGTCTTCGTCCCCCTTTTTCCACGCACTGCCATCTCGGGGGCTCCAGACTATCTCGCAGCGCCACAGGTGCTGAGGCTGAAATCGGGAGGCCAGTAGTTTTCAAAATGGCCGTTGCTTCAGGGACTGTATGTGCTCTGGAGGTGACACCCTTAATGGAAATCGCAATGCCCACAGGGAACAGCCAGTGGTAACGTAATTTTTCTTGTCGAAGCAGTGAGGTAAGATGATGGTATTCTTGCCATCTTTTAAGTGACCCGGGTGAAATATCAGCGAACACGGAGATAGAGTGAGCTTCCCAGTCCCAGGACTGCTGCTTCCTAGCCGTGGTAAGCACCTTTTCCTTCACCAGAAAACGAAGATAGTAGGCAATGATGTCTCTCAGTTGATTCCCAGCGCGAGGACCCAGGGAACGGTGCGCCCTTTCGATGTCAATTTGGTGGTCAGACTCCCTGGATTCCCCCTCACTGGTTTGAGCTAGAAAAAACATGCTCAAAGAGCGCACTACCGCATGGCAGTCCACATATTGCTCAGTCTCTGGGACTCCTCTAAATCGCAGGTTACATCTGTGATTTCTGTTCTCTAAGTCCTCCAGCTTGAGAAGCAGATCAGTTTCCGTTTTTTCCAATTGGTCACATTGAGATTTAATTTTTTCCATTTTATCTTCATGGGCATCTAGGCGGGTATCGCATTCATCAACCCTGCGGCCTATTTCAGCCATTTCCTCTCTGTTTTCAACCAGTTTTTCCATCATTTCCTGTTTATTGATCTTAATATCTTTTCTCAGTTCCATAAACCATTGACAAAATTCATCTCTCGTGGGAACTGAGGAAGACTGCTAGGTCAAATCTTCCGATAGAGATTCAGGTTTCCTATCCGAGAGCTCAGCCATCTCTGGGCCTGCCAGGCTGGACAGGCTCTCTGTTAGGGTGGTGGACCCTTGGGCTGGCTGAGACGGTAGATGGACTAGTGTGGGAACCCACAGGAAGCGTCACAGCCGGGAGGTGGCGCTGAAGAGACTCTGGAGAAGACTTCACCACTGGAAGCCCGAGGTCCCCCCAGGAGGAGCCCGTAGGCCTCTTGGACTTAGGCGGGACCCTATGCGACCAAGGATCCGGGCAGTGTCCAGAGAGGTGGACGAAGAGGACGGCTGGGCCCAGGAAGCTGGAAGAGTCTTCACCCTCGGAAGCCCGCAGCTCCCCCGGGAGGAGCCTGTGAGAGCCCGAGCCGCTGGGACTTAGGAGAATCCTCTGGACCAGCGAGTACCGGATACCTGAGGTGGTGGAAGAAGCCGAAGTCGGAGTCCAGGAGCAAAGCCGGGTCAAAAGCCAGAAGTCAGAGATCCAAACCAAAGCCAGGGGCAAAAGCTGAAGACAGAGTCCTGGGGCAGAGCCGGGTTGGAAGCCAGAGGTCAGAAGACAAACCAAAACCAGGAGCAGAAGTTGAAGACATAGTCAGAAGATGAAGCCGGGTCAGAAGCCAGAAGTCAGAAGACAAACCAAAGCCAGGGGCGGAAGCTTAAGACATAGTCAGGGAACAGAGCCAGGTCAGAAGCCAGAAGTCAGCAGAGACGAACCAGTGTCCAAACGCAGCAATTAGTGACTCAGGGGAACTGAGCGAACCTCATTGGAAGGAAGGGACTTGACCAAGCTGCAGGGTTTAAATACCCTGCAGCGTCTGACGTCATCTGGAGGCCGTCCCCTTGATTTCCCGTGCTGGCCCCTTTAAGAGCCGAGCCCCCGCACTCGCGCACGCGCGCCTAGGGGGCGGGGCCCAGCGCGTTGGGTCGTCAGCGTCTCCCTCGCGAAGGGAGAGCCGCGGCAGCAGCCATGTCAGGCCTGGACAGCCGAAGACGAGTCCGTGCGGGCCGGTCCAGCCCTGAGGTAGGAGGAGGGACCGGGGCACGGCCCGGTCCCGTAACATTCTCTGCTTCTGTTCCACCTTTTAAGTAAGAAAATTGGCTGAGATCCGCTCCTTTTCTCCTGGTAGCCATATAGATAATGTATGAGGAATATCTTGAGTCAAAATATGCTGATGAAGGGGAGGGTGGATAGCGATTGCCGCTGTTAATAGCTGTGGGTGTTCAGGAGCTCCCTGATCAAGCAGCCATCTTAGTCCGTGACGGCTCCGGCCCCCCTGGCCAGGCTATTTTATAACATGCTCACATATACTTGTGCACGTTATAAAATAGCTGCATCCCTGGGTGCAGGCCAACTAATGCGCACATATGTTTGAAAGTTGCACACATTGGTTTGAAAGTTACCGTCCCTGAGTACAGATTCACAAGCAGGGGCATTGTGAGATTTAGTGTTTTTTTGTGCAGCCGAACAAGATGTCAATTTAGTATTTTCCCAATAATACAATATTAAAAAATTACAACATTTTAAAGTTGTATATTATTCATTACACAAAAAGGGGCTGAATTAACCCGGGTTTGTGAGCAGTAGTGCCATTCTTCAAGGCTTCAACCCTGGCTCCCTTTACACATCTTTTATATACATTCATAATTAAAGAATCAAAAGGAAAAAAAAGCATTTAACATGAAGAGAACATCTCACATTTACTTAAGGAGTTTTCATGGAAAATGTAAATATCGATAAGGGGAACAGGTTTGCCCATGGATTTGATTGTCCAGAGAGAGGAAGCAGGGGAAGGGATGAGTTGAAAAGAAAGGATGAGGATTGTGGCAGGAAATGTGGAAATGTATGATTTTGGTTTTATTTTTCAATGCCCAGGACTGCATCCCAGCTCTTAAAACTATATATATATATATATATATATATATATATATATATATATATATATATATATATATAATCTGGGAGAGAAGTGCATACTATATATAGTATGCGCTTCTCTCCCAGTTCCCTCTTCTCCTCTATCTGGATAATTACATCCACCTACAAACCTGCTCCTTTATTATATTTACATTTCCCAAGGAAACAAATTTGGAGCCTGAATGTCCAGCCATTTCCGATCCAAGTGTGAAGTAAGTAAATATGTGAGATACTCTTCATGTTTTATTTTTTTAAAGATGATTGAATCATGAATGGATGTGAGAGATGGGCAAATGGAGCCAGGGCTGAAGCCTTGAAAGTTAGTGCTACTGCTCACAGGCTTCAAACATCTGCTAACTCAACCCCTTCGTGTCCATTACCACGTGTCCAATATATCTGCATGTATTTTTCTTAAATTATTTATTACAGATGTGTCCAAAATTAAATTTACAAGGGTTTAACGGATTTGGTTTAATAAATGAACAAGTGTAGAAAACAAAAACATATTTGTCTTTATTTTGCCTCCCCACTCACAGAAGCAGTTCTTCCAGGTGCTCCTCTTGCCCTGCCCTATTCACATAAAGAAATATTTAGCTTTAGAGCACTTCAATTGCTTTGCATATTAAAAAAAAACAAAAAACCTCCACATAGATCATCAATTTCTGTTTAAATACAACCAACTGATCCACTGCCTGTGATTATTAGACTTACAAAGGTTAAAAGCAAAGGATGGAGAGTTAGAGGGCTGCTATAAAAGGATGTGAAGTGTGCCATCTGGTGCTACAATCGAGTTTCACCATTTATTTAAAAATGTACATGGAATGTGGTACAGATGTTGCTATTGCTGTATTTTTACATTACACTGCAGTTGATAGAAACTGAAACCTAAATTCAAGGTACAGCAGTATCATAAAAGAGGAACTGCCAAAATGATCAGAAAAATGTTAAAGCCATGACTTTTTCCTCTCCCCCTCTCCAGCTGTGGCTCTTAGGCCTGGGGAGGAAGGGAAGGCAATTGTTGCCACGGTGGCAGTTCCACCAAGCAGTGCTGAGGATGTCCCTCAAACTTGGGGACTATCAAAGATAACCTGTTGCCCAGGCAGGCCAACTGGAGAGGGGTGGGGGAGGTTAAAAGGCTGAAACCCCCTCCCCCCCCTCAAAACCCCCCCCCCCAAATCTATGAATTTCTGCAAGGATTTATGGCAACAATTTACTGTCTCATATTTATTTATTTATTTATTTATTTTATTTAAAAGCTTTTATATACCGATGTTCATGTACTGGTACATATCACGTCGGTTTACATAAAACCAAAGTTGGAAATTACATCGAACAATCGAACATTATATCAAACATGAGGGTACAAATAACAGGTCTAAATATTCACAGTGTGGCCCACATGTTGTCAGGGTCTATGAGATTAATTTTCCTTCTGCATGTTATAAATAGGGTTGCGTGAATCTCTTCCAGCTTGGTTCAAATCCAGGTTTGGATCTTGAAAATATGAGTCCGATCTGCCCTATCTGTGATCTGACTTGAATTTTTTTTTTTTTTTTCAAAAAATCGGAATTAATCAGATTGGTTTAGGTTTATGTGAGTATTTGGGGGCAAAAAGGTAGAGCAAAGGGGAAATTTTTAAAAGTAAATATTTAAATAAAATTTAACAAATGAATATCAATATTTAACAAAGTATGACAAGAAGAGGATATGAATGTAAAATGGCAGTTCTGGTGGAGGAACCCCCAGGTGTTCATCATAAGATATATCAAACTATAGAGGTATAAATATAATTTGAGTGAGAAAAATATTAAGAGCCCAGTATTCAAAGTGCATTTAGCGCTATTTAGCCGAATAAGCAGGACTTATGCAGTTAAGTAGCCACTGCTGAATACGTGCCTACGTTCAGCAGCCACAGCTTAGCTGTATAAGTCCCTTTTACGGTTAAAAGTTCCATGCAGAAAAAGTAGGCGTGCTCTCGACAGATCAGGGCAGAGCGAGTTAGCTGTATATGTTTATTTATTTATTTTATTTATTTAAGGCTTTTATATACCGATGTTCTTGTACTAGTAGATATCACGTCGGTTTACATAGAACCAAAGTTGGAAATTACATCAAACAAGATGCCCCATTGAGCAGGTCTAAACTTAGCCAGGTAGACTTATCTGGCAAAGTACACACATATATGCATATATTCAGTGGCTTTGCCCTGTTATAGAGTCCATCAAGCTATGGCGAGAGAACATTATAGAAATCTCATCTTTCTGAAACTTTCCTCACTCCAAATGACGTCAAATCTTCACCGAGATGTACTGTGTTGTTCGTACTTCTCACTCTGCATGTAAAACTGGCCCCTAAACCACCACCATCACCTCACCTTGAGCTATTAGCTGGCCCTCCTATAGTCATATAAATAGTTGACTACTAGGCATGCATTATAAAGAGAATCTCTTTCTCTCTCTCCTAAAAGTCTGTCTATATTTGAAATTAGTCATGGGAAGTATGTAATGTCAACACTTCCTGATTATGTCTATGTACACTTTTGAAATCTTATCAAGAGGGCTACACACCCTGTAAAAATGTTGCTAGCAGTAATTTTGTTATAGGTTTGACAGTTGCTTGATTTGATTGTAAATATTACTACCCTTTATATAAGGCTTGGGGAAATCTGCATGGAGTAGCAGTTAATACCCTTAAGAGAAACATGGGGGTAGCCTGCATGGAGTGGCAGTTACTACCATAAGAAACTTGCTGGGCAGAATGGATGGACCATTTGGTCTTCTTCTGCTGTTATTACTATGTTACTAAGAAATTATGTTGCTGAAATTAAATAAAATGGTTTCTTATTAGTTAATTCTATACACTTCTAAAAATGATGCACAATTTAGTTGAAAAAGTGTACAATTTTTGAAAGGCATAAAGAGGGTAATTTTCAAAGATTCTTATACAGGTTAAACAATGCTTTACCCATAGGAATGGACTGTTATAAAACTGTCAGCATGATATGTGGGTAAACTTACGTGGGCAAATCATGTATGCAAGTAAGTTTACCTGGACTTAGCCCCGCATTCTGGAGTAGAGTTAGAGAAATGTTTGCACTTGCATGCATTTTTTTTCATTTTTTAAAATATGCATGTAAATTTGTTTGGAAAATTTCTGTACACATAATAGCAGGTATGTGCGAGGAAATCTGATGAGATCATTTTCAAAGTACACCTACACATAGACGTTCACTTTGAAAATTAGTGTAATTTATGCATGTATTTGCCAGCAAAGTTATACAGGCTTTTACAAGATTATTTCCAAGACATCTTCAGCAATGACAATCCAGCTATGTCACTCAATAACGTTTTGCAGTGAATCAGGACGTTTTGCCTACTACTACTACTAGTTGCTTTTTGTATAAAACAGTCTGATGTAAAGGAGTCACTGTGATGGTCACTGTAAGAACATAAGAACATAAGAAAATGCCATACTGGGTCAGACCAAGGGTCCATCAAGCCCGGCATCCTGTTTCCAACAGTGGCCAATCCAGGCTGTACATTTTCCCCTAGCTCTCACATTAATTAGGAAAACTGGATCTGCAGTACTTCTGCTATGAACATCCCTATCACTAGATGTCATCCTTGTTTCAGCCAGATAAGAACATTTTCAGGGCATTTGTATTTATAATTCATTCACGTTTACATAAGTATCTTTATGATAACCATATCTTTTACCTATGTTATTAACCCCATATGTACTAATCCAAGTTATATCGACCTGTTCATTGTAAGACATTTACTTGTCAATGTTATTGTTTAGAATGTAAACCGAATTGATCAGTAATTCTGTTATTGGAAAGTCGGTATATAAAAATGCTAAATAAATAAATAAAATAAGTAAGTGAACTGCCCTCAGTCACCCATGTGATTTTTTTGTTTAAGTAATTAAATGTAGAATTCCATTTTCCCTGTTTCACATCTTATTTATTCACATATTCATACAGTACTCTAAAATAGGGTACTGCAAATAAATGATAGGCTAAAGCTGATTTAGATGTAGTGACTGCCACAGAGACTTGGCACACAGAAAACTATGATTGGGAAATAGGTATACTGGGTTACAATCCATTCAGGAAGGACCGAGTAGGAAGGAAGCAAGAAGGAAAGGCTTTATATATAAAAAATAATATTAAAGTAACAGAATTGCAGGGCTTATGAAGTAAGGCAGAGGCACTGTGAGTTAAAGAGGGAATGGAACAGAGAGGCATGGGCCTGGCTGAAAGAGAGTTTGGGTTGAAGGAGAGGCCTGGAAGGACCTAGGCAGAAGTGTAGGGTGATGCCATTGTCAGCGGATCTGTTGTTTTGGATCTGATGCCATTGTCAGCGGATCTGATGCCATTGTCAGCGGATCAAATGTTTTGGAGCCAGCTCATGTGGCAGAGGAAGCGGGCGGTGCAGCATTGGGCCCTTGCCTCTGCTCCTCATGCTGTCAGACCCACTGCAGTGAGAAAATTAATTAAAACACTGCTGCGGGAGGGTGACGGGAGAGCCAGGGGCCTTGGGAAAGCCCCTGGCATGATTACTATACAGGCCGCATCCCCCTGATGTCATCGAAGGTTGCGAAGGTCCAAGCACAGAAACTAAAATAAAGGGAAAATCAATAAAAATACAAACTTAAAACCCCTGCAGAAGTTTTAACCTCTGGAAAGCACCATAGTGATCCCAGAGCCAACAAGTGGTGAAACACTACAAATAGACAAAACTAAAATAAAATAAGAATTGGGTTCATGTATGGAGAGGTTGGGGACCTTACTTTATTTTAAAAGTTAAAATTTTACTTATTTTCTGTGGAGTAATTTGGGGTTAAAAACATGAATTACCAGAGGATAATTTAAATAAGACATGAGGCTATCAGAGAAAGGATTAATAACCTTTAGACAATCATTATTTTGATCTAAATTTGGGTAATTTTTAAATTATAGGTATTAGTGGTAATGAGGTATTTGGGGATTTTTCTGGGGGTTAAATAGATCTCAAAATTACATTGGAGACTATTGAGCACATTTTATTAATGTGGGAATTGTTGTGAATGAAGGGCAGCTGGAGAGGGGATGTTATAGACACCACCTCCTGGAGAGTCAGAGGATTGGAATGGGGTGGAGATGGTCCAGTGAGGCTGGAGCGCTGTAACAAGGTGCAGCCTGGGATAGAGCACTGGGACAATGTACAGGCTGGGCTGGGACACTGGAACACCTGAACTGAGAGCTGGTAAGAATGGAACTGGAACCACAGGAACAGAGTGAGGTAAGCGTGGAACTGAAACACGAGTTGAGTGCTGGTAAAGGTGGTACTGTAACACAGGAACAGAGTGAAGGTAAGCGAGTTGGATGCAGGTAAGCGTGGAACTGGAATTTTGGAGCTGATTGCTGGTACGGGTGGAACTAGAACACAGGAATAGAGTGAAGGTAAGCATGGAGCTGGATGCAGGTAAGTGTGGAACTGGAACACTGGAGCTGGGATAGGGGCAGATAGGCTAGGACAAGACAGGTCAAACCAGGACAAGGACTACACAGAACATGGAAAACAGAATGCCCGAAGGCAGCAGAGTCAAAGAAAGCTCTAAGTGGCAAGGCAAGCAGGACCTAGAAACAGGAAGAGGCTAAGGGAGCCTCAAGCAACCCCAAGTCAGGAAACAGAGAGGCCTAAGGTAGGTCACAAGGCAGGGAAGGGTCAGAAGGCTCGCAGGCCACAGAGCAAGGCTTGGAACAGAAGTCTGGGTAGCCTCAGGACAGGCAAGGGAACCAGGAAACAGAAGGCCCAGGAACAAGGCTCAAGGAAACTAGAGTCAGAAGGCCCGGAACCACTCAGAGATACAAGGAAAGGCCTTAGAAGGCTGCAGAGCAAGAGCGGCTAAAGCAGGGAGCCAAAAAGGACTTGATGCCAAAGCAAGGACGCAAGGGAGAGACAGGACTAAATAGGGCTGCAGTGTGGGTGTGGTGCAAGCCAGAGAGAAGGGCTTGATCAGCCTGAGGGGTGTGCTCATGGTGATCCCTGGGAGAGTGGGGGGAGTACAGCAGGCAGAGACGAAGAACTAAGGACATGATGGTAGTTTGGAGTCAAACTCACTGGGGTCCTCTGGTGGAGATGAGGCCACACAGTAGCTAGAATCACAACAGGAATAAATTAGGAATGGTTTTGGACTTTAAAGTTTACATTTACTGTAAATTATGACTCCATTCCAGTTGATTTTCTACAGTCCAGTCCAGGTTTTCCTTGTTAAAACCTGAGAAAATAAAATCAGTCACGTCAGCACAAGTAGCAAAATTGCAATAATCTAAGGCCATCTGCATGGAAACTTAGGAGCTTGGAGAAAACAACTTTTGATGGGGATGGTATAGTATTACAAAATTTAGTCAAAGCACAATTTTATAGAAATATAGAAACATGATGGCAGAAAAAAAACAACATGTGACCTATCTAGTCTGCCCATCCATCTAATTTATCTATCCCTTACAATTTCCATCACTCCCTCAGAGATCTCCTCTATTTATCTGATTCTTTCTTGAATTCAGATACCATTTTACCCTCTACCACCTCCCCTGGGAGGCTATTCCATGATCCACCAACTCACTGTAAAGAAATAATTTCCTAAGATTACTCTGGGAGCTGGGAGAGCTCTTCTACTGGTCAGATACTGTTGTTGGGAGAAAATGCAGCCTGGGAAACGCAGTGCATTTTGGGAGGGAGCTCAGAGAGCTGGCAGAGTTCTTATGTTGGTCAGAGGCTCTGGCTCTGCCATTCATTATTCACTCAGAAATGTTTTCTCCATCACTATTGGAGAGGAACACATTCGTTAGGATGCAGAAATGCCTTTTCTTATTGTAAGCGAGAGTCTACCTGTAACAGAGAGTATACGCCATATAAACACACTGAAGGGGTATAGGACTTGATGTTTCCCATGTCTGGGGATTTTAGAGTTCTCTCTTAAAACAAGCTCATTACTCTGTGGCTTGTTGGCTTAATATTTTGCAAGAATTTAAAGCATGATAATCAGAGACATCAAATCATTAAGAAAAACAGCAAAGTTTATTGATTTCTCTGCAAATAAAGAGGACCACGTGCTTTACAGGAGGGGTGGGCAGAGAAGAGGAGGGAAATAGTTGAGGAAGAGCAGAGGAGTTGGTAAGGGAATCAGAAAATGTTGGAAATTCTATTGACTTTAAAACACAAATAACATTCTTGTATCTGGACCGTCCTCATCCTGCTTCTCTGACTATGAAATTGGGGATTCCTGGCTTCAGTGAATGCCCTTCTACATGGTCCATGGGAAAGGAGTGTTGCGTGTGCCGGCCGTGCCAGGCCCGCCGCCAGGCCCTTAACCTCTTCTGCCTGCTCCACGGTCTGGCTCCACTTCCCTCGCGGCCAAGGGCCGCTGCCTACAACCTCGGGCCAACCCCAGTGCTCCTATGTCTGCGACGGACGTCCATGCTCTGCAGTAGGCCTCCCCGCGCAGTCCGCGGGGAGACGCCGCCATCTCATGCCACGTCCATCCCTAGGCACGCACGTGCCATGGAGGGAAACTTACCCACGGCCCCGGATAATAACATCCCTGGGTCCCGGTATATAAGGCCGGGCCCAGCCACAGTTAGTTGCCTTTGCAACAGGTCTCTATGCTGCTCGTGTACTTCGTTGTTTCTTCTGGTGATTCCCTTGTGTTCCTGGTTCCTGTCTTGTTCGTGTTCCTGATCTAGTTCCGTTATTCTCCTTGTTCCTGTGTTCCTGCGCTACTCGACTTGTTCTACGGATTGACTCCTGGACCCGACCTCTGCTTTGCCTGACCACGCTACTGACCATCTCCTGGACCCAACCTCTGTGTTAGGATTCGTAGGTTAGTGGGCCCTTGACCCAAGGTGAGAGATGGTACTGCCTACGGGGAGGAGCCTCACTGAGCCTCACCGTCGGGAGGCAAGGTCCGAGCAATAGGTGACACAGCCCAGCGAGTTCAGGGAGAGCTGGAGAGTGGGATGTGCAGTGGTTGCCAGAATAGGTGCTCCTAGTGGTGAAGTGATGAGCAGGCCCCAAGGAGCAGGGAATGCAGGCAGGGTATGGAGGAGTGCTTACGAGAGCGACCCCAGGGGGTGGAGCCACAGAGAGAGTCAGCACGGGAGGTATGATGTAGGCTTACCCAAGACGCGTGGAAGCCCAGGGGTCTCTGGCAGTGCAAGAGGAAACTACCCCGAGGAGTGGGTGAGTACGGTACAGTCTCAGAGAGAAGGCAGGACGCTTCCCCGAGGAGCGGGGAGCGGGACATAGTAACAGGAATATACAAGGTGCTGCCCGAGGAGTGCAGCACAGTCCCAAAGTTCACAACAGCGCTACCCCAAGCAGCAGGGAGCGTGGCTTAGGCACAAGTGAAGGCAATGGCCCGCAGAGCGGGGTACACCAGCACTAGGTCTCCACGAAGCAAATTAGTGAGGCAATGGCCCGCGGTTGGGGGGAGTACACCTATGTTGGTCTCCACAAAGCAGAGTTGTATGCAAAGGTCCGCACAGCGGGGTACATCGATGTAGAGTCTCATGGATAGAGTAGTTCGGAAAGCAACCTCAAGGAGCGGGGGAGCTGGCAGACAGCATCCGAGGCGCAGGGCCCTCCGAGGAGCGGATAGCCAGAGACAGGAGCAGGGCCCCCGAGGAGCGGGTACCCGAGAGTGTCTCACGCCAGGAGGAGCAGGAACCAGGAACCAGAGTCCGTAGAGAGATCCGCAAGATTCATAAAGGAGGGAACTCATTGCCAAGACGATTAGAGCCAGGCCCCAATGGTGCTTAAGAGTCCAGTGCTAGTGATGTCATCAAGAGGAGACACCCCTGAGGTTCCCACCCTGGCATTCTTAAGGGAGGGCCAAGTAGCGCACACGCGCCTAGGAAGGCCCGGGAGAGACATGGTGGAGAGCAGCGTCCTCACCGCCCTGGGGAGTCCTGGAATGGAGCCATGTGCATCGGAAACGGCTAGCCATAGCTGTGAGTTTCCCCAGAGGAGAGAGGGTAGAAGCACAAGAAGTGAGTAATAGCGGTCGCAGCCATCTGCAACCGAAGGTCATAACACTCTGCTTTGCTTGACCACGCTACTAATCATCTCCTGGACCCGACTTTTGCTTTGCCTGACCACGCTACTGATCATCTCCTGGACCCGACCTCTGCTTTGCCTGACCACGCTACTGATCATCTCCTGGACCCGACCTCTGCTTTGCCTGACCACGCTACTGATCATCTACTGGACCCGACCTCTGCTTTGCCTGACCATGCTACTGATCATCTCCTGGACCCGACCTCTGCTTTGCCTGACCATGCTACTGATTATCTCTTGGACTTGACCTTTGCCTTACCTCACCGTTCTACCTTGCCTGCCGCCTGCCCTGACTCCAGCTTGTTCTACGATGCCTCTGCTATACTCATTCTGGATTTGGCTTCTCAGGCTTTGGCCTGTTCTTACTCAGGAGGGTCTCTGGCTGACCTCCTCCTCGTCCATCAGAAGACCTCAGATGGAGGCCCACCTAACTCCAGCCGGCCCCGGTACCCAAGGGCTCAACCTGTGGGAAACGAGGGCTGGTGTTGGTGAAGCTCCAGCCGGTCTCCGTCAGTCAGCCAACTCCGCTTACCGACGGTGGGGACTCATAGGGCTTGCCCTGCGGGTAGCACCAACTTCACCTCGATTCAAGGATCCACCTCCGGCGCAACAGGGTGCAACAAGGAGTCAATAACCTATGACATCCCTCAATGGAGAAAGCTGAGCTGCTGCTCTAGAAGGAAGTAGTATGGCATGAGAGGGAGCTAGGAAAGACCTGCACACTATGCAGAAGACCATTTTTTTCAAAATATATCTTCCATGATCATATTGTGTTGCTTTTTAAAATTAGTATTTACCGTACAAGTAATAGAAAAATAGATACCACGTGTCAGTAGTCTATAAGGTTAAAGGTCCGAGGGGCAAATGGGTGCACTCTCCTCTGTGGCGGGGGGGACACAGACGTATTGAGGTGCTTGCGGAGGGCATGATGCTACAGAGTGTTGCTCTTCCCAAAGAGCATTTGGCAGACATTGCACTGGTAAAGACACTTCCCCGCTGTGCATCTGCTGGTGGTGAGCCAGCTCTCCTGTGTTACAGAAGCTACACTGGTATATGGGGTAGCAGTAAGGCTTGGTGCCCGTATGGATATATTTCTGGTGTTCTAGGTGAGAGATGCGTTTGAAAGCCTTGTCGCACGCCTGGCAGATGTGCAGCTTTTGCTCCAAGTGGGTGATGCTATTCCGTTGCAGGTAGGAGAGGTATTTAAAAACTTACCTGCACCCGGCGAGTTTTCCCCCGGAACATCTCCATTTTTTGGACTCCCGGCAGAGCTCGAGAGACCTAGCCAGCCTGTGGAGGGGAAAGAAGGCGGGGCCGAGTGACGTGAGCGACGTGAGGGCAGCCCTTGCCCTATAAAATCAAAGGGCAGGCGGCGCCCCGCCGTCGCGGCGCGTGGCTTGGTCCGGCGAAGGCTGGGAGGCTGCCCTCTATGTCCAATTGGTTTCTCTCACATCTCCTTTAGAATTATTGGTATCTTACAGAAATCGTTTGGAAGCTGCAGCTTGTTTTTGTACAAGTTTTTTTTTACCTATTTCTTTCCTCATGCCGCATACAAAACAGAAGGGCAAAGTTAGGCAAGAAGCCTCAACCCTTGCCAGGCCGAGCCCTAAACAAACAATGCTGACAACTTTCTACTCATCCACGGAGGTATTGACCCCAGAGAATCCCGCTACAGATCTGGTAGGTGAGCAAACTTCCTTTCTGTTGGGAGATGTGACTCTTAGTCCCGGGGCCCCAATAACACTGTGAGCGCTACCATTGCCACTGTGGCAGGCTTGGCAGAGGAACGGTCTTCGTTTTTTCAGTCAAGCCCGATTGAGGAGGGCAGTGACATTAAGGTTTCGCTAGAAAGGGAAGAAGAGAAGTACTTCCCCCAGCTCAGGAGGTGTCGTCTGTCGGAGGAAATTTGTGTGGATCCGACAGAAGTTTGGAAACACCTGGAGGTAGTACTCCAACTCTAGTGGGGACTGCTTCTGACCAAAAACTGGTTAATTCTCAAATACTACTATCTACACCAGTATTAGATAAAGGAACAGTGACAATGGAAATGTTATGGCAAGCAATGTCTACACTTCAAAATAATATATTGAAATTAAATGTGAATATCAAAGAGATGCAGGAGGTCCTGCTAAATATAAACCCTATGGTTACTAATTATGGGGTGACTTTAAAAAAAGTTGAGGATGAGATAAATACTATCAAGAAAGTTCAATCTTCTATTATTCAGGGGGAAATGTTAGTCGCAAAAAAAGTTGAAAATTTGGAAAATTCGGTTAGATATTCCAATTTGAGAATGGTAAATTTCCCAAAATGTAAGATGATATCATTGAAAGAACAACTGAAAAATTATTTTCTTGAAATATTACAAATATCTCCAGATAACTTCCCAGTGGTTGTAAGTGTTTACTTTATAAATAAAGATCAAGGTAAAATATCTCCCCCAGAAATACAGGAAACATCATTAAATGTAACCGAATTAATCGAGACGTCATATAGTTCCCAGGTTGAGAAGAGAGGAACTCTCTTAGTAAAATTTGCTCTATCATCGCATAGAGATAAAGTGTTGAAATTATTTATGTTAAAAAGATCTTCCCTCTACCTGGGACAAAAAATATGGGTCTACCCCGATGTATCTAAAGATACACAGCAGAGACGGAAAAGGTTTATAACATTGGCTAACGTGGCAAGAACATATGGTATTCAAATAATGGTTAGATTTCCATGTAAATGTGTTATGTATAAAGATGGTAAAAGATATGTTTATTATGATCCAGAACATTTGGAAAGGTTTTTTGGAAGAATGCAAGAAACAAAAGGAGTGCAGTAGTACTTAATGTTATCCCAGGTAAATTGGTTAATAGAAAAGAGTATATACTCCGTACAATTCTGGTCGCCGCATCTCAAAAAAGATATAATTGCGATGGAGAAGGTACAGAGAAGGGCTACCAAAATGATAAGGGGAATGGAACAACTCCCCTATGAGGAAAGACTAAAGAGGTTAGGACTTTTCAGCTTGGAGAAGAGACGACTGAGGGGGGATATGATAGAGGTGTTTAAAATCATGAGAGGTCTAGAACGGGTAGATGTGAATCGGTTATTTAATCTTTCGGATAGTAGAAAGACTAGGGGGCACTCCATGAAGTTAGCATGGGGCACATTTAAAACTAATCGGAGAAAGTTCTTTTTTACTCAACGCACAATTAAACTCTGGAATTTGTTGCCAGAGAATGTGGTTAGTGCAGTTAGTATAGCTGTGTTTAAAAAAGGATTGGATAAGTTCTTGGAGGAGAAGTCCATTACCTGCTATTAAGTTCACTTAGAGAATAGCCACTGCCATTAGCAATGGTTACATGGAATAGACTTAGTTTTTGGGTACTTGCCAGGTTCTTATGGCCTGGATTGGCCACTGTTGGAAACAGGATGCTGGGCTTGATGGACCCTTAGTCCGACCCAGTATGGCATTTTCTTATGTTCTTATGTTCTTATTCTGTAAGTTATGTTATATTATGTTAATTCTTTTGCTCAATTAAGCTCCCCATTTTGTTTTGTAACAGGAATCAGGGGGAAGTAAGGATTTATTTTATGTTTGAAATATTGATGATATGATATGAGGTAACCCTGATCCTTAAAGAATATTCAATTGGAATGTTGAATATATGTAACTAACCGTTAAGCCCGTAACAACGGGCTACATTAAAAAAAAATTTTTCGGTCCATTTCCTTCCCACTCCCTCCCCCTCATTCTCCCTCTAGTCTCCCTCTCCCCCTTCTCCCCTCCCTCTCCCCCTCTATTCTCCCTCCCTCTCCTCTTCCTCTCCCCTTCCCCCCTCCCCCCTCTATTCTCCCTCCTTCCCCTCTATTCTCCCTCTCCCTCTTCCTCCCTCTCCCTTCCTCCCCCCTTCCCCTCACTCTCTCCTCCCCCCTCCCCTTCCCCCTCCTCTTCCCCCTCCCCTTCCCCTCACTCTCTCCTCCCCCCTCCCCTTCCCCTCAGTCTCTCCTCCCTCTCCTCAGTCACTCCCCCTCTCTCAAACCCCTCCCCTTTCAGATCATCCACAATCGGCAGACGGAAGATCTCCGGGGGGGGTCCCTCCCTCCCACGTGCGCGTGGCGCCACCGCTACTGCTCCTCCCACTCCTGCTCCTCACCGCCGCCGCTCCTGCTCCTCGCCGTCGCCGCCGTGGCTCCTGCTTCTCACCGCCGCCGCTCCTGCGGCCCCAGCGCCATTTTTTTTCGTCGCTGCCGCTGCTACTGCTCCTCCCACTCCTGCTTCTCGCTGCCGCCGCTCCTGCTCCTCACCGCCGCCGCTCCTGCTCCTCGCCGCCGCCGCCGCTTCTGCTTCTCACCGCCGCCGCTCCTGCGGCCCCAGCACCATTTTTTTTTTTTCGGGCACGCTCGGCTCTGACCGATGTGCTCGCCAGCGCATGTGCGGTAGAGCTGCTCTCTACTGCGCATTTGCGGGCCGTCGGTCAGAGCCCATTTATAAGGTAGATATTTGAATCTTATTTGTAGATTTGCAAAAAAGTTCATAAATAAAGAATTAAAAATAAATAAATAAATAAAAACTTGGGAGCACACAGAGCAGCTGTACAACTTCCTTGGTGCTGCTGATACCTCCACCCAGTGGTTGGCCACTTATGTCCCTGACCCAGGTGCCCTCGTGCCTGAAACCTTTGACTTACGTTGAAACACAGTGTAGGGCAGCCTTTTGCTGTGAATTAGCAGAAACCTGCCAGACTGCTCTCCATTTTCAGATATCATTGGGCAATGCCATTAGATCTTGTGGTCTCCACTGCACCTGTTTCACCCTGGTCTCCACTGTCCATTTGGAATTTCTCTTTATAAAGTTTGATGGGTTGTATTCCTCCCATCTTCTGACTGATGAAATTTAGCTTGTCAGCACTCCTGCTTCTACTTGTCGCTTAACTCCCAGCAGGTTTGTGCATTCGTGCCATAAGAACATAAGAAATTGCTATGCTGGGTCAGACCAAGGGTCCATCAAGCCCAGCATCCTGTTTCCAACAGAGGCCAAAACCAGGCCACAAGAACCTGGCAATTACCCAAACACTAAGAAGAACCCATGCTACTGATGCAATTAATAGCAGTGGCTATTCCCTAAGTATAATTGATTAATAGCCATTAATGGACTTCTCCTCCAAGAACTTATCCAAACCTTTTTTGAACCCAGCTATACTAACTGCACTAACTACCTCCTCTGGCAACAAATTCCAGAGCTTTATTGTGCGTTGAGTGAAAAAGAATTTTCTCCGATTAGTCTTAAATGTACTACTTGCTAAGTTCATGGAATGCCCCCTAGTCCTTCTATTATTCAAAAGTGTAAATAACCGAGTCACATCTACTTGTTCAAGACCTCTCATGATTTTAAACACTTCTATCATATCCCCCCTCAGCCGGCTCTTCTCCAAGCTGAACAGTCCCAACCTCTTCAGCCTTTCCTCATAGGGGAGCTGTTCCATCCCCTTTATCATTTTGGTTGCCCTTCTCTGTACCTTCTCCATCGCAACTATATCTTTTTTGAGATGCAGCGACCAGAATTGTACACAGTATTCAAGGTGCAGTCTCACCATGGAGCGATACAGAGGCATTATGACATTTTCCGTTCTATTAACCATTCCCTTCCTAATAATTCCTAACATTCTATTTGCTTTTTTGACTGCTGCAGCTCACTGAGCCGAAGATTTTAAAGTATTATCCACTACGATGCCTAGATCTTTTTCCTGGGTGGTAGCTCCTAATATGGAACCTAACATCGTGTAACTACAGCAAGGGTTATTTTTCCCTATATGCAATACCTTGCACTTGTCCACATTAAATTTCATCTGCCATTTGGATGCCCAGTCTTCCAGTCTTGCAAGGTCCTCCTGTAATGTATCACAGTCTGCTTGTGATTTAACTACTCTGAATAATTTTGTATCATCCGCAAATTTGATAACCTCACTCGTCGTATTCCTTTCCAGATCATTTATAAATATATTGAAAAGCACCGGTCCAAGTACAGATCCCTGAGGCACTCCACTGTTTACCCTTTTCCACTGAGAAAATTGACCATTTAATCCTACTCTCTGTTTCCTGTCTTTTAACCAGTTTGTAATCACAAAATGAATGGATTGTGCTGTCCTTCCTCAACAGTCTGTTGACTCGGTTACCTGTTAGGCCTCACCTTCAGAAACCCAAGTTTCTCTGGCATTTTTAATTTCTATTTTGCTCTCAGCACAATGAAGAGAGCTCTCCATAGATATGATGGGATTCCTAGAACTACTTGGCTGATCACCAACATCTACAAAGAGGATTGACTGGTTCATAGACAGTGGCCATTTGGGATTTTCAGCAGGGCAGGGTGATGTGAGATGGGTGGTGGACCTTTGATGGCAGCAGCATTGGCTCTTAACCCCAGCAACAGTGAATTCATTTTCTGGAGCAGAAATCAGTATGCCGGGCTTCTGACATGGCCAATGTTTCACCTCCGTGTTTTGAGTCCTTCCAAAGACTGGAACCTTGATAGGTTCTGTACCTCAGCTGTACTTAGAAATATCTATATTTCCTCTGTATGCTGGAGTTCTGGGCTTCCTGTTGCTCACTTCCGTGTAACACTAGAGGGACAAAACAGAACACCTATGTGTCCCAATGTTTCCCAACTAGTGTGCTATGGTACACTAGCATGCCTTCAGATCTGATCAGGTGTGCCACAGAAAAGTCACCACTACCTGATGCTCAGATCCAGGCCAGCACTTGGCCTCTGCTCTCAGCACCTTGCTACAAGAGACAACAGCAGTGGCTTTTAAATGTGTAGGACATCCTTTCTGAGAACATATGTAATCAGTACTTGGGAGGAGCCATCTGTTGTGGTACATGTGGGCACCAACATAGGGAAATGTGGGAGGGAGGCTCTGGAAGCCAAATTTAGCATTTTAGGTAGAAATGTTGCGTGCATGGGATGGGACCCAGTTGTCAAGGGAGAGCGTGAGCCCTTGGACCACGGCACAACCCCATGGCGAGGCTCCAAGGAAAGTGTTGAGGGAGGTGAGTGTATCCAGGCATGGGCTGGACAGAGGCTTGAAGTACTTGAACACGGAACACTTGGAGACTTGGAAACCAATGCTGGTCTCTGGGATAGGCCTCCAGTCACTCGAAAGCCTTTTCGGACCTACTGCTTGGGAATGGCATGTGCATCAGGACAGTTGGAGGTTGAGGATAGAAGATGACTCTAGAAACAAAGACTAGATGATGGCACAGAAGACTTGGAACTTAGACGAAGATTCAAGTTTCAGATTCAGGTTCAGGTTCAGGTTTCAGTTTCAGATTCAAATTTCAGATTCTGGTTCAGGTTAAGATTCAGGTTTAGTTTCAGGAACGGAATGAGCCCTATGCCACAGCACGTCCTACATAACCCATGGGCTGGTCGCAAACCATGCCGAATGTGGAGCAGACTCTGGGTTTGAAACATGACAAAGACTTGGCACTGGAAACATGATGAAGAATCTGGAGGAGTCCTCTCCCGCTATATACGCTACACAACCCGTGGGCTGGTCACATACCACGCTGAAGATGGAGCAGACTCTGGACTTGAGACTTGAACATGGACGGAAGCTGGACAAGAAATTCCGAAGATCAGGATTCAGGGACTCAGAACTCAGGAACTCAGAACCAGAGATGGGACCCTGGCAAATCAGGAACTCAGAACCAGAGACGGGAACCCAGCATTTGTGTTATGGTTTTGAGGTGTTTGAGTGGATTCTTGAGTACTGTGGAGATGACCACGCCCACGGGGTGGAGCCCCGTGAGGAACCACAATACTAGGCTAGACTCGAGACACGCAAACACAGATTTGCTTTTATTATTCAGCTGAGATATACCACCAGAGGTGGCAGTAGTGACGTGATCCAGAGGTAGCAGTCCAGAGGCCCTCGGCAGAGGAGACTCGTCTCACAGAGATAGTATAGGGAGATCCGGATGCAGGTTCCCAGTGCAGCAGAGCCTTAGATGAGACAGACTGACAATGTTAGATTACTCACTAAGTTGATAGCTGTATAGATGGAGATCCCAGCAGACAGAAGTAGTTGTATACAGGCCCCGAACCAGGGAGAGCAGGCCCTCGAAGAGCGAGTACCTAATCCCAGATAGGCACCTGAAAGAAAGCAAAGGGCCCCCGAGGAGCAGGTACCCAAGTTAGAGAAATACCCCGAAGGGCAGAGAGAGCTTCCAGCGACAGCAAATAAGTGGCAGAGTAGCTCAGACCGGAGGCTTTCCATCCATTCACGATCCTTGCTAACTCGATAGATAGCAAACGAAGGGCAGGCTAAATACCCGGATGGCGTGATGTCACTCGAGGGGGATGCCCCTGAGGTTCCCGCCATGACATGGATAAAGACGTGGGTGGCATGGGGGTGCGCACCCTAGGAGGCCCTCTGGAGAAACATGGCGTGAGGCTTTGCCATTGCTGTTCCGAGGAAACCGGAGAGAGCAGCATGCAGACGCGGCGGTAGCCATCTTCCCGAGGCTAGCAGGGAGAGCAGAGAGAAAGGTGAGGCACAAAGGTCGAAGCCATCTGAGACCGACGGACGCAACAGCTTGAAAACAAGAGACTTCCGGAGACTTGACCAGCGAAGCAGGCAGACCTTGTGCCATGAGCTGCCCTACACAACTGGCCATGGGGGCTGGACATGGACCACCACGCTGGCATGTCTGGAGGAATGGACAAGAGAGAAGACCAGGAAAGTGGACCTTGGAGATGAGGACTGGAACATTGGGAACTTTACATCAGGAATAGGACACAGGGACCATTGAGAGATCAGGAACATGGAATGAAGAACAAAGAGGAGCTCCAACGAAGAACAAGGAACATGAAGGCCTTGAAGCAGCGAAGACTGGAACACAGAAGCTGGTAAGCTGGAACAGGACTCCAGGAGCAGGACAATTCCAAAGTGCAGAAATGGTACAGGAATGCCAGAAGTGTGGGAACTCCAAGGCTCGGAGTGAAGACTGAAGAGCCCTTTTATAGGGCTGGCTGAATGACATCATCAGAAAGGGCTGTGGAGCTTTTCCCACCATGGGCCCTTTAAATTTGCAACAGAGGAGCGCACACACGCTTAGAACACAGGTGTGCAAACTTCCGGCGATGACGTGAAGGAGACGGAAGCAGGGGGTAAGAGCTTCGCGGCCCCGCTCCCATAAACCACAACTAAGTATTGAAAATCTTCTGCGCCCAGTGAAGAAGAAGAAGAGCCTATGCAGTGAGGCCGTAGTCACTTGACCTCTAAAGAGAGACGTTTTCGCAGACGTTCAGGTCTCTGTATGTATTGCGGCCAATTTGGCCATTCTGTCCAGACCTGCCCTATCTGTCCAGGAAAAGGCCAGACCTAGGATCTGCTGGAGGACTTCTCCTAGGTCTAACTGCACCTTCTCCTCCATTATCTCTCCCTGTCTCTCTTATCTCTGGAGGCCTTGAATTTTCAATGCTCGCATTCGTGGACTCAGGTGCGGGAGGAAATTTTATGCTAAAGAGGATCGCAGACCATCTGCGAATTCCTACTACACCAATAGCTACCCCCTTACTGCTGTCTTCTATACATGGAGAACCACTTCCAGGGGAGGTTTCGCTTACCACACAACCCATGTGCCTTCGCACAGGGGCCTTACACACTGAGAACATCTCCTTCCTGCTCCTTGAAAAGGCCATTCATCCCGGGGTACTCGGCCTACTGTGGCTACAAGAACATACACCCTCAGTTTAATTGGACCACCATGAAACTTTCTGAGTGGGGCCCTGGATGCCACGATCGTTGTCTAGCCAAAGTTTCACCACTGCCCTGCATGTCAACGACTTCCTTACTACCTGGTCTACCGCCGCAATATGAGTCTTTTCAGGACGTCTTCTCCAAGCAAGCAGCAGATGTATTACCTCCACATAGGACCTTTGGTTGTGCAATAAATCTCAAGCCTAACTCGGAGTCTCCCAAGGGAAGAGTATACCCCTTTCAATAACCGAGACTGAGGCCATGTCAGCCTATATCCAAGAGAACCTGAAAAGGGGGTTCATTAGATCTTCTAACTCCTCAAGGCGGGTGAAAGGGCCAAAAAGACTTACGATGCTCATCACAGGAAGGCACCTCAATTTCAGCCTGGGGATAAAGTATGGCTTAGTACAAAGTTCCTCCACTTAAAGCTACCCTCTGCACGTTTTGCTCGCGGTACGTCAGACCTTTTGCCGTCCTTCAACGTCTTGGGAATTTGACTTACAGTTTGAAACTACCACCATCCATGAAGATTCATAATGCCTTGCTCCTCTACACCCTCCAGGGTTATCTGCTACCAACGAGGATGCCTAAGGTACCCGCTCCTCGTGAAAGCAGAGTAAGTGAATAAGAGGACCTTTCAGTGAGCAGTTCGGAAGAACTCATTGTTGACAGCAGCCCCTGAAGCAGCATCGTGCGAAAAGTACGTCGGGCTGGAGCGGGGCTAATCGCCCTTGGAAAAAGGAAATAATTCTTGTATCATCTTCCGAATTAAAGGCGTTGAGTGCGGTTGCACCACATTGAAGAAACTTCATTTAAGGAAGGTACCATACTTCTCTCTACTTTTTAAAGAAAAGATCGTAAAAAAGCTTTTGAAAAAATAAGATAAAACGAAGATAAAAGTGTTCAGCAATAAAAGATATGGACTTGGACCTATGATTAATTATGACCCGAAGAGGCTATACATGATAACAAATAAGTCAGTAAGCCCACGGGTGTTATGATGGTTCTTAAAGAATTAAAAAATTAAAAATAAAAATAATATTTATATAGCACATGTAAAAGTAAAAAGTGAGTTTCATAACGTTTTCTATTAGATATTGCACTCGTTGTGACGAAAATTAACTGTTTATTGTTTTGTGAGTTTCACGAATATACAGTTCTTCAATATGGCACAAACACCATGGGCAAATATCCTGAGTTTCTCTCAGGATCAATTAAGAGATGCACTACAAGGAAAATCACTTTTTTCTAGCAACAACGTTACCCTTGCCACTTCAAGCTGGTCAGATATCACGATACTACATAAACGACTCATTCGTACAGAATTACACGGAGCCACTATGACAGAATATCTCAAACATCAACGTATCCCTAGAGGCCTTAGAATGGTTAAGGAGCCCAAAATATACACGGAGTACCCAGAATTTCTAGAGCAGTGGTCCTTCATCCTTAATAAGTGTTCCATGGATCTCATGCTGCTCATTATTAAACAAATGCATAAAATTACCCAAGAGTTACAGGAGCAGTCTCAAGTAATGATGGAATCACTCAAACAAGACACAGCTCTAGATATTTTTGACAATTCACTTCAAGAATTCCAACGTAACATGGACAAGTTTAAGGCGGAGACAAAACTTGCAAAAATTAATAAATTCAGAAGAGACGAAGGGGACTACAAGGAAGGTTCCATCTATCCTTGGCTACATCGGGAGTCTAATCCCAAGCAAGTTACTTTTAATATGTCAGACCACTCTTCAGGAAGCGATGAGGAAGTACGGTCGGGGGAAGGTCGCACATCGGTTCCACAAAGGGGACAAACTTCCAGAGGCAGAAGACGTGGATCTCGCAACTATCAAAACATGAATTGGAATCGCCCCAAAACCAGGTCACAACAACAAACTTACAATCTTCCACATCAATCGGGACAAACAGGGTGGCCATAAATTCAGCCGTCATTAATATATCTGGATGTCCGATATCAGCGATGGAAGAACAAATTTTGAATAAAGGTCTAAACTTCGTACCCATGCAAAAACATGACCCATTCCAATTTCGATGCGATTTCCTTAAATTTATCAGACAACTGCAGCGAAGAGTATTCCTATCCCAGAACCCATTTGAGCCTTCACCAACAGCAATCATGCCAATAGTGAAGAATAAATCTAAATGGAGCCCTCCACCTCCAGGAGACGCAGCCATTAATACCTTCCAAGCTTTGGTATTGCGGGATGTAGAAAACATTGAAAAAACTAAAAGTCATTCATTTTACAATTTGTCCCACGAGGAATCACAAGCGTTGTTTGGTCTACGTGAACGACAAGACATAGTGATAAAACCAGCGGACAAAGGGGCGCCGTGGTAATAATGAGTTCCACAGCATACCAAGAAGAAATTGATCGACAATTACATAATACCCAGTTCTATCAAGAACTACATATGGATCCCACTGATGAAATCCTAGCTGAGGTTATACAAATTGTAGAGCACGGCTTTGAACATGGCTTTCTCACTAGCACGGAAAAAGATTTTTTGATAAATAAATACCCCAGGATTCCAGTAATGTACATAGTCCCCAAGATACACAAGAATTCATCAAAACCTCCGGGGAGACCATTAGTGTCAGCAAAGGAATCAGTACTTGAGCCTATTTCCATATTCCTGGATAAGATTTTACAGCTGTTTGTTTCAAAAGCTCCATCATACATCAGATACCTCTGAGATGTTACAATTCTTATCAACTATTACTCTGACCGACGACAGTATATTAGTAACCATGGACATTGAATCGCTTTACATGGTCATCCCCCAAGATGAACTCCTTACAGTCATATCAACAGTATTAAACACCCGTCCGTTACCACATCGCATCCCTACATCCTTCCTCATTCAATTGTTACATTTAGCATTAAGTAAAAATTACTTTGCTTACCAAGAGAAGTTCTTTCTACTGTGATACAGTACGACCTGGCCAGGGGCAGAAACAGCCTGGACATAGAAAAGCAGAAGCTAGCAGTTCCAAACCTACCCACCAGAGGGCGCTGAGGAAAGTAGCAAAGACTACACTTCCCAGGTTCCCTGAACTGACACCTGACCCCTGGCTGGAGAGGGAGCAGGAACAGGTGGAGGAAATAGGGACTGATCCCTATGACTCAGCAGAGTCTATGGAAGCTGAGGAAGAGGGCGTGCCACCGTGGTGGAGCTGGCCACAAAAGCCCGGCTCCTCAGAATCTGAGGAGGAGGAGATGGAGGTAAGCTGGGGAGAGGAAAGCTCCAGCTGTTCTCTATAGAGGTGGAATAACCAGGAGGTTGGGGGATGGTAAATCCGGGGTTTATAAAAGGATGTTTGAGAAAGGTTGGAAAGGAATTGTGGTTTAAATGCTGTTTAATTCTGAGCTTGCTAAGGAGAACCTAAGCAGTTAGGCCTGGGGGCTTGTAAGGACAACCAGGCCTTATTACAAGGCTGTAGCCGGTGAGGCTACAGGACTACATTAAAACCCTTTTTGTAATAAAGACCTTTTTCTGTGTACTGTTTGGGAGTGCCAGGCCTGGTACTCTGACTAGAAGCCGGGAGGAGTCCATAGCAGCACTGTGTCTGAGCTGTGCAAGCGGACAGGACGTGGTATATGAGCGGAGCCGGAGGCCTGAAGCCCAGCAAAGCCCCACAGCATGCTGAGCGGATGGGCGTGATTGTGACACTACAAATACATGGCACAGCCATGGGAGCCGCCATGGCACCCGATGTTGCCAACCTATTCGTTACCGCATTTGAACATCAGTTCATCTATCAAAATCAATGGACCCCACACTTAAAACACTGGAGAAGGTACATCGACGATATTTTTGTCGTGTGGCAAGGATCCCAATCATCATTGTTACAATTCCATGAATGGTTGAACAGTCTAAGTTCCAGTTTGAAATTTACTATGCAGTTTGATTCAGAACAGGTAGCATATCTAATAGTGTTGGCAGGTCCTGACTTTACTGCTTCTTTGGAAGGTGTGAATGAAAGTCTAAAACTGATAGTGAAGTAGCTTGAAGATAACCAGTTATTGTTGAATCTGAGTAAAACAGTGTTGTTTATAGGAGGAGGTGAGCAACTTACTGTATCTTTAACTCTCAAGGTAAAAAATGTGGTAATTACTAATGAGGAAAAAAGTGAGAAATTTGGGAGTTCAGATGAATGATTGTTTAATTTGGAAGCCCACATTTTGACTGTAATACAAAAGGCTTTTTCTAAACTCAGGCAGGTGAGGAGGTTGTACGCATTGTTGAATACCACCTCTTTTCAAACAATAATTCAGGGTTATATTTCACCTTTGTTGGCGGGTCTCCCAAATAAGAGTATCCAACACCTACAAGTTGTACAGAACATGGCGGCAACGTTGATACTGGGCTACCCTTGTAGAAGAAGTGCAGCATCCATTTTTACAACAACTTCACTGGCTCCTTATTAAGGGACGGGCGAAATTTAAATTGATGACCTTAATATTTAAGGGGATGGGAGTAAGATTCTTGCAGAAGTTATTCAAGAATTCCTGAGAGCAGATTGTGCTCGCCATTGGTGTGTTGTTCCCAAATGCCATCTGCCTGAGAGGTGCAAAAGCTCTCTAATTATGAGTGTGAAGAAATATTGGGTACTCTTGGAGGTTAGTTATTTTGGTGTATGTAACCCTGTTTAAGGATATTTGTGGGGATGGAGGGAAGGGGGTAAGATTTTAAATTGTTTATATGTTTTATATTTGTAAATGCTTTTATTGGAATTCTAATTGCTATGGAGTGAGTGCCAGAAACAGGACTGGTGTAAGTTAGACACCAGTGACCCTAAACAGGTTGTGAATCATGAACTTTGAAGCCTGTTACCGCACACAGGCTGATCAAAATACAGGGCTAAAGAGCAATGCAAAATGGAGTTTTGCTGCCATATGATAATTTTGGCAATTTTATATGAGACTGTTTTTCACACACAGGAGTAAAGACAGTGTTGTTTCTTCATATCAGAGAGTTGTCAACAACTCCAAAATGTGAAGAAACCTTGGACCAGAATTGAGAATATGTCCTTGGTAAAACTTTGTTTTCAGTGTGAGGGCAACTATGAAGCTGGTATTGTTTTATCACCTGTTTTGCTGATGGACTCTAATGAACAGATGAGAATATTCCTATGCCTTGAGGTATAGATGGCATCATTTGCATCCTACTTATCCTGTGTCTATAGAAGGTGGCAACATCCAATCCATATCAGTGTTGGAACCTTATGGAGCTGAATATTCAAGGGAGACTCTGAATTATACTCACAGATGAACTTTAATATCAATCAGATGATTTCTGATGTCTGATATTGTTTGAACAAACTTTCTTCAGATTTTATCTGAAAGAGCCTTGGCCAAGGGTTTCCTCCCATGATTTTCCTTCACGGATTTTGGAAGGGGTCTGAGAGCCGTGCTTCTAGAACTGTCTGTGCCAGTCACTACCACTGTGACTTGTAAACTAAGACTGAGCATTACTCAGCACGGTTTCTCATTAACATGAGTGCAATTGTTTGCCAGATTTATCCTGGAAGTATATTTGGCCAATTAATGATTGCTATTCTTTTTCTGCTGTATTACCTCACAGAGTTGTCTGTGAGATTTTTGGGTTTTATCTGTCATCCACTAAAATGGATATGGATCCATCCTTGAGTGTCAGACTCAGAATCCTGTTTCAGGAGTGATATGGATTTGTGAGAAGGTGAGAACACTGGTTCAAATTACTTTACAGGTGGGATAATTTAGATGGTAATTGCCTAATTTTAAGTGCAAGCTAAATTTAAAGATAGCATTTATTCTCTGCTTATCTTAGACAGTGCTTATACTATAAATCAAAACTAAAACTGTAACAAACCAAAAACCAAAGAAATAATTGTATCATATTACTATTGTTTTCTCATATGTTACTAATAAACTAATTGACTACCTCATACAGTATTCTGGATCTGCTCCCTAAAAGCTAATTCATGTTGTAAGGTTGTTGGTTAAATCTGATAATCTACTATAAGGTCTCCCACTTGTGATATCTTACACAAGGCAGGGCACAAGTCCTAACAGTGACAGGGTTGGACAGAGCATACCAAAATAGGACCAGTCAAGAACAAAGTAAGACAACATGCAACAAGAAACATGGAAGCCCGAAGGCAGCATGGCAGGAGGCCCATAGGCCACTATGCTATAGACCCGAAGGCCTCTAGGTAAAAAGAAAGGCCTGGACAGGCCACAAGACAGGATAAAAGAATGGAGCAGGCCCGGAGGCCCCAAGCAAAGAGTAGACCTAGATTAGGCCTCAGAGTAAGGTACTAGAAGCAACAAGGCACACAAGGCAAGAGGTAGGCCTAGATTAGCTGCAAGGCAAGGAGAAAGAAGGCCTGGTGGCCACAAGACAAGAGGTAGGTCTAGATAGGCCACAAGGCAAGAAGCAAGAAGGCTCAGAGGCCACAAGACAAGCGTAAAAGCGGCCAGGTAAAGGAGCTAAAGGTAACTCCATGAGAAGGCAAGGACAGAATGATAGAGCTGGGATACATAATCTGGAGTTTATGTGTGGTGCAAACAGTGAGGAGTTGGGTAAGGCTGGAGGGTAAGCTCTCTGAGGACCCCTGTTGGAGTGGAGGCTGCACGAGAGGCTGAGTCAGTAGACCATTGAAGAGATGACTTGGATATCTCAGAATGGAGAAACTGGAGATCTCTGCTGGTAAGGAGGTGTCATAATGGGCAGACTCAAGGCAGCGTGAGCCTGTGAAACAGGAAAAATCCTAACATTATGCTATTCTCATATCTGAGTTGGGCAGTAGATAAGAAAGAAAGAAAGAAAATCCAAACCATTTTCAGAAAACTCAAACCCTCTTACCACCCTGAAGACCTTATACCCTCCAAAGCACTTCTAACCATACCCAATACAATAGCTAAAGCCGTAGCAGATATTATCAACTGCTCAATTGCACACGGATCTGTTCCAGATGCACTCAAACACGCAGTGGTCAAACCCCTCCTTAAGAAACCTTCACTCGACCCCAAAGACCCTGCTAACTTCCGCCCAATATCCAACCTCCCCTTCATTGCCAAGCTTTTGGAAAGAGTGGTTAACTTCCAACTCATGAACTATCTAGAAGACCACCAGATCCTCCACCCAGCACAATTTGGTTTTAAGAAACACTTCAACACTGAATCCCTTCTGCTCTCTTTTTCCGACCACCTCCTCAGAGGCATGGGTCAAGGCCATAGCTACCTCCTTGCCCTCCTCGACATTTCATCAGCCTTCGACACTATCAGCCACCACCATCTAATAACTCACCTGGAACTCATTGGCATCTCAGACCTAGCCCTTTCCTGGTTTAAATCCTTCCTCTCAAACAGAAAGTTCTCAGTCAAAATCGGGAACTCCACATCCACACCACAACCCCTCCAACAGGGAGTCCCCCAAGGCTCATCTCTCTCATCCACCCTTTTCAATATTTACATCACCCCCTCTGCCAACTCCTCTCTGATCTCCATCTCAAGTTCTACCTCTACGCTGATGATGTTCAGATCATCATCCCCATCCAGAACTCCATCTCTGATGCACTAGAACATTGGGAGAAATGCCTTACCGCCATCAACTCCCTGCTCACCAACCTACACCTCGCCCTTAACACGAACAAAACTGAACTTCTACTCATCTCACCTCACGCTGCCCCTGCACCTCCGCCATCTGGTACCTCCAAACTCCACCTCCTCTCAACACAACCAGCCGTGAGAGACCTTGGAGTTCTCCTTGACCACCAACTAAGCATGAAGAACTACATAAACTTCATTCTCAAAGCCTGTTTTTTCAAACTCAACGTACTTAAAAAACTCAGACCCCTTCTTCTCACCCAAGACTTTCATACAGTCATACAGGCCACCATATCATCCAAATTAGACTACTGTAATGCTCTTCTTCTAGGACACCCTTACTCTTCCATCAAACCTCTACAAATGTTACAACATGCCACAGCGAGACTCATTGCAAACTCTCATAAGTACGACTACATCACCCCTATACTCAGAGACCTACACTGGCTCCCCATAACCTCTCGTATTATCTATAAAACACTCACCATAATGCATAAAGCAATTTACACCCACAACTCCAACTGGCTAGACCTACCCTTCACAACCACCCAGTCCAATCGACCGACTAGAACGACCAATAAAGGCACCCTAGTTGTGCCCTTCCTTAAAGCAGCCCATCTCACCTCTACACGTGACCGTGCTCTTTCCATTGCAGGTCCCACTCACTGGAACACACTGCCGCCTGACCTACGCCTTGAACCATGTATGAACAACTTCAAAAAGAAATTGAAAACATGGTTGTTCAAACATGCCTACCCAGAATAAAAACTCACACCTCCTCCAATAAAAAAAAAAATATATAGACCACATTGCGTCTGTTCCATCTTCCTCATACTGAGGAACCATATGTTGTTATCCTCTCTCCTCGTTCACACCGAGGAACCATGTTAATGTTAATGTTACTGTTATTTCTCGTCTATCCTATTTAATTATTTACCCTCCTCCCAGTTACTAATTCCCTGTTAAAATGTAACTTCATACTTTACCAGTTTTGATGTAAACCGGCATGATGTCCACAACTAATGCCGGTATATAAAAATGTTTAAATAAATAAATAAATAAAATAAGCACATATGATGTTAATGTTATAATGTGTACCGAAATGATATGTAACATTGCTACATGAATTGCGGTATATAAAAATGTTAAATAAATAAGAAATGTTGTACAAGCTGAAAGAACAGTAACATATTCCATGAGATGTTATTAATACTTTGGTTAATTTTACTAATTTTCAAAATAAGTTTAATACACTGAACAGTCAACTACATTGAACTATGGATTTTACTCATACTGTGCACTTGGATTTGGCATATGCATGAGACAGATGAGAGATAGTCACATATGTAAGCGTGGCAGCTGAAAACAAAGTACTCTTGTGAAGTTAAAAAATTTATAGATCACTTTTTCCATCCTAGTTCTGGTCAGTAGTAGCAGAATGGGCCCAACACCATACAAATGTTGATTTAATAAATTAATGATCTTCCATCCAAATCATAGTTATTGAGGGCAATTTCAAAGACATTTGCGTAGGTAAATTGGGTGTCTGATAATTTCCCTCATTCAGTCTGGCAAAAAGTACAATAGGGATGTAAAATATTAAATGATTAAATTTTTAACTTATAAATGTAATGTTCCAGTTTATTCTTGTGCCTTGCCATGTGACAGTTTAATATTTTAGCTCTCTTACAACAGCAGGAGCTAGGCCCTAGAGTCCCTGGGGATGTAAGTGACGGCAAGCTGGAGCTAACTGCTGGGGTGACAGGTGGGGGGTTTACGAAGTGCGCTTTGGACCTATCTTTGGCGCTTCCAGACAGTGGCCTGGCATTGAGATCATCATGTGGCTGACACAGTTCTGCCAGGCCAGACGTGCCCTGACAGCTGCTGCTACTTCTCCCCCTCTGCCTCAAACAGTTTCACAGCTGCTGCCTTGCTCCTGGACTTGGGTTCTCTCTCCACACTGGCACTGTGTTGTCCTGTCTTCCGTTCTGTGCATGTTAAAGGTTAAACAGTTAACCATTATAATTTCGATAATCGCTACTTTTTTTTTTTTTTAAATACTTTCATCCCTAGAAAGTTCCATAGCATGCATAATTTTTAGCTGGGTCGAGGTGAGGCATTCCCAGGGGCATGCTAATGGTTGAATTGGAGTCTCCACTGTTTTGTTCATTTCCAGTAACTCTTTATTCAGAGCTGGTCTTATTATAGTCATACATATGACACTTACATCTACCCACAATAAATAATTATACAACAAAAGCAGTCACCGAGGTTTCCTGCTGATAAATGTATCCTATTTATTTCCATTTGTATTTTATGAACTCTGTAAATAAATGTGAAACAGGGGAGAGATTCAAGCTAGAAACCTAGGAGAAAGAGCAAAACCGTTGTAAACAAGGATAAAAGGAAAGTAGATTAAGACGATATGAAATGAAAAGTGCATGAGTTAACAGGAGAGAAAAATTTTAAAGCAAATTACAAACTCCAGCTCTAACACCTGCCAACCACCGCCCAGTTAGGCAGCTGCTAGACTGCCTGGGGCAGATGAAGGAAATCAGTCATCACCCAGCAAAAAAAAGCAGTCTTCTAATCATCCATATGTGGGAAGAAGAGAGAAAGCAGGCTAAATTCATGGACTAACACAGAAGTCTAAACCTTCAGAATGACGTTTTATCTTTATTTTTATTTAGAATATAATCACTTATGCTGGTGCACTAAGCGCTGTACAAAATACAAACATAACATTTTTAAAAACCTAAAAATTTAAAACAATAAGATGAATATAAGAGTACAGTAATAAAGCCGCAAATGTACTCTACTTGCCAAAGATGTCCTTAATACAAACTTGTATGAAGCTTTTTTAAAACTTGTTTAAAAACTGTGTTTACAATTTGTAAAGAAAGACATCCTGCAGTCAATAAAAAAAAAAAAAGGCCTAAAATCCCATTTCATACAGAGCTATGTACGCTGATGATACTTAAAAATAGGCTTGTTGAAAAAGGAATGTTTTTAGTAGACCTTTAATATTCTTCTTACAATCTGCCAAGTGCATGGTCTTAGGGAGCAAGTTCCAAAAAGCAATAGAGAAAGTTTTAGTTTAGCATGTTACCAGACAATGTAAACAGGGCCGGTGCAAGGGTATTAGGCGCACTATGTGAACCTTACAGCTTAGTGTACCCCCTAAACCCCCCATATCGCCTCACACATAATTAATAATTATGCATTAACAACAGATTTTACATGAAAAAGGGCATTCTGATATAAAAATATCACTTACAACAACATGTATATTATATTTAAGATTACAAAGAGACTTTGCAGCTTTTAAAAAAGACCTTAAAATATGGCTATTTAAACAAGTATATGAGAGCTCAATGGTTAAAAAATGTTCATAACATTTTTGCAGATGGAAATTTATGAGATTGCAATTGGTAGATGCCTATTATATTTATTTTTATAGTTTGCTTGTTTACTTCTTTTTATATTTTACTATTATGGAATTGTATTTTTCTTTATTTCAAGTTGTTTTTATTATTTTACTTGTTTTAATAATTTTATCAATTTTTGTATTGTTTATTTCTGTAAACCATTGTGATTGACTAACAGAATAATGGTATATAAGTCTAATAAATAAATAAATAATAAATATCTATATGAACTACTGTGGTGCCAACCAGAAAATCCTGTAAAAAAGACACTTGAACCCATATGTTATTAGGCCTATTGTAACATGTTGGGTGTGGGCGTGGTCCCCAGAAAACTATGAATAAACTGAATTACAATTACAATATACTAAACCTTCCATACCAAAACAGCACTAACTGACAGCAGGCAAACAGTATCAATCCTACCTATGAGAAAGGCAATACTATAAATATTACACCTCCTAAAACAAAACAAGCCAGAAACGTATACAGAAACAACATGCCAGCAGAATTCTTCACCTTGGTCACACATGCAGAACACAAACAGACCCCTTACCGAATACAGAATAAAGAGACCATAAAGTATAAATGGAAACATGTAGACAACAACTGTACTGGACACCGCAACAAGCCAGACTCTGATGTAGTGCAACAATGGAAAAATATAATTATCACCATTCTTATAAAAACAAAATCAAAATTAAGAAATATTAAACATCAATCATAATAGTAAAACCATACAAATAAAAAGAATATTTCAAAACCTTTGGGGGTTAATTTTCAAAACGGTTTACACATGTAAATATGACTACTATTGTAACAATTTTCAAAAGCCATTTACCTGTGTAAAGCGCACTTATGCAGGTAAATTCTATGGACAATTCAATGTTATATATAGTAGCAATTTTCAAAAGCCCACTTACATGCATAAAGTGCATTTACACATGTAAAACCCATTTTTAAGCGTGTAAATACTTTTGAAAATCAGGCCCTTGATGAATATTTATTTATTTAAAATATTTATAACCCGTATCCTACAATAGTTCAGGGTAGGGCACAAATGGTACATTTATAAATAAAAAAGCATTCACATTTTTAATTTGATTACTTCTTATATAAATCTCCTACTGCAAAATGAAGCCAGAATAAATTAAATTATAGCGAGATTATTCATACCACCCATGAATCATTGAGAAATGTGTAGTTTGTTGAATACTACAGGTCATAAATAATCATAAATCTCACCAGAAATGCCTCTTTTTTTTTTTTTTAGAAGTTTTAATAATTGCAGAGAAAAATTATTTTAAAAAGTCCATAAGAAGGAAAATGAATTTATTTCCCTTTATATTCTCTGAGCTGATTCGTTGCAGCGCCTTCACTATAGTGTATTCATTTGACTGAAGAAAGGAACTCAGGATCACGCTATGTTATGCCTGTCGCTAACAAACATTAAGACAACATGGCAAAGAATAAAGCTGGAATCTGCAAGACAGCAACAAATGCCAAACCATTTGCTTGGTCTGAGCATCCGAGAGCAATGCAGAATAATATCCAATAATTGAAAATGTGTATAAAAAAATTTTTAAATTCCACAAACACCAATACAATGTTTCACAACAGTAGGCATCAATTAACACACAATAATTAGAATTAATATGGAAAAAATATGCCCCGCTTTCCATACCTGGGAATTTTTGATTTCCAGTCACCCCGTGATTGTCATGGATTAGTGGGGGTGGGCTGTTGCATTACATTACATTACAGGAGGACCTTGCAAGACTTGAAGATTGGGCATCCAAATGCCAGATGAAATTTAATGTGGACAAGTGCAAGGTGTTGCATATAGGGAAAAATAACCCTTGCTGTAGTTACACGATGTTGGGTTCCATATTAGGAGCTACCACCCAGGAAAAAGATCTAGGCATCATAGTGGATAATACTTTAAAATCGTCGGCTCAGTGTGCTGCAGCAGTCAAAAAAGCAAATAGAATGTTAGGAATTATTAGGAAGGGAATGGTTAATAGAAGGGAAAATGTCATAATGCCTCTATATCGCTCCATGGTGAGACCACACCTTGAATACTGTGTACAATTCTGGTCGCCGCATCTCAAAAAAGATATAGTTGGGATGGAGAAGGTACAGAGAAGGGCAACCAAAATGATAAAGGGGATGGAACAGCTTCCCTATGAGGAAAGGCTGAAGAAGTTAGGGCTGTTCAGCTTGGAGAAGAGACGGCTGAGGGGGTATATGATAGAGGTCTTTAAGATCATGAGAGGTCTTGAAAGAGTAGATGTGACTCGGTTATTTTCACTTTCGAATAATAGAAGGACTAGGGGGCATTCCATGAAGTTAGCAAGTAGCACATTTAAGATTAATCGGAGAAAATTATTTTTCACTCAGGGGTAGATTTTAAAAAGTGCGCCTTCGCGTACTTTTGTTGGCGCATCAGGTGCAAACAAAAGTACGCTGGATTTTAGTAGATACGCGCGTAGCTGCGCATAGCTGCTAAAATCCTGGATCAGCGCGCGCAAGGCTGCCGATTTCGTGTAGCCGGCGCGTGCCAAGCCGCGCAGCCTACCTCCGTTCCTCCGAGGCCGCTCCGAAATCGGAGCGGCCTCGGAGGGAATTCTCTTTCGCCCTCCCTTCCTCTACCTAACCCACCCCCCCCGGCCCTGTCTAAAACCCCCCCTACCTTTGTCGGGGGATTTACGCCTCCCGGAGGGAGAAGTAAATCCCCACGCGCCAGCGGGCCGCTAGCGCGCCAAGACGCGACCTGTGGGCGGTTCCGGAGGGCGCGGCCACTCCCCCGGCTGAAACCACGCCCCCAGGCCCGCCCCCAAAACGCCGTGTCCTGCCCCCAAAACGCCGTGCCGATCGGCCCCGCCCCTGACATGCCCCCCTCGAAAAACCCCGGGACTTACGCGAGTCCCGGGGCTCTGCGCGCGCCGGCAGGCCTATGAAACATAGGCGCGCAAGGCCCTGCTCGCGTAAATCCGAGCGGATTTACGCGAGCAGGGCTTTTAAAATCCGCCCCTCAACGCACAATAAAGCTCTGGAATTTGTTGCCAGAGGATGTGATTAGTGCAGTTAGTGTAGCTGGGTTCAAAAAAGGTTTGGATAAGTTCTTGGAGGAGAAGTCCATTAATGGCTATTAATTTTACTTAGGGAATAGCCACTGCTATTGATTGCATCAATAGCATGGGATCTTCTTAGTGTTTGGGTAATTGCCAGTTTTTTGTGGCCTGGTTTTAGCCTCTGTTGGAAACAGGATGCTGGGCTTGATGTACCCAGCATGGCAATTTCTTATGTTCTTATGTTATTTTCCTCTCTCAAATAAACACTCTCGCTTATTCATACATACATGCTCTTTTCCTTTTATGTGTAAATGTTTTTATTGAGTTTTGCAAGAATAGATTAACAGATATACTAAGGGGTGTGGGTTACTGCAATACCCCCTAGTTCGAACTTCCAAACTTACAGTTCATACAACACATATCCCTACTTCCCCTAACAGAACCCCCCCCCCCCCCCCCCCCCCCCCACGGGTCCCTGAACGAAGTCCTGAGGAGACAAATGAACACCAGGGTCAATGAAAAATCAACTATATGTGCTACCAGGCATCACAACCTATGTGCTACCATGCAGCACCACCCGGAATTGTATACAATCAGTCATTTAGCAATCGACTGCGGGCCCGATGTGGAAGAGTCTGAATATAGGGCTCCCAAACAGCCAGAAAACGACTACTGTGGCGAGGTGAACTGCGAGACTAAAGATATTCCATGTGCATAGGCGAGCAGAAAATGTTTCTCCAAGTCCAAAACTATGGCGGCTCCACTTCTTTCCAACCCAGAAGAATCACTTGTTTCCCCACCAGGCTGGCTTTTTGCAGCAGTAGACGGGTTCCAGGGTCTCGTATCCATAGAGGCGGTATACAACCAAAAAGAAGCCAAAGAGGCGCTACTGGAATAGAAAGTGTTAATATAGTGGCCAGATATTTCGCAATCTTCGTCCAGAAAAGCTTGATAGCTGGGCAAGCCCAAAAAGCGTGGGACAATGTGCCAATAACCTGTGGGCATTGACCGCAAGCAGCGGTAGTAGTAAGACGCTGGTGATACGCCATCTGAGGAGAAACATAAGCCCTCCCAATTTATATTGGAGCTCTCTATAATAGGAATTTTGCAAAATCCTAGCCACTCGACAGTAACAAACATGCAATATTGAAGTAGTAACAACAAATTCCCCTTCCCCCGTCCACCGATCAGCAAGTATGGTATAGATGTCCACCCGCCCAACCTGATACAATCATTTGTAATAAAAAGATAGAGAAGGGGTGGATGTTTTAACCAGTTGGAGAATCTGCTCTAACTTCTGGAATATGTTCTGGTGTCGAAATACAGCAGGTATGGCATTCAAATAGTGAGTTATTTGTAAATACGGGAATACTGAGGACCCCCCAATCTATAATAATCCTGGACTTCAGAAAAAGAAAGCGGGCAACCCTCCCTGTTAAGCAAGTGCCCAAGGCAAGTAACGCCTGCTCCCGTCCATTGCCGAAATGCAGCAGTCTGAGAGCCTGGGGGAAAATCAGTGTTGCTGTAAATTGGTAACAGATATGCACAAACTCGAGGTGTCTGCAATTGTTTAGTTAATTGGACCCAAGCCTGTCGGATAGGGCGGATATTGACAGAAGAGGTCAAAAAAGTTGAGAGTCCAGTAGATTCCACCTGTAGAACATAAGTCACCTCTAGCGGCACCACCAAGGCACTATCAACAATCGAAGGGGTGTGTGAAGATGTACCCAAAATCCAGTCTCTGATCACTCGCATGTTGCAGGCCAAATTATATAATCTAAGATTAGGGACCCCCAACCCACCCCTACCCCAGCACTCCTGTAACCATGAAAGAGGCAGCCTAGCCTTTCTTCCCTTCCAAAGAAATCGCCTCAGAGCACAATCCAACGTCGCCAAACCCCGGCGCCGAAGAGAAAGAGGTAGATTCTGAAGAAGGTAAAGCCATTTTGGGAGGATAACCATTTTGTATAAATGAATCCGACCATATAAGGACAAAGGCACGGGTTGCCACCGGTGCATCAAGTCCTGTGTAGTTTTAATAAGGGGGAGAACATTCAGCTGATAAAAGTGGGAAGGGTCTGCTGACAAGAAAACCTCCAGATAGCGAAAAGTGCGGTCAGCCCACTGCAAAGGGAACCCATCTCGCCAGCACTCGCGGAGTGTGTCAGGGAAGGCTAGTGCTGAGGATTTTTCCCTATTCAACCGGAGGCCCGTAAAAACACTAAATGCTCCAAACAGGTCTAGCAACAATGGTAGTGATGACATGGGATCCGTAAGAAAGACTAACAGGTCGTCCGCGAACGCGATGCATTTGAATATTTCCTCACCGAAACGTACCACTCAGATTCTGGGAGTGTCCTGTATAGCCACTAGCAATGGCTCCAGTTGGAGTATAAAGAGCAAAGGGGACAAAGGACATCCTTGTCGAGTTCCACGCAAAATAGGAAAAGGCTCGGACTGCTCCCCATTCACCAGTAAAGATGCTTGCGGTGCATCATACAACAGCTGGGTTGCTTTGTAAAAGAATCCCTCAAAACCATTCGCTGGAGAAGATAAAACAAGTATTTCCACTCCACCCGATCAAATGCTTTTTCAGCATCAAAGCTTATGGCGAGGTAGAGTGTGTGTACCGCAGTACATTTCCATCACCACAAGCACCCGGCGAATGTTAGAGAGGGCATAGCGTTTGCGTACAAAACCAACTTGATGAGTGCCCACAAGAGATGGCAAGAGAGTAGCCAATCTATCTGCCAGAATTTTTGCCAACAGCTTATGATCAAAATTAAGTAATGAGATCGGGCGGTAAGAATCAGGAGATAGTGGATCTTTCCCTGGCTTCGAAATAAGAGTTACATGAGCGGGATTCATCTGCTTGCTCTTTTCCTTTTACGTGCTGTCTCTCAAACACACACACACACACACACACACTCTCTCTGCAATGTGCAGACAGCAGCAGCCTCCTCCTTAGGCTTGCATGTCATCGGGATGCCTCCTCTCTCTTCTGTTTGTGAGCCGGGATGCTGCTTCTGCTCTCTGTGGCTGCGTGGGCCCGGCCGACGCTGCTCCAGCTTTGAGTCCTACTTCTTTCTTTCAGCTCTGCAGGGCCCATGCCGATGCCTCCTGCTCCTTCTGGCCACAGCAACTGGGTCTCAGTCCTCTCACCCAGGCAAACCCACGTGACCCTTCTTCACTATCTGTTATATGCATAATGCTGTAGAATTATGTTTGCTTTTATTTTGTAAATCGTTGGAACTGCGATTAATAAATGAATTTTAAATAAATAAAATAAGTAACTCTGCTTCTCAGCTGTGCGATTTAGGATGGGCACCTGTAGCAAGCCCACGCAACTAAAGGTTCTCCCAGAGATGGGGAGGAGAGGCTAGAGCAGAGAATAAAAATGACATACAATAACATAAAACCCACAGGGGTAGATTTTAAAAGGGTTACGTTCCGGGGGGGGGGCATGTCGGGGGCGTGATGCCGGCCCGGGGGTGTTTCGGGGAGTGGCTGAGGCCTCCGAAATCGCTCCCGGGCCGGGAAATCGCGAGGCGGCGGCCGATCGGCGCAGGCGTAACTTTCATAATAAAGGTAGGGGGGTGTAGATAGGGCTGGGGGGGTGGGTTAGGTAGGGGAAGGGAGGGGAAGGTGGGGGGAGGCCGAAGGAAAGTTCCCTCCGAGGCCGCTCCGATTTCGGAGCGGCCTCGGAGGGAACGGGCAGCGCGCGCAGGGCTCGGCATGTGCAAGGAGCACAAATGTGCACCCCCTTGCGCGCGCTGACCCCGGATTTTATAAGATATGCGCGGCTTCGCACATATCTTATAAAAATCCGGCTTACTTTTGTTTGCGCCTGGTGCGCGAACAAAAGTACGCGCGGGCATACATTTATAAAATCTACCCCACAATGTCTTACTATTGCAAGTAATGTAGTACATGCAAACTTACATAACCTATTAGGATTCGTATACTCTATAGCAAACAGAGACTCACATCATTGTAGTGAACGAAAAAATGTATTAGCATTGGAAATTAGGAAAATCAGTTTTGTAAGTTATATAAGAAAATTGCTAACACCGCCCTTTTGAAAAACATTTCAAAATTCCTGCCTAAATTTTGGCCAGAATCTCATGTGGTTTTTGAATCCTTTCGATGAACTTCTTTTGCCGCCTGATGACAGATGAAGCAGCTTCTGCTTGGGAAGCACACCGCATAGATCCAGAATCACCTTATTTCAGGATTAAAATATCTAAACTCTCACACAAAAGAAAAATAATAAGAGTTCCCTCTCTACTCTTCATAAAATTGCCAAGAAATCTTCGGAATCTCCCTGCAACTGAATCAGCCTAATACTGAATGTGTGCAGATACTCTTCTTAATACTGTTTGTCTAGCTAGAAATAATACAAAAAGTCAGGAAATATTTAAAACTCACATTTCTTCCCCTCATACAAAATAACAAGCAAGAATACTGCTGTATAAGTTCTTTTGTTCAGAGAAAAAATTCCAGTCACCTGAAACAACCCCTTTCTTTGTGATAGAGCCAGGAGACTGGTAAATAACCCTCACCTCATTGCTATGTCCCTTTACCTTTCCCTCTCTCAGTCTCACCTTAAACAAAGGAAGCATTATCTTTTATACCTAACTAGCCATTAAGCCCGTAACAACGAGCTCCATTAAAAAAAATGTTTCGGTCCATTTCCTTCCCCCTCATTCTCCCCTCACCCTCTATTCTCCCTCCCTCCTCTCTCCTCCCCCCTCCCCTCCCTCTCTACTCCCCCTCCCCTCAGTCACTCCCTCCTCCCTCCTCCCCTCAGTCACTCCCTCCCCACTCCCTCCTCCCCTCAGTCACCCCCTCCTCCCCTCAGTCACCCCCTCCCCTCTCCCCTCAGTCACTCCCCCTCTCTCAGCTCATTCACAACCCTTTCGGATAGCACAAATGGAAGATCTCCAGGGGAGGTCCCTCCCTCCCTCGCGCACGCGCGCCGCCACTACAGCTCCTCACCGCCGCTACCACTCCTCGCCGCCGCTGCCCCTTGCCGCCGCCATGTTTTCAAAGAACTGATGCTCTGCTCTGACCGACGTGTTCGCCCGCACAAGCGCAGTAGAGCTGCTCTCTACTGCGCATTTGCGGCACGTCGGTCAAGCCTCATTTATCTAATAGATTAAAAAGTGCATTAGCAATCGATCCCCTGATCCTCATTGGCTCCAGGCAGATGTCGCCCACCTAACTTCTGATGCAAAGACCTAGAATTGGTCCGTTTGAATCAGAATTAGAATTTATAACAACTAACGTTCCATGAAACACCAATATCTCCCCCTGACCAATATCATCCACTAAGTGTCACTGTAACCTAGCAAACCTGTTGTGTCACAAAGACTTTCCCCCCAAGACATCTAGGGCCATTGAATATTTACTATAAACAAAGGTTAAATACTGTACCACCCTTGGCTCTCACTGTCTAATGTGAGTGCCTAGACAGTCAGCTAAACCTCCTCCCCAGCTGAAATATCAGATAAAACTCAGTTCTTGGTTACCAAAAACATGTATTTGAATGAAGAACTATGTCAAAGATGGCTTACATCTGTCTGTGCGAAAGCACAAGAGGAGGGCGGACTTGACAGCACACACATATAGATAAATAGCAACAGAATAATGTGCGGCAAAAAATATACTGAGCAATAACAGTTACCAATTGGATTTTTTATTCTACATATGCACACATCAGTTTTGCACAATATTAAATACCACAGTAAATAATAATGTATAAGCGAAGGACCCCGACATGGCCTTGTTTCGCATCAGGGCTGCGTCAGAGGGACCAGAAAATTCACAAAACTATAATGACAAAAGCATTGTACAGATATTGTGCAGGAAGGCAAACACAGGAGTACAAGTATAAATAAATAAAACTTCAACTGAGGAAGGAGGGGAGCCAGGACACAGAATGAGAGTGACAAACTATATGTAAAAAATCATATAAAGTGAGAAACAACAAAGCAGGTAGAAGAGGTTAAAGCGAAATGTGTAAAATAAATGAGAAAATTTTTGATTAGAAAAAATTAAATTAAAGTCTAGAACCAAAAACAAAAACCCAAAAATGAACCACAAGATTCTTTAGGTACGAAAAATCAACCATGTGGAGAGAAACCTTATACACTTGCAGTGGTTCTCAACCCTGTCCTGGGGGACCCCCCATCCAGTCGGGTTTTCAGGATATCCACAATGAATATGCATAAGAGAAAATTTGCATACACTCATGCAAATTTTCTCTCATGCATATTCATTGTGGATATCCTGAAAACCCGACTGGCTGGGGGGGTCCCCAGGACAGGGTTGAGAACCACTGTTATACAGAGTACTATAATGGAGAGTTTAAGTGCAGGAAAAGACCAGGTATCAGGAAACTCACTTGTATTCTGTGAACATGGGCAAAATGTCTGCTAATTTCTGGAAAAGAGCAAAAAATATAACGAAACAGGTAAGCAACATGGAGGTGGCATCAGACTAGTCAGAAGTCGGAAACCTGAGAAGGAAGGTGTACGGTACCTCAAAAATAATGCTTGGTTATGTTTGAAACATAGAAATGACGGCAGAAGAAGACCAAACAGCCCATCCAGTCTGCCCAGCAAGCTTTCGCACTTTTTTTTTCTCTCACATACTTATCTGTTTCAGTTGGCTCTTAGTAACCTTTTTTTATTCTATTTCCCTTCCACCCCGCCATTAATGTAGAGAGCAGTGTTGGAACTGCAGCTAAAGAAAATAGCTTAATTTAGTTAGGGGTATTAACCACTGCAATAAGCAAGCTGCACCCATGCTTATCTGTTTATTCAGACTGTGTAATTCAGTCCTTGTTGATTGTTGCCTGAATATAGATCCACCTTTCTTCATTCCCCCCTGCCGTTGAAGCAGAGAACTATGCTGGCTTTGCATTGAAAGTGAAATATCAGACTTGCTCCCCTGCCGTTGAAGCAGAGGGCTATGCTGGATATGCGTGAATTGTCAAAATTTCCTCCCATGCCGTTGAAGCAGAGGGCTATGCTGGATATGCGTAAATTGTCAAAATTTCCTCCCCTGCCATTGAAGCAGAGAGCTATGCTGGATATGTGTGAAGTGTCAAACTTCTTCCCCTGCCGTAAAATCATAAAAACTTGTAGCAGTATAATAAAAACCTGTAGCAGTAAAAACCTATAGCTGTAAAATAGGAACAATCAATGTCCACTGTTATTGTTAAATGCTTGGTTAAATAGCCATGTTTTGACTCCTTTTTTAAAGGTTTTAATGCTGGTTTCCATCCTCAGTTGCTGTGGCAGGGAGTTCCATAAATTAGGTCCGGCAATGGATAATGCTCTTTCTCGGAAAGTGTTCATATGAGCAGATTTTGGTGTTGGAATAGGTAGTAGACCAGTATTGGCTGATCTCGTTATTCGTACTGGTATATGAAAATGTAGTGCTGCATTGAGCCATTCAACCTTATCGTTATAGAGGGATTTGTGAATTAGGGAAAGCGCTTTATGCTGCGATCTGTAGGCAATCGGGAGCCAATGAAGTTCTTTTAATACACGCGTAATGTGATCGAATTTCTTTGTGTTGGTTAAAAGTCTAGCGGCGGAGTTCTGCAGGAGCTGCAACGCTCATGTAACAATAGTAGGTAGGCCCAAAAGAAGAGTATTGCAGCAGTCCAACTTTGTAAAAATAAGAGCTTGTAAAACTGTCCTAAAATCGTTTGGGTATCAAAAAGATTTTAACCTCTTTAAAATATTCAACTTAAAATATCCATCTCTAACTATACTGTTGACCCATTTTTTCAGATTAATTTCACAATCTAGTATCATCCCTAATTCTCTAACATCAAATGCTATAGGGTGATTCTTGGCAGCCTCAAAGATTTCAAGTTCTTTCAATGGACTTAACTTTGGACAGATGTACAGGATTTCAGTTTTTTTGTCATTGAGAGAGTCATTTGAATTAATGCTTTTTTAATAGTGACTAAATAGATATCCCAGAGTTTTAAAGTTGAATCTATAGAATTTTCAATAGGTATTAAAATCTGCACATCGTCCGCATAGATAAAATAAATAAGATTAAGACCAGATAAAAGTTTGCATAGTGGAAACATATAAATATTAAAAAGAGTAGCAGAGAGTGAGGATCCTTGTGGTACACCATGAGGAAGATTCAGTTGATCAGATTCAACATTGTTTATTTTAACTTTAAATGACCTATTTTACAGATAGGATTTGAACCAGCGAAACTTAGTATCTTGTAGGCCTATTTCTTTCAGTCTGTCTAATAAGGTTGAATGATTCACTGTATCAAACTCTGAAGAGATGTCCAACATTGCCAAGAAATAGGTTTGCCCATTATCTGTTCTTCTCAAAATGGTGTCATGTAGGGCAACTAATAAAGTATCTGTGCTGTAGTGTCTTCTAAATCCATGTTGAGAAGGAAAAAGAAAGTTGTTCTGAAAGTTGATTATTCACAATCTTTTCAAGGATTTTAGCTAGACAAGGTAAATTTGATATAGGCCTAAGATTGGAGGGTTCAGAAGGATACTTGTACTCCTGTGTTTGCCTTCCTGCACAATAAGGGCAGGGCAAAAAGTCCCGGGATGCGCGTAAGTCCCGGGGCTTCGTAAAAGGGGCGGGAGGGGGTGAGTCCGGGGGGGGGGGCCGGCCGGGGTATGTCTGGGGGCGTGTCCGGGGTCAGGGGGTGGTCCGAGGCGGGTCCGGGGGCGTGGCGACAATTCGGGGGTGGGCCGGGAGGGCGGTCCTGAGTCCCCTGGCATTGCGGCCTGTGCTGGGGGATGCCGAGGCGGCACGCACAAGTTACGCCTACTTGTACATCAAAGGTGGGGGGGGGGATTTAAGTAGGGCTGGGGGGTGGGGGGACGTGGAAGGAAAGTTCCCTCCGAGGCCGCTCCAATTTCAGAGCGGCCTCGGAGGGAACGGAGGCAGGCTGTGCGGCTCGGCACGCGCAGGCTGCCAATTTTGCACAGCCTTGCGCGCGCCGACCCTGGATTTTATAAGATACGCGCGTAGCCGCGCGTATCTTATAAAATCCGGCGTACTTTTGTTTGCGCCGGTTGCGCGTACTTTTTAAAGATCTACCTCTAACTGTACAATGCTTTTATCATTATAGATTTGTGAATTTTCTGGTCCCCCTGACGCAGCCTTGATGCGAAACATGGCCGTGTCGAGGTCCTTCGCTTATACATTATTATTTACTGTGGTATTTAATATTGTGCAAAACTGATGTGTGCATATGTAAAATAAAAAAATCTGATTGGTAACTGTTATTGCTCAGTATAATTTTTGCCACACATTATTCTGTTGCTGTTACATCTGTCTGTGACAGGAATAAAGATCCTATGTGTTAAATTCAAATCCTATGCCATAAGGCATTTAAACTAGTGCAGTGGTTCTCAACCAGTGTGTTGCTGAGCACCCGCAGGTGTGTCGCCACATTTCCCGGTCCCCCGCTGGCCCAGCTGCTTCCCCTGCCCTAGCAAGATAGGAACTTATCTTCCGCCAAGGCTTAAAATGCTGATAGCCTGGGCGGAAAGTGGCAGGACAGCTGAAGTCAACACACATATACACATGCTCTCTCTCTCACTTACATAGGCTCTCAATCACGAACATATACACATGCTTTTTCTCTCTTACTTATATAGGTTCTTAATCACGCAATTACACACATGCTGTCTGTCTTTTCACACATACACACAGGCTTTCAATCACACACTTACATAAATGCTGTATCTTTCTCGCACACACATAGACTCTTATTCACACACTTGCACACATGCTCTCTCTCTTTCTCTCACTGACACACAAGCTCTCAATCACATACTCACATACTCTGTCACCTGCACCAGCTCTCATCACACACAGACACACATGCTCTCTCTCTTATTTATACACACAGACTTTTAATCATACATATACATATCTCTCACTTACACATACAGGGCTGGATTTTAATACCTATGCGCGGGTATACATTTGCTGCGCACATGTTATAAAATCCGGGGTCGGCGCACACAAGGGTGTGCACAATAGTGCACCTTGTGCGCGCCGAACCCTTGGGGAGCCCTGCTGGCTTTCCTCATTCCCTACATTTCCCCGTTCCCTCCAAGGCTGCTCCGAAATTGGAACGGCCTCGGAGGGAACTTTCCTTCCGCTCTCCCCACCTTCCTCTCCCTTCCCCTATGCCGCCCCCCATCCCTACCTAACCCCCCCCCCCCATCCCTACCTAAAACCCCCCCATCCCTTTATTTTATACGTTGCGCCTGCCTCCGGGCAGGCGTAGGTTGCGCGCGCCGGCTGATGGCCGGTCCGCTGTGCCTGGAGGCTCCAGCCCCGCCCCACCCCTTTTTTCAAGCCCCGGGACTTACATGCATCCCAGGGCTTTACATTCGCCGCCGGGCCTTTTGAAAATAGGCCTGTCGCGCGTAGGGCTTTGAAAATCTGCCCCACAGGTTCTCAGTCATACACTTACATTCATGCTATCTCTCTCACACACAAAGGCTCTCAATCACACACTTACTCATACAGGCTCTCATTCATTCACTTACATACATGCTGCCTCTCTCACACACTCACCCACACACACACACACAGACTCTCAAACACATATGCTTGCCTATATAAGTAAGAGAGAAAAAGCATGTGTAGGTTTGCGAGGGAGTGTTATGAAGGCTCGGTGGGCAGAGAATGTCAGGGCTACTGGCAAAAGAGCTGTGTTGCTGCTGGTGTTCCTGTTTTTGCAGATCTGGAGGAAGCGGTTTTTCCGGGCGCGTACATTCAGGGAGCCAGGATGGAACGTGTAGACAAGTGTCCAGCAGATGGCAGAGGACGGAACACGAGATTGGGAATGGATGAAGGCATGGTGTGCAGATTTGCCGATGCTGATGGTACTGGAACAGGTGAGTTGAATAATGAGAGCGAGAAGGGAAAAGGGGAAAAAGAAAAGAAGGGAAAAAAGAGGGCTAGGCAATCTAGTTTGGATTCGGGTTCTAGTTCAGGGTCGTCTTCGAGTTCGACTTCTAGTGAATCTGATGCAGGTAGACGGAGAGCGGAGGGATTCGGGCCAAGACAGGATATGGGGCACCCAGCACTGGCATCCTTGTCAGAGCTGTGGAAAGAGGTGCCGAGGAAATTAAGGAAGAGAATTCATAAAAGGAGATATGTGAGTGTCTTTCGCTTGTTGGAAGGCAGAAAGGGAGAAGGGAAGGCTAAGAAGAAAGGAAAAAAGAAGGATAAGAAAGGATCATGAGGGCCCAAAGTGTCAAAAAATATTCTTAACTGGGTGAGAGGGTTTCTCAGGATGGCAAGTGTGATGGGGCATTATGAACCAGTACAATACGGGCCGTTGTTAGCGTATGCTGATAGCATACTTGGGGCATTCCGGGACAACGAAGGTTGGGCTTGGCTCAACTATGATGAAAAGTTCCGGGAAAAAATGGCAGGAAACAGCTTTATGGCATGGAGCACTCAAGATATCAATTTATGGCTCACTCAAATGAATAAGAGTGCAGGAAGTACGAAAGGCGGGTCAGGAGGTGGTGCGGGGCAATCGGGTTGGGCAAACATGGGAGCAAGCGGAGGAGGGATTGGGCCGTTTTGTGGACCAGAAAATAACAGCAAAGCTGGAGCAGGGAATAAAGGACTGGGTGGAGGATCCGACATCTGCTGGTGTTTCAACAAGGGTGCCTGTTTGTTCCTGAACTGCAAGTTCAGACATGCGTGTGGATCTTGCGGTGAAGCGCACCCTGCCAGTAAATGCCCTCACGGACAGGGTGGGCCAAGCCAGAAGGGGATTAAAAAAGGATGCAGGCCAGAAAAAAGCTTTTTCTCCCATCTTGGTGGAGGAGTTAAGCAAGGAATTAGAGGGTTATCCTGATAAGAAGGCAGCAGCACTATTAGGGGCAGGTTTTCAGATTCTGTATGTGGGTCCGGGAGTAGGGGGGAGGGCAAGGAACGCTAGGTTAGCGACTAGATTGAGGGAAGTGGCAAGGAGTAAATTGGAAACAGAAATTCAGCTGGGGAGAGTTGTGGGGCCATTTGATGTTCCTCCTTTCAGTCAAATGCACCTTTCTCCATTAGCTGTTATTCCAAAGAAGGCGCCTGGTAAGTATAGACTGATCCTCAACCTTTCCTACCCCATGGGATCATCGGTGACGATTTCATCCCCAAGAGCCTATGTTCCATTAGGTACGCATCATTTGATATGGCGTTAGATTTGGTGTGAGGGGAGGGTAGGGGTGCTTTACTTGCGAAAGCAGACATAGAGTCTGCTTTTCGGCTGTTACCAATTCACCCGGAAAGTGTGCCGTTGTTAGGTGTTACGTTTGAGGGGAAATATTATGTGGATAGGTGTTACCCATGGGTTGTGCCATATCCTGTGCGTACTTCGAGGCATTTAGTTCGTTTATTCAATGGGTGACAGAGCGGCAGACGGACTCCACAAGTATGATCCATTATTTGGATGATTTTCTGTTTGTAGGGCCGGGACAGTCGTCGTGTTGTCAGGAGCAGTTACAAGGTTTTTTGGAGGTGGCAAAGAGATTGGGGGTTCCAATTGCTAGGACAAGACAGAGAGACTGGCTACACGGTTAACTTTTTTGGGTATCGAACTTGATTCGGAAGAGATGGTGTCGCGCTTGCCAGGGGACAAAGTTCAGAAGCTGAGGTAGTAGGGAGGGTACATCAAGCGACAAAAGTGATGTTGCGTCAGATGCAGTCACTAATCGGTTCTTTGAATTTTGCGTGCAGAGTCATTCCAGTGGGAAGAGTGTTTATTAGACGGTTGTCGGCATCCACAACGGTTGTCGGCATCCGAGTGGTGCATCACTTTATCAGAGTGACGAGGATGATAAAGGAGGAATTGGGAGTATGGGAGGGATTTCTGGCAACCTTTAATGGAGTTTGAATCATCCAGGAGAGTGAAGTGTCAAATGTTGAATTGGAACTGTTTTCGGACACAGCAGGTGCGTCGGGTTTTGGTGTTTATTTTAAAGGGCAATGGTGTGCAGAGCCATGGCTGGATGAGTGGGTAGCAGAAGGTATCACGAGGAACATTACCTTCTTGGAATTATTTCCCATGGTAGTAGTGCTGGAGATTTGGGGGCGGCAGCTAAGTAATAGGCGGGTGGTTTTCTGGGGCGATAACCTTGGGGTGGTACAGGTTATCAACCATTTGGTGGCGAAATGCTTAATGGTGGCTGTGTTGTTGCAGGAGCTGGTTGGTTTATGTTTGAAATGGAATGTATCTATCAGAGCAAGGCATGTGCTGGGTGTGCAGAATGTAATCGCCGATGCCTTATCTCATTTCAAGTGGACCATATTTCGGGAGTTGGCACCGCAAGCGAGTTCGACGGCAGAGCATTCCCTGGATCGACTATGGAAACATGGTCTGTGGAAGAATGGCAAATGATCAAGAACTCGGTGGCTCTGGCTATGTGGACAGTCTATTTGGCGGGGTGCAGGGTCCTGACTCATTTTTTGAGCGAAAAGGATTGGTGAGGAGGACCGGTGCAGCAGCGGGAAGTGGTCAAGTTTATATCATGGGCAAAGAGTCATGGTTTTTCCCGGTCAGTGGTTAGGTTGCAGTTAGCTGGATTTTCCTTTTTTCAAAAATTAAAGGGATGGGGAAATCCGGCAGCAAGCTTCGTGGGGTTGGCAAAGGGAACGAGGGGGTGGCGGGGATAAATGACGCCCTATCAGATACGATGATTTAATCAGCATTGCTGAAGAACTAGAGGGTGTGCTGGTCGGGATATGAATTTTTATTATTTAGGATGGCCTTCTCACTGGCCTTTTTTGGGGCCATGCGAATAAGTGAATTAGTGGCAAGTTCAAAAGTCAATGCGAATGGGGCAGGTTTGATGATAGGCCAAGTTCAAGTGCAAGAGGATACTGTCTCGGTGTGTGTGCAGCATTCTAAAATGGATCAGAGGGGCAGAGGGCAGTTCCTCAGGTTGGTGCAAGCGGGGCATGCGATAGTTTGCCTTGTGAGAACAGTCCGAGTGTATCAGGAAGTTCGTCCTAGGATGGGAGGTTCCTGTTTAATACATGAGGATGGCGTCCCCTTAACTAGTTTTCAGTTCACGAAGATCTTAAAGCTTGTGGTCGGCAGGTTGGGATGGGATACTGCTGTGTATAGTTCGCAATTCTTCCGCATTGGTGCGGCCACAACGGCGGCAGAATGCGGATGGTCTGAAGAGGCAATAAAGGCTATTGGCAGATGGAAGTCCAAAGCCTATCAATATTATGTCCGCAGGTGATGAAAGAGGGGAGGAGGTGTGGAGTTGATTTTGTTTTCTTCTGGAAGAGTGGGGTGAAAAAATTAAACAGGCAAATTGGACGGTGGATTGAGAGGCAGGGAGGTTTTTGGGTTCGTCATGAGTAGTTGTGGAAGGAGAACAAAGGAATGTTTCGAGGGGATGGGGTGCACCTGTCGGACGTAGGGATAGACCTCTTTAATAACGACTTTCAGGAGGGACATGAGAAAGTGACTGGTGCAATCTGAAGGGCCGCAGTGGTGGAAACCCGAGCCCAAACTGTGTTTTTGTTTATAAGGCATTGTGAAAAGGACATTGGGGGGGGGGGGGAGTCCTGTGTAGCTGGGGGGCTGCTACACGGGGCGGCCAACGAGCAAGGGGCAAAGCTCAAGGCCGGAGCTTACTCTCGCTGGGACGAGGCGGGGTAAGCAAGGTTGGGGAGGAAATTATTTCTAATGCCTTACCGCTGGGACGTGGTGGTTGAGGTGGATAAGGATGAAGATATGGATCAGGGGGGGGGGGTGTTTATATTTATGTTAAATGGATAATGTATTGTACAGGCTCGGGTTAGTTAATTAGTTAATTAATAAACTGCAGCCTTTTATAACGCCAAAAGTTGTTGTTGTCTTTGTTGGTGGTGGGGGAGATTAGCCAAGCGCGGATCTTGACTCCCTGAGTTATAAAGCAACTTTCTCTATTTTGAGACTCTTGTTAGTTTAAGAGATGGGTCCAGAAGAGCTTTCATTCTCCGGCCTTTAGTGCGCTATTAACTAGAGATGTGAATCGTGTGATCGATCGTCTTAACGATCGATTTCGGCTGGGAGGGGGAGGGAATTGGATCGTCGCCGTTTGGGTTTTTAAAATATCGTGAAAATCGAAAACCGGCACACTAAAACATCCCTAAAACCCACCCCGACCCTTTAAAATAAATCCCCCCACCCTCCCGAACCCCCCCAAAATGCCTTAAATTACCTGGGGTCCAGTGGGGGGAGGGCGGAAAAACCGGCACACTAAAACAACCCTAAAACCCACCCCGACCCTTTAAAATAAATCCCCCACCCTCCCGAACCCCCCCAAAATGCCTTAAATTACCTGGGGTCCAGAGGAAGGGTCCCGCTGTTATCTTCCACTCTCGGACCTCCGGTGCTTGTAGAAATGGCGCCAGCACTACCTTTGGTTTTTCCGTACGGAAAAACGATTCGCGGCAGGAAGTCGTTCCCGGACCCCCAGGGACTTTTGGCCAGCTTGGGGGGGCCTCCTGACCCCCACAAGACTTGCCAAAAGTCCAGCGGGGGTCCGGAACGACCTCCTGCAGTCGAATCGTGTTGTCTATGGCCGGCGCCATTTTGCGCAAAATGGCGGTGCAAAATGGCGCCGGCCATAGACAACACGATTCGACTGCAGGAGGTCATTCCGGACCCCCGCTGGACTTTTGGCAAGTCTTGTGGGGGTCAGGAGCCCCCCCCAAGCTGGCCAAAAGTCCCTGGGGGTCCAGCGGGGGTCCGGGAACGACTTCCTGCCGCGAATCGTTTTTCCATACGGAAAAACCAAAGGTAGCGCCGGCGCCATTTCTACAAGCACCGGAGGTCCGAGAGTGGAAGATCACAGCGGGACCCTTCCTCTGGACCCCAGGTAATTTAAGGCATTTTGGGGGGGTTCGGGAGGGTGGGGGATTTATTTTAAAGGGTCGGGGTGGGTTTTAGGGTTTTTTTAGTGTGCCAGTTTTCCCGCCCTCCCCCTTCCCCCGATTTACGATTTTTTGACGATAAATCGGGGGAATTGTTATTGTATCGCGGCTCTAACGATTTTTGACGATTTAAAATATATCGGATGATATTTTAAATCGTCAAAAAACGATTCACATCCCTGCTATTAACTGCCCTCTTCTAGTCCTTGAAAAAGAAGGTAAGCCTGAGCTTTCAGGGGCTCCTTCCATCTCCAGCTGCACAACCTGTGCATGTCCCACGGATGGACATGTTGGGTTTTAAGCAAGAAGAATACTTCTCGTGGCCACAAAAAAGGGAGAAACAGTCTACTGTTGCTGGCCCATTAGGAGATCAACATTTAGTAAGCCGGCAAGCAGCAAAGTTATGCAGGTAAAGTTATCAGGATAACTTTAGCTGAATATTCAGCAGATCAACTTATCTTCCACTGAATATATTCTGCTAAAATTAGCCATTTATTTATTTAATAGCTTTTATATACCGAAGTATAGCTCGCTGCCTTCACTCCGGTTTACAGGATAACAACTTATTACATTTAATAACAGTAGAACCATGTAATATATTAGAACTGATCACCTTAAAACAGTTTGTTAAACAATAGTACTGAGCAAGGTATTACAGTGGACAATCAGGTAGTGATTAACATGACGTATAAAAACTTGTGTACTTCATCAATCGCTGGGAGAGTTTACATTTTTCTTACTTGGGTACTTCATCAATCACTGGGAGAGTTTAAATTTCTCTTACTTGGGTAAAGTTGGAACTGAAAGGAAGTATCTTATCACGGAAAGCGGTGAGATGCAAAACAATTGATTAAATAAGAGTAACTAATTTAGGAGTCTGTGGATAGGCGTGTAGTGTCACAAGAAGTGTTCTCTCTAGAGGTTTAGTATGTGATAACGGAGAGTGTTTATGTGCAAGTGCAGTTGTGAGCAAATTAACCAACGCCATCTTTGAATGTTTGATTGAATATCCATGTTTTGAGTTCCTTTTTGAAAGATTTGATGTCGCTGAGTGAGCTTAGGTAATCTGGCAAGGAGTTCCATAATTTTGGTCCCGCAATGGAGAAGGCTCTGTTCCTAGTGTTGGAAAGCTTTGCTAAAGGAAGAGATGGTATGACTAGATGCAGTTTACTGGCATATCTTGTCGTGCGTTGCGATTTGTGTTTCTGGATCATGTTATTGAGGGCGGTGTTGTCTGCTTTGTATATTGCATTGTGTAAGATTGTTAAAGATTTGAATTTGATTCTTGTTTCGACTGGTAACCAGTGAAGACTTCTCAGAACAGGGGTGATATGGTCTGATTTTTTCTTGCCGGTTAGTACTCTAGCGGTGGCATTCTGTAGTAATTGTAGTGGTTTTAAGGCAGTTTTTGGGAGACCAATCAAGAGTGAGTTGCAGTAGTCGAGGCTGGTGAAGATAAGGGATTGTAGGACGGTTCTGAATTCTTGTTGGTGTAGAAGCGGTTTTAGATGTTTGAGTATGTGAAGTTTATGAAAGCCTTCTTTTGTTTTCATTGCATTGTTCTTTTTGTAGTTTAGTTCGTTGTCGATCCAAATGCCGAGGTCCTTTACATTGTTCTTTAGTTGGATGCTAATGTCAATTTGTAAGGAAGGCTTGAGGGTTATTTGTCCTGCGTTTTTTCTTTCTATGAGGATGCATTCTGTTTTGTTCATGTTGAGGCATAACTTTAGGTGGTTCAGCATGTTTCTAATTGAGACAAGGTGGTTGGCTGTTAGTCTCAGTGCATCTTTGATAGTGGAGGTTATTGGAATGAGGAGTTGAATATCGTTGGCGTACATATATTTATTTATTTATTTATTTAAGTTTTTTATATACCAACATTCAAGACGAAAGTCCCATCATGCTGGTTCACAAGAAACAGGGGTGCAAAATAAACATTAAAACTTGAACAATAGTGCAGAAAACGCAGTTACATGTAACAAGGAAAGATCGAACTTGGAGTAAGAAGGAAAAAGAAGATCAGATAAATACAAATAATTACATTGTAGAAGGTAGCTAAGAATGATATTGCAGGTGATGTGTGTTGATTGTTAGGAGTTAAATAATATTGGAGTTAGGAAAGGCCTGCATGAACAGCCAGGTCTTGAGTCTTTTCTTGAAGGTTGAGAGGCTGGGTTCCATTCTAAGATCTGGGGGAATGGAGTTCCATAAGGTGGGACCGGCTGTGGAGAAGGCCCTATCTCTTAGCGTAATGTGTCTGGTAGTTTTGGCTGGGGGAACTTGAAGTGATCCTTTGTAGGCATCTCTTGTCGGTCTTGTTGAGGTGTGTAATCAGGAGGGGGAAATGAAGGTCAATTGGGGCTAGTTGATGGATGTTTTTGTATATGGTGAGAATGGCCTTGTAGATTATTCTGAAATGGATGGGTAGCCAGTGGAGGGCCATTAGGATAGGGGTTATGTGTTCTCTTCTCCTGGTGTTGGTGAGTATACGGGCAGAGGCATTTTGGACCATTTGCAGTGGTTTGGTGTGTGATGAAGGGAGACCAAGCAAGATGGTGTTAGAATAGTCCAGTTTTGCGAAAATGATTGATTGTAGAATCGTTCTAAAGTCCTGAGTGTGGAACAGAGGTCTTATTCTTTTCAGCACTTGGAGTTTATAAAAGCAGTCTCTGGTGGTTTTGTTGATGGTTGCTTTCAGGTTCATGTGATTATCAATTAGAACTCCTAGGTCTCTCACTTGTGTAGTTTTTGGAATGGCTGGATGAGTAGGGGTGAAGGAACTGTTCTCAGGTGTGATGAGTAGAAGTTCCGTTTTGGATGAATTTAGTATCAGGTTGAGGCTTGTGAGAAGCTGTTTGATATTTTGGAGGCATGTTTCCCAGTGAGACAGTGTTTTCGCGAGGGACTCCTTGATGGGGATCAGGACCTGTATATCATCAGCGTAGAGGAAATGTTTAAGATTGAGGTCAGTGAGAAGTTGACATAAGGGTAACAGGTAAATGTTAAATAAGGTAGGAGATAAGGATGAGCCCTGAGGGACTCCTACTGATGCGGGATAAAGTGAGGATTCTTTATTATGAATTTTAACCTTGTATCCTCTGTTGCTGAGGAAGGTTCTGAACCACGATAGGGCAGTGCCTGAGATACCTATGGCTATTAATTGGTTGATGAGAAGTGAGTGATTGACCGTGTCAAATGCTGACGAAAGGTCCAGTAGGATCAAAAGGAAGGCTTGTCCTTTGTCTAGGCCTAAAATGATGTGGTCTGTCATGGAGATGAGGAGGGCTTCCGTGCTTAAGGTTTTGCAGAATCCGTATTGTGATGGGAATAGGAGGTTGTTTTCTTCGATGTAGTTTGAGAGACGTGAGTTTACCAATTTTTCCATAATCTTGGCTATGAAGGGGAGGTTTGCGATCGGTCGAAAGTTGTTGGGATCGTTGGGGTTGAGATTTGGTTTTTTGAGGAGGGGTTTGAGTGAGGCCAGTTTGAGGTTGTCTGGGTAGAATCCTTGTGTAATGGAGCAATTTATGATGTCTGCCAGGATTTTGGAGATAGAATCTGGAATTGATAATAGTAATTTAGCTGGGATGTGATCCGAAGGGTGAGAGGAGGGTTTCATTTTTCTTAGAATTCCTTGGATCTCAATGGATGAAGTTGAATCAAGTTCTTCTAATCGAGTATTGTTGATTGCGGATTGCGGAGTGGTTAATGGTACAGTGGGGTTAGTAGGGAGCTGAGATAGAAGACTGCTGATTTTGTTGCTGAAGAATAGAGCTAATTCTTCAGCTTTCGATTGAGCTTGGTCATGTGCGATCTCTGTCTGGTTTAATTGCGTGAGGTTATAATATGTTATAATATGTTACGCCTAGACTTGAGATGAGTTGGCAGAGTGGGAGTAGGTAGATATTAAAGAGGGTGGCCGAGAGGGCAGACCCTTGAGGTACCCCGGTTTCAAGGGGGATGGCATCAGAGGAGTTGTTTTTGAGGGTGACTTTGAAATATCTGTCTTTTAGGAATGAAGAGAACCAGTCTAGGGTTTTGACAGGCCTATGTCTGCAAGTCTTGAAATGAGGCTTTTGTGGTCTACTGTGTCGAATGCAGCAGAGAAGTCGAGTAAGATGAGTAAGTGGCTTAGTTTGTTGTCGAGGCCTCTTAATATGATGTTTGATAAGTTGAGTAGCAGAGTTTCTGTGCTTCGGTTTTTCCTGAAACCATGCTGGCTGGGATGTAGTATTTTGTTGTTTTCTAGGTGTTCATTAAGCTGTATCAGTGCCGCTTTCTCTGTCAGCTTGACAAGTAAGGGAAGGTTTGAGATAGGACGGTAATTATTCAGATCATCTGGATCTAGGTTCTTCTTCTTCAGTATTGGTTTGATTGTTGCAGTTTTTAATTTGATTGGTAGCTCACTGTCTTTGAGTGATTTGTTTATAATTGCTGCTATGGTTGGGGCAATGATGTGTGCCATTTCCTTTAGCTCTCGTGTTGGGATTATGTCTAGATCATGTCGAGCTGGGTTAATTTTTCTTAGCATTTTTTCGGTTTCAGTGTTTGATATTGGTTCGAAATTCAACCATGGTGTTATAGTTGTTGTGGATATTTTGTCTTCTGTGATCGATGATTTGTTGATGGTGCCAGTTATTTTGCTTATTGTGTTCTTAAAGAACATGGTCAGGTCTTGGCTTAAATTTTTTGTCTCGGTTATGGGGGTGTTGTTATTATTTTCGTCTATGAGGTCTCTTATGATGTTGAACAGGGAATTGGAGTTATTTGTGGAGTTTTTTTATCTTCTGACTGTAGTAGTCACGTTTGTTCAGAATCATTTTTTTATAGGTGGCGAGATGCGTTCGGTATCTTTGCAGGGTGACAGGGCATTTGGATTTTTGCCATTCCTTTTCCATTTGTTCTAAGTTGAGAGTTGAACCATGGGTTGTTTTTTTCTCTGTTTTTCTTTCTCTGTTTCAATTTCTCGGGGTTTATGTTATTAGCAGTTAGTTCTGTAAGATGAAACCAGGATTGAATAGAGTTATTTATATTGGAGAGGTCTAGATTTGCTAGTTGTTTTCCGAGCTCTTGTTGGAGAAGGTTGGGTTGGAAGGGAGGTCGGTATTTGAATGATAGTGGTTCATTTGTATTTGTCATGTTGTTGGTTTCTACTTGTGTCCTGCATTGTAAGAGGTAGTGATCAGACCAAGGGACTGGGCTGGATGATATTGATGTGTCTGAGAAATAGTGATTAGTGAAGATCAGGTCCAGTGTGTGACCTGTTTTATGAGTGGGGTTGTTTACTTGTTGGTTCAGATTTAGGCTGGACAACATGTCAAGCATGGTTTGGCAGTTTTGTGATCTGGGGTTGGCATCTGTGTGAAGATTGAAGTCGCCGAGTATGATCGTAGGTTTTTTCATGCTGATGTTTGTTATTAGGAATTCTAGGAGTGGGGAAATATCGTTATCTAGAAGTTTGAGAGGGCAGCAAATTAGGCATAATTGTAGGTTTTCTGAGTCGAATAGGGCAATTTCATATTTCTTTGGGAGGTTGTGAGGGATCAGTTTCATTGAGAGATACTTTTTTATGATCAGGAGTAGACCTCCTCCTCTGCGAGTCTTGCATGGGATTGAAAATATGTCATAAGCATTGTTGGTTAGATGGTTCGCTAGTACTTGATCTGTATTTTTAAACCATGTTTCGGTTATGGCGATGAAGTCGGGATTCTTTTCTTGGATTATGTCTGATATTAGCATTAATTTTTTGGATAAGGATTGAGCGTTTATCAGAAAGAAGGTGATATAAAATAGGCTTTTGATGTGTTTCATAAGGGGGATGTTAATCAGGTATCTGTTTCTCTTCTGATGAGTCACGTTGGGAGGTGAAGCCATGACTGGGCTGTTTGGTGTTTTTGGAGAGTTTGAATTTCCTTCTGGTCTTGGTGTCGTGGCCTGTGTGTGGTTTAGGCTGGAAGGCTGAATGAGTGTTGGGGGGAGCTGGGTAGGGTCTGGAAGGGTGCTGTACGGTATCGGGAGTGATCAAAGTGAATGCTGGATGAGATCCGGATGCGTGGGGGTGCTGGTAGAATCTGGATGCGTATAGGATGAAAGCTGGAAGAGATCAGTAAGAGTGGTGTAAGCGATCAGGATGATTGCAGGATGAAAGGATGACGTGCTGAAGCTGGATGAGGCTGGATGAGATTGGGATGAGTGCTGGAAGAGATGAGGATGAGTGCTAGATGAAATCAGGATGAGTGCTGGAAGAGCTCCGGATGGGTGCTGGATGACGTCAGGATGAGTGCTGGATGAGGTCAGGATGAGTGCTTGAAGAGCTCCGGATGGGTCCATATGTTGAGAGAGGATGATGAATGATTAGTGAGCGTCCGTCTGTTGGAGACTTGGGAGTGGCAGTAGAATGGGAGATAGTCCGGGACTTGGATAGATGGATAGGGCAGTGTGAGGTGTGGGTGTCCGTCTGTTGCGAGTCCATCCACTGAGTGTCTGTCTGTTGAGAGAATCCGTTGAGTGAAGAGTCCACTGAATGTCCGTCCGCTGAGTGAGTCCACTGAGTGTCAGTCTGCAGAGTAAGGAGGATGGATGAATGTTGGATGAGTGTTTGTTTGATGAAGAGATATGGAGTGGCTGGGTCTGAGCGTGCTGGAATGTGCTGACGGTTTTGGAAGGATGGGTGCCTTGCTATGTGTTGATCCGGTGCGCACAAAGGGGCGCACAAAGGGGCAGGCCCCTTTGTCGCGCTCCTTAGGCGCGTGACGCCAGGTGGTCTTACCGCGCTGTTTTTCTTTTTTTTTTGGGATTCGGTCGGATCGGGCCGCTTTCCCTGCCTCAGGTCCACCTCCCCAGATAAAGTAACTGTCACTGAAACATCCAGTCCTACCTAGAGTGCAGTGAATACATTTATATCTAATTGCTGGTATTTGCCAGCTGTACTGGTAATCAGAGATCAGACATTCACCCTATGGGAGGAAATAAGAGCTTCTCCTCCTTCTGGGGTACTGGGAGGCTTTGGGGAGTTTGGAGGTGGAGGGATGCTCCCCCTTATGAAGGGGAAGTGTGTGGGGGTGTATGGAAAGGCAGGGGGGTGTGTGGAGAATCAGGCTATACAGCCTGCAACTTTTTTTTGTTTAACCTTGGACTTCTGTTTGTGTGGGGGTGAGGAAAAGTGGGTTGGTACAGCCTGTGACTTTTTTTCAACTTACACTGCTAACTCTGGCCAGGATATTCAGGGGAAAACAAGTTTCACGGAATATACTTGGTTAGGTATATTCAAGGTTAGACCTGCTCTCCACAATGACCAGACATTCCTGGCTAAACTTAGTTGGGTAGTGCTGAATATGACAAAGCCCCGTTTGTGTCTGTGTGGGGTGTGTGCTATAGGGTGTGTGTAGAGGGATGCAGAGTTTGTGGGTTTGTATGCGTGTATTGGGGTGTGTTTGAGGAATATGTACGTGTGGGGAGTGTATGGTGTTGAGGTGTGTTTGGGTATGTCTGTGAGATTGTGTAGTCTATGTGTATGTATGGCTGTATGTGTGTGTGTGAGTGTGCACCAGCTGCCAATGAGGGTGGAGAGGAGGTATTTCTATGCTCCAGAAGAGAGTATATGGGACATGGAGCGCATGTGTGTGTTCACTCCAGCCATTGTTGGTATGTGCCCGCATACAACCATCATCAGAGGAATGTCTGTGTATATAGAGATGAGTGTGAGGAATGTGTGCTCCTGCCACCAGGGGAATGCGTGTGTGAGTGCTGGAGGGAGTATGGGGAATATGCGTATATTTGTGCAGTACATGTGTGTGTGTGTATGCTCCTGCTTCAGCTTCTCCTACCCATTTAATTTTACATGAAAAATTTCCTGGCTCTGAGATTTTACACACAATTTCCTACTAGAGGGATTTTACATGTGTAAGCCGTCCACTCATACACACAGATGGCATTTGTCAGGTGCATATGGCATTCCTACAATATTTCACTATAAAGAACACCTAAAACTTCAAATGTGTACAGATCATATGGCTATGTACATAAGAACATAAGAACATAAGAAAATGCCATACTGGGTCAGACCAAGGGTCCATCAAGCCCAGCATCCTGTTTCCAACAGTGGCCAATCCAGGCCATAAGAACCTGGCAAGTACCCAAAAACTAAGTCTATTCCATGTAACCATTGCTAATGGCAGTGGCTATTCTCTAAGTGAACTTAATAGCAGGTAATGGACTTCTCCTCCAAGAACTTATCCAATCCTTTTTTAAACAAAGCTATACTAACTGCACGAACCACATTCTCTGGCAACAAATTCCAGAGTTTAATTGTGCGTTGAGTAAAAAAGAACTTTCTCCGATTAGTTTTAAATGTGCCCCATGCTAACTTCATGGAGTGCCCCCTAGTCTTTCTACTATCCGAAAGAGTAAATAACTGATTCACATCTACCCGTTCTAGACCTTTCATAATTTTAAACACCTCTATCATATCCCCCCTCAGTCGTCTCTTCTCCAAGCTAAAAAGTCCTAACCTCTTTAGTCTTTCCTCATAGGGGAGTTGTTCCATTCCCCTTATCATTTTGGTAGCCCTTCTCTGTACCTTCTCCATCGCAATTATATCTTTTTTGAGATGCGGCGACCAGAATTGTACACAGTATTCAAGGTGTGGTCTCACCATGGAGCAATACAGAGGCATTATGACATTTTCCGTTTTATTCATCATTCCTTTTCTAATAATTCCCAACATTCTGTTTGCTTTTTTGACTGCCGCAGCACACTGAACCGACGATTTCAATGTGTTATCCACTATGACACCTAGATCTCTTTCTTGGGTTGTAAACAAGATCTCTAAATTAAAATATAGTATTGTCTTTCACACAGATGACTACTGGAGAGAAATTACGCTGGTTAGGCAAATTAGTTGTTGTAGAGGGGAATTCAGGAATCAGCTGTCCCCAGGGGTCAGATGAAGTGCAAAGGGAAATCTAAGACTACTGTACTTTTCCCCAAAGAATTTAAACAGCATAATCTCAGTCTGCTCCAGCCTGGAAACCTTTGTATCGGAGGGAGCTGCGTTTATTACTGCCGCCTGCCCGCCAACTGATATCCCACAACCTCTCTCTTTTCTCCACCAGTCCATACAGCCCGCATTTATACTGCTGACTCTAGGGAGCCAGGAAGAAGAAGGAGAAAGCAGCAAAAGTCTAGTGAGGAAGCCCTGCCTTCACCAGAAAAATGCTAAAAATATTTGCTACATCTCAACTGTAAATAGAGATAGGAGGGAGAAGTGAAAGGGGTAGGGAAGTGTAGTGTCAATTAAACTCCATTCAGTGTCAATTAAACTCCATTCAAACTCCACTCCTCTAACAGACCAACTAGAGATACTCTCAAAGGCACCCTGAAATTTCCCCCTACTAAAGCTTCACGCCTCTCGATGACCAAAGACAGTAGGGATGTGAATCGTGTCCTCGATCGTCTTAACGATCGATTTCGGCTGGGAGGGGGAGGGAATCGTATTGTTGCCGTTTGGGGGGGTAAAATATCGTGAAAAATCGTGAAAAATCGTTAAAAATCGAAAAACCGGCACATTAAAACCCCCTAAAACCCACCCCCGACCCTTTAAATTAAATCCCCCACCAAATAACTTAAATAACCTGCGGGTCCAGCAGCGGTCTGGAACGGCAGCGGTCCGGAACGGGCTCCTGCTCTGAATCTTGTCGTCTTCAGCCGGCGCCATTTTCCAAAATGGCGCCGAAAATGGCGGCGGCCATAGACGAAAAAGATTGGACGGCAGGAGGTCCTTCCGGACCCCCGCTGGACTTTTGGCAAGTCTCGTGGGGGTCAGGAGGCCCCCCACAAGCTGGCCAAAAGTTCCTGGAGGTCCAGCGGGGGTCAGGGAGCGATTTCCCGCCGCGAATCGTTTTCGTACGGAAAATGGCGCCGGCAGGAGATCGACTGCAGGAGGTCGTTCAGCGAGGCGCCGGAACCCTCGCTGAACGACCTCCTGCAGTCGATCTCCTGCCGGCGCCATTTTCCGTACGGAAAATGGCGCCGGCCATACGCGTATGGCCGGCGCCATTTTCCATACGAAAACGATTCGCGGCGGGAAATCGCTCCCTGACCCCCGCTGGACCTCCAGGAACTTTTGGCCAGCTTGTGGGGGGCCTCCTGACCCCCACGAGACTTGCCAAAAGTCCAGCGGGGGTCCGGAAGGACCTCCTGCCGTCCAATCTTTTTCGTCTATGGCCGCCGCCATTTTCGGCGCCATTTTGGAAAATGGCGCCGGCTGAAGACGACAAGATTCAGAGCAGGAGCCCGTTCCGGACCGCTGCCGTTCCGGACCGCCGCTGGACCCGCAGGTTATTTAAGTTATTTGGGGGGGGGTTCGGGAGGGTGGGGGATTTAATTTAAAGGGTCGGGGGTGGGTTTTAGGGGGTTTTAGTGTGCCGGCTCACGATTCTAACGATTTATAACGATAAATCGTTAGAATCTGTATTGTATTGTGTTCCATAACGGTTTAAGACGATATTAAAATTATCGGACGATAATTTTAATCGTCCTAAAACGATTCACATCCCTAAAAGACAGAGCTTTTTCGATAGCTGGCCCATCTATCTGGAATAGCATCCCTTTAAGTCTCAGAGTGGAGCCTTGCCTGTTAACTTTTAGAAAAAGACTTAAAACCTGGCTCTTTCACCAAGCCTTCGCCGACCCACCAGACAATCACTAGTTGTCCTTCACGCTTACCCGTTATGATGATTATACTCACGAATGGACTCTGACTCTCCCAGGTTAAAGCACCATTAAGCTTTAACCCGTACGCCCTATGGTATCACTTCATATTTATTTCCTGCCTTATCTTCTTTCCAGCTTGTTGCAAGCTTCCAAGTTCTCTTCCCTGTTGATTGTAACTTTGACTCATTCCTACCCTACTGTTTATCTTTCGTTTACTTGAATAGTTACCCCAGTTTTTATTCTTGTTAATTGTAAACCGATCCGATATGGTTATTTACTATGAAGGTCGGTATATAAAACTGTTAAATAAATAAATAATAAATAAATTAGTACACCTATTAAAAAGAAAGCAAAAACCAAAATAACTTCCACATACAGAGGAGAAATATTCAAAGCTGTTTCTATGGGTAATTTACATATATAAATTGGCTGGTTGACAACTGCTCGCGCTCATCGTGGAGGAAAGTAAGGGCATTGTTCCAGAGACTTCTTTTAGGCAGGATCGGGAAAGAACGTGCATAGGTCACACTTTTAAGCCTGCACGCGCTGCTTTCCGTAGAAAAGCTGATGGGACAAAAATCGGGTGCAAAGGTCTGCAGGTACTCGGTGCCAGTGCCAACCCTCTGGATAAGTCTAGCAAACAGATATGATTAACAGAAGGGAAGCAAAGTTTAACCTGAGAATATCTTCAACCTGCCTAAATAAAGGAGGCTCTGCCTCTTGAGGCAAGGGCCGTATAACTGGGCAGCCGTGCTGTAGACAAGGGGAGGGGGTGGGGTACACAGCCCAAGGGTGTGCTGGGCTAGGTGGGGAAAGGGCAGACAATAGGATTAGTGGGCCCAGTGCAAAACGGAGCAGGAGCCAATGAGACCAAGAAGGCGCCGTCTGGGAGCTCAGGTACTTAGAGGTAGTGCGGGGTGGGGGGAGCACATTTGCAGCCTGGAATCGAGAGCAACAGGCTGATCTCAGCACGGCTGTGCTGTAACAGGCTGACCTCAGCACGGCTGTGCTACAACAGTTTTGCTTTTACTTTCACTTTGCCTCCAGCACGGCTGTGCTGTAAGAGGAGCAGATCAGCTAAAGGAGCAGGAACGATTTCTTTGATTACATCATTGGGTAAAGTACAAAGATTTTGTGGCTTATAGGCAAAATGTTGAGAATATTAATGGTAATTTTATGTTGCTAAGGTCTGGAAGGTATGCTCACCCCCTCCCCCCTTTTGCATTGAACTGGCTCTGCATTACCAGTACTTTATTTAATGAAAAGGCTTTGAATGCATGGCTGCTTCTGCCTGGAATGTCCTTTTTATTTAAGGAAATGCCTTAGCACATGGCTGGTTATATATATTTTAACTAATATATTTAGTGAAACGCCATGGGCACATGGCCACACTTTACCTGTTATTATATATATATATTTTATGAACTCATGGCTGGCTTTCAGCACAATGCTTGCTCTGCATGTTGCTGTATTTATTGAAAGGGCAGCAAGTGCAGGGCTGGTTATCTTTCACTTGTAGCCTCTTAAGAAACGCCATTGAAGGGGTCTGCACATGGTGAATGCATAGGTGGTTAGAGCACATGGCTGGCAGTAGCAGGCTTGGTAGCTCAGTGGTTAGAGCACTGATCTTGTAGGCTTGCTTTACTTTAAAATCGAAGTTTTCTATGTATTGTTTTACCCCTCGCTCTCTAAATTGCTAGGAAGTGGGCAGGCTTCATGTCTACCATGCTACCTCAACAACCTGTGGATGTGCTTTGTTATACCTAAGTAATCTGACAATTAAAAAGTAGCCAGCATCCCGTAGTTGGGAATTCTGATGATATGTCTATGGGACAGCGGTACGGCATTTGAGTGCTCAGCCAGGTTAACAGGATGTTTTTTATATTAATCCTAAAGGTGATATTTAGTATTCGGTTACCATTTAAAGGGACAGCTGTCCCATGTGCACGTTTATACTGAATTATAAGGGGTACAGGACCCTCAGCTTGATAGATATGATTTAGGCTGCGCTATGCAGCTCTATACAAAGTAAATTAAAATATTAATGAAAGGTCGGCTTACATCTTAGCATGGTATTGTGGTTCTTATTGTAAGGGCTTGCCAGCAGAGGTCAGCACATGGCAGCGGCCATTTTGGGAGGTCAGCACATGGACTTTCAGGATTTTCTTTTACTATTACTTTTCTTTTACTCCCCATGCCCCCCCCCCCCCCCATGCGCCAGCACTCCCACCTCCCCACGGAGTCCGGCTGCCCCTCGCCCCCCCCACCTTCCTCAGCTGCCCCCACCCCCATCCTATTCCCGTCCAGCCCCCCCCCCCCAAACTTGCCCTGACTGCTCACATCCACCACTATCACCAACCCCCCACCTACTATACGTCGAGTTACCAATTCATCTGCCCTCCCCCCCCCAGTTTGGGATCTAACCAATTTATATGTCTACACAGCATGTCTACCAATCAGTTTCCTATGGCTTTCGGCCCGTCCACACTTATGCCGGACCAGGCTCAGGCTCCAGCCAAGCGAGCACGGCGGAAGCCAAGAAAACTGCAAGAAAACTTCGCGGCAACGCCAGAGGTCGACAAAAAGACCAAGACACAGAGGAATAAGAAGAGAAAATTAACAAACAGACGACAACCACATAGCATCAGCCATTGTTTTCCGTCAAAACTGTTATATGGAATTTAGTATATTTAATACCTATTAATAATGTCAATGTAAAGCCTGTTGCTAAGTTATTGTTAAATGTAAACCGCGGTGATGTATTTCTTTACGTACTGTGGTATATAAAAACCCTTAAATAAATAAATAAATAAATTTGGGCTGCTATGCCGGAGCAGCCCCCTGCACGGGGCACCACCCCTGCGGCACCGACACAGGCAGCACTGCCACAAACAAGCTACAGCATGGGAACCGAAGGAGAGCTACGGCGGCTCATGGACCAAACCTTGGCAGCAGCTGCTGTCCATGGCACGGACAGGGTGAAGTTAATGCTGGCTGCATTAACGCCTACCGACAGCCCGTCCCCCCCCTGCAGTATGGCTCAATGCCCATCGGTCCACAGCAAGGTTCAGCGGGCAGCACCAACAGTTCAGGTGCGCCCATCCACCATCACGTGACCAGACAGCTGTCGGGCAACACGGGCACCCGCAAGAAGGTACTTGCGGGTGCCCGTGTTCGCACTGGCACCAAGTACCTGCAGGTACTTGGTGCCAGTGTGAACCCTCTGGATAAGTCTAGCAAACAGATATGATTAACAGTAGGGAAGCAAAGTTTAACCTGAGAATATCTTCAACCTGCCTAAATAATGCACGTGACCAAAGGAGTTACAGCGTCCTACCCTTCACGAGAAAGTCCCCCAGTACTTTTTCTTTTGGATTTTGGTAGCGTGCAAAGAGGCAGGAGAATGGAGAGGAAAAAAAAGAAGTATTCATTGCTTTCTTGTTTTACAGGCATAGAATGAAAGACCGACAAGAGGGGAGACAGGAAGGTAGGGAAAAGGCGGGAGGAGGGAGCAGGTAGCGGGGAGGAGAGAAGGGATGGGGGGCGGGGATGGGCGGAGAAACGCAAGGAGGCCGAAGAGCTGGGCGGAAAGTTGGGAAAGGAGCGCCGACGCTTTCAGCGAGCGAGCAGCGAGGTTCCCGTGGTTGCTGCCAGGGTGAGTATTTCCCGCCGTCGCCCTGTGCTCGTTGACGGGTCGGGGGTTTTCCGGTGCGCTGGCTCGGGTGGGGAGCACCGTGAGCGTGTGCCACAGCCCGGGGTAACCCAACGGGACGTGCAGCCCAATGTAGTACTTTCTGCCACTCTGGCCCGCTTGCACTTTTTTTTTTTTTTTTTTTTTTTAAGGAAGGGGCTTCTTGTGTCGTGCCCTACCCCGCGTCCGGACTGGGACTTTGGGGGGGGGGGGGGGGGGGATCGCGAGGAATGTAAAAATCTCCGCCGTAGTGACGCGATTGTATTATCCTGCCAAGGCGGGAAAGCTGAGAGGTTGGAAAGTTTGGGAAGAGGCAGGTTTAATTTCTATATGGCGGGCAAGAGGACTGAAAGCAATAACAAGCTCGAGGGTGTTGCATTAAACACTAAAAAAAGGTGCAGCTTGCTTGTACCAGTAACTCGTATGCAGACGCTGTGCCTGCGCATTCGCTGGACTGCTTCCTTGGACATGTCTCTTGCTGATCCCGCCATCCCTCTTCTCCTGTCTACTTCATTCTGTTTTCTCTCAGATTCAGATAACTGTATTATTGGCATGACAGTTTCACATGGGTTGCCAAAATAATTATACAGCATGCTTACAATATAAGGTTAGGAGAAGAAAGGGACAAATGGTAATGTGTTCCTCTGTCTGCCTCCCCTCCCAGTTCCTTTTATCTCTCACCCGTAACCAGACTACTTCCTCCAGCAGTAAATTCTACAGCTTGCGGTTACAATCCTGAATGCCTTGGTGGGCAGATTGGAAGGATCATCTGGGCTTGAATGCCGTCATTTACTTAGGGCTAGGACAGGCGTATCAGGCACCCTAGGGGGATAATCTTCAACCTTGTGCCCCCCTCCCCTCCCCTCCACCTATTGGCAGCTGCTCCAGCACAGGTAGGGATGTACATTCGTTTAAACGAAATAGACAATTTTGTTGCCATTTTCTATTTCATTTTGTTTCGGAGTGCCTTGAAATGAAAAATTAAATGACAATGTTAGTGCGCACTGACCAAAAATGTTACTAATAAGTTAGAAAGCGTCAACTGGGGGATCAGTTTGTTAGATAGTGGTATGGTTTTGCATTCCCATTGGCTGTGCCTTAGTTACTTGTTTGTATTGTCAAGGTGGTGTTTGTGGGGGGATGGCCAGTATCAAGTAACAAATGTAAACAAACAAGTGATATAATAATAACATTAAGTTCTAGTCAGCAAAAGCATGTAATGCAAATGCATATTTTCAATTTTAGGAAAGGGGTCCTGGCATTTTGGGATATGCATACTTTGAATTCCCCTGGTGAGTGTCTGTGTGTTTGGGAAGGGGGTGGGGAGTGACGGGTGAATGTATGGGGTGACAGGTGGGAGAGAGACTGGTTGGGGTGATGACTGTTGAGAGAGAGGCAGCTGATATGTGGCGGTTGACTGGTGAGAGGGGGAGTGACTGGGCTGATTGTATGGGGTGACAGGTGGGAGAGAGACTGGTTTCGATGGTGACTGGTGAGAGAGGCAGCTTGTTTTGTATGTGGGTGACTGGGGAGAGGAGAGGTGATATGGTGATCATGGGATGTCATGTGGGAGAAAGAGGCAGCCTGGTATGTGTGGGGGTAACTGTATGGAGTGACAGATCACCCTTTGCACACACCAGGCTGTCTCTCTCTCACCAGTCACCACCCCATTCAGTCTCTATCCAACCTATCAACCCATACATTCACCACCCCCACGCACAGACATTCACCAGGGGAATTCAAAGTATGCATGTCCCAAAATGACAGGGTCCTTTTCCTAAAATACCAAGGGATTGGCACATTCAAAATATGCATTTGCATTACATGCATTTGCTGACTAGAACTTGTTGCTATTATTTATTTCATCACTTGTTTGTTTATGCAATGTTACCAGGCACTGGCTATCCCCCCACAAACACCACCTTGCAGTCTTGGTAGCCCAAAGAAGTAACTAAGGAGACAGCCAATGGGAATGCAGAACCATACCTCTCGCTAACGAACTGTTCCCCAATTGACACTTTGAAAATGTTACAATAATTTAAAGTTAATGAGCACTAACTCTGAAATTAGAGAAACCCAAAATAAACACCCCCCCGAATCATTTTAAAAACAAAATCAAACAGATAACAAGAAACAAAAATGACATGAAAAAAAATCAGTGCACATCCCTACTCCCTGCTGCTGCTGCTGCCAGCAGCTCTGGTACAACGCTCCGTCTGCCAGCAGCTCTGGTACAACACTCCTTCCTTTGGTGGTAGTGACAGTCTCTCTTTTTCTCCACCCAGTCTTCCCAGCAACTACCCTTTTGCCTCCTTTCTTTTTTTTCTGTTTTCTTTCCCAGCATTTATCCTCCTTCCACCCACTTTCTCAGTATCTATCCCCCCTGTTTCTCTCCCCGTGCCTGTCCTCCCTCAGGTCAGCTTAGCAACATGAGTCTTTGTCACTGCTCTCTCTGTTCTGTACCAGTACAGTGAGAATTTTCAATCATGGGCCTGCCCTTCCCGCTGCTGTTGATCTTGCAGTGCATGAGGTCAGCGGCAGAAGTGCCAGCCCATAGGGTCTGAACATTCTCATGTTGCTGATTATAAAGCAGCAGGGACCAACAGCGAGGGTTCCTGCTGGTAGGGTCTGGGGAACACCACCAGCTACACTGCTTGAACTGGCAGACCCGCCATCTCTTCCCTTGGCGTGAACTGGGGATTCCCGTTGGCTACACTGCTCGGCCTGATAGCTGCTACTGCGACGTTTCCTCTGACAAATCCTATGCAGCAATATTTCTGCCCCCTTCGCCCCCTACAAATTTTGGTGCTCTAGGTGACTGCCTAGTTTGCCTAATGTAGAGCTGGCCCTGCATTTACTATGTTATTTTAATAGTATTTGTTTCAGTCAAGGCACATTCTTAAATTTGTTTTAGTTTCATGGAGTGTCCTCTAACCTTAGTAGTGTTTTGAAAGAGTAAATAACCGTATCCTATTAACTTGTTCCTCCCTGCTGCCATTCCTGATTTTATAAACCTCTATCATATCCTATCGCTGTCATCTTTTCTCTGGCTGAAGAGCCCTAACCTGTTTAGCCTTTTCTTCATAAGGGATCCCCCTTTATCCTTTTTGTTGCCTCTCTCTGTACCTTTTTTGGTTTTCCTATATCTTTTCCCTGATGGGCCAACCAAAAATGGCATGTAATACTCAGGGTGTGGTCATACTATAGATCTGTATAGAAGCATTATGATATTCTTTTCAAGTTTTCTATTCCTTTCTGAATAATTTTCAACATTCCATTTGCTTTTTTACCTCTGCTGCATGCTTTGCAGATGAATATAATGCGTCGACCTTAATGATTCCAAGGTTCTTTTCCTGGGTGGTGACTTCTAATATGGAATCCAGCATTGGGTACATATAGTTGGGATTACTTTTCTGATATGCATCATTTTATACTTGTCCACATTAAATGTCATCTGCCAGTTAAATACCTAGTTATTCAGTCAAGTTCCTCCTGCGATTCTTCACCCTTAGCTTTTGTTTTAACTTAATCAAATTTGCATATAAACACAAAATCATTATTATTTCCTTGTTCAGTCATTAATAAGTTTGTTAAGCACTAGATATACTACAGATCCTTGGGGGTACTCCACCGTTCGCCTTTTGCTATTGGGAAAACTAACCATTTAGTCTTACTTTGTGCCATTTAACCAGTTACTAATCCGTGATAGGACATTGCTTCCTATCTCATAACATTTTAATTTCTTCTGGAGTATGCCATGTGGAACGTTGTCAAATGCCTTCTGAAAAACCAGATATGCTATACTCAGCGATCTCATTGTTCTCTGCATGCTTATCTACACCAAAAGAATTCTAATATGTTAGTAAGGCATGACTTTGCTAAATTCATTCTAGTTCCTCTGCCATGTTTATCCTTATATCTAGTAATTCTGCTCTTAACAGTAGTTTCTATGATTTTGCCCTGCGCCATCAGGCTTATTGGCTTTAGTTTTCTGGATCACCCCAGCCTTTCTCTTTTTTTTTTTTCTTTCATTTTTTTAAATTGGTAGTACACTGGCTTTCCTCCAGCTTTCAGGTACAGTAGCAGATTTTAATGATAGGTTATATATTTCAGTATTAGGTCTGAAAGTACATATTTTAGTCTCTTCAGAAATCTGGGGTGGATAACTATCCACCACGGATGATTTGCTACTATTTAGATTTTCAGTTTGCTCTGGCACCTCCTCCTCATTCACACAGATTTGCTTCATTTCCTTTGAATACAATCGCCTAAAAAGGATGGTTCCGGTGTTGCCTTTGTACTAATGCAAATGGTTTCAAGGTTTATTCTGCTTGACATGATGTTTTGTCCTCCTGATGCAGCTTACTGCGAATATATATGTGTCAGGGGACGTTTGCATTCAAGACCATGTCGTTTTGAAGTATTATACTAAAATAAAGGACCTTCTTGATTCAACAATTAAAGACTATTGAAATCTGCATTTACATTCCCAGCTTTGGGGATTTACATTATTTTGAATTTACAAACCACCTCATCTTTTTCCCTGTTGGTATCTACCTAACTTCCTCTGGCGTGGAGGAGTAGCCTAGTGGTTAGAGCAGTGTGCTACAAACCAGGAGACCAGGGTTCAAATCACTTTACCCTCCATTGCCTCCGGTACAAACTTAGGACTAGATTTTCTATTATTTATTTATTTTTATTTATTTGAGTTTTTTCTATACCGGCATTCACGGAGTTCGTATCATGTCGGTTTACATAAAACAAGGGGTGATCAATAAATTATAAACGTACTTAACTATAACATGAGTATACATTTTACAAAATATAACAAATTATAACAAGTGCGCAGAAAAAGCAGTTACAATAAAACAAGGATGGTTCTAACTGGGAGTAGAAGAAGAGGATGATAGAAGTTTAACAAGAAGTAGAACGTGCAGTGGTTGGTAAGTCTGTATCAGTTTATTGGGTGATAATCAGTCTTGCTGTATTTGGCGGTCGAGCATCAGTCAGGGTCCGGAAAGGACCCTGACTGATTATTATCACAGTTATTATTATCACAGTGCTCCCTGAATTCGGCGGTAACGGGGGGGAGGGCCTGAAAAAGCCGGCATCGATCGCACCTCCGCGGTGCTATCGCTGCCAGCTTTCGCACCCAATAGTGCCATCGTAAAAGGTGGTGCTATTGGGCGCGAAATGGGCAGCGAAAAGGGTTTTTACCTTTTTGCCGTCTGCGATGTCTTCGTGGCGTCCACCCCGGTGGCACCCCGACTCCTCCCCCTTTTAGTGATCGCATGCGAAAAGGGACTTTTCGCATGCGATCCCTTTAGAGAATGACCCCCTAAGATTGTAAGCAGGTCCTCTATGCCAGTGGTCCCCAATCCTGTCCTGGGGGCCCACCAGCCAGTCGGGTTTTCAAGATATCCACAATGAATATGCATGAGAGAAAATTTGCATGTTATGGAGGCAGTGCATGCAAATTTTCTCTCATGCATATTCATTGTGGATATCTTGAAAACCAGACTGGCTGGTGGGACCCCAGGCCAGGGTTGGGGACCACTGCTCTATGCCACTTGTGAGGTTCAGGACCTTTGACAGTTACAAGTCCCACTCCATCCCACAGTAACGCAGAGGTTTTATTCCAGAGAGCACTTAATATGGTATGAACAGTGTTTGACTTAAATTCTGCAGGGCAGCAATAAATAACTGGCTACCTTCTCAAAATAAGTAAACATATAAACACACACAGGCCTCTTCTGGAACCACACAGTTCAACCCCTCTAGCTATCAAGTTGCTTGAAACCCCATTTGCATGAAATTTAATGGGACAAGCCCAACATGGGTTTAGCCAAGGGAAGTCTTGCCTCACTAATCTGCTACATTTTTTTTGAAGGCGTGGATAAAGGCGAGCCAGTTGATATAGTGTATCTGGATTTTCAAAAAGCATTTGACAAAGTACCTCATGACAGACTCTTGAGGAAATTAAAAAGTTGTAAGATTTTGTGAACCCTTGTTACTGTGGTAAGGTTAGCTCAACCTAGCTGTCTGACCTAAGCTAGGAAGAGACAAGTCCGGAGCTTCACCAAATACTAACCCTTTTCCCTTTAGGTTGGGTTCCAGGGCCGGCAGGTCTAAGTCGACAGTCTCTAGGAAGGAGAAAGAAGAGAGTGTAGATTCAGTATCTGGTAAGGGTTAGAGGCAGGCTGCAAGCAAGAGTTGTTGAAGTCCATGCTAAATTCAAATCCAGTAGTCAGTCTGAGGCAAGAGAAAGAGGCAGGGAGAAGGACTGACATGGATGGGCAGGAAGGAAGGCATGGGCTAGATGAGACAAGGTGGAGAGGCGAGGCAAGTTGGGCTGGAGAGACAAAGTAGGCACAGGATCAGGAATGCAGGAAGAGCAGCAACTCAGTATATACCGTAGTCCTGGGGGAATTCTGCACTAATGTGGAATGCAAAATTTGTGCAGAATTCCCCTTTCCTGTAGATTTTTCCCCTTCGCTTGCAGAATCTAGGTCAGGCGCACTGGATGCAATGCAGCTGTGCTTGCAGCCCAGCTCCACCAGACTGCCCGAGAGATGACACCAGGGGAGAGAGAGAGAACTGTACAAGGGAGAACATGACTATATATCTACCACTGTAAGAGGGGCATTTTCAATTCAGGGTGGATTGGGTGGGGGTGGTGCTACATTGGTCTGTCTAAGTGAGAAAAATGTGAAGGCTCTTTGTTTTCTGTACTATTATTTAAATGAAAATACTAGATAATTTGCAAAAAATATTAATTTGACAAATGTGCAGAATTTTGCAGAATTTTGGAAATATGCATGCAGAATTTTCAATATTTTTGCACAGAATTCCCCCAGAATTAATACAGGATGCAGGCGACCCGTTGCTGAGGCAAAGGGAGAAAATCCTGGAAGACCCTGTGGTAGCTTGTGTGGTGAATGGCTTGATAACAGCTAGAGGAACAACAGATAGACTCTGGCTGGTTGCTTAAGTGCACTTTATTTGCAGTGGGATTAATTTCGAACAGTCTGGCCGCACGCCTTCCCTTCAGTTAACACAAAACAATATTGCTCACCTTGCTTCAGGTATGGCACAAACCTTTACTCTTGAAGTCCTTATAATTGGTAGTTCTCACTCTCTGCTTCCCGGGGCCTCCCCAAGCTCTCTCTGCCCTGCCAACTTAACCCCTGGCTAAAGGGAACTCCCCTGGACCAAAATCTCTTGCAATGCTGATCCTTATGGAGGACTGGGCCAGCTACCTGTGACCGACCCTTTGAGGTGGTTTGAGGGAGTTTCCTATGGACTCCCTCACATACCCTCCCCCTCAGCTTGGCCTTGATGGTCGAGCATCCAGCCATGTCCAGGCAAACTACTGGCTCGACCTGAAGGGCCCCTCCCTTCCGGGTGGATTACCCTGGTTATCCATGAGCAGACCCCACAGGGTTGAAAACTGGGGACAATCTCATCCCACGATTATTGGATATGGGAGTTCAGGAAAGACACCCGCTTCCATACACTGGCCTATCCTGCTGGAGTTGTTAACAGGTTCTGACTGATTGGATATTTCTGTTTATCCCTGTGTTTACCCGCTAGTATGTCTTTCCTCTTGTGGCTGATATGCTCCTCCTGAAACAAGTCCTTGTGAACAAGTCTTTCCATTCCTCGAATTCCTCCATCCAGTTGACTTGGATTTTAAAGTACTTGAGTTTTGCATGAGGAGTATCTATGAAGTTGGAGCTTTGACCAAGCATGGTACCATTCTCACTCCCAGTCGTCATGTTCATTCTGGGGCCCGAGCCCCGCCTCTGGTTCTCTTTCATGTTGCCTTGCCACTGTGTTCGCCACTCCATGTCTTTGCGTTAGAGACATCCTTCCTCCATATAGTCCTCTGCCAAACACAACAAGCAAGTTTGTGGAGTAGGTCGCCCCCTCGTCAGCCCGTTAATATGGGCAATGCTGTTCTCTGTGCAAAGGGCACAGAAGGAAAAAGGCATTCACCGCCCGCCGGCCCCCCCCCCCCCCCCCCCCCCCCCCCCATTCCTAGGCTGTTCCAACCTCCTTGGTTCCCATTTTCCTTTGACTTGAGGATCACCCGTTTAGGAGATTTGCTTTTCCCCCCTTGTATTTCACCTTCTAATGTCAGCTGGGTTGCTAGGCCGGCATCCATAATTCCACTTCCCTTATATTGATGGTCCCTTGTCAATTGACCTTTCCGACCACAGTAAAGCTTGTGGAAGGGCCTGTGCTCTGGGCCTGGAAGACGAACTAGTTAGCTTGGATGAATGCTTCTGGGGAGCTTCATTCTCTGCATTTCACCAGGGGGTGGCATGGGTTGCTTTTCTAGCCTCCTTAGAATTCGGGCATTAATTGCACCTGATGGAAGGCTTCCGTCACTTCTAGGGCTCTTTCCAATGTGAGGCCTGTGTGACTGCAGACCCAGTTCCACATGAGGCAGTCAAGCCAGTTCAGGAACTGCTCTAGAAGCACCTGTTGGGCTACATCTAGTCTGATCTTTGCTTCCGGCTACAACCATTTCCAGCCGGCATCTTTTAGGTGGTAAAAGAGATTGCAGCCTGGGGAGAGCGCCTGAAGGGCACCCCGCTGGAAATGCTGCTGGTATGTTTCTGAGGTATACCCAGCTTTTGCCAGGATAGCAGCCTTGACCGCTGCATAGGTGGCCCTCCCATCCGGGTTAGCTGCTTGGAAAGACACTTGACTTCTACCCATGAGCAAGTTCGCCAGGTAGGTTATCCAACTTATTTCGGGCCAAGCTGACAGCCAGGCCATCCTTTCAAAGTTTTTTTTTCGGAAGACCTCAGAGTCTTCGCCAGCCTTCGTTTTAAACAGGATATGTGAGTTGCGGTTGCCTGTGGCATCTTGTCCAAAGCAGTCTGTACAGCCTTTGCAATCCTAAGAAATACTGTGCTTTGCTGCAACATCTGCACTTAAAGTGCCTGCTGTTGGTTAGTCTGGGCTTGCAGGGCATTTTGCAATTGTTGCTGGCCTGTGGTAAGGATTTGAATCACCTGCTCAATCTTCCTTTCTTACTGAGCTGCCTTCCAATTCTGTATCTTTCTGGGGCTAGTAGAACATGGACAAAACAACAACAACAAAAAAACCTGCTGGCCTATCCAGCCCTTAATTACTCCTTGACCCTTGACCTGTTGTACAAAAAACTAGGGTGACTAGGAGGCCTAGGAAAGAAAACCCTTTTCAGAGTGGTTTTTTTTTTTTTTTTTTGTGGCTGTGACTTCTATGCTCATCCCTTCTAGCAGCACCTTCTTTCCCAACCTATTCCTTTAAGCAGGGTACACAAAATGAGCTTTTCACTTTTCTCTGGAGGCTTTGGGTTCTCTCTCTTTGCCAGGCTTTTCTCTGGAGGCTTTGGGTTCTCTCTCTTTGCCAGGCTTAGAGAAAAATAATCCCCTGAACACCACCATATGTGGCTTGATAACAGCCAGAGCTGTTTCTCTAGCTGTTGCTTAAGTGCACTTTATTTACAGTGGGATTTACTTCGAACAATCTGGCTGCACGCCTTCACTTCAGGAAACACAAAACAATATTGCTCACCTTACTTCAGGTGTGGCACAGACCTTTACTCTTGGGAGGTCCTTGTAATCGGTAGCTCTCTTTCTGCTTCCCGGGGCCTCCCCAAGCTCTCTCTGCCCTGCCAACTTAACCCCTGGCTATAGGGAACTCCCCTGGACCAGAATTCCTTGCACTGCTGATCCTTAAGGAGGACCGGGCCATCCACCTGTGACCGACCCTTTATAGTCCTGAACAGGTGACATTGAGTGGCGCCGCCAGCATTTTCCCGCCGTGGGCCTTTTAAGACCTGCATGATCCAGCACGCGTGAGCCTCAAGGAGCACTGGGAGGGTGTGATGGTGGCGGCATTCTGAGCCATGGAGCACAAGTTGGTGGTGTCCCGCCGCAAGAGAGGGGCTGAGAGCTTGGTGGTGGCTTGTTGAGGGCTGCGGCTCGCAGGGCCTACCTTCAGGCTGCAAAATGTAATAAAAGTTATGGGATAGAAGGCATTGTTTGCTTGTTGGTTGAGAACTGGTTAAAATATAGAAAACAGAGAGTAGGGCTTATGGTGAATTTTCTTATTGGAGAAAGGTGGCTAAGGATCTATACTGGGACAGCTGCTATTTTTAACATATTTATAAATGACCTAGAGATATGAATAACAAGTGAGATGGTTGAATTTGCTGATACAAAATTATTAAAAGTTGTTAAATCATAAGAGGACTGTGAGATATTTCAAGAGGAACCTGCAAGACTGATGTTCCAAATGGCAGATGGCATTTAATGTGGACAAGTGCAAAGTGATGCACATAGGGATGAGGATCCAAATTATAGCTACATGATATAAGGTTCCACATTGACAGTAACTCCCAGGAAAAATATCTAGGCATCATGTGGATAATATATTGAAATCCTCTGCCCAGTATGTGGCAGGAATTGCCAAGAAAGCAAATATAATGCCAGGAATTATCATAATGCCTCTGTATCACTCCATAGTGTGACCACACCTTGAAAACTATATTCAAATCTGGTCACCACATCTCAAAAAAAGATATAGCGGGATTAGAAAAGATACAGAGAAGGGCAACCAAAATAATAAAGGGGATGGAACGATTCCCCTATGAGGAAAGGCTAAAGAGGTTAGGGCTCTTAAGCTTGGAGAAGAAATGGCTGAGGGGAGATATGATAGAGGTCTGTAAAAGGAGTGGATTGGAATGTTAAACGTGAATCGTTTTTCATTTTTAAAAAGTACAAAGACTAGGGGACATGAAATGAAGTTACTAGGTGATATATTTAAGACAAATGAGTAAAAATGTATTTTCTTCTAACGCTTAATTAAACTCTGGAATTCATTGTTGGAGGATGTGCTAAAAGTTGTTAGTGTAGCCGAGTTTAAAAAAACATTTGGACCAGTTCTTGGAAGAAAAGTTCATAAACCGTTATTAAGGTGGACTTGGGAAATTCAGTGCTTATTCTTGGGTTGAGCAGCATGGGATCTACCTACGATAATACCTCATCTAATACTTCTATAGAAGGTTTCCACCCTTTTGAGAAAAATCTGGGTAAACATTCTTCTCAAAATAAGAATATTTTGTATTGTATTACCCTAATTCTAAAGAGGGTTTTCTTAATGAGTTCCAGTGGTTGGCTAAACTAACTCTTACTGCCACCAGCAGATGGATAACTAAAAGTCCCCCTTTTATAGGTCTTGGTAAAAACATTCTTTATAGGAAGCCCTAATAAAATAACAGGCTCAATAGGTAATCCCAAAAATATTCTTACTCCAGTCCATCTTAATTATAGAAAAAGTTATCTCTCTGGTTTCTTTACAGATTGAAATGATTTACAGAACAAGTTCATTGAATGTGATTAAAAACATTTAATCTTCTCCACAATTTTGACAGCATGTTAGTATTGCCCCAACGGTCAAGGATGTTCCAATGTGCTGTGCCTCGAGGTGACGGTCCTCTTTGTGAGCAGAAAATAATTTGTGCTTTTTGAAAGGTTTCTTGTTTCAATTTTAATTTTGCTGCATTCCAAGCTAGACTTAGGGAGGGTAATCTTCAAAGGGATTTCTGTGGGTAGAATAGTCCTTTGCCTGATGAAATGTCCCTTTACTAAAATTACGTCATCGATATTTATGGGAAACCACACTCACGTGCGCACCTATAGGAATGGCATTCAAGGGGGTGGAGTCGGGCCGGGGTTGGGACTTACCTGCATTACCTCTTGATTTTAAAAAGCATGTATCCAAATTTCCTCAGCAAAACTACATACGCCAAATAGGTGTAATTGTGTGGTGTAATTTCGCCAGGATAATCTTAAAAGCAAAAGTTTGTGTGTGTTTGTTTGTACTTTTGCTTTGACAATTGGTATAAAATCTGCAGGGAAAAAAAAAGTACCTCACTGATTTAACATTGACTGACTGGAAATTATCTCCTTAACTGACATCTCACCTGAATTCAAATATTCTTGGGACCTAGATTCTAGTGTAGTTCTGCTTGCAAAACAGTTTTATATAATGGAGCTTGGAAGAATCACATACAATGAGGCTACCCCAGCCACAAGTGTAAATAACGTTAATCAACAATCAGAAGTAATATGTTACCTCCACAGAAGCTACGCTTGAAGGGGACTCGCTTGGTTCTGATGAGGGAGACCCCTCAAAGAAGCTCATGAAGTACTATTCAAAGCTTTTTAGGATATATTTTAATAGCAATATTGGTGCTATTGAGGCTATGTCTCTTGCAGTTTGCAGTCATAACAGTTATCTATCAAAGAATTGTGATGGATTTTGGTATTGTAATCTATGCATAGATTACTAATGGTTTACAGTAGTTGTAAACTTGGTACACATCAAAGGAGGTCTGACCAGTTCTTTCTGGACTGTCACGGAAAAAATTTACCCTCGAAACTAAGGAATTTGTCAGGGAATTTACATTACTCATATGTTCCCCACAAGACAGGGAAACCTTATCAATGTAGCTAAGAGGCTATTTTTATTTATTTTTGCAGGGGAGAGTGTGGCCTCAAATTTCATGCTCTGGCAGGGTAATGGATGTTTCGGAGGTGTAAAATAGACCTGGATGCAAAGCACTGCAGTTTTCTCTGTTACTAGAGGCAGAATATAAATATTTTGAAGAAATAAGGAGCCTGCTGTATTACTAGAGATACAGTATTTAGAAGAGTCAGAGGCTTTAAGCTCACAAATTTAGAAAGTCTCCATAGGAGGAGGAAATATTTTTTATTGTTCAAACTGTTTATTAAAGAAATCAACAGTACAAATAGAACAATATGCAGCATGTGGTGACACTTGCACATGGCCACACACGAGACAAAACAGTAAATGCATCTTATGGTTTTTATATCTTTTTTGATTAAAAGTTTCACAATACCTTTAACTTGACAGCGGTGGGATTTTATCCACCATTAAGTGAACCACATGAAAACATGAACCCCTATGAGTGGTATGGGTCATTAAACATGAGTACAGGTCCTCTTTTTCTAAATTGAACATCCCGTAATGTTGCATTTTTTCTCACAGGACAAGCAGGATGGTAGTCCTCACATATGGGTGACATCACAGGATGGAGCCCAATCACAGAACACTTTTGTCAAAGTTTCTAGAACTTTGACTGGCACCTATTGGGCATGCCCAGCATGGTACTAAACCTGCAGCCAGCAGGGGTCCCCTTCAGTCTTCTCTTTTCCGCACAGCAGTAGCCACGCGGGTTAAGGAGCTCCACAGAGATTCCTGACAGGAATTTTCCTCACGGAATTACTAAAAACGTTCATACCCCACAGGGGTCCCTCTTTCGAATTTTTGACTTCACGTTACTCCAGTAAGTTATTACCCATTTTCGGTCAATTCCTGTCGAGTTTGGCCCTCGTGGCCTACTGGACGTCAACCACACCGCGGCTAAATTTCTCAAAGGCCATGGAGTTGGGGTTCCATCGGTGCCCGGACTGTACTCGCACCATGTCCATAACAGACCCTCATAAAGTCTGTGTAATATGTCTCGGGTGCGAGCATGATGTCCTGACTTGCACCAAATGTGCCTTAATGACACCAAATGGTCGCAAGGCCAGAATGGAGAAAATGGAACTTCTCTTCTGTTCTCACACCCTGACGCAGTCTATTGCATCTATGTCGTCTGAACCGGCACTGTCCACATCGCGCCAGTATCTGCCACCGGCCGGTGACCGTCCAGTGTCTAATACTTATCGGCCTTCACCTACCTCTACTCCCCCTCTGGACAGAGGGGATCATAGAGAGAAACATCGGCATCAACACTGGAAGTCTCGGATCATCAATGAAGGAAATCATCGACTGCACCATCGTCCGAGCCGCCATCGAAGAAACCCCATCCAGAAAAGGCATCGACCCTTTCTGCGAATGGGTTACCGAGGCAACCCTCACTCGGATGGGTATCGGGAGCCGCGACTCCGCCTTTAACGGTGGTCCCTCCGGCTATGCCTCTGCCTCCTTCTTCCCTTCCGGAGCCGGGGCTGCTTGCTTCTGGTCTCTGTGAAGATCTGGACCGGATGGTTCAGGAGGCCATCGATAAGGCGATGCACAGACTCCAAGTTCCCCCGGCGCTGAAATCGGTGCCGGTCATGGAACCGACCATCGATCCCATTCTGGCAACATTGGCGCCGCTGTTCTCAAAGATGGAAGCGCTTATAGCCACTTTTCCACCGATGGATCCTGGGTCACTGGCTCCAGTGCCTTTCCCGCTTACCCTGTCATCGGGAGGAGAAACACTGTTCCGCATTCCTCCATCGGGAGTCCTGCCGATGCCTCAACCATCGATGCAGATGCGCCCATCTGCGCAACCGATCCATCCATCGATGCCCTCGATGCCTTCAGAGCCTAGACCAGGACCTTCAGGAATACCATCGTCCCGTCCTTCTCAGGTGCCTAGAGGGGCAGGTGCTGATCCCTATGACACCTGGACTGCCGATTTCATCTCAAGACACCGATGATTTACCATTGCCACCTTCTCCTACTGAAAGTAGGAAGCGTTCTCATCCAGAGGACTTGTCCTTCATAGATTTTGTGAAGGAAATGTCTGAATTGGTTCCCTTCCAATTACAGACTGAGCAAGATGATTGGCACCAAATGATGGAGCTGTTACAATTCCTGGATGCTCCCAAGGAAATAAAGAACCTGGTGAACAGGGATGGAGGTTTAGATCTTCTCAGAAAGAATTGGGAACACCCTGGTTCCGTAGCCTCAGTCAACCGAAAGGCAGATACCACTTACTTGGTATAGTCAGCCCCAGGGTTCCAGAAACCTCAGCTGGACCTCCAATCAGTGGTTGTAGAATCTGCCCAAAAGAGGGCACGATGCTCAAAACCCCATTCTTCCTTCCCCCCCAGGTAAGGAGCAGAAATTCCTGGATACCATTGGCCGGCGTGTCTTCTAGGGTTCAATGCTAATCTCTCGGATCACCTCTTACCAGCTCTATATGACCCAAGCTGAGTTGAGTCACGCCCCCTATGAGGTCATCGGACCGGGTCTGGAACTGGTTAAAGCCAGGGGAGCGTGAGAGGTCTCTTGGGAGTGCAACTGGAGGGATTTCCTCCTGCTGGAGGAAATTATAGGCAGTTGCTCAGTACTGGACCTCTTTGTTATATCTTTTTGAGGAGTCTTTCAACCCAGCTAACACTGAGTTAGCAAGACTGAAGGATCGCTTAATATCAATAATTCTAATGACTAATAATATTACTGATTTGGACTTATACAGTACCTTATATCCAAATATGATCTCAGCATCTTTGGCACTTTAAAATTTCAGAAGTATGGGCATAATCAATTCAAACATGCGCTTCTGGCCCTAGAGAGTAATGAACAGGTTTTCAAGATATCCATAGCACATGCCCCTCAGAGAGCTTTGCATACCTTATGGTTTAAAAATCCAATTTATTTTTATACTTTTCGTTATCTGGAAAACCAGACCTAGCTGTATCCATTCTAAAATCCCTGGATACTGGTAACTCTTATATACTGGCCCTACTTGATATCTCCGCAGCATTTGACACGGTGAACCACAACACACTCCTCTCTCTTCTTTCACAAATTGGAATCACATGCAATGCCCTATCCTGGATACAATCATTCCTGAAAGATAGAACTTACAGCGTCAAAGTGGGACACCATTCGTCAAAACCGAGAAATCTGACACAAGGTGTCCCTCAAGGATCCGCCCTTTCCTCAACGCTTTTCAATGTTTATCTATCTCCACTCTGTAAACTACTGAAGAAATTGGATCTCCGTCATTTCATATACGCCGATGACGTACAGATCATTATACCAATCAAGGATTCACTTGCTAAGGCCATGAAAACCTGGGAATCAGCACTCACTGAAATAAAAAATCTACTTATGGAAAACTTTCTTGCAATCAACACCAACAAGACCGAACTACTCATCATAACGCCACACAAGAATACCTCAACAAACTTGCAACCTGATCCTTCCTCAACAACAGACCACACCAAGCTGAAGCAAGTCCGCAGCCTTGGGGTCATGATTGATAATCACCTTACTTTAAATAATTTCATCTCAACCACAATCAAGAATGGCTTCTTCAAATTACACACATTGAAAAGAATTAAACCGTTATTACATCCTCAGGATTTCCGGACTGTGTTACAAGCCACAATTCTACCAAGGATTGACTATTGTAACGCACTCCTACTGGGTCTCCCTAAAAGCACAATTCAACCCCTTCAAATGTTGCAGAATGCCGCTGCTCGGTTAATTACTAATACTAGACGGCATGAACATATTACTCCAGCACTCATGTTCCTACATTGGCTACCCGTATCATCTAGAATTACTTTTAAAGTTCTCTCACTCATCCACAAATCAATTCACAACCAAGAGATGCAATGGTTCTCTGATCAGTTCATTGTTCATACCTCCAACAGACCAATTAGAAACATTCACCAAGCGAAATTAACTGTCCATCCACTAAAACACATCAAACATGTGTCCACCAGAGACCGATCATTCTCCATAGCTGGAATAAAAATCTGGAATAACATGCCGTTGGACCTGCGGCTTGAATCCTGTCACAAAACTTTCAAACAAAACCTTAAAACTTGGTTGTTTGAACAAGCTTTCACACTATGAGTCTCGTCTAACCTTCAGCAATACCATATGATTCCTTACCTTCTCCAAGATCTTATACTCGACAATAATATTTACTATCTGCAACTCCACACCCCCACATGGTTTATCAATTCAGGCTATTATATATAATGAAACGTTGGTTTGCCTCAGATTATTTGCTCCTGCAAATACATGGTTATTAATATTCTATTGTTCGATATGTATGCATATTATTTGAAACCCATGTTTTTCTATAAAGCCTGTTGCTATTAATTGTTTTACTGTTTATTTTATACTGTTACATGTAAAGCCTGTTGCTAAATTAATGTTTCACTGTAAACCGAGGTGATGTATTGCTATACGTACCGCGGTATAGAAGAACCTATAAATAAATAAATCTGTCAAGGACTGGATTTTCTTACTCCATGTGCTAACCAAATTCTGAGGTAGATTATACAATTGGGCATACTGCAGTTCACATTTATAATGAAAAAATAAATCTTCCCTTTAACACAGGGGGTTCCCAAACTGGGGGTTGGGACCCCAAATGGTGTCAAAACTGCCTCAAACACCATCACTCTTTGAGTGCCAGCAGCAGTGTTAGTAGTGAAGTCAGCATGGGTCTTTTGAACCAGCTCACAGCCCCTGTAGTGGCACTGCCATTGCATGAGTTTCTTTGGTAACAGGAAGCCCTTGCACGAGGAGGGATTGGGGCTGCTGCAGGGTCTGTGAGCTTGTACTAGTTTACAAGCCTAGCGACCAGCCATGAAGGGAGGGTTGAGTGTGCATGGGCTGGTGGAGATTGCCACTGCTCCTTTCTCCTCACTACCACTGAACCTATCCAAGAGAAACATCTTGTCCCCTTCATCAGCCTACCCTTGCTTCCAACCTTTTATCCACTTTTGGCCAAAGGAAAATGCTGCCTCTGACCCTGGACAGGAAGATTTTGGAAGAGGAGCTGTTTGAAGGGAGAAATCCAATGTAGGGAGGGGTTTGGATCAAGTAGAGAGGAAATGGCGGTGGAGGGTGAGAGAAGATGATAGAGCATGGGGGATTAAGAGGAGCTGGGGCATGAGAGATCAGCTTAGGGGTTTGTGAGAGAGAATCAGTTGGGAGTTATAAAATGGGTTGGGGTGAAAGAAGATCTGGGGGGGTGCAAGATGAGGTGAGTTGGGGGGGATGTAAGAGGGAATCAGCTGCAGAGGGTGGGGGAGGGGGGGTCCGCTGGAGGAGATAGAGTAGGAGGGAAGGAGAGGAAAATGCAAGAGGGGATCAGCAGGAGGGTGGAGGGATTGTTAAAGGAGGACCACATCCTTCCCAATTTGTTTTGGTCTGGGGTCATGTTGACTTTTCAAGAGTGAAAATGGGATCACACTGGCTGAAATTTTGGGAAGTCCTGCTTTATCAACTCTTTAGTGGGTACAGTAGATGCCTGAAAAGAAATGAATGGCTTTTAGTTACAATATGATTCTTCACAGGCTTACATAAGAATAATTGTAAAATGTTGCTGTTCATGAGTTTTCAAGTTTCTCTTGGTCCTTTCTTTAGTTTACATCTATGTGGTCTCAAGAGCTCCTGCGGTACATCATCTTTACGATAGTCTTATGAAAGGTATTGTAAGCTGCAAAGAAAAGTTTGTTTTTTTTCCCCCCCCCCTGCACTCATTTGATTGCTTGGACTCGGCTCTACATGATTAAAAGTCTATGAGTTTGTGTTATATCTCATCTGGCTGAGAGGTGGTGTGCGGCTTAGCTAACCAGATCTTCAGTAAAAGCAATTTATGCAGAAAATCCTTTTTGGTTCTCTTCAGACAGTGTAAAAAAAATTAATCCATGTTTTGGATCCAGTTTTTTTTTTTTCTTTATTGGTTTTTATTACACCGGAACATATTGATATCTAACAATGACACCTATAACCGTAACAACAATGAGAACTCTCCCAGACCCTCCCCCACCCCCTTGCAAGAGCCAGAGTCTATCTTTCACCCTCTCAGGGTGTGGAGACACACATTGCTGAGTTCTTGTATGTATATTTGGTAACGGTTGCAATGAGAACTTGCTTGGAGCGTGGTAGAGATGTCCAAAATTTGTTCCATATGGCATAAGTGTCATGTCTGACAACCAGTGACCCGGCCCTAGCTGACAAGTATTCGTGCTGTAGAAGTTGAGTCAACCGAGCATGCCAGTGATCCCCTGTCGGTCTGTCACCTGTAATCCATAGACGCATTATCATTTGTAGGGCAACCTGCAGAGCCTTCTTAAAAATTGTTGCTCATGAATCAATAGGTCATCCAACGGAACCTGGATTAGTCGAAATAAACATAATTTTGGATCTCTAGGGATCAGCGTCCGCAGTACATGCCCCAGACTGCTCAACACCTTCTCCCAGAATTGAACCAAGTGGTTACATTCTCATAAACTGTGAAAGTAAGAACCTCTCTCCTTCTGGCATTTCAAACATAGATCGGAATCGCATAATCCAGCTGCAAACAGTCTAGTTCTAGGCATAAAAATACAGTGAAGGATCTTAAATCTTGTCTCTCGAATTGCTACATTTTCAGATATCCTATAACATTCCCCCAAAATTGTGACAATATCATCCAATGATAGATATAAATTGGCCTGTATTACCCACTGATTTTGAATGACCAGCAAGGCGGATTTATCTGGGAGGCTCTGTAGGGCCCTCGAGAACATGGAACAGGAATTGCCCCTTCTGGGACCTGGATTAAAAATCTCCCTAAGCCCCTCCCATGATATTTCCAGTGGTTGCGTTCCAAATAAGGCCTGGATGTAATGTCTCGCCTGTGTAAAAAAAAAAAAAAAAAAAGCAAAGAAGTCTTTCGGGGGGAGATTATATATACTTGGAGATCAGCAAAGCATTGGAACACTCCCGTACTAGGATCATTGGATCCAGTTTTAGATGGACTTGTTTCAACCTGCAGCTCAAATATGACTTCACTGAAATATAAATCAGGCGGAATGTATGTTTGGGTTTTTTTTTTTAATTCTTTATTTATACAATTTTTCAAACTTACAAGTAACCACTTGTTAATGAAATATACTACAATACAATACTTCATTTATATCATAAGAATATACAATATCTATGCTCAATTACAATCTTAGTATTGTAGTAAAAATAGAAGAAAAGGCTGGGAGAGCTTAAAGAAAAATGAGCAAACAAAACAATTAGAAGAATTTTAAATATAATATATGGCAGCCTGAACTTATCCCTCCACCAAACTTGTATACACCAAAGCATCAGGATTATGGGGGCTCAGGTCTTGCCTCTATAAAGGCACGCAGTTGTACAGGATCGAAAAATACATATCGCTGCCCCTGATAAATCAAACAACATTTGCAAGGGAATTGCAATTTAAAAGTTGCTCCCTTCTGCAAGGCTTCACCTCTTAAAGCGAGAAATGCCTTTCTTCTTAATTGGGTTTGCTTTACTATATCTTGAAAACAATACACTTTGAATCCAAAAAACAAAGTCTGATTACTTCTAAAGTAATGTTTAAAGACATAATTTTTGTCCATAAGAAAAGTAAACGTGACCAATAAAGGTCTACGAAATGAAACAGTCAAATCTTGCGAGGAATTCAGTAGTGATGTCATATCTGGAATATTTTGATCTTCAACATTTTCTGGGTTTTGGTCAGATGAATTAGATAATATGCTTTTGAAATTATAGGCTTGAGTTCTTCCGGTATCTTCAATACCTGTGTCACATACAACTTAAATAAATTAACCAGAGCAATGTTCTTAAAGACTGGAAAGTTCATGAATCTTAAGTTGTGTGATCATTTTCTACTTTTTCTAGCCTGTTATTTATTTCTGATTGATTCAAAATCATTTCTGTATTAACTTTCTCAATACCTGAAACTCTTTTTTCCAAAGTCTCCATTTTTTCCTTTTGTACTTGAATTTCAGTTGCATTATTCTTGCCTTGTTTAACTTCCATTATTTCTTTAGTTAAACCCAATATAGCTTTCTCTATAGATTGGAGAGCTTTCCAGATAGAGTTTAACGATATCTCAGTTTCAGGGAATAGCGTTTTCACCTGCATGCCTTCTGGGTTCGTTCCTGTACCCCCTCCCGGTGCTGAGCGGATCTCACCCTTACTACAAGGGTTTGCCCCAGCTCGCCCTCCTTCCCTTCAGGGCTCACCTTGTCTTTCAATTCCTGCATGGTAAGTCCTTCTTTCATTTGCGTCTGTATTTCGGCCTCACTGCGGCTTCCACTCGCTAGGCCCTCCGCGCTCACGCTGCTGATCTCCACGCTGTATCCTGACGGCTCAGGTCTTATTGGAGACCGGGGACTTAGAGTTGTTTCGGTCGGGGAGATATTTTCACGCTCAAGAAAGCTCTCCCCAGCGACCTCCTCACCCGGTAATAAAGGGGGGATAGCGGCGAAAAAGCTACCAATTCTGGGTTGCGATGGATCCGTAGGGGTGGAGGTATTCTCTCCTCCCCTCACCCGTGCTTTTCGCTTTGTATGCGGCATCGTACAAAGAAAAATTTAAGCAGGAAAATTTGTGAAAAGCCGGAGCTCTTGACGCCACAACCGTTCAGGTCGCCATCTTCCAGGCGGAATGTTTCTGATTTGCTCCTGTTGGATTTCAGAAGTAATTTTGCGGAAGAATATAAGCATTTTAAAGGTCAAAACTATTCATTTGTATACTTTAACACTTTATAGGCCTCTGTCCTAGAGAGAGAGAGACACACAAATGTAATCACACGCACACACACACGAAATATAATCACTCACACACTACGTCTTTTTTGTTTTTCATGACTTAAAATTAGTTTAAAATGCAGTGCCTAGATGAAATAAAATGATCCATTCCCTAGTCAGTGATTTATATTTCAGCCAGTATGATATCTCGTCCATCACCACATCTCAAGGCAATGTCTTTTTTAAAAACATAAACAATCCTAAATGATGTTCTGGTCAACTGAGAAACTAAAACTGCAGAAAGAAAGAAAAAAAAAACAAAACCAGCTTGTCAGATTGTAAGCACCTCGCAGGGAAGTCAAGCAAGTGTTCTGCACAGCCAGGAGTGAAGGCTACAGCAGCTCCATTCCTCTACTAGCAGAGGGGAAACTTAATGCAGGATGAAGTGCTGGTAAATAAAAAAAAAAAAAAAAAATGCATGCATGTGGAAACAATGTAACACACCCTATAAATAATCTTGCTGCAGATATCACCAGCTCTGTACTATTACTCTTGACAAGTCAAAACAAATGCTAGGGGTGTGCCGCTACAGCTAGAAACCAACACAAAGCCTGCAGCTCCCCATAAACAAGTCTGAAAACCATGCAGGGGCTGGAATGGATATTTTGTGGCTCGTTTGCACCTTCCTCCTTTTCTCCTAACTGCTTCCCAGTTCTGGGAGGGCAGAAGAGATGGAGGGAGATTGTGGGGAGGGGGAAGAAAGGAGGGAGGGAGAGACAGCTGTAAGAAGAGACTGAAGGGAGAGAGTTGTGAAGCAGCAATAGGAGGAAGGGAGTGAGTGGATGAGGAGATGACAGGAGAAGAGAAGGCAAAAGAGGTGCACAAAATGCTGAAACTGGCTACAGCAAATACAGGAGACTGAAGATACTGTATATGATAAAGAGTGAATTTGCAAAGGAGTTACATCTGTAAAAGCAGCATATATTGTAGCAATTTTCAAAAGCCCATTTACGCGTGTAAAATGTGTTGAAAATTATTTCCAATGGAATTAAGACATTGGAGACTAGAGAGGGAGCAGAATGAACAAATAAGTGAGATGTATGAAACAAAGGGGGAACCATTTTTTTTAATTTTGAAAAAGCATTACTGGAAGGTTTAAAATAAATACAAACAATTTGGCAGAATAATGCAACTAATGCTACCATATCAAACACATTTCTCTTTTTTTTTTTACCTTTTTTTTTTTTTTAAATGCGAGACATGGCACCATATGTATCCACCACTATATTGAGAAAAGAGTCTCTCTGAAGAGAATATTTGACTCCTGAGAAATACAGTGTTGGCCATCAAAACATGGTCCTATGCCGGGCTATTTAAGAACTATGTTGACAGTCTGATTGGGTGAACAGTTTGTTAGTGTTTGAATTATTTGTTTGAGTGGAACAGTTTCTGGGCAAGATAAGTACATGTTTTTTGGTTATGGGGAATTTTGGGATTTTTAGGGATATTGGGTGTAATTAGGAAGTTAGAGAAGGAGCGTGACAGAGGAGCTCCTTTCTTTGTGTGCTCTGAGTGCTGCCGAGTCTGCAGTAATTGTGGGTAATGGCTCTATTGCTGCTTCTTTTGTGATTCAATCTATTATTGGTCAAGGAAGGTATGGTGATCTCTCTTCTTGTAAATTTCACAAAAGTTCTCGTTGGCCATTTTGTCTTCAACAAGTAACCTTGCAAACACGTGCATCTGATTTCTCAACTTCTGAGGTCTCGTTTAATGTTCAGTCACTTAGGAATAAGTACCAATTAATATACGACTTTATTCATACAGAGCAATTAAACTTTTTATTGCTTCTCTGAATCTTGGTTGTTGGATTCTGGACTATATTATTTTAAATCAAATCTGTTCTCCAGGTTACTCTTAGATCTCACAACCTTACCAAAAAAGAAGAGGTGGGGGTCTACTTATTTACAAAAGCATTTGGAAAATCAAAATTGAACACCTCAGTGGTGGCACTTCTCTTGAGATGATGGCAATTTCTCTAAATCACTTTTCAATTTGTTTATTTTATTTTCCACCCAAGGTTTTACAAACTGATTTATCTCCATTTCTCGAGCATGTGATGGTTTCCAGATTTGATTTAAATAACACTGGTAAACCAAAGTTTTTATTTCCTTCAGACTTTTTGGTGTTCCAAATAGATTTTTTGATGCTGATCACGGATATTACTTCGAAATTTGTACATCACATAAGGTTTTTGAGAAATGGCCAATTTTGTTTTACAATAATTGTGAAATTTTAAAACATAATCTCGCATACATATATTTTCTTGCTGGACAGTAGGTGTTTTCGTTGGCCCACAAATCTGAGCTGTGATGAAGGACAGCCACTTTGATGGTCTTCTGCAAGGTACAGAACGTGTTGCGTGGACAGCCTTCAAGAATGTCATTTAACTTTCTAGGCAACTATAAGGCAGTAGACTATGTCGAACAGGTTGAAAATCTGTTTCAAGCATACAAATTGATGAAGTGCAACATGTCATTGAAGATACATTTTCTTCATTCCCACTTGGACTTCTTCCCAGACAACCTTGGCGCTGTGAATGATGAACATGGTGAAAGGTTTCATCAAGACATTGTCAAAATGGAGAAACAGTATCAAGGCAAGTGGAACCCCTCCTTGCTGGGTGATTATTGTTGGACTCTCATCTGCGAAACATCGGACAGTGATTACAAACGAAAATCTGCTGCAAAACATTTTTAATTTTTTTTCTGGTGCCAACATTGCCATTATAGCTTATACCGCTACAGACACGTAACAATGCTTAATGTATATCACACTTTTCTGGCAAACGGTACGTATTGCAGACATAATAAATGCATATTTGTGTTCAGCTTGTTAAAATCTACTTGTTTCACCAAAGGTTGTGGAGGAAACAAAATGTCCCCAGAAATTTGTTTACCAGTGTAATATGATCATTCTTGGAGATTTTAACTTGCATGTTGATGTTGTTCAGAAACCAATATACTGTGCACTGTTTTTAGATATTTTAAAATCTCTTGGCTGGCATCAAATAATTCAAGTCCCCATTCACAAGCTGGGTCATACTCTTGACCTTGTTTTTGTCAACAAATCTCTTCAACATTTTTGTTCACAGTCTCTGAATGTCTCCCCGATTTCCTTGGTCTGATCATTTTCTTATTAAATTTGTCATACAGATTTCCCAATCAAATACTCAGAATCCCTAGACACTGATTAGTTTACCACAATGTGGTACTGTCGATGATACTCTGTTTTCATCTACTATTTCGTCCTTTGAGCAATTGTTCCACAGCTGAATTAAAAATCTCCAGAGAAACCTTGTCCCCAACTTTTGCTCATTTTATCAAACTGTCATTAATAGAAGGTGGTGTTCCTACTAGTTTGAAGAAAGCTGTGGTCTGTCCTCTTCTTAAAAAGAGAGCAATTTGGACCCCTCAGATCCTAATAATTACAGACCTATTTCTGCTTTACCATTCTTTTTGAAGATACCTGAAGCATCTGTGCTTGGTCAGTTAACAGATCATCTAGAAAAGTTTGATTTACTTGACCCAAACCAATATGGCTTCAGACAATGCCATAAGCACAGAATTTATTCTGCTTTCACTAACTTCTTTCTAAGTAGAGGAATTGGCAATGGTCAACAAGTCTTACTTGTTTCTCTTGCCATCTCATCCGCATTTGATACTGTTGATCTTGATATTCTTCTCTTTTTGGATGCAAGAATGTGGTTTAACAAGAAGTGTTTTGACATGTTTCTGTTCATATGTTACCAATTGTTTCCAGCATATCAAATTTAAAAATGAAATTTCTTCTGCTTCTAACATTAAAACTGGCGTTCCTCAGGGGTCTGCACTTTCCTCTGTTTTGTTCAGCATCTACTTGGCTCCCATTTGCAAAGTTCTTTCTAACTTGACAGACTGCTAATAAACTCTTTGCTGATGACATACAATTTGTTTTGCGCATGCGCTCCTCTTGGAATGAAACCATTGAACACCTTTACGTTTGTTTCTCTGCTGTTAAAACTTGGTTAAATCATAACACACTTTCTCTGAATATGTCTAAACCGAATTTCTTGCCATTTGTAGTCCATACTCCACCTTTGTTGAAAACACCATTTCCTTGAATAATTCAGGTTTTCAGATTAAGAATCAAATTAAAAGCTTGGGTGTGGTGTTAGACGGCACACTATCCTTTTGTCCTCAAGTCAAACATGTTACCAGATTACGCGTGCTTTCTGGTCTAAGGAAACTTTTACATGCTCCCAAATTTTGTACTGTTCTGCAAGCCTCAATATTCCCAATCATTGATTACTGTAACACTTTTCAACACTTCAACCATTACAACTTTTGCTAAACTCCTCGGCTCGCTTAATTGCTGGTTTGAAGCGATTTGATCATATTTCTCCAGTTTTGATCGAGTTACATTGGCTTTCAGTTGGTGAGAGAATTAAATACAAAATTGCTATGACAATTTTCAAATTGATCAACGATTTGTCCTGTCCATGGGCCAACGCCATATTAAAATTTTATCAACCTTCCAGAAATTTATACTTGTCTCAGAGGGGCTTACTAGATGTTCCATCCCCTAAAGTGGCACACCTCCATATCACTCGGGAATGTTCTTTCTCAGTTGTTGGTCCAGTTCTCTGGAATTCTTTCCCAATGGAACTTTATGTGACTCGGTTAAAACTTTCAGAGGACTTCTAAAGACATTTTTGTTTAAATTAGTGTATTGTTAAGTATGTATAACCTTATTTAGTTTCATTTAGTATAATTTTATACTGCTAACATACTACATTTTTGTTGTATATTTTATTTCTGTATTTTTATTGTATATTTTTGTTATGTTTTTATTAAATTTTATGTATGTACATTTGTGCATTGCCTAGACCTATTGTTAGGGTTAGGCAATTCATAAATTTTAATAAATGTAAATGTGAACAGTGTCATGAACCATTAAACAATAATATATATTGAGTGCTTGATTTGGAAATGCCTGAAGCCCATTGCATGACAAGACATATTAGATTAATGCTGGCACTTGTTTTAATGCTGATACAGAGTTCATTGTTAAAATGTACTCTTCAAAAAATTGTTTAAAAGAATTTTTAATGAAATTAGAAAATTGCACCTCAGTTTTTGTGTATTGATATGAGAGCTGTTTATCCTGCATATTTTTCACTATATGTTAGACTACAGCTGTAGGCCTTAACAGTCTGGAAGGAGCCACGCCACATCCTAAAGTAACTGACCACAAGGCTATATAAAATATTTTATTTCCTGCTTTTTATCCTGCATTGATCACATGAACCTCTGCACTTTAACAGATCAGGTCAGGATGAGTTTTTATTCAATAGAAACTTGTGAAGCCTGAAGTTACCTATTTATTTCATCGCATTAAAAGATGTGCTGCCCCAGGAACCAACTTAAAGGTGAATTTTAAAAGCCTTGCGTGCGCAACAATTAAGGGATGCATGCATAAATCGGGCTTGTGTGCAGATCAGATTCTCAAAGCCCTGAGATATATGCGCATCTCTGACTGGGCAGGGCATGGGCATTTTGGGACGTGGCCAAGAGAAGTGCATGTAAATACTTATGTGCCTGGGTGCTCGGCCAGGTCCAGTGCCATGTAACTTTACTTCTACTATGGAGGAGGTCCGAGTTTAAACCCTTCTCAAAAAAACAAAAAAACAGCCATCTCTAAAATTTAAAGGAGATGGGATAACTGGAGGGGAGTACAAGCTATTAAACCATGGGGGTTTGGAGGAGCTAGCTCTATGCTGGGGAACTGATGGATGAACTGGTGAAACTGGTCATGGCGTGGTCGAGTGCCTGTTATAAAATTCGCTAACTTATGCAGCAGAAACCTGATATGCGTGGCTGGGCATTCCCAAACTTAAAATTGAATGTGCATGTGCACATGCCCAAGCTATTTTATAATGTATGCGCAAGCTATAAAATTGACATGTCCCTGGGCGTGCACAGACATGCGCGTGTCCATATGCACCCATGCGCCCCTTTGAAAATTATCGTCTTATAGGTGAATTTTAAAAGCCCAGTGTGCGCCAAAACTGGAGACATGCGAGTATGTTGGGCCGGCATGTGCCAGGTGGATTTTAAAAGCTGCCCATGAACACACATATCTCCCAGTGCGCGCACAAATAAGTTGCAAAAAAGGGCCGGGACATGGGCATTCTGGGACTTTAACATGAAATGTGCATGATATGGATGGCATGTAAGTAATAAAGAAAAAAAAGAAATCTAGGCTAGTTAGTGGGGTTTTAAGGATTGGCTAACAAGGTAAAAGGGAGGCTGTTTAACTAGAGGGTTTATGAGGTCCTATCCCTTACCTAAGCGAACTGGGAATGAAACTGGGGAAACTGGTAATTGCGTCAGCATGCATGTCTACTAAAATCCCCCCACTTTCGCGGTAGAGGTGACATTTGCACACACATGCGCACATCCATATAAAATTGTGCGCACATGTACGTGTGTACAGCCTATTTTATATACCATGTGCGCATATATGTGCATATGTGATAAAATGGCCACATCCTTTGGCGCAAGCTGGCATACGCATGTATGTGAGCACCTGCTCGCCAGTATCAAAGCTCACATCCCAGATTGTAAGCCTTCTCTTAGGCTGAGACCTAATTACTATACCGGAATTGCTACTCTCTTTCAACATGGGTTTGGAAAGGTGAGTAGTTAAATACAACCCAATCCAATGCTTCTTACCCTCCTAGAAATCTCTTTTCTAATCAAATGGGAGAGTTCCTCAGTGATCTATTTTTTTTTATTTTTTTTTAACGAGTCAAAAGGAATTTTTTTTTGTACAGTATTAAGAGGCAATCTTCATACCATTCACTGCCTGGCATAGAAGCAAATATAAGTGAAATAAACCACCCCACCTCATTTGTTTATGAAAATTAAGTGGGTAATTTTCAAAAGGATTTACGCACTTAAAAGTAGCATATAGTATAGCAATTTTCAAAAACCCACTTACATGTGTAAAATCCAGTTTTAAGCACATAATCCTTTTGAAAATCATCCCTTCACAGTCAAAGTACCTCATCATGGCTTTTTCTCCAGAAGAGTCAACTGCCCACACGGCATAACTTGTATTTAGGCAAACGCCTTTATCAAGACTGTGATGGCAGTGGTGTATATGTTTTGTTCAATGTTCTACTTTTGTATGTTTGAGTACCTAGTTATGGGATATATTTATCAAACTGTGTTACGCACTAATGCAGTGGTTCTCAACTTTATTTCTGTCGGGACACACCTGCCAGATGGTTCTCACATGCGTGACACACCAAACACATCGTCACAGAGCTAAATGTAAACATATACTCTGTATCTACAGGATCCACACTGAACCCCCAACAATGGCTACAGAACTAGGACATTACCCGTTCAATTTACCATACAAAAGAGATATTACTGATGTCATCTCAGTAATAGCAACATAAACACTCTCCTACCAGGTGCAATAGCCCTCCTTATGAAAAAACAGTAATTTACCACCAATGCATGTTCTATTGAGAAAACACAACAAATAATATTGATACAAATGCCTACATGCTAGTAAAGTACGTCACCTCTGTCACACACACAGAATTGACCTTCACCAAGTACAGAAAGACCACAAATTACAAATATGGCAACAGAAACTGGAATGGAAACCCAAAAAAGGCCACTCTGCATTCTGTGCAAAACAGAAATATAGCACCTAACAGACTTCCTGGTTCTGCAATAATGTACACAAACTAATGTGCACAAAGTTACACCTGCATTATGGAACTCAAACAGTAAGATCCCTACCTTTGAAAAGGCAACACTGCAAAAATTACACCAGGCCCTAAACACCAATACACCTCCTATTAGGAAAACAGAACAAGCCAAGCTGTTATAGATCCCTACCAAGAAACTACAAGTTCGCAGAACACCCTTAGCTGGGTCACACATGCAGAACACAGACAGACCCTCACCAAATACAGAATAAAGTGACCATAAAGCTAATGTTTTTGTTTTTGCATTGTTGCACTGCATACAGAGTTTGCCTTCTTGCTGTTTCCAGTTTAGTTTTTATCTCCACATTTCTATTTATTCAATCCTCAAGAAATATAAAACAATTCTAAAACTAGAATATAATAAATGTTTCCAAACAACTGATAAATGGAATAACATCCAATCATTAAAAATTTTCAAAAATTAAAAATTCTCCAAACACCAATAAAATATTTCAGACAGCAGACACATTACATAATACCCAATACTTAAAATGGTGGTAAATCAAGAAAGATAAACTTAAAAAGCAACCTTTACTTACCCTCTCCAGCAACTCTCCTACTCCTTTCCCTTGTAGGCCAATAGTACATACCAGAAGCAGCAAGGGCTGCTGAAGCTCCATCCTCACATTCTTCTTCCTTAGGGCCCATGACTAGTCTATTTCTCTCTCTCTCTCTCTCTCTCACACTCACACTCTGTCTCACTCACTCACTCTTTCTGTCTCACCCCCACCCACAGCACTCATGGCAGCTATAGCACAAAGTAGCCAGTATGCTGCTATTAAAAGCAGAGTCCTGACAGGCTGGAAACTGCAGCAGGAATGACCACCCCGTCCCCACAGTGGTAAGAAGGCAGCACTCAGCTGATTGCTTGTGCTGCTATCATGGCATAGAGCAGTCAGCCTAGAATGTAATTGCTTTTTGTTCTCCCCACATCAGCCTTTTATTTTTTTGCAGTTTGATTATTATTTCTGTTTTCTTGCTGGTGTTGCACTGGCAGGAGAAGGGGAGGTCAGAGCCAAGGTGGTGGGGTGGGGGGGAGAGGCATTGGCACCGTACTCCTCCAGCCCCTGGCAAAGTGGCCAGCCAGCATTGATCTTCAGCTCTGGGTCCGGGGAGCTGATGGACAGCTTTCCCCAACAGCTGTGCGGCAGGAAATCCCGGTGGCCACATTCTCAGCTGACTGCTCTGTGCCGCGATGATCGCAGCACAGGCAAACTGCTGAGTGTAGCGGGGCCGGGGATAGCCTGGAGGTGCAATTTCTGCAGCAGCAGCATGCATGCATGACCTTTTCTTCTTCCCGCGTGCCCAGTAAACATCACTTCCTCTTCCGGGCCACAGGGGCGGGAAGAAGAAAAGGTCATGTTCCTGTTGCCAGCTTCCACAAACACTGCTGCCGTTCCTTCTGGGGGCTTGAATGTGCTGATAACCTGAGTAGGAACGGCAGCAGTGCTTGTCTCGCTGAGGTGAAAGGGGGGAGGGGGGGGGAAGAGCAGCTGGTGCATGACACACCTGCCGGTGCTGCGCGACACTAGTGTGCCGTGACACACCGGTTGAGAACTGTTGCACTAATGCATGTTATTAGTTGATAGGCCCCATTACAAATAATGGCAGCCATGGCAAATAAGTGAGTTTTTACACTGAATTTAAATAAGGCCAGAGAGGGAAAATAATGTTCCAACTCAGGAAGAATATTCCAAGTATATGGTGCAGCTTTATAATAAATGTAAACATTTTCTTCATATTTTAGCTAGATATATATTACCATACATTCCTTTGTTGTAAACACTCACTTATATTTTTTCTCTTTCATTTATTAATATAGGAATGACTGATATAATTTATTAAATTGGTCTGCTCATTAACAAGCAGTTGTTGATGCTGGTTTTAAATCTTAACCCGATTATCCTGCTCATAGCCTTATTGAGTTCAACCATTTTCTTAATAAATAAAACTCCCAAAGTGTCTTTTTCTGTATGTTTGTCTTGATTAGATTGTATATCCACAAAATACCAATACCGATAATCCCTTGTTCAATAATATTTACTTATCAAAAAAACAAGAGAACATTAGTGTTCTGCTCACCTATTTATCTATCTATCCTTGTACACTGTATCATGAATGAATCTTTTATTTCAAAATCATACATAAAATTTCAGCTATATCAAACTTTTCTTCTGTTTAGATTGACACACCTGTACCTCACTCGTACTATTAAATATCCCTTGCTTACACTATCCCACCCAACTGAATATATTGATTTATTCAAAATCAAACTACACCACTTATTCATACAATCCCACCCCAGTAAAAATATACTCGTCTATTGAAAACCCACTTTAAAGACTTATCAAAGACTTATCAAATACCCCTAACTATTTGTCAACGTTTTTAACTTTTTGTTATTTTAACATAAAAATCTTGCAAAAAACAGTTATTACAGAATACCTTCTTATTTTAAAGGACATCTTTTGTTATACAGTTCCCATGATGAAAATATTAAGATGGTGTTCCAGAGAACCAGTTCTATTCCAGATAATGAAAATGAACAAATTTTATTTCAAAAACACTCTTTTTCTCAAAAACCAATTCCCAATGGTGGAAATATCCAAACAGTATTCCAGAGAACCAGCTAGATTCCCAAAAAGTGAATGTGTCCAGGTTTTATTTCCAAAAGTCCACAGTATTCCAAAGAACCAGTTCGATTCCCAAATGGTGAATGTGTCCAGGTATTATTTCAAAAGCCCGACACCATGGCGTTTCGGCGGAGTCCCACCTGCATCAGGAGCACTTCAACCAGACGTAGACACATATATCCACCAAAGAAGATTTTTAAACCACCATTTCCAGAGTTATTGTAAAATCTTCTATTGCTGACTCTACACAGATGTGCATCCACTGTTTTTTTACAGTTGCATTAAAAATGATTTTACTTTTGTACCATTTGTGTTCAATGTTCTCCTTTAAAAACACTTCCTCTGAAGAAGTTTTTATGGTTGACTGAAAATGGTTTTACTTTTGTAATAGTTGTGCTGAATGTTCTCCTTTAGAACCTTTTTCATTGAGAACAGTTAAACAGCTCATTGGCAGTGAGCTGTACTATATTGTTTAAGCGGCTCATTGGCATTCATTCAAATTCAAAGTACTTCCATCTTATCTGAATATCACATTTATACACACCAATTTCTTAAGGGCAGTGAGATGTGCTGTTACCCCTCCCCCTTTCCTTCAGTAGTTACATTAAAATAAACTTATTTTGAGTAGGGACCATTTCTTGTGTGTTTTGTACAATGCTGCATCCCTCGAGTAGTGCTATAGAAGTGAGAAGTATTTATCTATTTATTTGTCTTGTGCTCTGCAGTTTCCCCAAAATACTGGTTTTGATCCATTGCGGATAACATGCAAACAGTTCATATAAAACAAATTAAAATAGTAGTATTCAGTTTGATTTCCACTTTTTTGCTAACTCAAGGCAGTTACAATAATAATTAGACTAACAGGATAAACATAAAAATTAAAATGCAATAACATAATACCCTATTATCATATCCCCACTTAAACCTCCTTCCCATCCAACACTGTCCCCATAACAATAACCCTATGAAATCTCAACAACCAGTATAATAGTAATGACCTTCCCATCCCTATACCTCTGCCCATCTATGAATCTCCCTATCCAAATGACAATAATTTGATTGCAGTTGAGGGGTTGCCTATATATGTAGTAACAGATGACTGCAAGAAAAGACCAATTATTCCATCCTGTCTGCTCAGTTATTCCTGTTCACATTGGCAAGGCTATATCTCCATTGCCAGCCATAGAGCATGACCCCCCTATAGGATATTGCTCCTTATCCAAGACCGTTTTTGTCATTGTCTTCCACTGTATTCTATTATCCTGGAGCAAGGCTCTGCCATGGCCATGCCACTTTTCAGGCCCCACTGGGCATGTCGCTTGTGGCGGGATGGGCTTCGCCATGGCCATGCTGCTCTTTAAGCCACTGGCGCTTAGGCGTCAGGTCTGTGGCAAGGTGAGATGGCCACCATAGGAGTGTGTGGGGTTTTTTTTTTTTGGGTAGGGGGTGGCACTTTTTGTTGCGCTCCAAATTTTGTTGTCTGAGGTGGCTCAAACAGTTTCTAATCTAGTCTACACATTATATTCTACCCTTAGACCAGTTTATTTATGGGCTTCCATTTGTGGGATTGTATCAAAAGATTTGCTGAAATCCAAGTACACCACATTAGGTGCCTACCCCTGATATAATTCTCTGGTCACCCAGTCCAAGAAATTGTTCAGAGTCTTCTGACGTGATATCCCTCAGGTAAACCCAAGTTATCTCCTGGCTCCTTTAGTTGTCTTGACGTCCATTCATACCTTTGCCATCCTGACCATTCTTCTACTTCTTTGTCTGAAGGTGTTCTCATTCCATGTTTTGCTTCATTAGTGAATTATAGTTTGATCTTGTGCCTCTAAATTATTTTTTTAAATCTGACACATTTTACTTTTAATTATGGACTCTTAGGTGGATCATATTTGAAAAATGGATATCGCCAGAATAAGCAGTATGTGGCATTCAGGGAGTGGCATATTAAATCCTGCCATCTTAAAATAACATTAATGTGCAGTAGTTCTGTGTCTAAAATACATTTTTCCATTCAGTTTAAATTTACTTTATTTTTTTTTAGGTTTATCTCTTCCCTTTTTTATTGGTAGCTCAAGGCAAGCTACATTAAGGTGCACTAGGTAGTTTCCTATCCTGTAGGAAATATCTGGTGTAAATAACCTTACAGTAGACTATTAGATTTAACCAATAACCTTTGGATACAAATTAATTAAGTTTAGGGAGCAGATATAGACATTTTCATGAGGTGGTCAATTAGTTTATTAGCAGCATACATGAAACAATAATATGGTACAATTATCTTTCTCTTTGGTTTTGTTAGTTTGTTTTAGTTTTCAGTGCAAGCACTGTAACATGAATAAGCAGAATTTATAAGCTCAACTTTGCATTTAAGAATTATGCAATTGCCAAACTAGATTATCGCAGCTGAAAGATAATTTAAATTAGTGTTCCCACCCTCTGTAGTTTTGCATAAATCCAGGGTCACTCCTGTAACAGGACGTTGTCTTGACACCAAGGGGTTAGTCCAACAGAATCCCATTAGTGGATGACAGATAAAACCCCAAAAAGTCTCACGGACGTCTCCATGAGATAAGACAGCAGAAAAGGGTGAAATTCATTAATTGGCCAAAAGTCCTTCAGGGGAATATTTGGCAAATGGTTGCATTCACGTTAATGAGCAACTGTGCTGAGGAAGAATTCTGTCTTAGCTGACAAGTCACGGTTGTAGTGACAGTTCTGGCAGCACGGCTTTCGAACCAAGCTTTTGGGTAGTCCATGAAGGAAAGCTGCCGCTTGTGTAACTCGGAGTCCTTGCATATTCAGTTCCAAAAGAGTCCAGTGTTGATCTGGATTGGATATTGACACCTTCTATAGACACGATTAGTAGGATGCAAATGATGTCATCTAGGTCATGATGCATAGGAATATTCTCATACGCTCATTAGAATCCACCAGCAAAACAAGTGTTACAATTATGAAATGGATATTGTTCTATCGGGCTGGATATAAAGATTCACCAAGGATATGTTCTCAGTTCTGGTCCAAGGTTCTCTTCTCATTTGGGAGGTGATGACAGCTCTCTGATATGAAGAAATAGTTTTTCCTTCTTTGTGTAAAAAAACAGTCTCATAAAGTTGCTAAAAACATCATATGGCTGCAAATTCCATGTCTGAATTGCTTTAGACTTGGAACTTTTTACTGTCTGTGCATAGCAGTAGGCCTCAAAGATTCATGATGCACATCCTGTTTAGAGTCACTGGTGTTTACCCTACAGTCCCTAGAGGGCTTACAGTCTAAAGAGTTAATTTTCAAAGAAGTTATACACATAAAATTAGCATATACATACCTAAGTAGTTTGTATTTGCACAAATGCTATTTTATAAATATTAGAAGTATGCAAATTTGATTACCTCACTTGTCTTATTCCTTTCCAGATCATTTATAAATATATTGAAAAGTAAGGGTCCCAGTACAGATCCCTGAGGCCCTCCACTGCCCACTCCCCTCCACTGAGAAAATTGTCCATTTAATCCTACTCTGTTTCCTGTCTTTTAGCCAGTTTGTAATCCACGAAAGGACATCGCCACCTATCCCATGACTTTTTACTTTTCCTAGAAGCTTCTCATGAGGAACTTTGTCAAATGCCTTCTGCTTGAGGAGAGTGCAGAGTAAGGAGCTGGTACTTAAAATTCCTTATTACCGCTCCCTGTTGTTGCTTTTCCCTCAGCCTTGGCAATCACTGCCACCACCAATCCAAGCCAGAAATGTTGCAGGCCTGCTGTATCCTGCCCCTGTCTTCCCGCCACACTTCCCTCCCCTCCTCTGGCTTCTTGGAATTTCAGTTTTTCTCTGTGTGCTTGTTTATAATTTATGGTCTTTTATTCTGTATTAGATAAGGGTCAGTCTGCATTCTGCATGTTTGACAGAGGTGAGGGATTCTGCTAACTAGGATGTAGATTCTGTGTAGGGATCTAGAGCAGTCTGGCTTGCCTTGTTTTCTCCAATAGTAAGTGTACAGGTTCTATATTTGCAGTCTTGCGTTTTCATAGGTAAGGTTGCTGCTGTTCAAGTCCTGGGTGTTAGTGCTCTTATAGTATGGCTGGTATGCTATATAATTTCTACAAGTCTTTTTAGTAGGTTTTCATGTTATTTCACAGGCAGGGAAGGGATTTTGAAGGACTATTTCTGAGGGGATACCAGAATTTGAATATATTTTTTGTATGGTGAGTTGAAAGAGGAAATTTCCTAACTCTGCTCCGTATAAACTCCAGAAGAGGTCAGAACTTCCTGAGGTTGAACGTGAAATGCATGAAATTGTTAATCTCTCTTTAAAAGAAGGGAGAGCCCCAGAGGAACTAAAAAACGCAATAATCAAACCGATCCTTAAAAAAACTAATCTAGACACAACAAAATTTAAGTAATTATTGACCAATTTCTAACTTATCGTTTATCTCTAAGATCATTGAAAAAGTCACACAGAAACAACTTACACATTTTTTTAGAATCAAATAACATTTTATTCCCGAATCAGTTAGGTTTTAGAAAAAATTTTAGTACTGAAACTTTTAATAGCTATAACAGATACTGTGTTAAGGGGTTATGATACAGGACAAAGCTATTTTTTGATATTTTTAAAAATAATCGGCAGCCTTTGATATGGTCGACCATAGCATATTACTTGAACGTCTGAAAGAAATAGGACTCAAAGATTTGGTTTTAAACTGGTATATTTCATTTTTAAGGAACTGCTCATTCCAAATGAAAATTTGGTGTCAAAACTCTACTGAACACCGGAGTACCACAGGGATCGGCACTTCTGCCACCCTTTTTAATATTTATTTATTGCCAATATGCCACTTACTTGCAGGACTAGATTAAAATTTTTATATCTATGCTGACGATATACAGTTCCTTGTTCCCATAAATGACACTATAGAAAAAAACCTACAAAATAACAGTTGTATTTCTAAATGCCATCAAACAACTACTTTCACATATGAAACTTGTGATAAATATGGTTAAAACTGAGATATTATTGTTAGAGAGGAAATGCAGATATAAAGATATATCCCCCCCCCCCCCCGTCATATTCGAAAATCATATTAAAATACAGCCAACTCAGTTTGTAAGAGACTTAGGGACAACATTAGACTCAGATCGTAACCTAAAGAAACATTTATTCACCAAACTAAGAGATGGTTATTTTAAATTGCTGATGTTATGAAGATTAAAACCTTTACTTGATATAAAAGATTTCAGGACAATACTACAGACCTTGATTTTCGCGAATATTGACTACTGCAATTCCCTATTTCTAGGGCTCCCTCTCTCTACAACACGATCGTTACAGGTATTGCAGAATGCCGCTGCCAGGGTGACAAATAAAAAGAAATGTGACCATATAACACCAATTCTGATAAACCTCCATTGGTTACCTATCACTTATTGCATACAATTCAAAGTTGCATGTATTATACATAATATTATATATGGAGACAAAACCAAATGGCTAAACACAGCTATTCGTCTGCATGTACTGCAGAGAAACCTCAGATCTGCAAACAAGGCCCTCTTAGATATCCCCTCTATAAAATCAGTTCACCTAAGCCAGGTACATGATAGAGCTTTATTAATTGCCGGCCCAAAGCTCTGGAATACACTACCTGTCCAGATAAGACTTCAAACAGACAGCAAGAAATTCAAGGCAGAACTTAAGACATGGCTTTTTAATTGTGCATACATGGATGCAAATAGCAAATAACTGTCATTATCTTCTTTTTACTAATAACTGTATTACAATTTGAAGGATCGGTTTACTTGTTTTAGATATTTATAAGTATTTTACTCATTGTTTTATGATCTTATTTGTATTTATAATTTATTTATGTATTTTAATGATTTAATTTTTTTTTCTTTTCATTTGCTTCCTTGTTATATTATTGTAAACCGCTGTGAAGGTCTAGGACTGATGCAATGGTTTAGAAATCAATAAACTAGAGAGTTTGTATCAAAAAACTGTGTGCTGCATATGCATATCAGTCCTAGATTTTTTACTAATGCAGTAAGCAAAGATAATTTTTGTGGAAAAAAAATAACATTTAATAATATTTTATAAGCAGTTATTGAAATTTAATAATGTTTTGGCTTTCTCTTGCATCATTTTCTTCTCCTGCATCATTTTAAACAATAAAATAAAATTTAGGATTTTTTTTTTGCATAGCTGTTAAATGTAGGGTGCATTGTGTCCTACACGTGAGTATCAATCAGATGACGGAAAAATGGTTGAGAACTATTATTCTGGCATATAATTAATGAAATATTTTGGAATCTCCTGTATTCCCATGTGGTGGTATATTTAGATGACATCCTCATTTTCTCCCGATTATTGGCTCAACATTGGGTACATATCAAGCAAGTATTTCAAAGACTTTGGGAACATCTATACACTAAACTGGAAAAATGTACTTTCGAGCAAGAGGAGCTCCCAATTCTTAGGTATGTTATCTCCCACTATAGTTTTCAGATAGCCTTTACCTTCTCAGGGGCCATCTTGGACTGGCCCCAACCTGTGAGGCTCAAGGCATTGCAGAACTTTTTGTGTTTTGCCAATTATTATAGCCAGTTTATACCCAAATATTCATCTTTTGCTGTTCTACCCACTGCTATGACCAAGAAAGGTGTGGACAGTGAGGCATTGGTCAGAAGAGGCCATTAAGGTCTTTCAATGCCTCAAACAAGAGTTCTCACAAGAGCCGTGCTTGTAGCACCGTAACTCAGCTAAATCCTTCGTTGTGGAGGCAGATGCCTCTACACTTTGTATAGGGCTGTCCTCACTCAACATAATGAGCAAGGCACCCTCTTGTCGTGCTCATACTTCTCCAAGAAGTTCACCTCTGCTAAGAAAAACTATTCAATCGGGGACCTGGAGTTCCTAGCAGTTAAACTTGTGCTAGAAGATTGACATCATCTCTTAGAGGGTGCCAGACACCCAATCACCATTTATACATACCATAAGAACTTGGAATATCTACAACAGACTCAACTCCTTAATCCTTGACAGGCCAGTTGGTGATTGTTCTTTGCCTGCTTTGACTTCGAGCTGTGTTACCAAACTGCAGCGAAGAATCAATCGGCTGATGGCCTCTCACGCTCCTTTGAGACTGAATATAGCCTGGAGCTTCCTCGCTACATTATAGACCCTGCAAGGATAATAGCTGCCTTGACAGTTCTTGTACCGGCCAGGAAGACCGTGGTTCGCAAATGACTCTGTGAAAGGGTTCCCAAGGGGGTCCATGACTCCTGGTTAGCAGGACATCCTAGAGTCGCCAGAACCTGGCGTTAATCCTCTGATTCTATTGGTGGCCTCAGGTGAAGAGTGACATGAAACACTATGTAGAATTCTGTCCCACCTGTGCCAAATATGAGCTCCCTTGCTCATCCTTGGGGGCTATTACAGCCATTGCTGGTCTCCGAGGAGCCCTGGACCCATCACTGGCCACTGACTTTTTTTTTTTTTCATGGACTTCCCTCTCTCAATAGCCATACCACAGTATGGGTTGTGGCAGCTCGCTTCTCTAAAATATCTTACTTCACGCCAATACCTGGCTTACTGTCTGCTCCAGAATTGGCTCATCTCTTTGTACAACACAGCTTTTGCTTCCATGGACTCCTTTCCCACATCCTCTTTGACTGTGAAGTTCAATTCCCAGCAAGATTTTGGAGGAGTCTCTTCAAAAAATGTATAATCACACTGAATTTTACATCCGCATATTACCCTCAAGGTAAAGGACAGACAGTGTCAACCGGATCCTCAAAATCTTTTTAAGAACATATGTCAATGAGCAACAGGATGACTGGGCTGCTCTCTTCCTTTGGACAGAGTTTTGCCATAATAATCATGCTGAGAGTTCCACCGGATCATCACCGTTTCAGATTGTCTAAGACAAGCACCCCACCATACTTCTTCCAGTCCTGCTCTCCGTATTATTCCTGATGACCCATGCCATGAGCTGCGATTTCCAAAACCAACAAACTGCTCACTATGGCATCTAGCCAATTCAAAAAACAGGCCAATAAAAGGTGGCATCCTGCACCACAGTTTAAACCTGGAGACCTAGTATGGCTGAGTTCTTTAAACTTGTATCTCAGGATAACTTCTACCAAGCTCACACCCAGGTTTATTTGGCCATTCCCCATCTTACAACAGATTAGTGTGGTAATGTATCAGTTGAAACTTCTGCCCGCTCTGAAGATTCACAACATCTTCCACGTCTTACTCTAAAAACCTATGGTTCTCTCCTGGCCTTCCTCCTAGTCCCAGTGAAGCCATATCCGAGATCAACACTGAGTTCGAGGTACAGGAAAACCTGGACTGCTGAAGAGGGCAGAACCAATTGGAGTATCTTATTGTTTGGAAAGGCTTCGGACCAGAAGAGAATTCCTGTGAGCTAACCTGTAAGTACCCCAGATGGTGAGAGGATACCATCATCGCTTCCCCCAGAAGTCCAAGCCTGGGAGGGGGAGGGGGGGTCTACTGTAACGATTGCTGCTAGTGGCGCTATCCTGCAATCAACAGCACTCGTCCTCGGAAGCCCAGCAGCCTGGCAGTTTTCCAATGTTGTAGGAGTGCCGCCGACATCCACCCGGCTCTTCAGTGGCATGGATGCCGCTATCCTGCTCCTCCCAATGCCGACCCCTGGGTGTGTACGTGCGCCCAACTAAGAAGGCTTCACAGTGGGAAATCTCCACCTGGTGCTCCATGAAGTCAATGCAGTTAGGTATTTAAACCCCAGCTACGCTCCTAGCCAGTGACTCAGTAACGGGTTCCCTGCCTAGCAGAGTGTGTTGTGTGTTCCTGCATTCATCTTGCCTCATCCTTGTCTCGTCCTTGCTTTATCCTGCCTGCCCTGCCTCTTCCAGTTCCTCCTGCCTTGCTCCAACACCAGCCTTACACTGACTTCTGATTCCTACCCTAGCCTGGATCTGGATACTCTTCTGCCCTTGATCACTGCCTGGACTACGTTTGCTCATTGCCTGCCTTGACGTTCAGCCTGTCCCTGGTACTACTCTGATTGCTTCCACCCTGACCTCAGCTTGGCCTTGGACACTCTGTTTCTTGTCCTGTGGAACCATTGCCGAAGCCCTGCTGGTTCCCAGAACCCAAGAGCTTAACCTGCGGGAGAGGGGGTTGGTATAGGTGAAGCTCCAGTTCAGTCCCGTTCCTGGGCATATCCGCCAGCTGTCAGTGTAGGCCTAGGGGGCTTGCTCTCAAAGCTGTGCCAACCACACCACAGTACAAGGGCCCACTTCTTTTACACTATGTCAAGATGATGCCTCCCACAATCTGCTGATGTTTTAACGATTCAAAACAATTTTGTGTTATCTACAAATTTGGTGACCTCACTCATTATCCCTTTCTACAGATCATATATGAATATGCTGAATATAACAGGTCCCAGTACGTATCCCTGGGGCACTCCACTACAACCTTTCTCCATTTGGAAAACTGACCATTTAGTCCTACTCTGTTTCCTTCTTTTACCCTGTTACCAATCCACAATAGGACACTGCCTCTAATTCCATGATCTCCCAATTTCCTGAGGGTACTTTCATGAAGGACTTTGTCAGATGCCTTCTAAAAATCCTAAATTTACTGTATTAACCTGATCTCCTTTTACCACGTATTTATTTAGACCTTCAAAAAACCTAGTAAATTGGTAAGGGCACACTTCCCTTTGCAAGAACTATGTTGACTATTCCCTATTAAACCATATCTATCTATGTGTTCTGAAATTTTTGTTTTTAAGACTAGTTTCTTCCATTTGCCTGGCACAGACATCGGGCTCACTGGTCTATAGGTTCTTGGATCACCCTTGGAGCCCTTTTTAAAAATTGATGTCACATTGGCCACCTTCCAGTGTTCAGGTACCGTGGCTATTTTAAATAAGTTTCAAATAACCAGAAACAGGTTTGCAATTTCATGTTTGCATTCCTTCAGAACCCTTGTATGATTACCTGCTGGGCCTGGTGATTTGTTATTCTTTGTCTGTAACATGATTTATTATATCCTCCAATTTCACAGTGACTTCATTTAGTCCCTCGGAGTCTTTGCTTTCAAAAAATATTTCCTGTGTATATATTTTTATTTATTTTTATTTAAAGATTTTTTATATACCGGGGCACGTTAAAAACATCACCCCGGTTCACATTGTAACGTAACATAGCAACAAGCTTTACAATAGTTAAATGTCAAGCAAACAGTAAGTAAACTATATGACTCCAGTATCCTCCTCAGTAAAGACCGAGGCAAAGAATTCATTTAGTTTTTCAGATGTTACCTTGTTTACTCTGAGTACTCCTTTTACCCCTCTGTCACCTAGCGGCACGACTGATAAAGATTTCTTATTTATATGCTATAGTTAATTTGGCGGTAATCATATTTTTGTAGGGCTATTAATATTGGTACTGTGTAAACTGAATTTTAAATTTCAGTTGCACCATTGTACATAAGCATCTGAAATGTACAGCAATATCTTGATATATTAAGTTCAAAAATATAATTGCAAAATTTGGATCCATTGGAAGAATACAAAATATGAAAACTTGCTTTATTTCTGAAATACGTTATGCAGGTTCAGTAATAGAATATAGCTGTTTCTAGTTTAATGTGTCAATCTGGTAGATTTTACTGGTGGTATAGGAGGATGTGAGGATTTTTTTACTTCTAAACAGGAATAAGATGCATGATTTGGAAGTGTTACAATAGTAAATCTGTCCAGTACTATAAATAGATTAATTGAGGCCTGTTTGAGAAGGATATGTGCCGTTGCAATTTTGTTAAATAAAAGTGCTGACAGCCATTAGTGGTTTCTGGTTCTATTGATGGATACACTTTTGCTGGCTAGTCTAGTTGGTCTCAATCCAGTCTTCAAGGACAATTCATTCAGTCTGGTTTTCAAGATATCCACAGTGAATATGCAGGGTGTATTTGTATATCTATATCTACATCTTTCTCTACATCTAAGTATCTATCTATATTAGGGATGTGAATCGTTTTTCAACGATTAAAATTATCGTCCGATAATGTTTATATCGTCTTAAATCGTTATAGAACACGATACAATAGAAATTCTAACGATTTATCGTTAAAAATCGTTAAATCGTGTTAGTGCGCACTAACTCGAGTTAGTGCGCACTAACTCCCCGTTAGTGCGCACTAACTCGATTTAGTGCGCACTAACTGAAAATGATACAAATAAACACTTTCCAGGTCACTGAAGGTCAGTTAGGAATGAATATGTGTTCCTATTGGCTGGCTGCCCTCTTATCTATTGATATTACCAAGGTTACCACTGAGGTGATGGTTGGGGGGATGGGAAATGGAACTGGAAACTAACGAACACCAACAGAAAATGAAACAAAGTGTTCACACTTCCCAGGTCAGTAAAGGTCACTTAGGAATGAATATGTATGTATGTATTCCTATTGGCTGGCTGTGCTCTTATCTATTGATGTTACCAATATGGTTGGGGGGATGTGAAATGGAAACAGTTGGAAGCTTGACAAAAAAAGTAATGTAATGATCAGCACTCACGTGACTAGAACTTGTTTGTTTATTATTTTTGTTAGCAGGCACCTGAAATGCTAGTGCATGTTGAATTTGCCAATCACTGTGCATTTTAGAAAGGTGGTCCTGGCTGGAACTGTACACAGTTCAAATATATGTAATTGATTGTTGGTAAGTGTATTTTTTAAGTAGCCACACTGGCACCAGTATGTTTACTTTTCCTCCTACTTAACTCACTAGCTCAGCTTTGTAAGAAGGGCTTCTCTGCTTGTGTGTTGTTTTTGTTTGGTGTGAGGAGAGCAGAAACATCAGATCTTTATTCAATCTACTACAGTCATCTCTTACAGTGCCCTATCCCTATTAATACCAGGAGTGTTGTGATCTTCCTGCACACAGTGCCCTAACCCTGAAACCAGTCTGAGACAGCTCCCTCCCTGCATTACTAGTGAGAGGCTGGCTTCACAGACAGGGGGGAGCTGCCTGACCCTCACTCCTGACTTCCCCCATGTCCCAGCTAGTGAATGGTGTGTGGGTGAGGGGGGGGGGGGGAGGATGGTGAAGTCTGAGACAGCTCCCTCCCTGCATTACTAGTGAGAGGCTGGCTTCACAGACGGGGGGGAGCTGCCTGACCCTCACTCCTGACTTCCCCCATGTCCCAGCTAGTGAATGGTGTGTGGGGGAGGGGGGGGGGAGGATGGTGAAGTCTGAGACAGCTCCCTCCCTGCATTACTAGTGAGAGGCTGGCTTCACAGACAGGGGGGAGCTGCCTGTCCCTCACTCCTGACTTCCCCCATGTCCCAGCTAGTGAATGGTGTGTGGGTGAGGGGGGGGGGTGGATGGTGAAGTCTGAGACAGCTCCCTCCCTGCATTACTAGTGAGAGGCTGGCTTCACAGACAGGGGGGAGCTGCCTGACCCTCACTCCTGACTTCCCCCATGTCCCAGCTAGTGAATGGTGTGTGGGTGAGGGGGGGGGGGAGGATGGTGAAGTCTGAGACAGCTCCCTCCCTGCATTACTAGTGAGAGGCTGGCTTCGCAGACAGGGGGTGCTGCCTGACCCTCACTCCTGACTTCCCCCATGTCCCAGCTAGTGAATGGGGTGGGGGTGGGGGGGGGGGGGGGAGGATGGTGAAGTCTGAGACAGCTCCCTCCCTGCATTACTAGTGAGAGGCTGGCTTCGCAGACAGGGGGTGCTGCCTGACCCTCACTCCTGACTTCCCCCATGTCCCAGCTAGTGAATGGTGTGTGGGGTGAGGGGGGGGGGGGGGGAGGATGGTGAAGTCTGAGACAGCTCCCTCCCTGCATTACTAGTGAGAGGCTGGCTTCACAGACAGGGGGGAGCTGCCTGACCCTCACTCCTGACTTCCCCCATGTCCCAGCTAGTGAATGGTGTGTGGGTGAGGGGGGGGGGGGAGGATGGTGAAGTCTGAGACAGCTCCCTCCCTGCATTACTAGTGAGAGGCTGGCTTCGCAGACAGGGGGGAGCTGCCTGACCCTCACTCCTGACTTCCCCCATGTCCCAGCTAGTGAATGGTGTGTGGGTGAGGGGGGGGGGGAGGATGGTGAAGTCTGAGACAGCTCCCTCCCTGCATTACTAGTGAGAGGCTGGCTTCACAGACAGGGGGGAGCTGCCTGACCCTCACTCCTGACTTCCCCCATGTCCCAGCTAGTGAATGGTGTGTGGGTGAGGGGGGGGGGGGAGGATGGTGAAGTCTGAGACAGCTCCCTCCCTGCATTACTAGTGAGAGGCTGGCTTCACAGACAGGGGGGAGCTGCCTGTCCCTCACTCCTGACTTCCCCCATGTCCCAGCTAGTGAATGGTGTGTGGGTGAGGGGGGGGGGGGGTGGATGGTGAAGTCTGAGACAGCTCCCTCCCTGCATTACTAGTGAGAGGCTGGCTTCACAGACAGGGGGGAGCTGCCTGACCCTCACTCCTCCGGGGTATTGTGATCTTCCTGCACACAGTGCCCTATCCCTGATACCAGGGGTGTTGTGATCTTCCTGCATGCAGTGCCCTATCCCTATTAATACCAGGAGTGTTGTGATCTTCCTGCATGCAGTGCCCTATCCCTATTAATACCAGGAGTGTTGTGATCTTCCTGCATGCAGTGCCCTATCCCTGATATCGGGATGTGTGCAAGAAGATCACAACACCCCCGGTATCAGGAATAGGGCACTGTGTGCAGGAAGATCACAACACCCCCAGTATCAGGAATAGGGCACTGTGTGCAGGAAGATCACAACACCCCTGGTATTAGGGATAGGGCACTGTGTGCAGGAAGATCACAACACTCCTGGTATTAATAGGGATAGGGCACTGTGTGCAGGAAGATCACAATACCCCTGGTATCAGGGTTAGGGCACAAGTTCTAGTCACATTGACTGATCACATTACTTGTTTTGTCAAGCTACCAACTGTTTCCATTTCCCATCCCCCATATACTGTCAGTAGGAAACTTGGTAACATGAATAAATAAGAGGGCAGCCAATAGGAATACATATTCATTCCTAAACTGACCTTAACTGACCTGAAAAGTGTCAAATTGTATCATTTTCAGTTAGTGCGCACTAACTCCCAGTTAGTGCGCACTAACTCCCGTTAGTGCGCACTAACTCGAGTTAGTGCGCACTAATTGGAAAAAAACGATTTTTTAACGATTTTTTAACTAAAAAATCGTGCCTAAGACGATTTTCTTGCCCTGCCACACGATTTCTATCGTTAAGACGATATGGAAAACGATTCACATCCCTAATCTATATAAAATATGTATACAGCATATTACAACTAATGCATATTCGTTATATCGTCTTAAATCGTTATAGAACACCGATACAATAGAAATTCTAACGATTTATCGTTAAAAATCGTTAAATCGTGTTAGTGCGACTAACTCGAGTTAGTGCGCACTAACTCCCCGTTAGTGCGCACTAACTCGATTTAGTGCGCACTAACTGAAAATGATACAAATAAACACTTTCCAGGTCACTGAAGGTCAGTTAGGAATGAATAGTGTTCCTATTGGCTGGCTGCCCTCTTATCTATTGATATTACCAAGGTTACCACTGAGGTGATGGTTGGGGGGATGGGAAATGGAACTGGAAACTAACGAACACCAACAGAAAATGAAACAAAGTGTTCACACTTCCCAGGTCAGTAAAGGTCACTTAGGAATGAATATGTATGTATGTATTCCTATTGGCTGGCTGTGCTCTTATCTATTGATGTTACCAATATGGTTGGGGGGATGTGAAATGGAAACAGTTGGAAGCTTGACAAAAAAAGTAATGTAATGATCAGCACTCACGTGACTAGAACTTGTTTGTTTATTATTTTTGTTAGCAGGCACCTGAAATGCTAGTGCATGTTGAATTTGCCAATCACTGTGCATTTTAGAAAGGTGGTCCTGGCTGGAACTGTACACAGTTCAAATATATGTAATTGATTGTTGGTAAGTGTATTTTTTAAGTAGCCACACTGGCACCAGTATGTTTACTTTTCCTCCTACTTAACTCACTAGCTCAGCTTTGTAAGAAGGGCTTCTCTGCTTGTGTGTTGTTTTTGTTTGGTGTGAGGAGAGCAGAAACATCAGATCTTTATTCAATCTACTACAGTCATCTCTTACAGTGCCCTATCCCTATTAATACCAGGAGTGTTGTGATCTTCCTGCACACAGTGCCCTAACCCTGAATCCAGTCTGAGACAGCTCCCTCCCTGCATTACTAGTGAGAGGCTGGCTTCACAGACAGGGGGGAGCTGCCTGACCCTCACTCCTGACTTCCCCCATGTCCCAGCTAGTGAATGGTGTGTGGGTGAGGGGGGGGGGGGGAGGATGGTGAAGTCTGAGACAGCTCCCTCCCTGCATTACTAGTGAGAGGCTGGCTTCACAGACAGGGGGGAGCTGCCTGACCCTCCCTCCTGACTTCCCCCATGTCCCAGCTAGTGAATGGGGTGTGGGTGAGGGGGGGGGGAGGATGGTGAAGTCTGAGACAGCTCCCTCCCTGCATTACTAGTGAGAGGCTGGCTTCACAGACAGGGGGGAGCTGCCTGTCCCTCACTCCTGACTTCCCCCATGTCCCAGCTAGTGAATGGTGTGTGGGTGAGGGGGGGGGGGTGGATGGTGAAGTCTGAGACAGCTCCCTCCCTGCATTACTAGTGAGAGGCTGGCTTCACAGACAGGGGGGAGCTGCCTGACCCTCACTCCTGACTTCCCCCATGTCCCAGCTAGTGAATGGTGTGTGGGTGAGGGGGGGGGGGAGGATGGTGAAGTCTGAGACAGCTCCCTCCCTGCATTACTAGTGAGAGGCTGGCTTCGCAGACAGGGGGTGCTGCCTGACCCTCACTCCTGACTTCCCCCATGTCCCAGCTAGTGAATGGTGTGTGGGTGAGGGGGGGGGGGGGGGGATGGTGAAGTCTGAGACAGCTCCCTCCCTGCATTACTAGTGAGAGGCTGGCTTCGCAGACAGGGGGTGCTGCCTGACCCTCACTCCTGACTTCCCCCATGTCCCAGCTAGTGAATGGTGTGTGGGTGAGGGGGGGGGGGGGGGAGGATGGTGAAGTCTGAGACAGCTCCCTCCCTGCATTACTAGTGAGAGGCTGGCTTCACAGACAGGGGGGAGCTGCCTGCCCCTCACTCCTGACTTCCCCCATGTCCCAGCTAGTGAATGGTGTGTGGGTGAGGGGGGGGGGGGAGGATGGTGAAGTCTGAGACAGCTCCCTCCCTGCATTACTAGTGAGAGGCTGGCTTCGCAGACAGGGGGGAGCTGCCTGACCCTCACTCCTGACTTCCCCCATGTCCCAGCTAGTGAATGGGGTGTGGGTGAGGGGGGGGGGGAGGATGGTGAAGTCTGAGACAGCTCCCTCCCTGCATTACTAGTGAGAGGCTGGCTTCACAGACAGGGGGGAGCTGCCTGACCCTCACTCCTGACTTCCCCCATGTCCCAGCTAGTGAATGGTGTGTGGGTGAGGGGGGGGGGGGGAGGATGGTGAAGTCTGAGACAGCTCCCTCCCTGCATTACTAGTGAGAGGCTGGCTTCACAGACAGGGGGGAGCTGCCTGTCCCTCACTCCTGACTTCCCCCACGTCCCAGCTAGTGAATGGTGTGTGGGTGAGGGGGGGGGGGGGTGGATGGTGAAGTCTGAGACAGCTCCCTCCCTGCATTACTAGTGAGAGGCTGGCTTCACAGACAGGGGGGAGCTGCCTGACCCTCACTCCTCCGGGGTATTGTGATCTTCCTGCACACAGTGCCCTATCCCTGATACCAGGGGTGTTGTGATCTTCCTGCATGCAGTGCCCTATCCCTATTAATACCAGGAGTGTTGTGATCTTCCTGCATGCAGTGCCCTATCCCTATTAATACCAGGAGTGTTGTGATCTTCCTGCATGCAGTGCCCTATCCCTGATATCGGGATGTGTGCAAGAAGATCACAACACCCCCGGTATCAGGAATAGGGCACTGTGTGCAGGAAGATCACAACACCCCCAGTATCAGGAATAGGGCACTGTGTGCAGGAAGATCACAACACCCCTGGTATTAGGGATAGGGCACTGTGTGCAGGAAGATCACAACACTCCTGGTATTAATAGGGATAGGGCACTGTGTGCAGGAAGATCACAATACCCCTGGTATCAGGGTTAGGGCACAAGTTCTAGTCACATTGACTGATCACATTACTTGTTTTGTCAAGCTACCAACTGTTTCCATTTCCCATCCCCCATATACTGTCAGTAGGAAACTTGGTAACATGAATAAATAAGAGGGCAGCCAATAGGAATACATATTCATTCCTAAACTGACCTTAACTGACCTGAAAAGTGTCAAATTGTATCATTTTCAGTTAGTGCGCACTAACTCCCAGTTAGTGCGCACTAACTCCCGTTAGTGCGCACTAACTCGAGTTAGTGCGCACTAATTGGAAAAAACGATTTTTAACGATTTTTTAACTAAAAAATCGTGCCTAAGACGATTTTCTTGCCCTGCCACACGATTTCTATCGTTAAGACGATATGGAAAACGATTCACATCCCTAATCTATATAAAATATGTATTACAGCATATTACAACTAATGCATATTCGTTGTGGATATCTTGAAATTCCAACTGTTTGAAGAGTTTTATTACAGTTCCATTTTCCCCACTGACCCTTCTTGTGACCTTGGGCAAGTCTCTTCATTTTCCATTGTCTCAGAAAGCCATTTAGATTGTAAACTATTTGGGACAGGAGCTTATTGTACCCAAATAGTAATAATGCTGTAAGCTGCCTTGAGCATTATTTATTTAGAAAGGCAGGTTTTAAATTTAAATCCAAATTTATAACCATAGAAAACAAGAAACCATTTTGATTGTAATACCAGTGCTATCTTTTAAAGTATTGGTAAAGAGTTTCTCATTAATTGTGTAGTCATCAAACTTAAAAACATATGATCACAGCTAGTCTATCCTTATAGAATATCAACAAATTAAATTCCTGGATACTGTTTTTTTTTGTGTTAGTCAATGCGATTTATTTATTTTACTCACCACTTTATTTATGTTGAGCTATATATAACTTAGCAGTAAAGAAGATAAAGTTCATAGTGGTCACAGTGATGGGAAACAATAAAAGGTGTGTTGAAGTTTCAGGTGTAAATTCCATGGTTCCTTTTTAAAGGCGTTGGTGATGTTTGTACAGTGCTGTTTTTTTTTTTCTTTACATCAACTTTAATTATTAGTTAAATTACGCATTAGCCTCCTAATTTTATTATTGTAGTGCAATTTATTTAATTTTTTGAATGTCTCAGAAATAGAGCATGCCTGGTGTAACTTATTGAGGGTGTGAGCTACATCATTCCTGTTGCAGAAGCTAGAAAGCGTTGCCTCCGTTAAGATATAATTGTGGTGAATCCTGTTAAGACTAAGACTTTCTCTCTGTAAAGTAGATCATCAGTGCAGGGAAGCGAATGTAATTTCCTGAGGAATCCATACTTTTTTTTTTTTACCATATAAATTATAGTCCACATTTATTTCTGCAGCAAGAGGTGATGGTATCCATAGAATGGAAATTATTTTCCCTCTAAAATTCCTTGTGGACTGTAAAGTGTTAGAGCCCAAGGAATGTTATTTTTAAGCTTATGGTAGAAGTAGTAATGAAAGCATGACATGTTCGTTCTATGTGTACGGTAAAATCGTTTTGAAAATGGAGCTCCCTAATTAGTTGTGGGAGACACTGGGTTTGGACATTGGATTCTGATTTTCTCAGTTGTTTTAGGACGTGATTTTATGATTCCTCTCTTCTATAAACTCCATATGATTTTGGTCAAGTTACTATGTCTCCATGTGCTTCCGGAACCCCAGAGGAAATGAGGTATTGTCTTAATCTGACTTCTTTCGTCAACAAAATTTGACTTTTAGATAACTTCGGGTGTGATTCTTATAATTTCCATCCTTAAAGGTGTCTAATCCAGATTAACTAATAATTCTCAGATGAATGCTTTTACTACAAAATAATCCATCATATACCACCCAGAGAACATTATTTCCTTAATCTATTTTGGCTCTCATTCAATGACTTTTTCCCATTTTATGCCTATGGAAAATAATCTATTGAAGTTTTTCATATCCCTGCAGGAAATCTCATCTGATTATATGGTGGAAATTCTCATTTTACTAATTTTTGGCCTATTAATAGATTCCAGAATATTTCCATTGTATAAATCAGTGTTTCCCAACCTTCTCCTGGAGACACCCCTAACCAGTTAGGTTTTCAAAATATCCATAATAAACATGCATGAGAGAGATTTACATGCATTGAAGTCTCAGGGAATGCAGATTTGCTTCATGCATATTCATTATGGTAATCCTGAAAACCCGACTAGCTAAGTGTGCCTCCAGGAGAGGGTTGGGAAACCCTGGTATGAATTTTATTTTGATACTCTGCAGTTGCATGCACCTTTTATAAAAAGAACTTTTGAAGCAACATACATTAACATAAATCTTGGTATGAAACGATGAAACATTCATATACTGTGAAGTGGAGAAAGTGGCATGACCTCATGGTTAGACTAATGGATTGGGAACTAGGAAACTGCATTAAAATCCTACTTCTACCACTGAACTTGGCCAGATCGTTATCTCCTATTAACTCAGGTACCTATGTAGAATTTAAGTCTGTGAGGTAAGGATTTGGTGCATCAGTGTATGATTTTGTTATAAATCACCCTAGTTTAGGGTGTTCTATAAAGGTAAGAAATAATAGTTTGACATTATCTGAAAACCTTCTTTCTAGGGCCAGCCTGATGGCTTTGTGCTAGTGTTGTTCACTGCCGTGGTGCACTACCTGGGTTGAATTTCCAGGTCAGATCTTCTGCTCCCCAGACCAACCAGGGCTGTGGATGCTGGGCTGATCTTCTAGATTCATCTTCATAAAATGTATTAGGGTATCTTAACTGGTAAATAGGAATCATTATCTGGGCAGGTTTTTGTTTTTGTGTGTGAACAATATAATCTATTCAATATAGGCCAGTCCTGTGTGTTATAAATAGTACAGTAACAGCATGGAAAATCTGTAACCAATTGTTTATTTTCTTCTATGTAAGATTGTTAAAATCAGCATAAATAAAAAATTTAAAAAAAAATAGTACAGTAAGTGTAGTCCAATATTAAAATAACACATTCTAATCTCTCAAAGATTATTTGGATTTTGTTGCCTGACCTGGTTTGCCACTCTCCTTTCAAGGATAAGTGTAACAGCAAATGTAAAGAATACAACCTGTAGAAAAATAAGTATACATGTCTTTTATTAAATGACACAAACCTCTCTTAATGTCAGAACACAAGATGTGCCATGCTGGGTCAGATCACAGGTCCATCGAGCCCAGCAACCTGTCTCCAACAATGGCCATTTTGTGTCACAATTACCTGGCTGAGTCTAAAGAGTAGATTTGTTGCTTGCTCCCAGGGAAAGCAGTGGCTTTTCCAAGTCTACCTAGCTGCTAATAGACTTTTCCTCCAGGAACTTGTCCAGGCCCCTATAGAAGAGAACAGCTTTAGAAAAGATGACCTGGAGGATATGATAAACGTTTATAAAATCATAAGTGGTGTGGAACAAGTTGAGAGGGAATAATTATTGATCCTTTCAAATAGTATTAGGAGGGGACATTCCATTAAAGTAACTGGAGGTAGATTTAAAACAAATTTAAGGGACTGCTTTTTTTGTAATTAATTCTTTATTGAGTTTACGCCATATTTATGTATTTATTTATTTATTTAGAGAATTTTATATACCGACAGCCGTTTGCACATCGTATCGGTTTACATATAACTTATAACTAGTTGGGAATGCCCTTACATAGAACAGGAACAAAATGTACAGTAACTTACAATAACAAGATAAACTGTGTAACTGAGAAACGAGAAACATAAACAAAAAACATAGAAAAAAAATACCAATAACAGCTGGTACCAATATTTAAAGAAGGAAAACATTTTACCTAAATATAGTCCATATTGGAGCTGCCCAATTATGCTAACAAGAACTAGGATTACCCAGTGGATTTATCCATCAAAAATGTTTCCAGGTGTACTGAGCCGCAAATACAAACTTATTCCTCTAAGTAATAATACACTTACATGGAAACTTTAAATAAAACAGGGCACCAAGTGAAAGAACAAGAGGTTTTAACTGAAGAAATTTCTTCCTTCTGATCCGTGTTGCACTAGGGGATAACATGATGATCCATGGGACCACTTACGGGAGCTGAACGGGAAGTTTGAGGAAAATAGGGAGGTTTCCCCTTCCTTTTCATTCCCGATCTTTAAAAAAAAAAAAAAAAAAGGCATAAGGGGCACATCCCTTTGCATCTCCTTTAGTAGGCCCCAGACGCTCCGATGACATCAGCGTCGGGCGGGAAAGAGTTTTTATTTTTATTTTTTTTTAAGTAAGTGCAGAATTAAGCTGTGGAAATTGTTACTGGAGGATATGGTCAAGGCCAGCGGTATAACAGGGTTTAAAAGTTTGGTCAAGTTTCTAGAGGACAGATACATGGACAAAAAGGTGAAGTCATTTCTTTTAAGCTGATAAATTATCGGAGCAAACAAGAAACCCTATTTTCCTTTCAAATATTTCTTGTGGAAAAATTGAATGGAATCAAAGTCCAGAAAAAAATAATTTTTTTTTTCTTTCAGTTCATCCTTGGATCTGGCACATGTCTGTAGAGCGGGAAATATGGCATCCGATGAGAGACTCTCTCCATCAGCAGAGGAGGAGCTACCCTCAGTTGACATTGATGACAGACATTTAATGTTACAGGGTAAGTGTCACTACTGTTTTGGAAGTGATAGCGCTCGCCCTATCTGTATTATCTGTGAATTGGTTTGATGGAAATCTCGCACACTCTGAATATTAACTAGTGTATGCAGTGTATCTTTTATTATGTTCCTACTAACTTACTGAAGACCCTTTTAAATATGATTTTGGAATGCATTAGCTTTTCAGCTCTTCTGACATAATTCCAGTTTCTCTCTTCTGGGATTTATCTGGGACAATACTTGCAGAAGGAGTACAGTAAACAATCTACTTATACGACCCACCAACTATCCGATTGTCCCAGTTATCCATTTTGGTGGATGATAGGTCAAATAGGTCAGCTAACCTTACCAGCGTCAGCTGCCTTTGTTTGGACCTCGGTGACCTCCATCTTCAGCCTTTCTCTTGCTCACATGCTTGCATGCATGCCAGGCTTGCAGCAATCCGGACTCTCAGATCTGCTGCTTCCTCGATCCTGCAGAATCTTATTGCATGCCTAAGTAGGTTGGGACATTTTTGGACATAATTTCACTGGAGAGGGAGAGGCAGTTCCTGGTTCCAGATTCTTATGGCATGTTTTCTTTAAAAAAAAAAAAAAAAAAGTATTTTGTTGTTCACTCTACCTCGTGTGTTTTTTTTTTTTTTCTTTCTTCTTTTTGACTCCAATTGCTGTTGTCTATTTGTAATATCCAGATATCCGACTTTTCCTATTCCTGGCATATGCTTGGTCCCAAGGAGGTCGGATAATAGATCAGTTACTGTGCATGTTAATATATAGGGCACTGATTTATAAGAGTTTTGTTGTGGCACAGAATTGAAGAAACATTTTGAAAATAAGGTACATTCAGTTCAGATAACGAGGCCAAGGAAGGCATCCAGACTGAATGGTGTGGTTATAGCTACTTAATTCTGAAATTTTGGCATGGCAGGATAATGAGGTTAGTTTGCACCTGAAATCCCTATATGTACTTTCTCTTCACTGTTCTAACCTCGCCACTGTTCCTTCTCATGTGAAAAAGTAATTTACCCGTACTGGAGGGGATGGGGGTGGACTGGCATTTTTTTTTTCAAACATTACCCTTATTATATACAGTATTTGTCATCTATTAACATGCATAATATATTCAATTGTAAAGACAAACACCAATTGGAGGTTACCCTAAAAATGCTCCAGGTTGGTAACCTGTTCTCCAGGGACTGGCTTTTCCATTGTATGGAGCTGCTCTGCTCAAGTTAGCTCAGCAGACAGGATCTGCTACCACCTATTGTGTGAGTAAATGCACTTATTCATAGGGGACAAGTCTGTAGTATTTGGTCAGATGTAATTTTGGGTTGCTGGTAGCTGGATGGTTAGGGCTTTGTATGTTACCTTATCTCTTCAGGCAGTCCCCAGTTCAAGCCCCACTAGTAGCTAATCCCAGTACCACATGAGTCGGGGCTATAGATGAAAAGTTAAATGTTTTCACCTTAGTATTGCTAACTTCTTAAAATTATTGCAGAGCTCTCTGGCTAGCAATGAGAAAGTCAGGGTACAGGAGGGAACTACGTGGGGGTCTTGTTTGCTTGTCAATCTAAGATGGTACAGTACCAAGGAAAGAGATGGGGGGAAAAAAAGAATGTCCTGTACAAGGCAAGACGTTTTTGCAGGCGGTCAGACTCTGGCTGGCATCTAGGAAGCGTCCTTAGCAGGGTGGACAGAATACTTGGGCAGATCTGATTGATCAGTTAGTCTTTACCTGCTGTCATCTGGTATGTTAATATTTTTCAGAACACTTGGCTAGGAGTTTTGCCATTTATGAATCATTTACTTGGTGTTAGAGTTCTGGATAGAGCAGAAAATATTTTTACAAAAGACTATGGATTTTGCTGTGACCTGCCAAGTTTCAGTTTTCAGCCCTGCATTAATTTGTATGCTGTCTTCTAAAATGTCTTTAGTCAGGGTTTTATTTTAATATCTTTTAAGATGTCTCCTGTTTGTGTGACTTATGGATGAATCAAGTCTCTGGGTTCACTTTTGAATTACCTGTATAATATCAGATTTTTAAAATTATTTTATGCATGCTAAAAAGCATTTCAAAATATTTCCCTCCTCCTCAAATTCCGTCCCTCCCAGTTATGCCAACATTTTACTAAATATATTTTTTTGATGAAATTGCAATCAGAAATCCCCTTCTTTAAAAAAAAAAATAAAAAAAAAATAGAAAAAACAAAAGATAAATCGTATTTACAATTGTTAGGAAGCAAGAGAGGAGATTGTTACCATCACAACAATCAGTATTTTGGATGCTGAGAGATAAGTCAGTGAATTAGTGATTAAGGTGAAAGTGCATGTAGAGCCTTAAAACGTAGTTATATATGTCTTTACTTATGGCACTGTCTCCAAGTTGTGGAGTGCTTGCTGACTCAGGCATGATGTGAATGCCCTTTTGGGTTATCTCTGTTTAACTTTTTGAAAGAGGTGTGGCCTAGTGATCAGTATATTGAGCTGACATTCAGGGGAAGTCCAGGGTATTGAATTCAAAACTCTTCCCTGCTACTAATGCTTAGCCTCTGGAAGCACAGTTAAAATTAAGACATTTTTTAAAATCTGGTTTTCCTGGTCAACGAATTAATTAATTAATTTATTTACTTTTATATACTGACATTCATTGGGGTATATCACTCCGGTTTACATGTTAATGCAGAGAATAGAAAGACTAAGGTGTCTTAATATTATTACACTGTTACAGAGGCAAATCAATAATTAATGTGATTACATTGTAACAGGGGTAACTCAAACAACTTAACGACTCAGCATCTAATCTGATTACATTGGGAGGTAGGCATCTCAAGGATTATTACATTGTATAGATGAGTACATCGGGAACTTAGTGGCATTTATTGTGTTACGCATCTCAAGAATTATTGCATTGTGTGAATAGGTACGTAGGAAGCATGGAGGGAATTATTGTGATGCGCGGGCGTGCAATAGGGCGTAATAGCGTTATGAAGTTTTCATTTTAACATGAGGTGGGGAGGGGGGGGGTTAGGCTTGTGGGCTGGTAGGCTTTTTGGAATAACTAGGTCTTTAGATTTTTTTGAACTCATAGTTCAATTTGTTCAACTATGAGTCCTCAGAAGTATCATTTTTACACCTGGGAACTCTCTGGATTTGGCCTAGAGGCTCTGGAATTCTGGAAGAATTGCCAGATCTCTGGGCCAGCATTCATTTATTCTGTGTGCCCGTTCCTGCAGAAGCAGGCGCTCTGAAAGACAACGTTGCAGGAGCTATGCAGGAAGGAAGGAGGATGAGCGTTGGATCTGTGCTTAAAAGGAGAGGAGGGGCAGCATCTGTCCCTGGTGCGAAACCACACAGCCTGGCAGCATGTGACCAAAGAAGTGGCCCTTTAGCAGGGCTGTTGTGGACTTCATTCCACGGCAGCCTGATAAGAGGAGGACCAGAGGCAAGGGGGAGGCCAAGACCCTGATTGTGTGTAAGAGAGAGAGTATGTGTGAGTGTGAGAGCGAGCGAGAGAGAGGAAGATAGCTATGAGAATAAAGCTTGAGTGTGAAAGAGAGCCAGCATGTGAGAGTGAGAGCTTTTGTGTGTGTGTGTGTGTGTGTGTGTAAGAGAGTGAGAGCCTGTGTGTTTGTGAGAGTGACAGTTAGAGCCTATGTTCTGTGAGTGTGTATGTGAGATGGAGACAGAATGTGACAGGGGCATAGGGTGACTGCTGAAGTTGGTGGTGCATCTGAAACTTTGCTGCTGCCATGTGACCATCTCTCTGAGCTGCCTCCCTAGCCTGACGTCATCAATAAAGGCCAGACTCAAAATGTCTCCTTTGACATGCTAACACGTGCGACATTGAGCCGGCCTCTGAAGATGATGTCTGGCTGTGGGAGATAGTTCATACTGTTGGCAGCCCAGAATAGGAGCAGAGTTTTACTTTATCGGTAACTGATGCCGGCAGTTAGGAACATCTTGTGGCAATCTGCTGCCTATGGCAAGGGATAGGATGGGATGAGATGCCTCCCCCCCCCCCCCCCCCTGCTGCTGCCCCTGCTAAGGTACCCAAAAGGGATGCACTGTCCAAGAGACAGCCCACACCAACTCACCATACAAAAGAAAAATCAAATTCCGGTGTCACCTCAGTAATAGCCTCACAAACACCTTTCACTGCCAGAAGCTTTTTGATGTAACACCTGGGAACTTTTGATTTTCAGTTATCCTGAGATTGTCGTGGATTTAGTGGAGACGAGGTGGAGGGGAGCAGGGAACACACACACATTTTCTCCTCTCTCACAAAACCCTTCTACTCTCTCTTCTACTTCCTCATTCTCCCTTCCCTCCCAACCATTCACCTCATACCTGCCCTCCCAGCCACTCAACCCATCCCTTCCACTCACTGCCACGCGGGGTCTCTTCTCACTGGGGAGGGATGGGAACTCCTCCAGCGTATCATCACAGAGTGCTGCTGTGCAGGGCCAGTGCTACTTTTTTGCTGCTCTGTGCCTCTCCTCATGCTGTTTTATTTTAATGTTTAATTTATATTCTTTTTCTAATATGGGCCAGTGCAATGGTATTAGGCATCCTAAGTAAATCTTACAACTTTGTGCCCAGGCCACCCCCCACCACAGCCCTCTCCACACACAATTTAAAAATATGCATTTATAATAACATGATTTTACATGAAAAAGAAAACTCAAAATACAGTCTTTTGAAGTAATACTATCACAACAACATGCATATTATATTTACATGCACTGCTGTGGTGTCAACCAGAAAATCCTGCATAAAAACCAAAAAGACACTTGGAACATATGGCATTAAGACTATTGTAACACACATTGGGTGTGGGCTTGGTCTTCAGAATGCCATGAGCAAACTAAAATACAATTAAAATATAATAAACCTGCTATGGACTTTCGACAACAGAGGATAGAAGCTGCGTTCGCAAGAACACCGAGGACACAGCCTGGAGGCGAGGTTGCTGGAGTTGGGAAAGAGCAGTTGCCGAGCCCCTTGACCTTCGAAACATCTCTGAGCCCCGGGTGCACCAACGATACTGGATCCCCCGATGGGAAGAGAAGATAATATTTTCTTTGAAAAACTTTCAACGGACTCTCACCCGTTAACCCCTGGCATCCAGAGGAGAGCGGGGGGATTACCTGACTCTTCAGAGAACCCGGAAGTGCTGGGTTCCAGGAGCCCGGGGAAAAAGGCACAACAACGCCAGGACCATCGGGGAGAAGGCCTTATGGAGGAAGGAAAAGAGGATGAAAATATCTGTCGTGTGTTCCACCCCTATTGTCGCACCATCTTTGGAGGAGATAAGAAGTATTTTGATTTCCATGCAATATTCAATAAACACATTGACCAGGACAGTTCAAGAGGCAATAAAAAAAGAGACAAATTATAGAGGAGAAGACGGAAAATATGGATAAACATTTGATTGTTATAGAAGGGAAAATAAGATATTGAGAAGGTTCAAGCAAATTTAATAAAATCTGAAAAAATGCATGATAACAAACTGGAGATAATTGAAAATCAAATGAAGAGGGCAAATCTTAGAATATTAAATTTACCGAAAACAAAAATGCTATCAGCAAATGATTTATTCAAAAGTTACCTTTTAAATATTCCAAAATATCCAGAAAAGGCCATGCCTGCCATATCAAAAATGTATTGCTTGCCTCAACAACCATCCTTAGAAGAGATTTCCCAACAACAGGGTAATCAGGCGGACACAGATTTGAACTTGACTGATTTTCTGGAGAAATCTTATGATATGGATATAAACACAAGATCAACCCTGCTTGTCCGGTTTGCATTCATCACCGAAAGAGTCGCTGTTTTGAGTTCTTATTTCTGATTGCAAAAGTTAAACTTCTGCGGCCATCCAATAGAAATATTTCCGGACATTGCAAGAATCACACAGTTAAGAAGGAAAAGGTTTATAGCAATGAGGGGGGGGAGGTAATTGCTAAAGGGGCAAAATTCATATTGCGACTTCCTGGCAAGAGTATGTTGTTCTATAAAGATTCAAAATATGTATTTAATGACCCCGAACATTTGCGTTCCTATTTAGATTGACATTCTCAGTCCTAGTTACCTCCATTATGGAAGTTGGTTAAGATAATGTTAGGCGAAATCCGACAACACGGCTTAGTTTATATGTGATTGTCATTATTACCTTTGAAGTAACTACCCTATTTACTTCTTGGTCTCCCAAGTTTACCTTAGTAAATATTCAGTATGGATAGAGATCAGAATTTGATACATGTGTATGTATTAATATGTAAATCTTTCTTTTGGTTATTTTTCTTTTCTGGACTAGTACATATTGTAATGTATTTTCCTTTAATTATGTTTAAAAATTCAATTAAAAAAATATAATAAACCTTCCATTCCAAAACAGCACTAACTGCCAGCACTCAAACTGTAAAAACCCTAACTATAAAAAGGCAGCTTATCTGGAGGAACCACTCTGAAACATAGTAACATAGTGAATGCTGGTAGATAAAAATTGAAATGGTCCATCTAGTCTGCCCAGCAAGTTTTTTTTTTGTTTTTTTTTAAATTTTATGTGTAGTAACAACTGCTGCCCCTTGCAGGCTACTCGCAAACAGAAATGTAAATTTTAACTGTAATAGTAAAGTTACCCCATTTGTTCATTTCCATTCTCTAGCCAGCAAGGATCCTTTGTGTTTGGTCACATGCCCTTCTAAATTTCTTTAGTGTTCTTGTATTCACCACCTCTTCTGGGAGAGCATTCCATGTAGTGCTATAAGAGGCCACTGTTTCTCAGAGTTAAAAGTAGCCTGCTTTTAAGACAGATTTCAAACACCGCAGATACGTCCACATAGAAATGAGTAATTACCACCTCTCATAAAACTGAAAAGAACTGCAGCACAATGCTAGTAATTTCTTTTCCTCAGAGTGAACTCCTTTGTTTTGTTATTGTCAGTTATATTGGTCTACTATCTAATCTGATTTTGTGTTTAATTTTTAGCATTTTATTTTATTTTTATGCTTGATGTTTCATTGTTTTAGTGTATTGTAATTTGCTTTGACGTGTATTTAGTGTAATTGTAAATCACTTTTGTATGTATTTTATGGAAAAGTGGTGTATTCAATTTATAAATAAACAGAGAAACAAACATAAATGCATTGGGGCGGATTTTCAAAGGGTTACGCGCGTAACCCTTTAAAACCCCTCCTGCGCATGCCGAGCCTATTTTGCATAGGCCGGCGACACGCACAAGCCCCGGGACGCGCGTATGTCCCAGGGCTTTGAAAAAGGGAAGGGGGCGTGGGCGGGGCGCTGGTCCGGGGTCGGGACTGAGGCCTCCGGCATGGTGGCCATGTCGGGGGAATTGCACGCTGGCAGCTGGCCGGCGCGCAAAAGTTACGCCAGCCAGAGGCAGGCATAAATAGGACAACCAAGGTAGGGGGGGGGGATTTAGGTAGGGCTGGAGGGCGGGTTAGATAGGGGAAGGGAGTGGAAGGTGGGGGGGAGCGGAAGGAAAGTTCTCTCAGAGGCCGTTCTGATTTCGGAGTGGCCTCGGAGGGAACAGGGAAAGCCATCGGGGCTCCCCTAAGCTTGGCGCGTGCAAGGTGCACACTTGTGCACCTTGGGCGCGGCGACCCTGGATTTTATAACATGCGCGCAGCTGCGCGCGCATGTTATAAAATTGGGCGTAGATTTATGCGTGCCGGGTTGCGCGCACAAATCTACGCGCTCACGTAATTCTGAATATCTGGCCCAATATGTGCATAAAATAGCACTAAAACCATAAAATAATAAGATTAGGAACATAACCTAAAACAAACATAATCAGTAACCTGTCTATACAAAAACCAACAATCATATAGTTAAGAACAAAAATAAAGACATCCACATATAATGGATTCGTCAGTAAAATGCCATTATACAATATCCTAAAAATTCTTGCAGATCAGAATAAATATCACAAGCTAAACGTAAGCTTCACAAATGAGGTTAAAAATAAAAAAATTAGCATAAAAAACAAGTCTTAATGTACCTTCTCAATTTAAAATCAGTATCAGTTCTGGCCTTTCTAAGTAATGTATTCACCACTGTGATGCCAATCAAGAAAAAGCGCTTTCCTGCGCTATTTCTAACCTCCTGGCCTCATAGACAGTGTAATGTTTCAGATAGGGTGATCCTGTTCCATTCAGTGCATTAAACACTAAAGTCAAAACTGTAAATTTTACTCGGGCACATATTCGGAGCCAGCGGAGTTTCCAAAAGATAGCGGAGATTCTCTGTTGTTCCGTAGCTGCTGCATTTTCTACCAGTTGCAATTTATGGATTAACTAGGGTTGCCAACTGTCTGAATTTTCTTTGGATAGGACATAATTTTAAGGAAGTATCTGGAAGCCAGACAGGCTAAAATGTCTGGCAATTGTCTAGAGTTTAACCCTCCATTGAGAATAGCAACTATTTTTGCATCCCATCACTTCACCTAGCTTAATGGTGCTGTGGTTTAACTCCACAGCCATCGGTGATGCTATACCTCCTTGAACATAGACGCATATGCACGTGCATCCCCTCTCCCTACTACAGTATTGGCTGCTGGCACCTTTTTCCCGCCCGCAATCCAAGTTTTAAAAAAAGGCTCAGCAGGGTTACCAGCACCTTGCTTCCCACCCACAGACCAACAATAAAAAGGACTTGTGAGGCCGCTGAAACCACCCCTTTCACTGTGACAAAACAAGAGAAGACCCTGCGAAGCTGCCAATGCCTCATCTCTACCCACAGTGAAAAACAAAATGCCCTGTGGGGCTGCTAATGCCTCATTTCCTGCCCAGAGTGAAAAAATAATGCCTGCAGGGCTGCCAATGTTTCACCTCCCTCCCATCGAACACAACAAAGAAGCAGAGCTGCCAGCACCTCCCCTTCCTCCTGCGGTACAGCAAGAGATCAGGGGGTGGTGATGGGTGAGCTGAAGCCCAGAGTGTGTGAGAGCGTGTGTGTGTGTGTGAAGCGCTTGTGAATATGAGAGAGCCTATGTATGGGGGAAGGTGGGGAAAGAGCCTGTGTATATGTGAGGGAGAGAGTGTCAGTCTGTATGAGAGAGAGAGTGTGTGTGTGTGTGTGAGAGCATATGGAGAGAGAGCCTGTGTGTATGTGTGTGGGAGAGCATGTAAGAGAGGCATTGTGAATGTATGAGAGCCCGTATGTTTGTATCTTTGACAGAGAGAGGAGAGTGTGTTTGCGAGAGAGAGAACAAATGTGTGTGTTAGGGAGTGTGTGTGTATAAGAGAAAGAGAGGATAAATTGTGCACCTTCCTTCCACCCCCCCCCAATCCAGAACAATCTTAAGGGTGGCTCGAAATCAAAAGTTCTGAAGTATGGAGAATGGGGGATATTTTTTACCCCTGTTTGAAATATTGGTGTTTGGTAAAAAAAATTTTATGAGTTAATTATTGGATGATGATCTATTCATCAGCTCTTTCAAAATATTTGTGAACCATACTGAAATTTTTATGAACCATATTGAAATATGGTTTTATTAAGATGATGATTTTTTTCTGGTTTGTTTTGTGAGGAATGGTGATATTTCTGATTTTCCATTCTTGTACTATATACAGAATTTGGCAGATTCCAAGTGCATGTTTCTATTTATACTTTATGGTCACTTTTTTCTGTATTTAAGGGGCTATTTGCGTTCTACATTTGTCACCAAGATGAAATATTCTGCTAGGGTGTAGTTTCTGTGTAGGGGTCTCTAGCAGCTTAGCTTGTTCTGTTTTCCTAATGGGTGTATTGGATATTTGAGGGTGTAATATTTGCAGTGTTGTCTTTTCTTAAGTAGGGTTTTTACTGTTTGTGTCCTGGCAGTTCTGTTTTGGTTTAGGAGGTTTACTTTATTGTAATTGTTTGCTCATGACTTTCTGGTGGCTAAGCTCACACCCAACACGTGTTACAATAGTCTTAATACCTTATGGGTTCCAAGTGTCTTTTGCAGGGTTTTCTGTTTGGCACCAAAGCAGTAAAAGTTGTTGTTAATAAATAGCATTTGTGAATCGCTTTACAGATTGTTCATCGCTTTAAGCGATTGTTTTAAAGCCAACAAACAAAACCAAATACAAGATACAAATATTTAAAACATCATAATAAATGAAAAAACAAAACAAAAAGCATAATAGTACATATTTGACCGCAACCCCTGTCTAATTCATCTGCCCGCCACAACAAACAAAAACAAGTTATCAATTATTGATAGGATACTTTGCAATTGGCATGAATTTCAGACCCAAGATCTGTATAACAAAAGGATCTAATTGTCAACAGACATTAACCACGTCTTTAACTTTTTATGGAATTTTACTAAATTTACTTCTTCTCTCAGTTCCAACTGAAGGTTATTCCAGAAACGTGGAATTACAGCTGAAAAAGATCTGTTACGCAAATGAGAATGACCAATTTTTTTTTTTTTTTTTTACTGGCGGAAGCTGGATATACCACTTCTCCACAGACCGTAAGTTTCTTTTAACTTCATGCCATTCCAGAGAAACCTTCAACGAAAGGGAGCCAAAAGCATTCAGAACTTTGAAAGCCAGAACCAAGTTCTTAAATTTACATTTGTCCATTATAGGTAACCAATGGAGTTGCAGCAACAGGTTTAGCAGATGTTCTTCTAGATTTCCCCAAAACCATATGAGCAGTTGTAACTTGCGAATCAAATTTCCCTGGATGCCTAAGTAGATTTTAATGCTGACATCTCCAAATAAGGTCTCAGTTGTTTTACCAGTTTCAATTTGAAATAGGTACTACGTGTGCAATTTGTTTTTTCAAGGTAAATTGAACATCAAGCACCACCCCAAGAGATTTCACCTGATCTTTAGGAGTCAAGTCCATTCCCATCAACTTAGGTAAAATAGGGATATTACTCATCCCTACTTTTCGTAGCTGTTTTTTTTCCAGATTTAACAACCAACTTGTTATTTTGAAACCGTGTCACAGCTTATAAACACAAATTCATTCTTAAAACTACTTCCTTTAAATATAATATACAGGTTGTAAGTCATATTTTTAACTCAGAAGATTGTACTTTGAATGCCCTTTTCCATGTAAAATCTGTTATAACTGTATAGTTTTTAGTTGTATGTGAGGGAGGGGGTTGTGCTGTAAGCTTTGCCTAGGGCACTCTTGCACCAACCCTGTGATGGCAGTGGTGGGTAAAGGGGTGTGATGTCAGATGAAAAGGATAAGATAGTGGGGGGGGGGGGGGGAGTGGGGGAGTTTGTGTAGGGTTACATGGGTTGCATGAGGGGAATACATATGCTCATCTACCCAAAATAGAGGAATCTTTACTGTGCAGACTGGATGGACCAATTTGGTCTTTATCTGCCATTATCTCTATCTTACCATGAGACTGATCACTGGCTCAACAAATAAGCAACAATAATGGGGCAAATTAGATTTAATGAGTTATTAGAAAGTTAGTGTGATCTGATAAATAACAAGTATTTTTGTGATGCATGTTTTCCTAACACAGGGGGTGGCACTTGTAAAGTAATTGTAGTATTTCTGACCTATTCTAATGGAATGTTATTGATATTTTTATATTTGGGATCATTTGGTTGTGCCTTGCTTTGTGCACAGTTTTCTAGTGTAATAAAAGTTTTTAAAATAGTCGTGTGGAAGGATAAAGGTGAATGTTTTTACTCCATCTAGCCCAGTGTTTGGAATTTTCACAGTGAAAATTGTCAACCCTAGGAGTAACTTTATTGGCAACCCCACATATAGTCCATTATAATAATTGAGGTGTGATAGCACTAGAGCCTGCACGACTAATTTGACCTTAGAAAGCAACAAATCCCTGCAAAGCTAGCTGGCCAGTGCCTGAATATGGACTTCAAAGTTCCTCAAAATCTATAGATCAGCATGTTGTTTCTGCTAAAATTTATTGTGGTTGACATTACTACAGCAGATTTGACAAAATGCTGTGTTTAAAAAATTAAACACAATTAGTTAATTCCTTATCTTCTTGCTAGACCAAACCTTACTTCAGAGATTTCCCCCCTCCACAACTGCTGGAAACAGAGAACACATCTTCTTTTTCTCCCTTGTGATGTCACATTCATTTATAAGGGAGGTGTGGCTTCAGGCAATTGCCAGTAGTTTCTGTCTCCAGCAAGTTGTAGACTGGTAAGGACAGGTTCCTAGTCAGCTCCCAGAGTCTTGGTGCATTCATAGCCTGGTTGAGAGCGCCAGCTCCTGGGTTTAGGAGCTGATTTTCCCTGGTGGTAGCCTGCTTCCGGAGAAAGATATCCTTCTCCTCTCCTAATGATCTCCCTTTGGGCTTGCCCTCAATACCCTGAGGAGTTGGTAAAGTTCATAGGGGGTTTCAACCTACCAAGGGTGGGAGCCAAGCAGCAGGTGCAGAGTTGGGATCTGGTTCCTCCTCCTTTCTCCCCTCTGCCTCTATCTATTGCTACTCATTTAATGTTCTGCTGGAAGCCTTAAAGTAGGAAAAAAAAAAAAAAAGGAAGAGGCCTAGAAGGAAATAACAGAAGAGCTTGCAGTGCTCATGGTATCTGGTCAGCTGCCTAAAATTCTGGTGGTGGTGAGTACATGTGGAAGAAAGGAAGGGAACGTGGCAATTCTCAGCTCACTGGGAGTGGGCCAACCATGACGTGGCAATCTTCTGCCGCAAAAGGAAATAGGCCCCTGTGAAACAGCACTACTGAAGAAGGCAAGGCAAATTAGTAACTTTGCCCTCCAGAGATAGGCCATCTGACTTAGGTAGGCCTTGGGAGGGGTCAGCAGCAGGATTGGGGCAATAGTGCTCCCAGATGCTATAGGCTCAGATCCAGATGCTCTCCTGCATAGACACATCATCAGGATCCCCCTCTGGGGCTTCTTTACCGAAGCAGGGAGTGAAGACCTGGCTCGCATTGGGCCTCTGCCCCCGGAGGGAAAAACTGCGATGGGGTTCTTTGAGGCCTTCTTACCATAGTTGATCCTCTTGATGTATTAAGCATTTTGGGCAATGCAGCATCAGGGGAATGAGCCCTTACCGACTGTACCAGGACCCCCTCATACTCCTTAGGATAGAGAGCCACTGCTAAAATCGGTGAAGATAGGCCAGAGTTATTCTGCCTTATCCTCTCATACCCTCACACAAGAATCCAGGGAAGACTTCCTTTGAGAGTCAGATCATCCCCTGCAGGTTGACTCACTGGAGGAAGGGGAATTTGGATTTGAAGGCAAGGAATCCTCAGCAATGCACTTGATTTGTAGAGAAGAGCTAGAAGCATTAATTTAGGATGTTATGGCCTTCCTTAGAATCTTGGATCCTAAGGGAGATGACTAGATAGAAGGGGACTTGATCCTAACCAAAAAATAAAAACAGGGGTGGGTAAGAGTATGGGGCAAGGGTGTGGCCTGCTTGTTACAGCAGTTGCTACCCCTAATTGAGCTGGATATTCACTTGGATGCAGATACGGCGCTGCTCTCTAAATTGGTGGTGGGGTGGAGGGGAATTGGGGCTGGAGGGTACTGGAAGCCAATAGTAACAGGTGGGAGAGAGAAAAAGGGAAAAAAATGGATAAAGTGCGTAGCTTGCTGGGCAGACTAGATGGGCCGTTTGGTCTTCTTCTGCCGTCATTTCTATGTTACAGGGGATCTGGAAGACCTGGAAGGATTTCCCTCTGCACTCAAGACTAAAAGCAATTGTGTTTGAGTGGGATACCTCTCGGGGGGATTAAAAGGGGGGGGACGGGACGGACTACTGAACAAGATCTACCCCCTACCATTGAAAGAGAAGAATATTTTGCTGAGGATTCCTAGGGTGGATGCTCTAATCGCCACAGTCGCCTGCAAAATGATGATCCTGATCGAGGGTGGGACATCATTGAGAGATCCCCAAGATAAGATTGAGTCATTTGCAAACAGGCCTTTTGATCTGCCATGACCTTGCAAGCAGCCATTTTTGGCACCTAGGGAGCGCATGTGGTGGTCTGCTGGGTCCAGCAGTTCTCCGAGTTCTAGGACACAGCAAGGATAGAGTCAGGAGTGGCCTTTCGGACAGACACTCTGTATTTTATCAGGATAGCTTCTAGGGGGTCACAGCAAGAAGACTGCTGTGGCTCCATATCTGGGGAGCAGATGCTTTTTCTAAAGCTCATCTCTGCAAGTTTCCTTTTAAAGGAGGCTTACTCTTTGGAGAGGAATTAGAAAAATTAGTGAAAGATCTAGGGGAATCCAAACACCAGCTACTCCCTGAGGACAGACTATGATCAGCTATATACATTCCTAGGGGCTAGTGCCTTAGGTTTTAGGGCAGGCAGATAGGTGCCTCAGCAATCTATGAGGTCTAAGTCACAGCCCTTTTGGGGAGCAAGAACGTTTAAAGGAGACTCTGCCATACCCACAACCTTCGGATGTGCTGCCCAGTGATATGCGGTGGGTTCCTTCTGCTGTAGTATCTATAGGTGGCTGTCTACAACAGTTTTACACAGAATGACCTGCATTAACTCAGATTTATGGGTAATAGAGAGCATTGGAAGAGATTATGCTCCAGATTTACTGACCCCATACCTCAGGACTTTATGGCCTTCCCATATTTATCTTCAGGCAAATAGGGAGGTGATAAAAGTTATGCTAACAGTCCTACAGGACTATGAGCTATTGTCCTGGTTCCCACAGGGGAATAGGGCAAAGGAATGTACTCTTATCTATTTTGTAGTCTCCAAAAAGGATGTTGGGTTGTTTTTTTTTTGCCTGCATTTGGATCTCAAAGGGCTCAACAATTGACTCGAAGGTTCTACAGTTCTGGTTGGAGTCACTCTGCTCCATTGTCATGTTAGAAAAGGCCAATAAGAGAGTCTTAGAATCTACTCCAATTCTGCAAACTAGGCAAACATGTTCAATTTTAAACCTTACCTGTTGGCCTCACTGCTGCCCTGCAGAACCTTCACAAAGGGATTTGTGGTTGTGGCTGTTGCATTGCATAAACAAGGCATTTTGGTTCATCGATACCTAGACAACTGGCTTACCAGAGCCAAGTCCTTCCAAGAGTGTTAACTAGTCTCTAGCACGTTAGTCCAGCTCATGGTGCACTAGGCTGGGTAGTAAGCTACCCCAAAAGCAGCTTGAGCCCAACTCTGTCGCTAGAGTTCCTTGGGGTTCTAGTTGACATGAAGGAAGGGCCATGTCACGCTCATGCCAAAGAGAATGGGGAAAGTAATAGATCAGGTACAAAGCTTTCAGGTCCTAGGTGCATCCAATTGGGGATTATATCTATCTCCTAGAGCTACTAATGAGCATGTTAGATCTGGTCCTATGGTCTAGGGCCCACATGTGCCCATTACAATAGTCCCTTCTTTTCTTTGTGGTCTCTAGAGTCGAGGGACTATGAATTGCCCCTATTCTGCATATTCTCTTGTAATCTGCGCTGTACTTCATGGAATCGCAAAATATAAAATGTACAAATAAGCAATAACAGAGAGCTTGAACTGGTGGACAGACCTGGTCAGTTTACTAAGAGGGGTAGACCTGTGTCCTATGGCTTGGATTATTATAACCACAGATATCAGCAAGTGTGCCTGGGGAACACACTAATAGGGGCAGATGGCCCAGGGACAATAGTCAAGGAGGGAAGATACATGGTCAGTAAAAAGGCTAAAACTAAGGGTCATCAGGCAGGGCATAATTTGCTTTTCTGCCTGAAATAAGAGGAAAACCAATTGGAATACTTTCAGATAATGCTACAGTAGTAGCATACAGTATATGAACAAGCAGGGAGGCACTCACAGGAGAACGCAGGTGGGCAAGCTTAAACTTGTACACCCTGTTGGCAGTCCACAATACAGGAGATGAACATTAAATCCAATTTCCTCAGCAGGAACAGTTTGGACCCGGGGAGAGGATTTAGCTGGGAAGCACTTTCGATAACACAGATTCTTCAGAAGACACTAAGCTCCAGTGGAATAGATGACCTGATAGCACCTTGGCCAAAAGACATCCTGCTCTATGTATTCCCACCTTGACCACACATAGGGAGAAATGTGAAGAAAATACAGGTTCATCCATTCCTAACAATTCTGGGAAGCCTTGGTATCTGGACCTGATAAGATTACTAGTGAGGACCCTGTATCAGCTGCCATGGAGACACAGGTTGCTATGGCAAGGCCCGATCTAGATGGAAGACCTAACTCCATTTTGTCTTATGGCTTGGCCCTTGAGAGGGCATTTTATTCATTTATTTATTTAAAATCATTTTTTATCCTGTCTTTAACATATCCACTATACTACGCAGAACACAACAAATAAAAGAACATTACAATCTATAATAATGGCAGTAATTAAAACATACAACTAAAAACATCAGATTAATATTCTAAAGGTCAGAACCAAATGCTTTGCAAAAAAGATGAGCTTTTACAGTTGTTCTCATAAGTTTACGTACCCTGGCAGAATTTGTAAGATGTGTAGCATTTTAAGAAAACATGCGTGATTAGACAAAACACATTTGTTGTTTTTAATGTGTGACCACGCCCCCCCCTGACGTCACTGGGAGCTCCGGCGACGGTTGAAGAGCGCCTCACCATCAGGCGCCGGCGAGCGGGGAGGCCACCCTCCATCCTGGGCCCCTGCGAGAACTGAACACCAAACTGAATGGCAGGGGGAAAAAAGATACGGAACCAACAGCAGGAGGTGAGGGAAATGAATGACTGCGATCTGTGACCATGCCCCCCCCCCCCCGACGTCACTCTGAGCTCCGGCGACGGTTGAAGAGCGCCTCACCATCAGGCGCCACGCGCCGAAGGGGCGCGACAAAGGGGCACTCCCCTTTGTGCCACCCCTTCGTGCAACCCTTGTGCGTCTAAAAAAAAAAAAAAAATTAAAAAAAAAAAATCTTTTATATTTTTCTGTTATTTAACCTTTATTCCAATTCTTTACCTTTTCTTTTCTCTTGTTAATAATTTTAATTAGAAATGTTCATTGTATTAGACTATGGAAATTTATTTCCTGCTATTCTGTTTAATGTAAACCGGTATGATTTACATCGGATGTAAGAATGTCGGTATATAAAAATTAAAAATAAATAAATAAATAACTTAAGGAAACGTATATTCCAAGATAGAATGGTGGATGCCTGGAAAAGCTGCCTGGTGGAGGTAATGGGAGGGATATCAAAATATCCGTATTAGAATTCAGAAAAAGTGTGGGACAGGCATAGAGGATTCTTAGTGATGTAAATGCAAAGGTAAAGCAGTAGATCATATAGAAGTAAAAATTGACCCGTGTGCTTGTGCGCGTATATACTTCCTCGCTGGATTCATGCTACAGACCTTGCTCATCCATGCTCTGCCCAGACCACGCCCACACCCCTCCCCTTTTGGTGAGAAATTTATGTGCTTACCAGGAGATACGCGCTGGTTTTAAAATTTGCGCGGTGCGCATCAGGCCAAGTCACTCGCATATCTCCCGGCTTTGGCGTGCCTAGGGCTTTTAAAATCAACCAGATAGAGTTTCCAGTATTTCAGTAGGTAGAACAATGGGTGAAATAGATGGTCCTGGGGTTCTTATTTGCCATCATATTTTGTTTCTATCTTTCATTGAAAATAACAAGTTTATATGAAAAGACCACTTCTGGTGACTGCTTGGAAATATTTTATTTAATTATTTAAAACATTTTTTCTATAAGTAAAACATACATATGATTAAAACTAACAAAATAATGCTAAACCTAGTCGTATAAGGCATAGTTATATAGGCTTTTGATTTTAGGAAATTACTTTTGCTGCCCTTTCACACACACATCACTACTCATCGACCGCCTTTGTTTGACTTGCATTTAGTTTTCTCTGAATCACTGTTTTTCCCTCTTAGATAAAAGGTAGACCTTATCTGTTGATATTTTTGGGAAGGGAAGGTTTAATAATTAACTGTAGAGAAATGCTGGGAATTGCATATTAATCAGGGTGGTACATTTTTACTGTTGTGGCCTTTCCAGCTGAAATGAGTCTGTTTTATTTTTAGGATATGTCTGTATGTGTGACTTGATATTACCATTCTATTGTTTTATTGCACTTATCTTCATTAGCTATAATAGTACTTCAGCGTGAGCATTTTTCGGAAACTGTAGGCTACAAGTTAAATATCATACAGGCGATAAAAGAAAATAATAATCTATGCCTGGAAATAATGCAGGTAGGGCAAGTGGGATTTTGTGCCATTTGTTATTTATTTATTTAAAAACTTTTCTGTACCATCGTTAAGTCAAATAACCATCACAACGGTTTACAGAAGGGCATGATAATGAGAAATATGGGTGGTGTAGCTTACAAAATAATCATGTGCCATCATAGTATGGTAACAATTTAAAATAATAAACTAAGTGTATAAGTTAATCCTGATTGTTAGGTACAAATACAGCGGGTTAGCTTTAACATTAATATGTTTTGTGGGTTAATAACAACAACTTCTAGCTAGGTGCATCCTTGTCTATCAACCATTTTTTTCCTTCTCTTTATATTTATAAAATGCTTGTTTAAAAAGCCAGGTTTTCAAATTAGTTTTGAACAATTTCAAGTTTCTCTCTAGCTTTATTTCGAGTGGCATGGAGTTCCATAGCACAGGACCAGCCAGTGACAGGGCTCTCTCCGTTACTTGCATGAGATGTGCTGATTTGACATAGGGGACAGTTAGTAGAGCTTTATTTGCAGATCTCCAGGTTTCTTTGTGGTACGTGCACGCGCAGTGCAGTGTTAAGCCAGTCTGCTTTTTCATCATGGATTATACAAAGTGCCTTGTATTGTATTCTTTGTTCAATTGGAAGCCAGTGAAGTTCAGCAAGTGCTCCTGTAATGTGGTCACTCTCTTTTTTTTTTTTTTGCCGGTCAGAATTCTGGCAGCGGAATTTTGCAATATTTGCAGAGGCCGAATTGTAGATTGAGGTAGACCTAAAAGCAGGGAGTTACAGTAATCTGTATTTGCGAATATCATTGCCTGTAGAACCGTGCGAAAATTGTTAAGCGTTAGTAGCGGTTTTAATCTTCTCAGGATCATTAGTTTCGCGTATCCTTCTTTTATTTTCTGTGAGATGTTGTTTCATGTTTAGCTCAGGGTCAATTATTACTCCTAGATTACTGACTTTTATTGCTAACTCAGCGGCTTGAATATTTTTGATTGTGAATGTTGGTTGTGTGTGGTGTGTGTTTTTATGTTCAAGGTGTAAGAATTCAGTTTGTTTAGCAAGGAAAAATATAGAACATTTAACTACATTATCAATCTAGCATGATCTGTACTAAAGGGTGTTTTTGTTCCTCTGTGTGTCTGAGCCTCTCAAAAGCCTTGAATTGCTGATTATAATCCTGTTATTTGTATACAGTTAATTTGTATAGAATAGAATTAGGAAAAATCAAAAACTTGGATACTTAAAAAGACACACCTGCATACCTGGATCAACGTTGAGTAGGTTGAGCTGCAGCCCAAGGGTGCACAGATTTAAATATCATGTTGTGGGCTTAGCTGAAATTTGCCTCTTTTATGTCATGCCTTATATTTTTGTTATGCTAGTGTAAACAATTGGGAAATTCACTCTCTCTGTCAGGCACAGAGAGAGAAGAATGCACCCAAGTTTTATTAGCAGAGCTTTCCTGACAATATATAGATTATAAAGTTGCATTTTTAACCATTTTCTTGTGTAATCATTACAGTAGAAGCCAAAAAGACTATTAATGTCACTGGATGCAACAGAAGTTGCACTTTCTCTCCCTTAATGAACAAAGCCACTCGATGTAAATGTTATGCTTTCTCTTACTTTATAGGTGTTAAAATTATCTTCTTCCTTGAGTGTTTGTTTGGAAAGGGCTTTTTATCATTGGTCCTTCCAGTTGCTGCAGATTAATTTTTCCTTCTTTCCTGGACGTTCGAAAACATGCCACTCTAAGCTTAAGGTGACTAAAAGCAGGGAAAACAAATCATAAAGCTAATCTCAAAATCTTGGAGTCCTGTTGTCCAAAATTTAATCTTCAGGCTGAGATTTTTGCAAAAAAAAAAAATGCTTGGTACTTCTTGTATAAATGGGTCTATGGTCTCTTCCTTAAAGTCTGTGCTTATCCAACCACAGGACATGTTGAATCGACTTTGCTATGGCACTTCCCTCTAGAAGTGTTGGCCAGAGAAACTTGAGAATATGCTGGGCAGTGGGTGCTTGGAGCTGAGAGGAAGAAACTCTGGTCTCATGTCTAGTCTGAGTTCTGGAGAGGGAGGCAACAAACCACCTGTCTCCAGAGTTCTGAGCTGGGTATCGAGGGGCCACATGGTAAACTCAGCATTTTCATTTGAAATGGCTGTTCCTGTGGAGTGGAGAGGATCCCCCATTCTGAGGGAGTAAATTTCTCACTCTGGGTCCCTCTCTCTTATGGGGAGGGAAAACTGATCTGTGTTCTGAGCGTGAACGAACATCTCCGGAGAAGCAGTTAGAAGTGGATGTCAGGTTCCTATCCAGAGGTGATGGGCAGTGTTAATACGAAGAGGGCGGGCTGTCTGGTGCTGTGATCCAGAACAGAGTCCAGAGGAAGGAGGAGAGAGAAGTGTAGCAGAGAACCACTTTTGGGTGAACTTGAGAACCTGTTACTAAAAGGGCCCTTTGGCGTCCAGGTAGTCCAGCATCTGCACAGGGGAGCCTCACTCCTAAGGGAAAGGAGTGAGGGGTTCCCAGGAAGGTGCACAAGAAAAGATTAGAAAACTCCCTTTTAAATTTCAATACCTATTGGAGTATGTTTCCTGCTGAAAGACTGTGCATCCATTTGGGCATTTGAAGAATTATTTAGTAAAAATGTTATTTTTGGAAAACCAAAACATTGTGTGCAGTGTGTTCTTGGGACCGTTTCTATGTAAAATGCTTCTGGTCTTGGAGGTGAATCCTCCCTCTCCACATCGAAGAATCCGTGCCCAAATTTGGTGAAAGAGTCAGGGATTCGGCCTTGGTATCCAGTGGTGTCTTCCCAGCAATGGGATGCACGATGGTCCCTCCAGTCCCTGTAAAGCTGTTTCATCATTCCAGGGAGGGCAGCAGTGTTACACTGAGGTACCTACATTTAGATGGATTTTCTGCCAAATTTAGGACCCCAGAGCTCCGAAATTAGGTGCCTACTGTTTAAAATCAGTGCTGAGTGCCTAACTTTTTTTTTTCTTTTCCCGTCTCCTATCTTTGCCACCATAATTTCCCATTTTTAGGGACCTCATTTTACATGCCTACTGCCTAGTGACAGTAGACTCCTAAATTTAGGGACTTAGCCCAAGCCTGTTTTCATAGGGGCTGATTTAGGTGTCTAACTCCAAAGTTAAGCATCAAACCTTTTGAAAAATTACCCCCAAAGTGATAAAAAAAAAAAAAAAGTACCAAGCAGAAGAGAAACTCTTCCATTTGCAACTTTTTCTAAAATAAGGAGTACAAAAAACACGACCCCCCCTTTTTTTTGGTATTTCCCCTTTAAACTAGAAGTTATTGTATCTACAATTCCAGGTTTTTTGTTTTTTTTACCCAAACACTGTGCACTCTGCAACTCTGTTGGATCAATGAAGAAGTCCCTGTGGGAGCAGGTAGCTCGCTGATAAACTGTACTGGGAGTTGAAGTGCCACTGGTGAATGAACAGATGTTCTTTTGATTCACCACAAGCTACAAACTGTGGCAAAAATACGTTCAAAAGCGTTTTCTCATTCTGACGGGGCGTAGTACAGCATTTTACCAATGTACTCCCCCCCCCCCCCCCCCAACCACCCCATAGTTGTCAGAGTGGGCAAGCCAGGCTCCAGCCTGGGATACCAAGCCAAGGGGGGGAGGGGGGGTGGCCAGCCCCTGGAGGACCAAGGTGAGATGGATGAGCTGTGTTACCACCTGATCCCTACTGCGTCCTCCTCCAGTATGCCTGCCTGCCTCTTGACCTGGCCAATAGTGGCTTGGCCTGCCCCAAAATGGAAGTGAGCCATTGGGGCTATGCAGCCAGCCTGGGAAGGGGAATACCGCCTGGGGTATTGTGTTCCCTAGTGACCTTCCTGTTGTCACATAACCTAGGCCAGTGTTCTGAGTGCCTCTTTATTTGAAACTTCTTATGGCTGGTTTGCAGTTTATGAAGTTTGACAGAGTATACAGCTTACGTCAGATTGATTCTCTGGGACCCTTTGGCTGAAGATAGTCTATTTTGAAAAAAATGCACATACAAAGAATTTTTGCAACATGTGAACAAGTATCACATAGTTGGTTCAGGCTGACAAGATAAAGGCAGTACTTTTTACATGGCTTATCAAAGCGATTTAGAAGCAATGTTAAATGTAAGCTTTGTAATTAGTTTTCACTTGTGCATAAAGGAGCAGTAATCCCTCAAGACAAGATGTCGTCGTTTTTTTTTTTTTTTTTTTGTTTCCTGCGGAGGGAGGATAACCTTTTCCTTTTCTTTGCTGTGTTTGCTAAAGTCACATTTTTAAATAAACCAAGGTTCACCGTGAACTAGTCCATGGATCCTTGGGTTGCATTTTCCTGTTCTTTCCAACATGTCCCTGACAACCAGTTGTACTGGGAGGGGAGGAGGAATAATGATGTCATTAGAACTGAATTATAGTTCAGTAAATGGAGCCAAAAAGAAGAGTCTGAAAAGCTTGTTCCTGTTATGGATTACTGGTACAAGATCATAGGTCAGTGCTTCAAGACTTTGTTTCAGCTTTTAGATTTTATTACTATAATGCTTTACAATATTTTTTAATATAATTTAGTAAAAATTAATATTTAGCGCTTCTGATTTTAGGTGTTTATAAATTTAAGTGTCTATTTTTCAGCTACGGTCTAAGTTTGTACTTGAAGTAATTTATTGAAGGTCACATCAGAATCATTCCAATTCACAGTAATTACAGGAAATTTCTTCATTTTACTATAGAGAATAATCCATTATTAAATTCTCCCTTTCAGTAGCTCCCGGAGTATTTGCAGTAGTTGCTGCTCATCTAAGGCTACACAATGGATTTGTTTCTCTGCCTAGACAACTGGCTCATGTCAGGCCAAACCCTTCCACAAGCTTATTCTTCCATTGCTCATAGGATGAGAACCCTCCATTTCCTAAGATTCATCATCAATTTTCCAAAATGCAGCATAAAACCCTCTTATATAATGGACTTCATAGGAGTCCATCTCAATATAACACAGTGGAAAGCTTTTCTTCTCTTCACAAAGCAGGAGTCACGGTGAACAAAATCCTGATGCTATCTGAACAAAGATATAGCCTGTTGTCTTATGCAGATATTGGATTATATGCTCAGTGGCCTCTAAAATTCTAGTGGAACCAATATCTCCAACCTCTATCTCACAATGTACAAGTATCCACCACTCTTGTCCATTATCTCAAATGGTAGTTAAAGCCTTCCAACCTATTCAAAGGTCAGTTCTTTCACCAACCACAGAATCCGGAAACAATAACCACAGATGTTTCCAAACAATGTTGGGCATGCATATCAACCACCTATGTTCTCAAGGAACCAGTCTACAAAAGAAAAATGACTTCATGTGAATCAGCTAGAATTGAGAGCCATATTCAGTTTCTGGCTAAAGAACAAGGTAGTCTTAATCCAGACAGCCAGCCAAGTAGCCATGTTCTTCATTAACAAACAGGGAAGGACAGGCTCTTTCAGTCTTTGTCAGGAAATCTGCAGAATTTGGAAATGGACAATTTTCCAAAGAATACTTCTTCAAGCTGTCTGTCTCCTGAGGACATAAAACCAGATGATTGATAGATTGAGTTGCCAGTTACAGCCACACAAATGGTCATTAGACAATCAAGTAGCCAAGGAACTGTTCCAACTTTGGGGCACTCCAATCATAGATCTATTTGCAATTCTATTAAACTACTTCTCCAGGATAACAGTGGAGAACAGATTGGCAGCAGATTCTTTTTCAATTCCATAGAAACAAGGACTGCTCTATGCATTTCCTTCAATTTTACTTGTAACCAAGGTACTTTAGAAATTAAGACAGCAGAAGGATCAAATGATTTTGATAGCCACTTTTTGGCCTTGCCACGTTTGGTTTCCATGGCTCCTCCTGCATGCATACCCTCCTATGTGGTGTGCTAAAAGGTTCCATTCTATCCCAGCACTCTTCAACATTTGCCTGGTACCACTGGGTAAAATAATAAGGGATTTTCAGATTCCATACCACACCTGAGCGGATGATATTCAGCTGCCTTGACCCTTAGGCACTGACCCTGAGCAAGCAATCTCCAATTTGAACAATTGCCTGAAATCCATAGCGGCCTGGCTGCATCTAAACAAGTTGAAGTGAACCCCCAAAAGACAAAAGTGCTTTGAATCAGAAAAACAGACTTCTCTCACATCCACTCAAGAGTAACTCCAGAAAGATCCATTCTGCCTTTAGCCACCAAGTCCATAGCCTAGGCTTCATCCTTGACTCAAAACTCTCATGTGAGGCTCAGATTCTGCCAGTGACAAAATCTGCTTTCTTTCAACTTCGCAAATGAGGTCACCTCAGATTACTATTCAACTGCTCAGCCTTCACCACAGTCATCCAGGCTTACATTATCACTTGCTTGGTCTATTGCAATTCCCTGAACATCAGTCTCCCAAATAAACTGAAACATCGGCTGCAGCATGTGCAAAATGCTGCAGCACGGTGCCTGCTCAACGCCAGCAAATTCACTTGGGTCACCCCACTGCTCAAGAGTCTACACTGGCTCTCGTTCTCTTATCGCATCACTTTCAAGATTCTAGTCATGGCTTTCAAAGCACTCAAGCTTCTAGTCATGGCTTTCAAAGCACTCAAGCAATTGGCTCCTTCCTACCTGAAAGACTGTCTTTTCCTGTACATGCCCTTTTTTTTTTTTTTTTTTTAAATTTATTTATTTATTCCATTTTCTCAAATAAATTGCAAAGCAATATACTTTGTACAGAAATAAAGAAACAATTTTAACAAATAAAATTAATACATATCCAAATATAATCATTCTTTTTAACTTAGACCACTAATGGACTGAGATTCGATTAGAGGAAGACACAGGAAATTAGGAGCTTAAATGGAGGAAAACATTTTCTTGGAATTATAACATGCTTACCCACCTTTTATTTCATATACCTAAGTTATGGGACTTAATAACGGAAAGGAGGTCTGGAGTGCCCTTTTCTGGGAATCAATAAACAACTTTAAATGCTCAGGCAAAAAATACACAAACACTTCATTATTTAGTTTCAATATGCATTTACAAGGAAACTTCAATTGGAAAGACACTCCTAGTGATAGGGCTTCTTGGCGTAAAGCCAGAAACCCTTTCCTCCTTTCCTGAGTAGGCTTAGCCAGGTCTGGAAAAATTTGTATGAAGTACCCATGAAAATTTACCCTTAAATTTTGAAATTAATTACTCACAATTAAAGAGAGATCTTGCTCATACACACAGGATATTAATAGGGTAGCTCTTTCTATAATTTCTATTACGGAGGATTCTAGAAATTCTGTTAGATTTCCCAAATTTAATTTGGGCTGTTGTTGTTCAATTCTTCCTCCTGGACTTCTATATGGCAAAAAATACTCCCTATTAAAGGATGGATGATTCTCTGGTGTAATTTTCAAAACCTCAGTCAAATATATCCTAAGTGTAATTCTGGGCTGTTCACCTATTATTTTGGGGAAATTCAAAAGTTTGAGATTTAAATGTCTCAAATGATTTTCCATATACTCCATCTTTCTGTTCAAAGACAGTTGATCTTGTATGATAGTGGTCTGAACTTCCAGCCCTTTTTTTGTTTCAGTTTCTAGCGTTTGTATCCAAAGTTTATAATCTTCAAACTGAGTATTACTTTCTAAGGCAAAAGTATCCAATTTTAATGCACTTGCTTCTATTTGCTGGGAACACTTCTGGACTTCAGACTTAGCTGAGCCATTAACTCCCATATTGAGTCTGAAGTGACTACAGAAGGTTTAGAATGAATGCCCACAACATTTTGAGGAATAGATCCTGAAGCTGTACAAACTTTATTTTCCTCAGTCGTCGCTGTTATTAAGTTCACAGGTTCCATAGGTGTACCCTCTGTAGTTATTGTTGAGCTCTAATAACACCCACCTTTGTAGTTATTGTTGAGCTCACTAATAACACCCACCTTTGTAGTTATTGTTGAGCTCACTAATAACACCCACCTTTGTTATGGAAATCTGTGAGGGTGTCAACAAAACTGTCCTCAGGATTGGGGGGCTAAGAGAGACCTCCCCAGGTGAGAGAGAGGCTCCTTCTCCTATCTCACCAACGGGGATTTTTGCCACCTCAGTATTAGGGTAAGAACTAGGGATGTGAATCGTTTTCCATATCGTCTTAACGATAGAAATCGTGTGGCAGGGCAAGAAAATCGTCTTAGGCACGATTTTTTAGTTAAAAAATCATTAAAAATCGTTTTTTCCGATTAGTGCGCACTAACTCGAGTTAGTGTGCACTAACGGGAGTTAGTGCGCACTAACTGGGAGTTAGTGCGCACTAACTGAAAATGATACAATTTGACACTTTTCAGGTCAGTTAAGGTCAGTTTAGGAATGAATATGTATTCCTATTGGCTGCCCTCTTATTTATTCATGTTACCAAGTTTCCTACTGACAGTATATGGGGGATGGGAAATGGAAACAGTTGGTAGCTTGACAAAACAAGTAATGTGATCAGTCAATGTGACTAGAACTTGTGCCCTAACCCTGATACCAGGGGTATTGTGATCTTCCTGCACACAGTGCCCTATCCCTATTAATACCAGGAGTGTTGTGATCTTCCTGCACACAGTGCCCTATCCCTAATACCAGGGGTGTTGTGATCTTCCTGCACACAGTGCCCTATTCCTGATACTGGGGGTGTTGTGATCTTCCTGCACACAGTGACCTATTCCTGATACCGGGGGTGTTGTGATCTTCTTGCACCCATCCCGATATCAGGGATAGGGCACTGCATGCAGGAAGATCACAACACTCCTGGTATTAATAGGGATAGGGCACTGCATGCAGGAAGATCACAACACTCCTGGTATTAATAGGGATAGGGCACTGCATGCAGGAAGATCACAACACCCCTGGTATCAGGGATAGGGCACTTTGTGCAGGAAGATCACAATACCCCGGAGGAGTGAGGGTCAGGCAGCTCCCCCCTGTCTGTGAAGCCAGCCTCTCACTAGTAATGCAGGGAGGGAGCTGTCTCAGACTTCACCATCCTCCCCCCCCCCCCTCACCCACACACCATTCACTAGCTGGGACATGGGGGAAGTCAGAAGTGAGGGTCAGGCAGCTCCCCCCTGTCTGTGAAGCCAGCCTCTCACTAGTAATGCAGGGAGGGAGCTGTCTCAGACTTCACCATCCTCCCCCCCCCTCACCCACACACCATTCACTAGCTGGGACATGGGGGAAGTCAGGAGTGAGGGTCAGGCAGCTCCCCCCTGTCTGTGAAGCCAGCCTCTCACTAGTAATGCAGGGAGGGAGCTGTCTCAGACTGGTATCAGGGTTAGGGCACTGTGTGCAGGAAGATCACAACACTCCTGGTATTAATAGGGATAGGGCACTGTAAGAGATGACTGTAGTAGATTGAATAAAGATCTGATGTTTCTGCTCTCCTCACACCAAACAAAAACAACACACAAGCAGAGAAGCCCTTCTTACAAAGCTGAGCTAGTGAGTTAAGTAGGAGGAAAAGTAAACATACTGGTGCCAGTGTGGCTACTTAAAAAATACACTTACCAACAATCAATTACATATATTTGAACTGTGTACAGTTCCAGCCAGGACCACCTTTCTAAAATGCACAGTGATTGGCAAATTCAACATGCACTAGCATTTCAGGTGCCTGCTAACAAAAATAATAAACAAACAAGTTCTAGTCACGTGAGTGATGATCATTACATTACTTTTTTGTCAAGCTTCCAACTGTTTCCATTTCACATCCCCCCAACCATATTGGTAACATCAATAGATAAGAGCACAGCCAGCCAATAGGAATACATACATACATATTCATTCCTAAGTGACCTTTACTGACCTGGGAAGTGTGAACACTTTGTTTCATTTTCTGTTGGTGTTCGTTAGTTTCCAGTTCCATTTCCCATCCCCCCAACCATCACCTCAGTGGTAACCTTGGTAACATCAATAGATAAGAGGGCAGCCAGCCAATAGGAACACATATTCATTCCTAACTGACCTTCAGTGACCTGGAAAGTGTTTATTTGTATCATTTTCAGTTAGTGCGCACTAAATCGAGTTAGTGCGCACTAACTCCCCGTTAGTGCGCACTAACTCGAGTTAGTGCGCACTAACACGATTTAACGATTTTTAACGATAAATCGTTAGAATTTCTATTGTATCGTGTTCTATAACGATTTAAGACGATATAAACATTATCGGACGATAATTTTAATCGTTGAAAAACGATTCACATCCCTAGTAATAACCTGTATACTGTGGGATGGTACGTTGCCCCGGAGGGATGTTAGATGTAGAGGGAAATAACTCTAACTTTCCCTTTTCGTTTAGAGGGCATATCAGGAAACAGTCTCAAATAAGAAAATGATATGAGTCTTACTCGGGGCAAACAGTCACAGGAAGCACGACAGTATTGCTTCTTCCTTCCGATAAGATCGCGATAGTTTCAGGGGAAGTTTCAATCCTTCTTTCCCCCAGCCGGAAGATGTTAAGAGACTGATTTTCTCGATCCAGTTGAAACAAAGCCGTGCACCTGCGGCGGCTGCGCACCGCTGAGGGCCGCTTTTTAGGCCTCCTCTGAGGCCCCGGAAGATGACATCACTCTCGGGCTTCAGGCTGTCCACGGCTTGTGCCCTTCGGAGCAAGGTTTTGTTCGCTCCCGGATGAGAGGTGAAACTTCCTCCTGCCTCTTTCGCTCTCTTTCTCAGCCCCCTGTACATGCCCTTCTGACCTCTGTGCACACTGCCCCACACTTGATTGGTAGTTCCAGCCCCCCAGGGATATGTGGCGCTCCTTGGACCTGAAGGTCAGCTTGCTACAAAGACTGAGAAGACTTGTGTGGCAGTGGCTGCCCAGGAAGATCTTCTCGGCCTTTCAGAACTCATAGCTGGTGCCGGGAAGAGTATGGGATTTTATGACTGATTTGTCTTGCTGTCTACCGAGAACACCTGTTAAAGGGATGAAGTTTGTTTTCTTTTGCTCTCTTTCTCTCTCTTTGCTCTGAACTTACTGTCATTCAAGTTTCTTAAGCAGAAGAAGGCTGTTTTTACCATCCGAAAAACCCATCTAGTGTTTCCTTGCATCTCTAGTGCCTTGTTTTCAGTTAATGAAATGTTTTATTTGCATTTGTCGTAAAGTTTACTGTGAACTTCCTGGTATGGTGAAGTCATCTTTGTTAGCTAAAATTTATAAACAAGTGCAAGCCATCCAAAAATGGGCCTGACTCAACCTTTGCTATGCAACTAAATGAGGATGACATGCTTGGCAAACATAATCATGCTTATTTAAAGAGCCTTACTACAAAATGTCCTCACCATATCACCAGAGTTTAAACTGTGCATAGTGCGATAGCCTAGTCTTCTGTGAGTTATGTTGAACTGGCTGTGTTTAAGCTCCAAGGCCAGTTCAAGATGAAGAAAACCTTTAGAAGGAGAGCAGCGTTATATCTAAGACAATAACTGAAGAAATCTTCTTATAAAAACATAAAATACATATTTTTATGGGGGGTTTTTTTTGTCCATCTTGTCACTTTTTTCCCCCATCTGGGCAGGTGGAAGAGTAAAAGGGAGGATGAAGAGTTCCTTTTACAAAAAAGATCCAAGTGGTCCATCCAGTCTGCCCAGCAAGTGTTTTTGTTTTTTTTTGTTTTTTTTAGGGTAGTAACTTCCATTCCATGCAGGTCACTGCTATGCCTTCTGTTAGAGCTTTTACTGTTTCGTTTTATTTTGTCTGAGTTGTGTCATGCTCTGTAAGATGCTGGTTTTAACTGAATTGAAAGCATTCGGGTAAACATAGTACGATAATGCCAGAAGATTGATTACTATTTAGCTTCTTGTGCACTCTGGCCGACAAGCCTAGGAGCAAAGTTCAAATGTAGTTAACCAGAGTTGTATTAATGTACTCGGTGTTTTAGCTGTCTAAATTTATTTCTTCATACTCTGTGTATGTGTGTACGTGAGCGGGTCCCATCTTTTTCAGGTTTGATTTGTTAAGCTGCTACACTCCTTAGCCTCTGACCGTATGTTGCCATTCTTATATGTTGTGCCCTCTTCTTGGGTGAATGTCTCATTCAGAAAAAAGGCAGGTAATGAATCCAAATAAGTATAAATATAGATAGATATTCATAGATATAATTTATTTCTGCATTAGTGAAAATGTACGCTTCAGGATTTTGATGGCACATTGACTGCTTTTTTCTTTGGGTCTCTTGGTTTTGGTTTCTGAAAGATCATTTGCCCTGGTTACTCTCGGGGAGGATTCTGCGCAAAAAAAATTGAAAATTCTGCAACAAAAAATTGAAAATTCTGCGCACACATTTTCTGAATTCTGCAAAATTCTGCACATTTATTTTTCAAAATAACACACTATTTTTTGTAAATTCTTCTGCATTTCAGTACAATCCAGTCCCTGGCAACTTGATACTCCAGGCAGATGAGCCAAGCTGGCAGGGACTGCTGCAGTTGTTGCTAACCTCTCCACCTGAGTATCCCTACCAGGGCCCCTTCACTGTGTGGGCTCTGATGCAACTGCACCTCCATCTCTGTGGCGTGGAAGTGGCTTCTCTAATGGTTGCATCATGCACTGCCATATGGGAGACTTGGGATGAATCCCCACCATGTTCACTGTCTCTCTTACATGATATCAGACATATGCTTTCTCTCACATGCCATCTGTCACACACATGTTCTGTCTCCCCACATACAACTGTCTTTCTCACACACAACACACACTCTTCCCCCCCCCCCCCCCCCCCACACATACAGACTCCTAGGAAGACACCTACCCAATGGCTGAAACAGTCTCAGGGCCAGGGCCTTTTCTTTAGCCCCTCTCTTTCTCTTTCCCCCTTCCCCCTCCCTTCTGTTCCCCTCCCTTCTCCTCCTTTTTCCTCCTCTTCTCCTTTCCCCTTTCCCCCTCCCCTCTGTACCCCTCCCTCTTCTCCCAGGTAGACACCTACCCACTGGCTCACAACAAACACAAAGGCTCAAACATACAGTCTCAGGGCCAGGGCCTGGGTCTCTTCTTTAGCCCCTCTCTTTCCCCCTCCCCCCTTCTTTCTCTGTTTCTCTTTCCCCCTTCTCTCTTTCTCTGTCCCCCTTCCCCCTCCCCTCTGTTCCTCCTCCTTTCTCTCTCTCTCCCTCTTCTCTTTTTCCCCCTCTTCTCCTTTCCCCCTTCTTTCTCTGTCCCTCCCCCTGTTCCCCTCTTCTCTCTCTCCCTCTTCTCCTCCTTTCTTTTTCCCCCTTCTCTTCCCCCTTCCCCTTTCTCTCTGTTTTTGATTGGTTTTAGTTTTAAGCACGGTACAGCTTGCTAACCTCGAGCCGCCGGTGCCGTGCTGCGATGCCCCCACACTCTCTGTGCGCCACCTGACTTCGCTGTCCCGGATTGGCTGCTGTTCATGCGCGGGGCGGGAGGAAATCACGAGGCAACGGTGCGAGGAAGGGCTGCGAGGAAGGAAATATGCGTGTAGGTGAGGAAATCTGCGGGAACTGCAACGAGGGAAGAAATCTGGGAGGTGAGGGAGGAAATCTGCGCGAAGGAGGAATTCTGCATTCCGCAGTTCCCCCAGGAGTGCCTGGTCTAGCCAGAACAAAGATGAAATTCTGCTGTTTTCAGGGGCAGCTGAGTTTTTTCAGGGTCTGTTGCATTTTTACATTGAAATTAATTTAGAGTCCATTTTTAAGTAGTGGTACTGGAATTTTTTTTTTTTTTTTTAAATAACATTTGTCAGCACAAACAAACTCCTTAAGAGTCTTCGTTTTTTCATTTTGTGCCTGAGAAACCATTAAAGTTTAAAGGTTTACAAAAGCTTCTTCCCACCATTATGAACGTAGTATATCGAGGTGTTGCTAGGCTAAGCCTTATCAGAAGCCCGTGCAGGCATAAAGCTGGGGAACACTGGGTTTATATATAGCAGGAACAGCTGAAGAGAGATTTCCAAGAAGGAGATTTATTTAAAAAAAAAAAAAAAAAAGGTGGTGTGCCACACTTTGTTACAAAAACAGATATGCAAATATATTTTTATATTTTCACAACAGGTTGAAATAGTGTGCAGGCTTGGGATGTGGCATAAAGATGCATTTCTACTCCTGCAAAATCAACAAATGATCTGTTCTCCTGGCTTATGTCTTGGTGGCCAGGGCCATCACAAGGGGTAGGCAAAAAAAGCAATGGCCCTGGATACTGAGCTGGGAGCAGAGGGGGTGGTGCCATGCTGCCCTTTTGATTTGGTCAACAAGTCCAAAAGGGGAAGTCGGTGAAAGCTACCCTTGTTCTGGCGCACAGTTTGTCCAGTGGTTGCTGTGTCGAGGGCCCTCCCCCTTTGTAAACGGATTTGAATGAAAATTGGTAGGGTTAGCTGGAACCTCTGCAAGAAACAATCCTTCCAGATTTCAGCCGACTCCATCCACAGAGAGGGTCCCCTGATGCATGTGTTAACATACGTATATACATGTTATGGACAGCAACAGGGCGCGTTCAAGTGATGAGATGCCCCTAGATATGAGCGAAGACTTAGAAGAATAAGATCATTACAGGATTCAGGAACACCAAGGAATGGGCAAGTTGCAGTATTTTCAAGATTGGTACTACTCCGTTAAGGTGCCATAACAAAGAAACCATTCATCCTGCCACAAGTGAAAATCCTTTATTTAATTAACCACAGAAGAAATCTAAGAATTTCAAGGCAAAATCTGTGACAGCTTTGACGATTAGGAAACCACCACCTTCATGAGAAGCAGGGACAGCCAGCCTTTGCTTGCTGAGTAAGGTTAGGAGGCTGTGTGGTTTTTTTGTTTTGTTTTTTTTTTGTTTCTTACTAGCGGGAAGGCTAAAGTATTTTCCTCTTAGCCAGAGAGATCAGATTTCACAACTTTCTCTGGCCCCAAATAGTTTTGTAAGACTTGTGAGCTGTTCCAAATGTGTTCAGGAGATATTTTTCCAAGCACTTATAGCAAATGTCCTTAGTAGCTGTTTATACTAACAGCCTGTTTTTAGGGTGGCCAACTCGGAATACCCAAAAAAAGAGGACACTCTCCTCCAAAAAGGATGAGTACCTCAAAAGGAGGGGGCACACCTCCAAAAAGGAGGATAAAATGCCAGCGAAATTCTGCATTGAATTTGCATATATAATTTTCAAAAATGAACTTGAATATGCAAATATGTTTCCATAGATGCAACATTACACATTATTATAATGTAAACAGAAATACAATTCCCCACATTAAAAAAAAAATGACAGGAGTCGGTTGGCACCTTATAGACTAACCAGTTTATTGAAGCATGAGCTTTTGAGGACAGAGTCCACTTTGTCAGATGTGGATGCGATCTTTAAAATTGTAGATTACTGCAAATTTAGAATTCAGGTGCAATAGTTCCCTGCACAAAAGAGCTTACCATCTGTGTGGGTTCCTTGTCCCATCTCTTTCTCTAGCTTCCTACCCCAACAACCTTCTTACTATCTATGACATTATCCTGCTCCCCCCTCTCTATCTTCCCTGCCTGGTACCAGATCCCTCCCCCTCTCTCTGGCTAGAAGCAGGTATAGGTCCCATTCTTCCACCTATTTCTCCCTCCTCCCTGTCCAGCAGCAGATCCCACCCCCCTTCCCTTTGCCTCAACCCCTATAAAGCACCAGATCTTTCTCTCTGTGACGTACTCATTTTCTCTCTGACACACAGGCGCTTAAACTCTTCTGTTGTTTGTGCAGTTGTTAATCTACTCTGTCAGTAAGTGCTTGCACCCCCCACCCCAATTAACATCTGCAGTTTGTAAATTGTCTTACAGATACAGGCTGATGTAATATAGTGTGCCCAGAGCAGGCGTTAATTCTTGAGGAGCCCCAAAAGTTAACAGAAAAACAGAAAATATTGCTTTTCTGTAGTTCCTTCGACTTAATATCATGGCAATATTAATTCGGAGTAACCAAAAAAAGGAGAACCAGCGCAAAAAAAACAAAAAATAGGTCGCCAGCATCCATTTTTTTTAACCTGTGGCTGTGCACAGGTTAAAAAAATGGATGCTCATAAATTTGTGCATCCAATTTCCTAACCTGCTGACAGCCATCTCTCCTGGGCACCCAATGCTGAGGAGGTGCTAGGGACGCGCAATTTTCCCTAGCTGGTCCTGAGTCATCTGGCCATTTAAATATTAAATCTGGCGCTCAGGGGAGGTGGATCGGCACACGTTAAGAGAGTGGGCGCTCAATCATGAGTGTCTGTTTAACAATATTTCATTGGCCTGAAAGTGACAGCCCTGACATTCCCCGGCACAAAAGCTTTTGCTGACTTACTCCTCCCTTCCTGAGATAAAGTTTGCTTTCACCTTCAGACAGAGCCATATGCCAACAAGAGTAGTACGGCTGGCTGTTGAAAAAGGTCCTCAGAAAAAGAAAAGCAATGCGGCCCCGTCAGAATTGACGGTGTGGTCAGAATGGCCTTAGTAAGTGGAAAAGCAGAGCAGCCCCCCTAGCAATGTTGGTGATTCTGGCAGGGCTGCACTGCTTTTCCATTTACTAAGGCTGCGCTTACCATACCATCAATTTTGGTTGGGGCACTGCTTCGGAGGAGGAGGGGGCGCCCCTGTTGGAAGTAGTCTAATGCTAGAGCTGGCTTGGCCCTGTGGCAGGAAGTCATTCCCTTGGCCATGGGGCTGAAGGAGATTGCAGCCTCCTACGTAAAGGAGGAAGTGAGTGAGAGAGTGAGCATGTTTGCTTGTGTGTGAGGAAAGTGCGAGAAAGCATGTATGTGGGAGAGAGAGAGCATGTGTGCTTGTGTGTGGGGAAAGTGAGAGAGAGCGTGTGTGTGTGTGTATGAAAGGGAGCATGTGTGTGCACAACTACCCCAGTTACACTCTGCCTGCTAATCCATGACAATTTCAAGGTATCTGGAAATAAAAAGTTCCAAGGTATGGATAATGGGGAACTTTTTAAAATCCTTATTTTAATTATTGGATGTTTGATGTGTCTGTTTTGAAATATTTTATTGATGTTTGGAAGATTTTTATATGAGTTTTTAATTATTGAATATTGTTCATTAATTGTTTTGAATTAATCATTTTATTGGTATGGTTTTACTAATTTTGTTTTATGAGGAATGGTAATATTTCTGTCTTTTACATTGTTGCAGTGCATACGGAATTGGGCTTGTTGCAGTTTCCAGTTCAGTTTTTGTCTTTACATTTCTATTTGTACTGTATGGTCTCTTTATTCTGTATTTGAGAGTCTCTCTGTGTTTTGCATGTGCGACTGAAGTAAGTTATTCCATTAGTGAGTAGTTTCTATGTAGGATCTATAGCAGCTTGGTTTGTTCTGTTTTCCTAATAGGGGATGTATTACTATTTTATGCCAGGTATAATATTTCTAGAATTAACTTTTCATAGGTAGGGTTTTTGCTGTTTGAGTGCTGGCAGTTAGTGCTGTTTTTATATAGAAATTCTTTTCCTAGCGTGTAGCCAGATGGACTCAGGACCAATGAGTTATATGCCCCCCTTTAGCAGATGGAGACGGAGTCAGGTTTAAAAGCTGACATCACCTTAGATTTACCCCTGCAGTGACCCCAGCTCCCCAGTATCTTTCAGTCTCCTAGCAGATATGGACATGCTTTCCATTCACCAGCATTGGTGGTATAGCGGGATTGCAGTTCTCGTTAGAAGCGGAAAATTTATCTTTAAATTGGAAAAAGATTGAGCCCCGCTCTCCTGTGGTGATACCCTAAGGGCCCTCCCCCTGTTGGGAATTCCTGAGGCGATTTTTCAAGATCCCTCAGAGGTGTGCCTTGGTCCGGTAGCCTGTTCCCAGCGTGGCCTTTGCTGCTGAAGCAGCTGAAAGGCAGTGGGTGTAGGATGTCGAGCATGGCGGTGACGGCCAAAGCCCTCTCCCCCTCCCGCAGCCAGAGACTGTCTCTGTACTCAGCCGGTAAGCGCTGAGCCGAGGTAAGTAGAGAAGAAGATTCCTTCCGATTCAGACGTGGAAGGGCTTCAATAAGTCTTTCCTCCAGTCTCCTTGCTTGGCACGCCATACCAACAGCGTTCCCGATCCCATTGGGGCAAGGGAAGGGGGATTCCGAGCAGGTTGAGGGGCCCTCCGATGGGCTAGGCCCCACTTCAGGCTTGGTGGGCACTCCACGTGGCAGGCCACAGCGCTGCTATTTTGCACGCAGTTTTGTGCGTCGCCATTGCCCTCCAGAGACCGTCGGTAACTGTGGTGCAGGCTGGCTCTGCGCACGCGCTGTGCACCTGTGTGCCTACGTTCGCTTCTACTTGCGTGCTTTGGGACAGATCTGTGCGCAGTCTATTTCGGGCGCCAGTCGGCTGAGCGCATAGTTACCATTTAGCATGGCTCCGGCAGCAAAGAAGCACAAGCAACACACTTTGTGCTGCCTGCTATATTAGGGCTCCACAGTCTGACCTGGAGTCCTACCTATGCCAGCACTGTGAGGAGGACCAGGGAGGATTGGACTCCCAGAACTTTTCCACGCCAGGCTCCTCCCATTCATAAGAAGGGTCTGCCACAATCTTATTTGGTAGCACCCTGGATCTGAGTAATCCCAGGGCTGGGTCTACTTCGGGAGAGGGCGATTCAGCTGCACCTACCCCAGTTCCTCTGGAGTTAGGTATGGACCCAGTGGCGTTTTTCTTTGGTGGAATTTTTTCAAGGCCTTCAAGCCTTCATACCGACACAGTCTGTCTCTTCTGCCCCTGCCGGACCAAGCCCCTGCCGGACCAAACCCCAGTCAGGAAGGCCTTGCTCTCTCAGCCCTATCAGCAACCCTTGAGACATGCCTCGACTCAACACGGACCCAGACACCATGGACGATGAAGAGTATGTAGAGTCATTGGAGGATGGGGAAATCCCTCCAGGCTTGGAGCCATATCTGACCATGTTGTGGTTTTTCCATAGAGGTGAATTGCCAGCCCTGTTTTCCCAGACCCTGAAGACTCTGGGAGTTCCTAACACAGACCCTATGACTGAACCAAAGAAAAACCCCATCCTGGTGTCTCTAAGGAAAGCCTCTTGCTATTTTCCAATGCTGGAAGCCATCCAGGAGTTGATTGACCTGGAATGGGACTCCTCGGAAACCTGCTTTAAAGGAGGCTGGACATTGGAAGCTCTGTACCCCCTGCATCGGTTGGCCAGAGAATGCCTGCGTTTCCCCAAAGTGGACGCCCTGGTCTGCCCCATTTCGAAGCAAACTACTATCCCAGTGGAGGGAGGAGCAGCCTTAAAGGATGCACATGGTAGGCGGCTGGAGTCCATCCTTAAACAAGCATTTGACGCAACAGCAATGACGCTGCAGATTGCTTCCTGTTGTGCTCTCATGGCTTGCTTGTTCCTGCTTCTCTTGAGAGAGGCAGATAACTCTAGTGCTTTCAAGAGAGGCTATGGAGCCCGCCGCTGCCTTTTTAGTGGATGCGGGTTCTGACCTAGTCTGTACCTCAGCCAGAGGAGTGGTCTCAGTGGTGGCAGCCAGAAGACAGCTATGGCTGCGGAACTGGACAGCGGACGCGACCTCTAAGGCAGACCTTACAATTCAGTAGCAAATTGGAAAAGCTGACCAGTAAGTGGGGTGAATTTCCAGTGCCTCGGCTACTAGAAGATAAAAGAAGGTCACAGCACCCTTCGCCTATGAGGGGTCGGGCCAGGGGCTCCTAGTGCTTTTGGCCCTACAGGAACTTGTCATTTCAGACATATCGATCCTCAGGAAGGTCTCGATCCTTTCGGAGCCGACAACCAAATAGAGGGGCTGGTTTGGGTTCAGGTTCGGCCCGAACTCCCCAATGAGGTTTTGCTGACCCATCCACAGGAGGAGATAGGGGGTCAACTATCCCTCTTCTACCAGTGGCAAGTCGAGATCATGTCGGACAAATGGGTACTGGATATCATACGAGAAGGATACGTGCTGGAGTTTCGCAGCATCCCTTGGGACATGTTCATGATGTCTCTGTGCCACTCCCAGCAGAAGAAGCTGGCAGTGGAATCTACCTAAACATAGAAATGACGGCAGAAGAAGACCATCCAGTCTGCCCAGCAAGTTTTGCACTTTTTTTTTTTCTCCTCATACTTCTGTTAGTCTTGGCTCTTAGTAACCTTTTGGTTCTATTTCCCTTCCACCCCCACCATTAACGCAGAGAGCAGTGTTGGAACTGCATCTAAGTGAATATCTAGCTTAATTAGTCAGGGGTAGTAACCACCGCATACCCATGTCTATCCGCTTACCCAGACTATGTAATTCAGTCCTTGTTGGTGGTTGTCTGTATATAGATCCACTTTTCTTCATTCCTCCTGCCGTTGAAGCAGACAGTTATGCTGGATATGTATTGACCGTGACGTATCAGTCTTTCTCCCCTGCCATTGAAGCAGAGAGGTATGCTGGATATGTATTGAAAGTGAAGTATCAGGTTTATTTGGTTTGGGGTAGTAACCGCCGTAACAAGCAAGCTATTCCCCGCTTTTTTGTGAATGCAAATATTCTTTTCCACATTTCCTCTTGCCGTTGCAGCTTAGAGCAATGTTGGAGTCGCATTAACCGTGTGTATGTTTATTGAATAAGGGTATTATCTCCAGGCAGTAGCCGTCATTCCCATGAGCCACCACTCTTCATTCACATCCTCAGACTTTATGGATCCACAATGTTTATCCCACGCCCCTTTGAAGTCCTTCACAGTTCTGGTCTTCACCACTTCCTCCGGAAGGGCATTCCAGGCATCCACCACCCTCTCCGTGAAGAAATACTTCCTGACTTTGGTTCTGAGTCTTCCTCCCTGGAGTTTCAAATTGTGACCCCTGGTTCTGCTGATTTTTTTTTCCGACGGAAAAGGTTTGTCGTTGTCTTTGGATCATTAAAACCCTTCAAGTATCTGAAAGTCTGTATCATATCACCTCTGCTTCTCCTTTCTTCCAGGGTGTACATATTTAGATTCTTCAACCTCTCCTCATAAGTCATTTGATGAAGACCATCCACCTTTCTGGTCGCCCTTCTCTGGACTGCCTCCATCTTGTCTCTGTCTCTTTGGGGATACGGTCTCCAGAACTGAACACAGTACTCCAGGTGAGGCCTCACCAAGGACCTGTACAAGGGGATAATCACTTCCCTTTTCTTACTCGATATTCCTCTCTCTATGCAGCCCAGCATTCTTCTGGCTTTAGCTATCACCTTGTCACATTGTTTCACCGACTTCAGATCATTAGACACTATCACTCCAAGGTCTCTTTCCTGCTCCGTGCACATCAGCCTTCCACCCCCCCCCCCCCCAATCGAATACAGTTCATTCGAATTTCCACTCCCCATATGCATGACTCTGCACTTCTTGGCATTGAATCTCAGCTGCCATATCTTCGACTACTCTTCCAGCTTCCTTAAATACTGTCTCATTCTCTCCACTCCTTCCGGCATGTCGACTCTGTTGCAGATCTTAGTGTTGTCCACAAAAAGACAAACCTTACCTTCTATCCCGTCCGCAATGTCGCTCACAAAGATATTGAACAGGAACGGTCCCAACAGTGAGCCGTGCGGTACACCGCTTAAAACCGCTCTCTCTTCAGAGAGAGTTCCATTTACCATCACACATTGTCTTCTGACCGTCAACCAGTTTGCAATCCAGGCCACCACCTAGGCATTCACTCCTAAGCTTCTCATTTTATTCACCAGTCTCCTATGCGGGACTGTATCAAAAGCTTTGCTGAAATCCAAGTAGATGACATCGAGTGCTCTTCCTTGATCCAATTCCTTGGTTACCCAGTCAAAAAAGTCAATCAGGTTTGTCTGACAGGACCTTCCCCTGGTGAATCCATGCTGCCTGTGGTCCAGCAATTTTCCCGACTGTAGATATTTCACTATTCTCTCTTTCAACAGCGGCTCCATTATTTTTCCCACCACCGAAGTGAGGCTAACCGGTCTGTAGTTACCAGCCTCTTCTCTGTTCCCACTCTTGTGAAGCGGGACCACCACCGCTCTTCTCCAATCACTCGGCACCACTCCTGTTTCTAGGGATCTATTGAATAGGTCACACAGTGGACCCGCCAGCTCATCTCTGAGCTCCCTCAGTATCCTGGGATGAACCTTATCTGGCCCCATGGCTTTGTCCACTTTCAGTTTCTCCAGCTCTTCCCATATAAGGCTCCTCAATTTGAAGGTTATAATTCCAGTACCCGCATCCCAGGAAAATATGGGGTGCTATTCCATCTATTTCATTGTACCCAAGAAGGGGAGGGTTCCTTTTGCCCCATCCTGGACCTCAAGAGCGTCAACAATCATCTACAAGTAATTCATTTCCTCATGGAAACTCTATGCTCCGTCATAATGGCCATACAACCAGGGGCGTTCTTAACCTCCCTGGACCTCTGAGGCCTACCTCCACATTCCAATTCGACAAGACCACCAGTATCTCTTACACTTTGCATTGCTAGGCTGCCATTATCAGTTCCAGGCACTGCCCTTCAGCCTGGCCACCACCCCCAGAACATTTTCCAAAATTATGGTGGTCGTGGTGGCGGCACTGAGGAAAGAAGGAATCCAGGAGAATGGATGTTGTTGACCAGAGCCTTTCAGCTGCTGGTAGATCGCTGGAGCCTCCCATTCATCGACCTGCTGGCCTCATCTCACAATGCAAAGGTCTCCCGATTCTTCAGTCACAGAAGAGATCAGCGAGCCCTGGGGATTGACACCCTTAGTCAAGCCTGGCCAGAAGAGGTCCTGCTGTATGCCTTCCCTCCGTGGCCCCTGCTGGGCAAGGTAATTCGCAAGATCAAGTGCCACAGGGGACTAGTCCTTCTAGTGGCTCTGGATTGGCCGAGATGCCCTTGGTATGCAGACATGTAGAAGCTTCTGATGGAGACCCCCCTTAGCCTTCCTCCACACAGGGACCTGCTCCAACAAGGTCTGATCCTTCACAAGGACCCGACTTGGTTTTATCTTACAGTCTGGCTATTGAGAGGGCTTACCTGATGAAGCTTGAACATTTGGTGGCAGTCATTTCTACCTTGCTCCACACACACTGAAGTTCTCAACGTCCTTAGTATATGTGCGAATCTGGAGAATATTTGAAACCTGGTGCGAGGAATGTGAGGTTGCCCCTTGGACAATCAAAATCCCTGTCGTTCTGGAATTTTTACAGGACGGCTTGAATAAAGGGTTGTCCCTTAACTCCTTGAAGGTCCAGGTAGCGGCACTCTCCTGTTTCAGAGGCGAGATGAATGGAACCCGCCTGTTAGTGCATCCAGACTTGGCCCGTTTCCTAAAAGGGGTTAAACACCTTCGATCACCCTTACGGTGGCTGGTTCCCCTGTGGAATCTTAATCTAGTGTTGGATTTTTTAGCAGGGCCTTCCTTTCGGCTGCTGTGCAGTCTGTCCCTGCGCCTGTTAACACTGAATACTGTGTTCTTGGTGGCAATATGCTCGACTTGTCGCATCTCTGAACTACAGGCATTATCTCTCTGGATAAGTGCTACAGCTTCGCAGCGTTCCTTCCTTCTTGCCTAAGGTGGTCTCAGAGTTTCATTTGAATCAGTCCATTTCCTTACCGTCCCTAGATGGTCTCAAGGACACGGAAGACTACTGCTCCTCCGCCATTTAAACGTCACTAGGCTTTTAGTGCAATATCTGTAAATCTCAGAATCGATGCGCAAGACGGGACCGCTTGTTTGTTCTTCACGGTCGAAGGAAACAAGGCGAGGCAGCTTCATGAGCTATCATGGCTCACTGGATCAAGGAGGTGACCACAGGAGCTTTAACCTTTCAGGTTAAAGCTTATTCACCAGGGTCCAGGCAGTATCCTGGGCGGAAGCTAAGCTACTGACTCCCGTTGACATCTGCCAAGTGGCGACAGGGTCTTCCTTGCACACCTTCTTCAGGTTCTGTCACCTGGACTTTCGGGCCCGAGAGGATGCAGCCTTTGCAAGGGCAGTGCTAACCAGACCATGGATAGCCTCCCGCTCCATTCGGAAGTAGCTTTTGTACATCCCATTGGACCTGAGTCCATCTGGCTACATGCTAGGAAATGGAAAAATTACTTACCTGATAATTTCATTTTCCTTAGTGTAGACAGATGGGCTCAGCATCCCGCCCACGACTGCCCATGAATGGTGCCAAGGAATTGCCCATGAAGCAAATCTAGATTCCAAGAGGTTACGGGTAAGCTGTCACCCAATCCCTAGATCAGGGCATCTATATAATTTTGCTGGGATTCAGCGCTTATGTTTGGTTGAGTACAGTTACGGTTATCCGTTTTAATCAAGTTTTTCAATAGTATGTCCACTATGACTTTTAAAGAGATACTGGAGGGCTGAAGTCACTGCAGTGGTATATCTAAGGTGACATCAGCTTTGAAACCTGACTCCATCTGCTAGCAGGGGAGCATATAACCCATTGGTCCTGAGTCCATCTGTCTACACTAAGGAAAACTAAATTATTGGGTAAGTAATTTCTCCATTTTTACTTGTAGCTCTCTGAGGGTCATGCCCAAGAGTGCCTCAGGGATCTGTATTGGGACCCTTACTGTTCAATATATTTATAAATGATCTGGAAAGAAATACGACGAGTGAGATAATCAAATTTGCAGATGACACAAAATTGTTCAGAGTAGTTAAATCACAAGCAGATTGTGATAAATTGCAGGAAGACCTTGTGAGACTGGAAAATTGGGCATCCAAATGGCAGATGAAATTTAATGTGGATAAGTGCAAGGTGATGCATATAGGGAAAAATAACCCATGCTATAATTACACGATGTTGGGTTCCATATTAGGTGCTACAACCCAAGAAAGAGATCTAGGTGTCATAGTGGATAACACATTGAAATCGTCGGTTCAGTGTGCTGCGGCAGTCAAAAAAGCAAACAGAATGTTGGGAATTATTAGAAAAGGAATGATGAATAAAACGGAAAATGTCATAATGCCTCTGTATCGCTCCATGGTGAGACCGCACCTTGAATACTGTGTACAATTCTGGTCGCCGCATCTCAAAAAAGATATAATTGCGATGGAGAAGGTACAGAGAAGGGCTACCAAAATGATAACTGGAATGGAACAACTCCCCTATGAGGAAAGACTAAAGAGGTTAGGACTTTTCAGCTTGGAGAAGAGACGACTGAGGGGGGATATGATAGAGGTGTTTAAAATCATGAGAGGTCTAGAACGGGTAGATGTGAATCGGTTATTTACTCTTTCGGATAGTAGAAAGACTAGGGGACACTCCATGAAGTTAGCATGGGGCACATTTAAAACTAATCGGAGAAAGTTCTTTTTTACTCAACGCACAATTAAACTCTGGAATTTGTTGCCAGAGAATGTGGTTCGTGAAGTTAGTATAGCTGTGTTTAAAAAAGGATTGGATAAGTTCTTGGAGGAGAAGTCCATTACCTGCTATTAAGTTCACTTAGAGAATAGCCACTGCCATTAGCAATGGTTACATGGAATAGACTTAGTTTTTGGGTACTTGCCAGGTTCTTATGGCCTGGATTGGCCATTGTTGGAAACAGGATGCTGGGCTTGATGGACCCTTGGTCTGACCCAGTATGGCATTTTCTTATGTTCTTAAGACACATTACAGTAGGCCTAATACCATATAGGTTCAAGCGTCTCTTGCTTTTTTGCAGGATTTTCTGGTTGGCACCTCAGCAGTGCATGTAAATATAATATACATATTCAGGCCAATACAGTAAAAAATGCGGGAGAGCGGGTGCTCCGCATTGAGTGCCTGCTCTCCCGACACGCGCCTAGGCACCTCTCCTGGGTGTGCGATTCTGTATTTAAATTAGGTGGGCACTAATAAGGAGGCGTTAGGGACAGTAGTGTGTCTCTAGCACCTCCTTATTAGTGGTAGTGATGGCTGTCAACGAATCCGGCAACCAATGCTCAGTTTTACCAGCGTTGGTTTTCGAACTCACTGACAGCCATGGGTTAGGAAAACAGATGTGGATAAAATTGATTTTTGCTAACCGCAGACGGGCGGACAGATTTTTTTTTTTTAACTTTTTATTTTTTTTATGTTTTGGTTCCTCAGACTTAATATCATTAGGATATTAAGTTGGAGGGTTACAGAAAAGCAGTATTTTCTGTTTTCTGTACACTTTTCTGGGTTGCTCAGAATTTAATGCCTGCCCTTGGGATGCACTGATTTTTTGCATGGGGGGTAATAACTGATAGCCTCATCTACATGGCATTTACATGTGATGAGCGCTATTAGTTATGCACTTGTTTGGACATGCATTTTCAATGCGCTAATTCCATTATTGTATTGGGAGTTATTCTAGCGCATCAAGTTGTGCGCTATGAGCGCACTATATTGCATCAGCCCCAGAATGAGTCCCATCCAGTGCTCAGTGCTGAAAAAACAGAGGATGGAAGAACTCAGAGGAGGAAGCTCAGGAGGGAGAAGTTAAGGAGGTGCTGTGTACTCTGTGTGTGCCACAGGTGTAACATGGGGACAAGATGGGGTGAAATTTAAATTTGGAAATTACCTGAGCAAGGAAGGGCATTTTTGCTCCTGGGTTGGGAGGTTGGTACAGGCAACGAGGTTGGCTAGCATGGTTAAAACTGGCTGAGTGGTAGGGCAGTGCTCTTCGGGAGCCATCCTGTTAGTGGCAGCATTCCTGCTGAGTCCTAGGGTGGTAGGAGGGGCCAGCAATTTAATGCAGCGTTGGGCTGCTAGATTGAGGGGCGTTATTGTGCTGCTGGGAAACAAGGTTCACAGATGCGGGATATTTGTATTTTATTTTCCCATGGTGCTGCAGGACTGTGAAAGAGGGAGAAGCTGTCAGGGAGATGTGCTGCTCCTGCCACTTCTGGGATAACAGTGCTAGCATAGGGGAAGAGCCCGCTTTGCTGCGGTTTGGTTGAGAGCGGCAGCAGCACTGCCTTAAACTACAGCCCAGAGACAGTGTTCAGCCCGCCAAATGCTTTCTCTTCTGGGCCGTATCTGACCCGCTGACCAACTTTCCCCAGTCTGCCCAATGCTTTTTTTTTTTCACCACTCCCTATTGAAGATGCACAAGTGTGCTGCCGCCAGCATTCCTCCGGTGGTTATGTACACTGCATGCCGCACATTCAGACTTGCTAGTAAGGAAGACAGGAGGATTGGCTAGAGCATGTTCCACTCTGCCCAAAGTGTTTAAAACTTGTGGGCCGGCACTTCATGCTGCTGATCGTGTGAGATCTGCAATGGGAAATGCTAATCTAATCACGGTGCCAGCTTAATTGTGGCAGAGTGGAACCAGAGTAATGGAACGTCCTTTCATTACTCCAGTATCTAAGGAGTAAATGGGGGGAGAGAGAGATGACTGGGGCAGGGGTGGGTGGCTTCCTCTCCCCCCCCCCCCCCCCCCCCCCCCCCGTTCTTAATATCCATCCCTCTCCTTTTGCCTTGCCAGCATTTGAAATCTCTGGGAGGGCTGGACGCTATGAACCCACAAGCTGAACAAATTCTCAGGACCTGCTCACTCCCCTACCCTTTCTGCGATTTGAAATATTCTATGTGGCCATTCTCATGAAAAGTTTGGGGGATCACTGCTATATTATGCGTCTTCCCTCCCTCTACCATGATAGCATTTCAACCTGGCTGACTTTAAATTGGCTAAGATAAAGTACTAAGTTCATTGTTCAAAACATTAGTGATAACGATCTTATTTAGAAATTTTGGCCAAAAAAGAATATAGGTGTATTTAACAATTACAGAACTAAAGGCTATGTATTTTATCAAGATGCATATAAAATAAACTCATCTATAAAGCTTCACACCCTCACACTTGGTGTTAGCTATACAGAAACAGTAGAGACAAAAACATTATTGTCTTCATGTAAACTGAGATGTGACATGGTAAGGGGGTTTGGAGAGAAATGAGTACTTCACCTCTAGGTTAATGTATTATTAGTGCTTGCTGCACCCTTGAAGAGTTCTGGAGATACTGGCCTTGCTTGTTTTTCAATGCCCAGAAGCAAATTCCTACAGAAAGAAACTGTATGCATTTGGCAGAAAAGTTCAGGGTTTGGTTATTACAAGGACAGGTAAAGCACAAAGGTGTGGTTTTATTCATGTTATAACTTGAAAATGATGCATCACTGTCATTGTCTCACTATTTGGAAGAGTAATGTTGAGTAGCATATATGGGCCTTGTTCAATAAAGATTTGTTTCTATAGGCCCGAAATGGGAGAAGTCCTTTTTGAATACAGCATATAAAATCAGTTAAAAATACCATGGAGTCCTTTGATTCTAAGAGCATTTGAACTGCCACAAACCATGGTACTAGAAAGTTTCAAGTGTATATTTATAGAACAAATAAGAAAAAAAAATTGCTGAGCAATTCGTATAAGTGCTTTTTTTCATGCAGTTTAATGAGACAATGTAATTTTAAAAAAAGATGGGCTAGATATATAAGTTTTCTGGGAAAAGATGTAGATATACCTATCCCGAAATTTTGGTTACTGTAGGTTATATAGTTCAGGAGATGATGTGTGTACAAAGACAAACAAAGCAAATACATGAGCTTTTGTAATTTTTTTTTTTTTTTAAAGGAAAACATTAAAAAGGACAACTTGTCACTCTATGTAATCTGACTTTTCATGTTTTTTTAGTACTGGAAATTAGCAGTCTGGACAGCCTCTTAGATGAAATCCTATTTAAAAAAACAAACCAAAAAACCAAAACTGTGCTGTAATCTTTTAAGAGAATCCAATTATGTAGTTTATCTCAAGCAATCCAGACGTGTTTAAATAAATATACCAGCACCTTACTAGTCTTTTTGATATCTCAGTCCAGCTTTGATATTTTTATTTTCTTCAAAGTATGCAAAATATTACTGCACACAAAAGGGGAATGTGGACAAAATGTGTGTGAAATTTAAAATCTGCTTTTATTAAGATAAAGGGATCTGTAACAGCAAGCTGCGGAAGAATCCCAAACCTTTTCTGAAGTGGAGGCCCCTGGTTTTTGTAAACACTATGTGGCCAATAATCGCATTATCGCATTTTCTAGGGCAGGCAAGCGTTTTTGGTTTTGGTTTTTTTTTTTTAAAGGGGAACTCTCTGCGATGTCTTCCTTTTTTTGAAAACCGGGGCTGGTGTGCACACCACGCCGACGAAGTGCCCTGGGGACTTTTGCACATGAATAGAAGCAGGTGAAAAGGTGCGTGCGCCCAAAACTGTGCACGGGATTTCAGAATAAAACCACCACGCGCACTCTCTCTTCCCCGAACTAATTCATTCCACATTTTAATATGGGTAAAACTGTAGCCTACATGTGGTGGTAGAGAGGCAATATTCAGAGTTCGTATGGAGGTAAACACCCTTTTGAATATTGCTCTGTCATGTTTTTTAAAATAGTTTAGATGGAATGCAATTGAATTATTATTAGAACCAAACAACAACAGTCCTAGGAAGCTGCTTTTCTCTCTGATTAACTATAAAAAGCAAGCGAAAACTCACAGAAGTGAATAAAAAAAAAATGCCCAATGCTGACTTCTCTCCTGGAGTTTGTCACTGACTCTTTCTCTCTTTCCCCAAGGAGATTTGGAAGGGATTTTCGTGCCCATCCTAATTGCCCTCTCTCCTCCTTCTGGAGCCTGGAGAGGGAGGATGGGGGGGGGGGGGGGGGGGGGTGGTGGTGGTGGTGGTCTTGATGTCCATGGTGACTGCTCTTTCTTCTCCTGGGGGAAAGGGAGTGGATTCCTGGAACCAGATTGATCCTTTCTCAGAGCCCGGGATCTGAAAAGGGGATTTCCCTAGGCCTGAATGGATTTCTCTGTGGGCCCATGGAGTGGACCTGCCAGTCCCACATTGACTGAACCTGGGGAGGGAATCCTGACTCAATCCTGAATGCTTTTCCTCCTTGGGCCCAGTGAGCAGACCACCCCAACCCTCGCTGACCCAGCCATACAGGAGCCTGAATGCACTGTGTGGTCGTTTTTAAAGCTGCTGCTGCTGTAAGAACTGCCGTCCAGATCTCTCTGTCTTCTTTCTTAAGACTGTCATCTTTTTAAAAGAAAACAGTATTTTCTGGCAAATCAATAGCTTTTACTCTTTCAAAAGGCTTCTTGGTCTCGGGTAGGACAACATGATGGATGCCGAGGCAGAGCCCACAGAAACGGGACAAGTTTATTAGATACATGTTTTGGTAACCATAATTGAAGGATAAATGTACTGTCATTTGGTTTTATGGCTTGGCAACAGCTTCTGTGCTAAGAATGCAAGAAATCTGGAGTATGAACGCAGATGGGTGTGTGGGAGGACTGGTGGGGATGGGTGGCAGCAATGGGAGTGAAGTGGAGGACTATGAAGGGTGAAGGCTATGCCGTTGTACCTCCGTGTCATGAAGCATGTTGAAATTTTAGAGAGTACACATTTGGGAGTGTTGTGTTAACATGTAGTAATACCCTTTGGAAGTAAAAGCAATACCTTTTTTTTTTTTGTTTAAAAGAATATATTACCTCTAAATAATATTGATGTGCAATTATGGGGGGAGATATTTCACAGCTGAAATGCCAGATCAACTTTTTTTTTTTTTCCCCCTTCTAAGCATTATGCTGCATGTGATCTATGAGTTTAATCTGCCGTCTACGTTAGCACAGCTGCACATCAGCGGGTGGCTTGTGCAAAGGTTACTAGGGATTCGAGTCCTGAACTTGCTGGGAAATGTTCCACTCCGCATGAGGAGCCGTCATTCCAGTGTAAGCAGCTGTGGTGGAATGCGTGAGAGGGAACACAGTCTCAGATTTGGAAGGCCTAGATACGTCAGACATGGGGAAAAGAAAGCACGACTTTGCATCCCCCCTCCCTCCCTCCATCTCTGTGGCAGAGCTGCTTGGCCCCTCCCCTTCTCACTGTGCCAGAAAAAAGAGCTGTGGATGTCCCAGAAGAAACAAAGGGCTTTTGTGATTGATTTAACAGTAAACAGTGGCACATGGCAAAATAGAGACCTCACTGTAAGAGTCCTTTTGAAACGGGTGGTGGGTTTGTGAGTGTTTCTGGCCTTAGATTAAGCATTGCCAAAGAGCCCCTGGTTTTCCTCAGAAAGCTAATACTATGGACGCAGGATTCAAGGTAAGCTTAGAGAAGTCTATAAGGGAGCATTCCTGTTTTTCTAACCATAAGAGCTTTACAGTTCAGAAGTGGCAGGTGCTTCCCCACTCTTCCTCTGGCCAAGTTGTGATCTCTGTTCCCTTCCTTTAATGCCCTTTCATAGCGGTGCTGCTCACAAAGAAGGACTTTTAGATAATCCAGTTGCCAGCAAAATCACTAAGATTCATGCTTGTTGAGATTTCGCTTCCTTCCCAAGGAGATGCTCACACGTCTGTTCTGTGTTTGAAAGTTTTTGAAAGCGCTTTGTAGCTTACACGCCCACAATACGAATGGTAGTGAAGGATGGTTCTGCCGCTTAACAGAACAGGGAAAGTAGAAGTAATGATGAAAGGTGGCCACAAACAAATGAAGGATGAAAAAGTGGCCACAAACAAATATTTAAAAACAAAACAGGTGTGTCTGGCTTCAGTAAAAGATATAAATAAAAAATCTGAAATTAGAACCCTAAATAAATTCTTATTAAAAAAAACAAAAGACAAACGGCATATCTAAGAAATGGGCTAGATGATATTTATGAGGATTAGAGCCAATACGACTGCTTTAATCAGATGTGACAAGTTTGTTGGTCCAGTCAGATGATATTCGACTAGAACTTGCAGACATTTATGATTGGTGAGAAACAATAGAGAATTATTGTCATTACTGCATCGATCATACCTAGCAAAACTGAGTTTTCATGGTCCAAAGTTCTTGGCAGAGATGGTCTTTATAAATGCAGGATTGCTGTTTTAAACTGTACATGCAAGGATATAAAGTTAGCATACTTACATTTTCTTTTGGCTTTTAGGGATTTGCTGGACACTTTAGGAGAGAGGAGGGTCTCCCAAACCCATCCCTCTGATTTTCATAATCCTAAACCATACTGTGCATGTTGAGCTGCTGACAGCACAGTATGGTTAAGGATTATGAAAATCAGAGGGATGTGTTTTGCAAGGCTTGTCAGCCAACGGTAGGAATTACTGGCAGAATCTGTTTCTGTTGCTGGCAACTGTGGGTTTTCACAGCTCATTCGAAATCACCGTGCTGCCGGGGCTACCTGCAGCAGAAGGAAGTTGGGACCTAACAGCTCAGTGCCTCCAATAGGGACTAAGCCTTGCAAAGGTTAAAAATTCATGGTTTTCTTAAGTCTTAAATATGGTGCATTTATCACCTTCTCACCATTGTTCTGGTAACATTTACAAATCTCTCATTGTGTCCTTATCAAAAGTGATTGACGAATGTGTAGCAAAATTCACAAATTCATAGGAATCTGACAGGAGCCACAGTGTGAGTGCTTCTGCCTTGCCCCCCCCCTCTCCCCCCCCCCCCCCCCAAAACTTGGAACATTAAAAAAAAATACTTTTTAACTCAGTAGAATAATAATTCCATTTCTAATGAGCTCTACTCATTAGAGGGTTGCTTTTCTTCTCCAAAGGAACATATTTTTTCCAAGTTAAATAAATCACCATTTAAAAAAAAAAGCTTTTCTAGTTGTTCGGGTGGGTGCTTTTGCATGCTCGGAGGAGACCTGTGGAATGTGCGCACACCTGCTTGTCTTCAGGGTGTGTATGTAGTACTGCTAGAAGTGCACTGCAAGGCCTTTGAAAACTGAGCTCTAGAGCCTCTGATCTGCTCACCAAAGTATGCAAAGATACATGTTAGTGTGCTGCAAGGATAGGCACCAGTGTTTCATGGCACTGTACATCCTTAGAAAGCTGGAATTTAAAATTATATTTAAAAAAAAAGTATCTCCATAGTTTGGAATAGTGTGGGCAAGGTATTCAGAGTTTTTTCTGCCGTTTCTCGACTAAGGTGCCTTATGGAGCTGTTGGGGGCAGCTGAAGGAGAGCACATTAAGTTAAGACTTAGTGGGGATTGCTCATGCTTGGAAATGAATTCTGCGTTCCTGCTGTGCTCTATTACCATACTATAGAAATGAGTTACCTGTGTTTAAATTCTTACCCACTAAGGGTGAAATTACTTAAAATTCATAAACAAGTCAAGGCCTGGTTATTTATGCAGACCTTGCTGTGATATTAGCTGGTCATGTATTGTGTTGAGAGAAGTTTATTGAATCTGCCTTAGAATAAAAAAAAACGTTAATTTTCAGGGTTATGAATGGGTAGATCAATTTTAAATAGTCATTAGGAGGGAAAATAATTTTATTATGTGTTACTTGTTGTTTTTTTTTTTTTTGTAAGTATTGCATTTTGATTATTTTATTTATTGTACTCCTCCATCATAGGAATCTAAAGGGTGGAAAATCCAAATATGCTTAAAAAGTACAATAACATCATGCACACATGAAGGAAAAAAAATCAACATAACTTAAACCAGCACCTAAATCTGGCTTGAAACTATAGAGGTAAACAATTTTATAACATAGCACTTCCTTCCTATCAGACTCCAAACGTGTGCTGAGCAAAATCATAACAACATAAACTTATAAAGAGCCTGAAATATACCTAGCCTTTTTCAAGATTTTATATTAGAGGATTGGTCACATGCTTGGTTGCTAAGTTTCAATGCCAAAAAAGTGGAAGGTCATGCGTTTGTGGTGCAGAAATCCAAGGAAGCAGTACACAGTGGTGGGTGAGATACTGATGTCCACCAAGCAGGAAAAATACCCCTGTGTTGATCATATGTGAGGATGTCAAGGTAGCATAACAGTGTGACAAAGCAGTGGCCAGAGGAATGCTGAGGTGCATAGGGAGTGGAATAACTAGTAGGAAAAGGAAGTGATGCTGCTGCTATATAGGTCATTGGTGAGTCTTCAGCTGCAGTATTATCTGGTTCTGGAGGCCATAAAGTATATAGACAGTCTAGAGAAGGGCTAGCAAAATGGTGTGGGGTCTGCATGAAATGCCCTGTGAGATGAGACAAGGACCTAAGTATGCATACTCTGGAGGAGGGAAGAGTGAGGGGAGATATGACAGAGAGATTCAGATATCTTAAAGATATAAATAATGTTCTAGAACAAGAGGCCATTATATAAAGTTCCAAGTGGGTAGACTCAGGAGTAACAATGGAAAATAGTTCTTTACAGAAAGGGCTGTGGATTAATAGAATGGCTTTCCAGTGGAGGTGGTGGAGGCAAAAACAATTACACCTGGGATATGCAGAGAGGATGCCTAGTTATGAAGGAAAAGCCAGAAATGAACACACAGCAGTTTAACACACTCCTTAAAATGCCTTAGCCATAGTCTTATACTAGTAAGAAAAGTCATTGAGTTTGACCCCCTTATGATCTTGGCTCCAGAAGTGAGGGTTTAGATTAGCTGGCACCACAATTCTTTGTAACTTAAATTTTTTTTCTCCAAATACATCATAAGAAAAGAACTGGATTATGAAATTTATGGCCTGAATTTTTGGAAGCAGACATTAAGTGTTTAACAGTGTTTCTCACAGGACAGCAGGATGTTAGTCCTCACACATGGGTGACATCACAGGATGGAGCCCAATCTCGGAACACTTTTGTCAAAGTTTCTAGAACTTTGACTGGCACCTACTGAGCATGCCCAGCAAGGCACTAAACCTGCAGCCAGCAGGGGTCCCTCCCTTCAGTCTTCTTTTTTCCATGCAGCAGTAGCCACGTGGGTTAAGGAGCTCCACAGAGATTCCTGACAGAAATTTTCCTCACGGAATTACTAAAAACTTTCATACCCCACAGGGGTCCCTCCTTTGAATTTTTGACTCCGCGGTACTCCGGTAAGTTTTTTACCTGTTTTCGGTCGATTCCCGTCAAGTTTGGCCCTACTGGCCGTCGACCGTACCGCGGCTCAATTTTTTCAAAGGCCATGGCGTCGGGGTTCCGTCGGTGCCCAGACTGTACTCGCACCATGTCCATAACAGACAATCATAAAGTCTGTGTAATGTGTCGTGGGTGTGAGCATGATGTCTTGACCTGCACCAAATGTGCCTTAATGACACCAAAAGGTCACAAGGCCAGAATGGAGAAAATGGAACTTCTCTTCCATTCTCAAACCCCAACGCTGTCTATTGCATTGACTTCGTCTGAACCGGCACCGTCCACTTCGCGCGAGTATCGGCCACCGGCTAGTGACCGCCCGGCATCGATGACTTCTCGGCCTTCGACTTCCTCTACCCCCCCTCAGGACCGAGGGGATCGTAGAGAGAAACATTGGCATCGACACCGGAAATCTCGGACCATCGAGGAAGGAAAATCATCGACCTCGCCATCGTCCGAGCCGCCATCAAAAAAACCACGTCCAGAAAAGGCATCGACTCTTTCTGCGACCGGGTCACCGAGGCAACCCTCACCTGGACGGGTATCGGGAGCCGCGACTCCGCCTTTAACGGTGGTCCTTCCGGCTATGCCTCTGCCTCCTTCTTCCCTTCCGGAGCCGGGGCTGCTTGCTCCAGGTCTCCATGAAGAACTGGACCGGATGGTCCAGGAGGCCATCGATAAGGCGATGCACAGACTCCGAGTTCCCCCGGCGCCAATATTGGTGCCGGCCGCGGAACCAACCATCGATCCCATTCCGGCAGCATTGGCACCGCTGCTGTCGAAGATGGATGCGCTTATAGCCGCTTTTCCACCGATGGATCCTGGGTCACCAATGGCTCCGGTGCCTTCCCTGCTTACCCTGTCATCGGGTGGAGAAACACCGTTCCGCATTCCTCCATCGGGAGTTTTGCCGATGCCTCAACCATCGATGCCGATGCGTCCATTGGCGCCAACAATCCATCCATCGATGCCTTCAATGCCTGCACCAATGCCCTTGATGCCTTCAGAGCCTAGACCAGGATCTTCAGGAATTCCATCGACCTGTCTTTCTCAGGTTCCTAGGGGGACAGGTGCTGATCCCTATGATACCTGGACTGATTCATCTCCAGACACCGATGACTTGCCATCGCCACCTTCTCCTACTGAAAGCAGGAAGCATTCTCCTCCAGAGGACCTATCCTTCATAAATTTTGTGAAGGAAATGTCTGAATTGGTTCCCTTCCAATTGCAGACTGAACAAGATGACAGGCATCAAATGATGGAGCTGTTACAATTCCTGGATGCTCCCAAGGAAATAACCTCCATCCCTATTCACCAGGTTCTTTTGGATCTCTTCAAAAAGAACTGGGAACACCCTGGTTCTGTTGCTCCAGTCAACAGAAAAGCTGATACCACTTATTTGGTCCAGGCAGCCCCAGGATTCCAGAAACCTCAGCTGGATCACCAATCTGTGGTTTTAGAATCTGCCCAAAAGAGGGCAAAAAGATCAAAACCCCGCTCTTTCTTTCCCCCAGTTAAGGAACAGAAATTCCTGGATGCCATTGGCTGGCATGTCTTCCAGGGATCAATGCTCTTACCAGCTGTATATGACCCAGTACAGCAGGGTCTTATTCAAGCAGATACAGGACTTTGCAGAGTCCCTGCCTCAGAAATTCCAGGAACAGCTTCAAACCCTGGTACACAAGGGTTTTGAGGCAAGGAAGCATGAAATAAGATCCTCTTATGATATCTTCGACACTGCTTCCAGGGTGTCTGCAACTGCTATTTCAGCAAGAAGATGGGCCTGGCTTAAGTCTTCGGACTTGCGCCCTGAGGTACACGACAGATTATCGGATCTGCCCTGCATAGGAGACAATCTGTTTGGCGAACAGATTCAGCGGACGGTGGCGGAACTCAAGGAGCATCATGAGACCCTTCGCCAGCTCTCTCTGATGCCCTCTGAGTAATCCTCCAAACAGCCATTCAGGAAGGATACTAAAAAGTCACTCTTCCGTCCAAAGAAGTCCTATCCACCACCGTCTAGAACTCGTTCCACGAGACCTTTCCAAAAGGCCCAGTCTCGTCAACCTCGTAAACAAAAGCCCCAAGCAGCTCCTCAGCCGGGCCCTGCTTCCGGCTTTTGACTCCTGCATAGAGAGCAGCAGCCAGTTTCCACTGCCTCAGATACCAGTGGGAGGTCAATTGTACCATTTCAACAACAGGTGGCACACAATCACCTCAGACCAGTGGGTCCTAGCCATAATCTCTCAGGGTTATCACCTGAACTTTCTCTCCATCCCACCGGACTCCCCACCTCTACCGACGTGGAGAACATCCGACCACTCACTACTCCTGGAGCAGGAGGTCTCCCTCCTCCAGTCCAGAGCCATAGAGCCAGTGCCCTACTCCCACCAAGGCCTAGGATTCTATTCCCGTACTTTCTAAACCCCAAACAATCAGGCGGCGTTCGTCCAATTCTGGACCCACGTGCCCTCAACAAGAACCTCCACTGAGAAAAGTTCATGATGGTAACCTTGGGTTCCCTCCTGCCTCTTCTGCAAAAAGGAGACTGGCTCTGCTCTCTCGATCTCCGAGACGCGTACACACACATTGCGATAACTCCATCTCATCGCAGGTTCCTGAGATTTCTGGTAGGCCCCAAGCACTATCAGTAACGAGTGCTACCATTCACCCTGGCATCTGCACCACGAGTCTTCACCAAGTGCCTCATAGTAGTAGCAGCCTTCCTCAGGACTCAAGGTGTTCACATCTACCCCTATCTAGATGATTGGTTGATCAGGGCTCCCACTCAGCAAGCTGCTCTGCCGTCCCTACGTCTTATTTTATACACTCTGATTTCGCTAGGATTTCTCGTCAACTACGCGAAATCCTGCTTAGTCGCATCTCAAACTTTATCATTCATAGGGGCAGACTTGGACACCTTGCAGGCAAAGGCATTTCTGCCTTGATAGCGAGCTCTCACTCTCATCTTTCTCGCACACCAGCTACAGTCTCAGCACCGCACGACTGCACACCACATCCTCATCCTACTGGGACACATGGCGTCCTCAGTACAGGTTACCCTAATGGCCTGCTTGGCCATGAGAGTCATGCAGTGGACTCTAAGGTCACAATGGACTCAGTCCGTCCAATCTCTATCGACCACTGTCCACATCACTGACTCACTTAGTCAGTCTCTAGCCTGGTGGCAAAATCAGATCAATCTCCTCCAAGGCCTGCCCTTACAGGCTCCAGACCCTCAAATAATTCTCACCACCGATACTTCCAACCTCGGCTGGGGAGCCCATGTCGCAGATTTGCAGACACAAGGAACTTGGTCTCCAGAGGAAGCCAAACACCAAATCAATTTCCTGGAGCTGTGAGCAATCAGATATGCTCTCAGGGTGTTTCACTCAGAACAACAGGTGCCTACGCCACCCCAATCTTCAAGCTTTGTCCCTGATGGCCTGGATGTTGAAAGGTTAATTCTTCAGCCACTTAACCTTTCGGAGCCAGTTTCCCATGTCCTGATTGCTTCACGGAAGCCTTCCACGAGAAAGTCTTATCTCTACAAATGGAACAGGTTTATGTCATGGTGTTCTTCTCAATCCCTTGATTCCTTTACCAGTTCCACCACGAAGTTTCTAGACTATCTATGGCACTTGTCAGAGTCAGGTCTAAAAACTTCCTCCATCAGAATGCATGTCAGTGTGGTGGCCACCTTCCATAAAGATGTTGGGGAGGTTCCTATTTCGGTACAACCCCTCGTAACACGTTTTCTGAAAGGCTTGCTTCACCTTAAGCCTCCACTGCGTCATCCGGCCCCTTCTTGGGACCTCAATCTGGTTTTGGGTCGGCTCATGAAACCACCATTCGAGCCTCTCCAATCCTGTGATCTTTGCTTTCTCACATGGAAAGTTATTTTTCTATTGGCAATATCATCTGCTTGCAGAGTTAGTGAGTTACAGGCCCTAGTTACCTGTCCACCTTACACTAAACGTCTGCAGGACCGGGCAGTACTCCGCACTCACCCTAAGTTCTTACCTAAGGTTGTTTCGGAGTTTCACATTAATCAATCCATTATACTACCTACCTTCTTTCCCAGGCCCCACTGCAATCCAGGAGAACAGGCTCTGCATACTCTTGACTGCAAACGGGCTCTAGCCTTCTATTTAGACCGTACAGCTGACCCCACAGGAAAAGCACTCAATTGTTTGTCTCTTTCCATTCTATCAAATTGGGGCAGCCTGTGGGTAAGCAGACTTTCTCCTCCTGGTTAGCGGACTGCATATCTTTTTGCTATCAGCAAGCAGGCATTCCACTTCAAGACCGTGTTAAAGCACACTCTGTGAGAGCCATGGCGACTTCAGTAGCACACCTACGCTTGGTGCCACTTCCTGACATTTGCAGTGCTGCTACCTGGAGTTCTCTCCATACCTTTAGAGCCCATTATTGCTTAGACAAGGCCGGAAGACAAGATTCCATCTTCGGCCAGTCTGTCTTGCGCAACCTTTTCGCAACTTGATGTACAACACCTTTCCACCTGCCCGTTAGGGTTCAGGATGCCCTCTACCAAATTTCACCCCAGTCCTTGTGCCTATTGCACATCTTGGGTACATTTGGTGCATTTCTCGGAAATCCTCAGCTCGGTACTCACCCATATGTGAGGACTACCATCCTGTTTGTCCTGTGAGAAAGCAAATGTTGCTTACCTGTAACAGGTGTTCTCACAGGACAGCAGGATGTTAGTCCTCACGAAACCTGCCTGCCACCCCGTGGTGTTGGGTTCTTTACGTTTTCTTATTTTATTTTTTGGCACTTCCTGTAGCTTTAAAAATACTGAATGGGGGACCCCTGCTGGCCGCAGGGTTGGTGCCATGCTGGGCATGCCCAGTAGGGGCCAGTCAAAGTTCTAGAAACTTTGACAAAAGTGTTCCGTGATTGGGCTCCATCCTGTGATGTCACCCATATGTGAGGACTAACATCCTGCTGTCCTGTGAGAACACCTGTTACAGGTAAGCAACATTTGCTTTATTGAAGGCTGATTCTGAGAGCAAGATCAGCTTTTGTGCTATCTCTCAGTAGTTATGCTTTGTATATTTTGCCTCTCTCCAGGGCCAGTGCGTCCCAATAGGCGAACTAGGCGGTTACCTAGGGTGCCAGCCATTAGAGGGCAGCAGAGGAGCCATATGGGGCCGCGAGCGGAGCCCATCCCACTATGGCCGAAGGGAGTAGAGACTTGGGGGGCTACGAGCAGCACCCATCCTGCTTGCGGACGAGAGAAGTAGAGTCTCGGCAGGCCACAAGCGGCGCTTCTGTGTGTGTATGTGTGAGGGATTGTGTGTGTGTGAGAGAGAGGGGAGGGAACCTGAGTAAGGGTGTATGTGTGAATGAGACAAGGAACCTAAATGTGTGTAAGAGAGGGGGGCCTGAGTGAATGAGGTCAGGGGCAAGTCAGAAGTTTGCCCTAGGGTTCCTAATACCCTTGCACCAGCCCTGCTTCTCTGAGCCCAATCAGCTTTCTTTTCTTTCCTGCTTAGTTCTAGACAACAAGGCCTCAATAACCACATAGTAATTTGTTCGTCCAGAAATACTTTTTTTCTACCTTTGTTGCATTGTAGGTTAAATCTGTACAGCCAAATGGTCTCTTGCTCCTTCCTGCCCCACATCTCTCCCAAGAAATAGAGGCTGCTTACCTTTGTTCTTGTATTTGCCTTTTCTTGTCTGCACTAAAAGCATGTGCCTCAGAGCTATAGCCTGTCTACAAGCAAATGCCACACTGTCATGGCTTTGACACCTGCTTTCCTGAGGAATGTTGGTTTCACACCAAGTTTTAAAAGCCTGGAGAAGGGAGGGGGAGAGGAGAGTGGAAAGAGTGGGTGGTGAAAAAAATCATTTGTGGCAAAACAGGTCAAAGGAGAAGGGAGTCCCAGCTAAAGCAGCAGCTTCTGTGTGGCTTAAGAGCACACTTGTGCTAGGTTTTAGAGAGGGATCCATGGACTGTACGGAGTTAAAACTGAGGGTGCACATGAAGGCTCCTGGTGACATAGCCCAAACACCAACAGATGCTAGTTCTAATTAAGCTAATATGGAAGCCCAGAGGATCCGACCCTCCTCCCCCCACTATTACAACAGAGGGAAAGTGTCTATGAGGAGGAGGTTACTGCAGGTGTGAAGCAGCTGGGACTGCTGGAGGCATTTACCCATCCCCCTCAACTTCCTTAATTGACAGTGAATTTTAGCAGTGAGAACTGCACAAAACAACATTGATCTTGTTGCATTTTATTCTAGCACACGCATGCTAAATATTTTTACTGCAAAACTATTCTCACCTTTGTATGGTTTATTGCATGATGTGCACAACCTGAAACATGTGAAAACAGCCTTCATTTAATAGTAAAATCAGATTATACAGATGAGGAGAAAAGACTGTCCCTAGTAAATCTGTATTTACATTCTCATTTTCCTTTGTTGCATGGTGATGCCAAACCTGCCTCTTTTTAATCAAATGAGGAGCCAAGCCACCTCACTTTGGAGGCAGGGGGAGGCCACAACCAGTGAGGGGGCAGGCTGGCAAGAACAATTTAAAGCAGTGTCGGCCCGCCCAACCAGCCTCTTCTTTGGGTGTTTTCTAGCTGGTGAGATCTGCTGCTGCTGCACCCTGCCCTGCGACCTGCAGCCACTCATGTTTACTGGGAGGCGGGGGGGGGGGGCTGCAAAAAAGGGAAACTGTTCCTAACCCCTTTTTTCGATCCCCAGTGCGCGCGAGCGCCATGCTTTTGAGGCCTGTGGTCTCCTCGGCAATGAGCTCTTTGGTGGAGCAGGTCATCCGGTGGTGGCGGGGTCTCGCCATCATGCACAGTGTGGGAGACTTGGCGAGGCAAGGATGCTTATCATGTGCCTGCACGCGTGTAACTGATGTGCGGGACCTCCCCCCCCCCCCCCCGACACATGTTCAGCCCACAGGTGCCGCACACCCTATAGACCCTGGCGATGAGCTCTCCCCGATTTGTTTTTCTCCTATGTTTGGATGGGCCTTGTTGTGCATGGTGGACACAGGCCATTGATTGGGGGTGCCGACGGGGAGGTGTTGAGGGTTGCGGCATGGGCCTGCTGGTTTCACTCTGCGACTGCTCCAGAAGGCCATATGCGGTTCTGCTCCAATGCAGTTCTCAGGATACTGCTTTCAGCTGTTTTCACTACTGGGAATAGTATCAATTCAGATTGCCAATGTGGGATGCATTTAATGTTTTCTGTGCATCATATTCTTTTTCCTTTTCTTCACCTGATTAGGTATGGTAATCTGACACCTGTCATGGCTGTTTTCTCGCACCTGCTAATAGCACTTTGTCTCTTGGCTTTCAGTATGCACCCATGGGTATGGTCCCTATGCATTAGTGCAGTTTTGATTTCCAAAGTCAGCTTTGGGACAGCAAGGCATTGACTTAATTTAGGGCATCGAGTTTACAGATGCCTGTGCTATGCTGTTGTCAGTGTTTGTAGACCTGCCACAAATTTTGCAGACCATACTACCCGCTCAAGGTCTGTGCATATAGCACACTTAAGGATGGTTATGTTAAAGCCATCAGTAATTAAAGTTTTTTTGAGCCAGTTCTTCTACTGTGCTGTTTTACTGCAAAGAGTGTTTGGGCTGATTACTAGCTAGATAGTTCTTTGTCAAAAAATGTATAACCTGGTGGCGGCAGGGTATAGTTCGCATGGCATTGGTGGCTGGAGATCAATCTCCTCATTCTCTGTTAGGGAATTTGGGTGTGAAACACCTGCATAACAGTGGCGTGTGGTCAGGGCTTTCAAGGGATTCAGTGACTCCCCAGTCCATAGTTGTTGCTAGGGGGTGGCAAGTGCCACCCCAGTTTAATACCAATTCCCAGCCTGATCCGATCAGTGGCGTCACACATACCCTGGCCTACATCCCCCCTCTTGGCCAGCAGGAGTTGCGTTATTCAAACATCATTTCCTGCTGCTGTGGGGTCAGTCTCACTGTGAGATCAGTCCCGTGGAGATGACCCATGGCGGCTGATGAGAGAGAAGATGCAGTAGCCACCAGGGAGTCCCCATCCTACTGGTGGCCGAAGGGGGAAGGACAATGCGGTGGCCACCAGCGGTCCTCATCCGCTGGAGGCAGAACGCAGAAGGAAGACATGGTGACCATCAGCGGACTCCATCATACTGGCAGTGGAAGGGAGAAGGACCTAGTGCTGCTAGCAGATCCTATCTTGTTGGCGGCTAAAGAAGAGCCCCAGGCCCTGTGTGAATGTGTGCCTGGGGTAGAGCCTGTATGTGGGGGTATCTGCCTGTGTGTGAGTGAATGAAAACCTGTGCTTGGGCTTGGATGTGGGTGTGGGTGGGTGAGCTTCTATGTTTATGTGGGTGAGAGGCTGTGTGTGTGTGGGGGTATGTGGTTGGGTGAGATGCGTGAATGTGTGGCTGCCTATGTATGGGTGGGTGACTGTGTGGGGGAGGGGGGAGGGTGAGAGCCTGGGTGTATGTGATGAGTAAGCTCCTTTGGTTTGTGTGGGTGAGAGAGAGGCTGTGTGTGGGTATGTGTGACTACCAGTGTGTGGGTGTGGATGGATGACTACATGTATGTGTGGGTGAGAGAGAGAGAGGCTGTGTGTGGGTATGTGTGACTGCCAGTGTGTGGGTGTGGATGGATGACTACATGTATGTGTGGGTGAGAGAGAGAGGCTGTGTGTGGGTATGTGTGACTGCCAGTGTGTGGGTGTGGATGGATGACTACATGTGTGAGTGGGTGGGAGCTTGGGTGGTTGGGTGTGAGGGGGGAGTGAGAGCCAGTGTGAGTTGGGTGGGAGAGAGCTGGGGTGTATGTGTGAGAGAGGATAAAGTTTGTAGAGCTCCCCTCCCGCAATTTATAACAATTTCAGAGCAGCTGGAAATCGAAATATCCCAGGTATGAAGAGCGGGAGGGTTTTAAAATCCTTATTAGTTTTATGATACACAAATTCTCATTCCAATTTCCTCCTCATTAGAAGATACAATGTCTAGAGCAGCCTCTCACCTTGATACAATCAGAAACATGTTAATCCAACTTAAATTATGTTTAAATATGAGCAAAACTGAATGCATACTCATCGCCAGAAAAAACTTCGGACCTAAAACTATTCCACCCTTCCAATTTGACAATTCCATCATCCAACTTAAAGACAATGTTAAAGATTTGGGCATCTGGGTTGACAATGATCTAAATTATAAAAAACACATCTCTACAAGAACAAAAGAAGGATTTCACAAATTACAAGTAATCAAACACCTAAAACCACTGCTTCACCCCCATGATTTCAAAACCGTCCTTCAAGCCCTAATCTTCTCTTGTTTGGACTACTGCAATTCTCTTCTGATTGGCCTACCCAAGTCATCCCTAAGACCTTTACAGCTTCTTCAGAATGCCACTGCCAGAGTCTTGACGGGAAAAAGAAAATCTGAACACATCACTCCTGTTCTCAACCAACTACAATGGCTCACAACTGAGAAAAGAATCAAATTCAAAGTCCTCTCAATACTGCAGAAAGCAATTTACAAAGCAGACTACACTGCTCTTGATGACTTCATACATATCCACTACTCCCTACGCACTACAAGAACAACTAGTAAACTACAACTAGTGATTCCATCACTTCCTCACGCTAAACTCTCTTCCACCAGAAATAGAGCCATTTCCATCATCGGCCCAAAGTTATGGAATTCACTACCTCAGTACCTCACTGGTCAAGAAAACCCTAAATCTTTTAAAAAAGACCTAAAATCCTGGCTTCTCAGCCAATCTCATAATGACAGCTCGGACTATTGATCTCAAAACTTTCAGTCTTCCCCTTTGACAATTTATCCTGCTTCCTAACTACAGATATCTCCTATTATGTATGAACCCTGTTTTTTCAGTGTACCTAACTTTTGGTATATCTTGTTTTGTTTTTGTTTTTTACTAATTTTATATGACAGTTCTCAGTCTGTTAAATGTAATCTTTCAAATTTTAATGTAACAGGTTGTTATAATTGTAAACCGGAGTGAAGGCAACTCTGCTATACCTCAGTATATAAAAAACGCTAAATAAATAAAAAATAAATAAAAAATAAATAAAATTATTGGATTATTTGATGTCTGCTAGTTTGAAATCTTATATTAGTATTTTGGGAAATGTTATAAACATTTTTCATGAGGATTTAATTATTGGTTGTTCTACTTGAGCAGTTTTTAAATATTTATTTTTATTAGTATAGATTTTTTTTTTATGATTGACTTTTATATTTATTTTTTGTAAGGGTTTATAGCAGTCCAGCTTGTTCTGTTTTCAGTAGGAGGTGTAGTGGTCTTCTAAAGCCTGATATGTTTGCAGTGCTGCTCTTTCCTGGGTAGGGTTGTTGCTGTTTGAGTTCTGGGAGTTAGTGGTGTTTTGATATGGCAGATCTGTTGCTTGGAGTAACTGTATTTTTTGCAGTTTGATAGCTTTTATTATATGAGTTAAGACAGTATAGGATCCATCTGTAGATGTGAATGTCTCTGATCTGACATCTGAAGAAGGGACTTATATAGTTTTTTGTACAATACTTTTAGGTACATTTTTTTTTTACAGGTATTTTAGGCAGCTTGGCTTGTTTTGTTTTCTAAATAGGTATATTGGTGTTTGAGCCCAATGTAATATTTGCAGTGTTTCCGTTTTTGTTGGTGGGGTTGTAGTTTGAGTGCTGGCAATTAGTAATATTCTTGGTATGGGAGGTTTACTATATTGTAATTATTTATTCATGGCTTTCTGAGGGCCAAGCCCACACCCATTACATGTTGCAACAGGAACACCATTTTGCTTTAAGTGGACATTTTCAATTAAAAATTGTGGAGTTCTGCATCTTTAATAAAGTTTAAATAACTGCTGCAATAAACACCTGAAGGAACTATTTGTTGTCTTTCATGCTCTCTCGGCATTGGCTTCTCAACGGAGCGTTTAATTTGTCTCCGATATCCTTGTGGCAACAGGTCTAATGCCATATGGATTCCATGTATCTTTTGTATCTAGGGGAGAAGCAGTTGAAGGGGCAAGACTGTTGTAGACCGGGAAGCGTGGGCAGGCAGCGCATTTCGGAAGGGAGAGGGGACTGAGGGAACGAGACTGAATTCTCTGCCATGTCTCCGTACGCTATTGCTGCAGAACCTGCAGCTTTGTAACCCTACGATAATAGTATCTCGAGATACCAGTCTAAGGCATGGCACTTATGCACAGGCATTCCTGTAGGCATTTCATACCATCAGGGCGCGATATCATACAATGGGTTAGGCAAGCCTTAGTGACCCTTGTAAGCAACGCAGAAACACAGCTGATGTAGCAATGGGCTCATCCACAGTGGCTCTGGCAACCTTGCATTCCCCTTGGATTTTGGGAGGTACTTGGGCAGCTGTGTGGCAGTATCCAGATAAAATAGCATTCCTGAATGTAGGCAATATCGTATCTTGGTGTCCACCCACAATTATCCTCCTTTGGTTGCAAAGAAGACGTGCTATCTCTGTAGTAGTATGATAATAGATATTACTATTCCCGAATGATAATCGCACATGGGATTAATCTGCAGTTTTCCTCCTTTGGTTTGCCATCTCAGCAGCAATATGCCATAATGGCATTGTTATGGCTTCCCAATTTGTTGACCATGATCCTTGTTGGGCTTTACAGCTTTAGGCAGCATGTCGAATTTTATGGACGGTCCATTTGGTCCTTTTCTGCCAGCATTACTGTGTTACTATGTGACTATTTTACGATGTTATGATATGGCTGCAGCTAAATAGGTGGGTTACCCACGGCAAGTGAGGTGTCACAACATGAGGCTTGTGGTGGGGTTGACCTCATCTTCTGGTGCACGGCATGGTCAACATTTGATAGGGATGTGAATCGTTTTAGGACGATTAAAATTATCGTCCGATAATTTTAATATCGTCTTAAACCGTTATGGAACACAATACAATACAGATTCTAACGATTTATCGTTATAAATCGTTAGAATCGTGAGCCGGCACACCAAAAACCCCCTAAAACCCACCCCCGACCCTTTAAATTAAATCCCCCACCCTCCCGAACCCCCCCCCCCAAATAACTTAAATAACCTGCGGGTCCAGCGGCGGTCCGGAACGGCAGCGGTCCGGAACGGGCTCCTGCTCTGAATCTTGTCGTCTTCAGCCGGCGCCATTTTCCAAAATGGCGCCGAAAATGGCGGCGGCCATAGACGAAAAAGATTGGACGGCAGGAGGTCCTTCCGGACCCCCGCTGGACTTTTAGCAAGTCTCGTGGGGGTCAGGAGGCCCCCCACAAGCTGGCCAAAAGTTCCTGGAGGTCCAGCGGGGGTCATGGAGCGATTTCCCGCCGCGAATCGTTTTCGTACGGAAAATGGCGCCGGCAGGAGATCGACTGCAGGAGGTCGTTCAGCGAGGGTTCCGGCGCCTCGCTGAACGACCTCCTGCAGTCGATCTCCTGCCGGCGCCATTTTCCGTACGAAAACGATTCGCGGCGGGAAATCGCTCCCTGACCCCCGCTGGACCTCCAGGAACTTTTGGCCAGCTTGTGGGGGGCCTCCTGACCCCCACGAGACTTGCCAAAAGTCCAGCGGGAGTCCGGAAGGACCTCCTGCCGTCCAATCTTTTTCGTCTATGGCCGCCGCCATTTTCGGCGCCATTTTGGAAAATGGCGCCGGCTGAAGACGACAAGATTCAGAGCAGGAGCCCGTTCCGGACCGCTGCCGTTCCGGACCGCCGCTGGACCCGCAGGTTATTTAAGTTATTGGGGGGGGGGGGTTCGGGAGGGTGGGGGATTTAATTTAAAGGGTCGGGGGTGGGTTTTAGGGGGTTTTAATGTGCCGGTTTTTCGATTTTTCGATTTTTAACGACCCGCAGGTTATTTAAGTTATTTGGGGGGGGTTCGGGAGGGTGGGGGATTTAATTTAAAGGGTCGGGGGTGGGTTTTAGGGGGTTTTAATGTGCCGGTTTTTCGATTTTTCGATTTTTAAAGATTTTTAACGATTTTTCACGATATTTTACCCCCCCAAACGGCAACAATACGATTCCCTCCCCCTCCCAGCCGAAATCGATCGTTAAGACGATCGAGGACACGATTCACATCCCTAACATTTGACAGCTGGAAAGGCCGAGAATACCAGGCAATGTGATATTCTGCTTATACATTGCATCAGTGGGTGGGAGCGAGACAAGTTGTGTGTCAAGTCTTCAGCTTTGACTGCTGGGATTGGCCTATGCACCACCCTAAATTATGTTGGCACGCTAAATGAATGACTGCTGCTCTTTTATGGACCAAGGACTTGTTGCACCCCAGAAAACTTCGTCTGTGATCAAGGATCAAAGTGCAGGATAACCTGAGGGGTGAGGCTTCGACTGCTCTGCATCCCCAACAGCGTTAGGCTGCTGTAGTGTGATATGGAAACATATACAGAATTGGGGTGAGGTGTTAGTCATATGGAATATTTGGTAAATTGAAATGTAGCTGGCGAGGGTGTGGTCACCCTAGGGATTGAGAATGTTAGCTATTAGTAGTTGATGTTTTGTGATTGAATAGTTGTATGCAATTGAGTTATATGTATGCTGCGGCCATTACCATCCAAAAAAGGTTTTTTTTTTTTGCAAACACTGGTTTGAAAGAGTTCTCTGTTACAAACACTGTTGGAGCAGTTGGAGATGGGGGTGGTGATAAATTAATGGGTAGGCCAGATGTGGCGGCTGTCCACACTTGAAACGGTTGTGTAATCCAGCCTCTTTCTTCGTGGATCTTGTTTTGGATAGAACAAAAAAATCTGTCATTCTTTTTAAGTAGCTTTAGAATATTTTCCCATGAATTGTAATTCATATCACATGAAGTAACTGGACCATGTTTCTTGAGGCTGACAATATTTCACCACAAGATCCTACCTATAAAGAACTTATGTGGTGCAGAAACTATTGTATCCATGATTTTTTTTTAAGACTTCATAACTTTATGACATAACTTTCATAAGACTTCATAACTTTATGACATTTATATATATATATATATATATATAAAATCACAGATTAGTTTAATCATGGGTCAGTTCATAATATTTTTAATAGATTCACCATTAATATATACAAATGTTATACAGTTATAAGGTCTTAAAAAGTCATGGTATAATTATAACTGTGAATTATATACTTACCTAATATTTTTTTGATTGTCTTTGGTGCTTCAGATTAATATTTCACCATCATCTACTAGATAAATGAAGCTTGACCGACGTGCCGCAAATACGCAGTAGAGAGCAGCTCTACCTCGCATGCGCGGGCGAACACGTCTGTCAGAGCTTGCCTGTAACAAAAATGGCGCTGGGAGGAGCAGTAGAGGGTAGTGGCGCGCGCGAGCAAGGGAGGGACCTCCCCCGGAGATCTTCCGTTTGTGCCATCCGAAGGGGTTGTGAATGAGCTGAGAGAGGGGAAGTGACTGAGGGGGGGAGAGAGGAGGGAGTGACTGAGGGGAGGGGGGGAGAGAGGAGGGACTGACTGAGGGGAGGGGGATGAGAGGAGGGGCATGACTGAGGGGAAGGGGGTGACTGAGGGGAGGGAAGAGGGAGTGACTGAGGGGAGGGTGGAGAGGGGAAGGTGAGAGGGAGGGAGGGAAACTAGAGGTGGGAGGGAGAATAGAGGGTGAGGGGAGAATGAGGGGGGAGGGGGAAGGAAATGGACCGAAATTTTTTTTTTAATGTAGCCCGTTGTTACGGGCTTAATGGCTAGTATATCATAAGGCGCTGCAAATTCTAGTGTGCTGCTAATGGGCTTGAAGCCATCTTCCAAGCATGGGTGCGCAACATAAAAATTCTTAGGATTAATTAATTCATGCTAATAAACCCCAGTAACTAGTGTGCTATGCAGTGTCCTAGTTTCCTTAATCGACAAGTGTGTGTGTGAGGGTATAACATTTGTGTGCGCCTGTCCAGTGATAAGGGTGTTGAGGGAGGAGATGAAGTAGATGGAGTAGAATCACTTTCCTGTCAGGGTCTATAAATAATGCTGTACTACTTGATAACAATCACACTTATTCCAGTTCAAGGCTAATCATTTGGGATTTTTCATCTTCACTTGTTCGCTATTGCCAGTACAGAGTCTCCCACTGATCACTTCACACACTGTATCTGATCACTGCACATCTCCACATGTTATCAGCAGTCTCTCTCTTTATATGGGATATAACACTTACTATTGAGAAAAAAAAAAATTACGTATTCCGTTTTCATCCCTTTAAGGGGAGGACTTGGCAGGGCCTTCTACTCTTATCCCTGTTTGTTCTTGTAGAACTTGAGGGAGTGACCTGCAATTTTTCTTTACCTTAGTCCTAGAAAAGGCCTTGGAACTTAAATGAACCAAGGCAATCTCAGAACAAGCTTAAATGCAGGATAAGGGAACTGCTAAAGGCCTTAATGAATTCTGCTTTGGACTTCTGCTAAAACTTGAAAGAATTTTCCCACAGTATGTTTAACGTCATCAGCACTTATATTTTTCAGCGTTAGTGTTGTTGATTGTGTATTATTTCCATCAATGACTATTAATGCCCACTTTGATACTTATAGCCTAGTATAGCAGACTCTCTCTTTTTTTTTTTGCTAATTCAAATTCTGTTAATTTTGTGATGAGATGGGTCCAAAGGCCACTGTAGACAAGGCCTCATTGTTGGGACTTCACTTTGAGATTTATTTATTCCAATTTATGGTCTGCCTTTCCATAGAAGTGCTTCAAAGTGGGGAACAATAAATAACTGGCATTAGTATAACAGCTAGACTAAAATGTAACCTGGAAAAATAAAACAAATTAACAAAGCAGGGAAATAACATCCAGACAGAGTAAATTAAAAGGTCACATAAAAGCTGCTTGACACAGCCAGCTTTTAGTCAACCATTAAAAAATCAAGTACTTGCTAGTTAAGCAAACTTTTTATTTTTTATTTTTAAGGGGAATTCCACAGATGAATATGACTTCTTTCAAGGGCAGGGCACATGACAGACCTTCCTGGTACCTTGCTGTTTACGCACATAACCTGGAATGGATAGGGTTTCACACACACATATTGTATAGCAACCTGATCTTCAACTAATGCATATATCTTATGTTTGAAAATTGGGTTGGTTTTGTATCTGCAGCTTTGCAGTTTAGGCCCAGTACTGAAAATTTACCCTGGTAAGTCTCCCCTGCTGCAGTTTAAGCTTGCTGATTTCTTACCTTCTCTGCAACAAGGTCCACCACAGACTGAAACCACAGTGCATCCATATATTGGCTATTTCTATTTACGTTTTCTGTCCTGCTTTTTCAGTCCCAAACACTTCTGGAAATTGGAACGGCAGCGTTGGTGGTTGGCATTTTTAGGTGGGAGGGGAGGGGATAGAGATTGCTACAGTTCTCTGATGTGTGCCAGGCTTTCTGCTTCATTCATTCATTGTCTTTCTAATACTGTAATAAGTAGTATATTGTAGAACCCTCCTTGGGGAGAAGGTTTTATGGAATCAGTTTACCCTAGTACTGTTGGTGTACATTTACATTGCAATTATATCTGGGCAGCTGCTGTAACAGCAAAACAGCCATCTTTGTTTGGTAAGCACCAGGACAAATGAACTTGATAAATTGCTTACAGTATTTATGTTGGGAGAACCCCTCAGTCTTACGGCATTTTCTTGCACACCTTAAGGCTTAGACTGCTGATTGTCCATCGGTAGATTGTGCTCATTGCACATTTTTAATTTAATTTTAATTTTTGATTTATATTTTGACTTTTGTGACTGATCAGCCACCTCAAAAGTGGATTACAGCCAGGTACTGTAGATATTTCCCTCTCCAGAGGCCTTACAGTTTAAATTTGTACTTGAGGCAATAGAGAGTGAAGTGACTTGCCCAAGTTCTCAAGGAGTGTCTGTGGGATTTGAACCTTGGCTTCCCTGGATCTGTGCCTGCAGCTCTAACTACTAGGCGGGTACTCCGCCTCTGAGCACAAAGACACCTCTGTATCCTCTTAGGAGAATAGTTTACTGTGTAATAAGTTTATTTTGTAGTGCTGCTGCATGCTGAACACAGAGTAACCCTGAGGTCATTTCATATTTCTGATTCCTCTAGGGGGTGTATGCTACAAAAAAAACAAACAAACTGTATGAAAACTATGTTCAAATCAGTCTGTGGCCCATCTAGGTTTTTGCTGCAATGGAAATATTTTGCTGTTCTTTTTCAAATAAAACATTTCATGGGCCAAATTTATTTTCCGGGTTGAATGCAGATTTGAGTTTGTGCTCTGTGCCAGTGGTTCTCAGCCTGGTCCTCGGGACTATTTAGCCAGTATAGTTTTCAGGATCCTTACAATGGATATGCCTAAGATATATTTGCTTGCAAATATATCTTGTGTATATTCATTATGGATAACCTGAAAACCAGAGTGGCTGGATAGGTCCCGAGGTCTGGGTTGAGATCCACTGTTGAGAGACAGATCATACAGTTGGATTCTGGTATGCGAGGTGGACATTTGGTCACTGCAGGAGTCCACAAGAGAATTACGGAGCTGGTCTAAAAACAGTTTTCCAGTCCTGCCCTGAGTAACCAGAGTCCATGTAGTGCATAGAACTGGGATATTGATTGTCTGGCTCTCCAGCTAAAGTGCCCGATATGCAACAGTTCAATGAGGGATGGCAGGAAGCACATCTTCCTGCACGCACCCCCCTCCTGTGGGCTGTCGGTACTCAGGAGGATATTTATTTATTTGAAACTTTTTATATACCGGTATTAGTATGCATACATCATACCGGTTCACATTGTAACTAAAGGCAGAAATTACAATCAACAGGGAGGGGAAAACAAGGAGGATTATACAAAGAGCAGGGGGCATAGAAATTAAAGCATTAAAACTGAAACGAGCTATTTACAAGACTATATACAAGTTTAAGCAGATATTACGATGTGTGGCGGGAGAAGAAGGGCTTCCTGTCCGCTCTCTTCCACTGTTGCTTGCTTAGTACTGCTGGTATGGTACAGTGCTATTCTTACCGCTGTTGGAGAGCAGAAGAGGAGAAAAGGGTAAGAACAGCAGACAGTGCTGCAGGGATGAGGAGCTGTGATCCCCAGTTTCACGGCTGGAAGGAAAAGCAGGGGTCAGGCATAGAGGAGGGAGGAAGAGGCACACCAGCAGGCCTGAGATTACCTGCAGCATGCTGGCAGATGCCATGTAAACATCAGTGAGAGAGATTCAGCCACTGTCCGGTTGAGAAAGTTAGTCAGATAAATATATCTGGCTCACTAAGCAGGATATTCAGTGGTCATCTGGGCCACTGAATATACCCAGTTATCTAAAAGTTAGCCAGATAAACTTATCTCGCTAACTTTAGATCTCCTCAATAACAGGTCTAACTTATCTGACTAAATATAGTTGGATAAGGCTGAATATCGGCACTTACTCTCAGTTAGCCGGAGAAGTAGCCATGCCCGGGAATGCCCCCCACCCTGCCTCTGTCCCTCTCACCACTTAACCAGATAACTATTTATGTGGCCAAGTTGTGGCTCCTGAATGTGACCGAATATTTAAATAGTGCCATTTAGCTGGATAAGTCCAAACTTATCCAGCTAAGTTTTGTGCTGAGTTTAGACTTTGGTGTGTCTTTCCTGCAGGTTGTGGTCACCAAGGAGAGCATTTCTTCCTGTTTTCTTCCACTTTTCTTGTTGGTGGCACATACCTAGTAGCAGATTCTGGCACTGTCATAGGCAGAGTGATTAGCAATGGAAAATCTTGATGTGATGTTCCTGATGGGACATAAAAGCTACACTAGTACTGTTGCCCCCAAAAAGTTGGACTTGGTTGGCCTACAGCATTCAGATTGGTAAGCTAGGCTAGGAAAAAGAGGAAAAAACTAAACATCTCAAAAGAACATTCTTGTCTTTGACATTAGTTCAAAACAGACATTCTTGAAAAGCATGCTAAAAGGAATTGTCTTGCACAGAAGATATTCTCAAATTACCTATTGCAAATGTCAGAAAAAAAAAAAAAAAGAGGGTGGGATATTTTTTTTCCAAGAATTCTGAGCATAAGAACTTATTTTAATCTTTTAATTATGCTAATTGCTATCTTGAAACTGCCTTGAAGTATCTATGAAAATAAAATAGCTCATGAGTTCATTTTGATCTATTCATTTTATTTTCATGCCATTAATGTTGAGACACTCAACTAACTAGAAATAGTTAATTTTTATTTTAATTTGTAATTTTCAGATTTTTAAAATATAAAGTGCAAGCTTAGGCCTTTTTTTTTTTTATATAGAAAGGAAAGAAACATGGCCTTTTAAAGCAGCATGATTATATTTTAATTAAGATTGCTATGTGGGGTTGTCACTTCATTCATGTCAACCCAAATAGGCTGATCCTGTCGTGGTTTTGCCCCACTGTATGATGTGATGGTGTACTGCTGGAATTATGACCCCATAAAGAGGGAGCAGACTTGAATACAGATGATGGGCTTGAACAGGAACAAGGAGTTTTCTGCTCATACTGGCCACTTTTCCCTTGGGTTGAACCCTCGGGTGCTGGTGGCTGGGAGAACATGGACAGCAGGAATGACTCGCCAGGGAACTTGAAGATGCTCACATGAGCAGGGGGGCTGCTGCAGGAACGGGAATCGGGAAGGTGCCCATTAGAATAACAGGAACTTAAGAATAAGAACAAGGACCAGATACACAAAGGCTTTGGGAAATTTTATTGAAATCTGTAAAGCAATTAACAAATATTTAAACATTAAATGCAAAGCTGAGACCAGAAAAGGAACACAAATGCAGACTAAAACAAACAAGAGCACAAGAACAGAATACAGGGGCCTGAGAAGAGGATCCACATAAGGCCACAAATTAGGTCCAACCAGGCAAGAGTCTAAGAGCAAGACCAGGAAACGAGACAAGAATATGACTTAGACCAGGCTTTGGCAAGAATCCAAACCGGAACAATATGGCCACATCAGTCCACGGTTCACTCCGGAACTCAAATCCCTGAAACAAAAACTACGAAATAAAGAACAAAGCTGGAGAAACAACCCCTCACATACAGCAAGACTGGACTACAAAAACACCCTCAACACCTACAGAAATGCCATACACAAAACAAAGAAGGACTTCTACGCAAAAAGAATTCACAATTTCATCTTAGACTCAAAAGCTCTATTTTCTTACGTCTCATCTCTTACCAAACCAACCCCCCTTCCATTCCAGACCAACAAGCACTCAACAAGGCCAATGAATTGGCCACCTATTTTAAGACAAAAATCTCCAACCTAACTCTACCTCTTACAACCCACAATGCTCCACTAACACCTCTGAGTACATACCAAATCTCTCAGAATGCCAGTCTAGAGGCATTCGAACCTACATCCGCCATGGAGATCGAAAACATACTCAAAAAAATCAAACCAGCTGCACATCCCTCAGACCCTCTACCTACCAACATGCTCACCTCCATCCCAAACACCGTAGCAAAACCCATTGCTGAAATCATTAATACCTCCTTAGCCCAAGGTACGGTACCCAATCAGTTAAAACTAGCAATTCTTAAACCACTACTGAAAAAACCAAACGCATCTCCCACTGACCCAGCAAACTTCAGACCCATTGCGAACTTACCATTGATTTCCAAACTGATGGAAAAAGCAGTCAATAAACAACTTTCCGAATATCTCGAGGAGCACAACATTCTCTCTCCTGCACATATGGTTTTCGGAAATCATTAAGCACAGAATCCCTACTGCTTTCTCTCACGGATACCTTACTTCTGAATCTGGAGAAAAAACAATCATACCTACTGGTTCTTCTAGATTTATCCTCAGCTTTCGACACGGTAAACCACTCACAACTCTTAGACCAACTATCAAACATAGGAATTAAAGGCACTGCCCACAGTTGGTTTAAATCGTTTCTATCAAACAGGTTCTACAAGGTCAGAATAAACAATAAGGAATCTGAACCCATCCTATCAGACCAAGGCGTACCACAAGGTTCATCTCTCTCACCCACCCTGTTCAACATTTACCTCCTCCCCCTCTGCCATTTGCTATCAAATCTCAAGCTTACGCACTACCTCTATGCAGACGATATCCAGATCCTCATACCCATCACAGAATCTATTCAAAAAACCTTCTCCTTCTGGGAGGATTGTTTACAACCAATTAAACAACTCCTCTCCAACCTAAACTTGATTTTAAACTCCAGCAAAACAGAGATGATACTTATCTCACAAGACCCACGTATCTACTCACCCAGCCTTTCGCAACCCTCCTCATTAAACATTTCTCTCTCCTCAAAAGTCAGGGATCTAGGAGCATGGCTTGACAATCAACTTAACTTAAAAAATTTTATAAACACCACCACCAAGGACTGTTTCTATAAACTACAAGTCCTCAAAAAGTTAAAACCACTCCTTCACTTCAATGACTTTCGCCTCGTCCTTCAATCCATTATTTTTCAAAACTCGACTACTGTAACGCAATTCTACTTGGTCTCCCCGCTAACAGTATCAAGCCTCTACAGATGGTACAAAACGCCGCTGCCAGAATCCTAACAAACACCAATAAAAGAGAACATATTTCCCCCATTCTGAGCAACCTCCACTGGCTACCCATCAAACAGAGAATCCTTTTTAAAACCCTCACCATTATTCATAAATCAATACACAACATCGCACCTATATCACTCCAAACTCAACTTCGTCCACACCTATCCTCCAGACCCATCAGAAGCGCTTACAGAGGCACATTATTCGCCCCTCCAGCAACATCATTACTAAGAAAAAGAGCACTCTCAACTGCAGGACCACACCATTGGAATGCTCTCCCCCCTGACCTACGCCTCGAACCCAGTCTACCAGAGTTCAAAAAAAAGTTAAAAACCTGGCTCTTCAGGCAAGCGTTCCAATCTCCAGAATGTAACTAAGCGCCGCATCCTGATTGAACTTGGGAATATTCTGTGTTACAGTTAATAATATGCAATTTTATGCAAAATTAAATTTCAATTTACCTTACATTTAATTTAAGTTCAACATGCCATTGGCCTAATTTTAATTAAATTACGAAAATATTTAAGGATTTATTGTTATTGTTCAATGTTCTTTGTATTATGAATGTATTATATGTTATTGTTCAATGTTCTTTGTAAAAAACCCTGATCTGACTTCCCAGACCAGGGCTATCTTTTCGTTCCATGTAAACCGGACTGATTTGTATTGTATACAGGAATTCCGGTATATAAAAATTAAAAATAAATAAGTAAATAAAATAAATCAGGAAGCACAGGCCATAGAGCTAGGAGGACTAAGCAAGCAGTCCAGAATGTCCACTGAGTCCCTCTGCTGTTGAGCTGACAGAACTGCCCAACAGGTCCCTCACATGCTTGGAGTTGTAGTCCTACTTTCTTAGGAAAATCAGAACTACAGCTTCATACATGCATTAGGAGGCAAAGTCAGGAATGGATTAGCATCTTTAGGTTGGCTCAGGTGAGGTGGGATTCCTAGTTTTAATATGAATATATGAGGAAAGTGAGGGAAATATCGGAGCTATAAAGCTGCATGTTATATTGCAAAGATATCTTATTATTCTACCCTGCCTTTAACAATTTAAAGTAGGCTGAATATAGCTCGTCTTCTTAGCCAATGGATGAAACAATTATTAGTGGAAAAGCATTAAATTCTAAGTTTTAACTCTTTGAAAAAGATGTCTTATTTGAATACCAATTATATATGTTGATAAGATTTTGCCAAGTCTGGTTACAAAATTTACAGTTCCTTCATACAGCACAGTATCGCAGTGAAATAAATATTCATTGTGGAATATATTGACTTTTTAAACAAATTTTGCCTCTTTAATCCCGCCATTTTCACTCTGCACTTCCCCAGATTGCATACACCCAGGGTGTTCCAGTGGACCTTTCTGGCCCGATGGTGGGCAGGACACCTCCTCTGCAGCTCACTCTCCACTGAGCCTGTTGGCTGGTAGGGTCCGCCATTGTAGCAGCTCCCATCTTCCTTACCTCCCTGGACCTGCGCCTTCGTGGCTTGACAAATCCTGGCCAACCCCAACAGAACACAGCAGTGACGACTGAAAAGCCCCATCAGGACAGATTTAATAAAGCACAGGCTCTGCCCTCTTTAAACACGTTGATGTCAAGATTCCAGTCCCAGAGGGACTGCGTGGAGAACCTCTGGTGGTGTTTGCGATCTGGCTGTCTCCCCGCCCACCAGTTCACCATGAAACATTATTCTGTCCATCTCTGCTAGCAGCCCCCCATGCCCCCAGCATCCCTGACATTCCTAAACTCCCCTTTGTGACTTGGTGGTAGTAGGATTTCTATTTACCTGCTCTGGGCTTGCTGCCTCGCTCTCCTGGGCCACTACTGACATATGATTTCTCTCTGAATGCGGTGATGTCTCTCCTCCTAATCCCGTTCAGCGTATGTAACACATATTCAAAAAGGGTCACGGGCAGACAGATGAATGGACAGGACTTGGACATGAGGCATTCTTTTTTTTTTTTTTTTTTTCTTAAAATGAATGCCAAAATGCATACCTTCTACTAAAATTACGTAAGAAAAAAAATATATATAATGTAAAGTTTTAGAACAAAAAAGGAAAGTAGACATAGTAATAAAATCAGTATCTGAAAAAGCAGTCGTACTGTTTTAAGATGAAAACGCTTTGTTACAATTTCATTAGTAAATCATTTTGGGGGCTTTATTTATTTATGTGTGTATGTATCTGTCTATTTTTCACAGTGGAGCAGGCGCACACGCAGAAGAGAGCCTTCACTAACTGGATAAATTCACAGCTGGCAAAGGTATGACACAGTGTGGGAAAAGTATCATTCTGCAAATTCAGGGCTACCTGTGACAGTACATGAAACAAAAGAATTTACACTGCAAGTGAGGGATCCCATGGTTTATGTATTACCATTGGCACGACATAACAGGTTTTTTTAAAATTTGAAGAGGGGTTAAAGTGAGATTGTTGCAGAAATTTTCACCTTCTTGCAGTACTACAGAAATATCTTTTTGCTTGGAGACAAGTAAAGTAATAGACAGTAGCCCTATCCTGCCTGCCTGTCCTTAAAAGATTTGAGCACTGTCTGAGGTGGGGGAAGGGTGCCTCATAGTTGCATGCATTTAATATTTAGCAGTAACTTCTTGTGACCTTCTTTACCCAGTCGCCGATTTACAGAAAAAGCACTTTATAGATTTTGGTTTCAAAACTGATTATTTTTGTTGGGGACATAGCACAGTACAGACAACATACAGAGGCTGACTCGTTACAGTACGGTAAGGTTTTAATGTGGAAAACATGGGTTATTTGCCAGACATTCCGTTTTCTTCAGTGGATGCAATTCACTAATAATACATGTGTTCTGCATTTAAATTTTCTCACCTTAGTGAATTCGCATCATAGTTTGGTGAACTTAGAGCATAAGTGAAGGTTTATGCTAATCCACGCTGCTTCCTTATGAAATCAGCACATCCCGTTGTTATAACTTTCTTTAAATTTGTTTGACAGTTTTTGTTTTTTTTCCATAAAACCAGCATAATTCACAGATTTTTACATTTCCAGCATTCTGTATGGCTTTACTTCCTCCCCTACCGTCTCATTAACCCAAATACACTTATACAAAGTCACAGCCCTGAACCATATCATCTGATGGCCATGTCCAATAACTTAAGATAAATATCATTTTTTAACATGTTTTACAGCCTCTTCATTTCCAGATCATCTGGATCCCTTACCCACTCAGAACCCCCATCCCTCCCACCTTAACATCCCTATTATATTACTAGAATTAGCAACATTTATATTTTTTAATATACATTCAGTATTGTCACATTTGGAAAGATTAGCATAACAGTCACATATCATTGATCACCAGGCTTTTTATTCTATGCATCAGAGAAAATAAATGACTCCAAATTTCCAGAAATCCCCTTTTTCTTTTGATCCCACAATTTCACTGCATATTTTTCTATAATTAATAAATGGTGTAGAGTATTTCTTCACTGCGTCAGGGAAGGTGAATAATATAGATTTTTTTTTTTTTTTTTTACTAACAAGGCCTTTCTCAGCCATATTTTCTGAAATTTACTTGCCACCAATTTTGACACATCCTTGAATAAGACAAGATCTACATTAAGTGATATATTATGAGCTAGCAAATTTCCTAAATATCTCAGAACTTTACCTAAAACACCGAATTACCTCATAAGTGGTAATCAATAAGTGACCCAAAGTACCCCTATCTTTTCCACATTTAACACAAATATCTGTATGTGCTATAGATGCTTTAAATGCTCTTCTTTGTGAAAAAAGTACCTTATCAAAAATTTATATTGTTTCTTTCAAATTAACATTGTCTGAATTTTTAAAATCTTTATGAAGCAATTCTGATATGTCTTTGTAGTTGCTCGTGTATCCTCTTCATTTTTCCATTTCTTTACTAAATTATTCATAACATCTGTTAGATTTATTTGTATTAAAGTGGTATAAAGCAACAAAACCATGTGGGTCTCTTGATGTTCCACGTCAACCATTGCCTTAATATTCATAGACATGTTGTTGAAGTTTTGACTTTCTCAAAGAAAAAAAACATCTAATTTGAAGGTATGCATAAAAATGCGTATTATCCACTGAATATTGTTCTTTGAGTTTCTGAAAAAATAACACCTGTCCATCTGCTCCAAAGGATATGAGACACTGAATAAATATCCTTTACCTGCAATATCTAAAAAAAACCCAAACTTTTTATTGCCTACAAAGGTTAAATATGGAGAAGCTTTGTACCTTACTTACACATTTTTACATAACCATCTTCAAACTTTTAATACTGATTGAAACAAACCGACCAATTTAAAGTGAAATCTTAGAAGTTCCTGAACATACACAGATCAGTCCAGAAAAGTGGGTTGTGTATCCCTACCAGCAGGTGGAGTCAGAGACCAATTAGAACTTTGGGCACTGCTACATAACGAGAGTGCCACCTGCAGTCCCTCAGTATTTCTCTGACTCCAGCAGGTGGTAGGGTGCATCTCCTGCAGTCTTCGTTTTTTTTCAGGGTAGTTAGGAAATTTATTTTATTTTTCCTTCTCGTTTGCTTCCTGAGGTGTTAGGCACCTTCATGGGCCATCCCTCAGTGGAAGCCGAGCGTCCGGGGGGTTAGACACCCCCGACTGTGTTTCGCCTGCTCCGTCCCGGGGTGTACAGGCCGGGGGCTCCTGGTCTTCCTACCCCCGAAGCTGCTCCCTCGATCCCTGTTAGTGCAGGCTTCAGTAGTTTAGCTGTTTAAAGTTAGTTAAAAAAAAAAAAAAAAGCCTCTTCAGTCTGAGGTAAGGAGTCTGCACTGGGGGAACCTGCTGTGCAGCAGGCTGTGGGGACAGCTTTGAGCCGTCGCAGTTTCGTTTCCTTCCTCTCCCGGGGCTCCGGGTTGATAGTGAAGGTAGGCAGTGTGTGTACCGGGTTCAGGCCGCGTTTTCAGCACCCGGGTGGCTGAACAGCGCGGTTCCTCGTGGATGCCTTGTTTTTCTATTTTATTTTCCCGTGCTGCCAGCGGCGCTCGCGCGGCTGCAGGTCTTGGGCCTATTTTTTTCTTCCCTCAGCTGCTCTGACCGTGTGGCTATGTGGCTCACCATAGCGCCACGATAATTGGCCGTCAGCCACTCCTGTGGGGTGTGCAGGCAGAATTTGAACTCTGAGTTGTTGTGCCCAGACTGTTCCGGTTTGGAAGGCCCGTCGGGGGTGGCCCCTCCCCCCCACGGGTGTGTGTGTGTGTGTGTGTGTGACTCCCGACACTCTGAGCAAGAAGAGGATTCCCCCCCTCCTGCTTTGGTCCCCATGGCAGTAGATCCGATGTTGGGGACTGGGGAATCGGCCCCCTAGGACCCCCCAGATGGAGAGGTGGACGCGGGACATTTTTCCCCAGAGTTTATCTTGTTGATGCATCAGGCCTTTTTGGCACTGAGACAGACTTCCTTAAAGAGACCCGGGCGCGCTGGGGATCCCGCTGAGCCCCCTCTGAAGCAGGGATGTCCTGCAGCCACCCAGCAGCGCCCGGTGGTTCGCTTTCGTCCTGGGGAGGATGGTCGCGGGGATCCCCATGACCCAGGTTTTGGGCAGGGGCGGCGCCGGTTCCAAGTCTGGGGGTCGGATCTGCGCAGCTACCGGGTGCGGATCCGGACCAGAATCCTGATCCGGTGGACACTGATACAGATGATCCTGATAGGGATGACCTCCCTCCGGTGGAGGGTGATGATCCTACTGTTGTCCGCCTGTTTGTGAGATGAGCTTCTTCCGCTTATTCCCCAGGTACTGGATGTCCTCGGTCTTAAGGTTACTCAAGAGGATTCCAATAATGAAGGGGTTAATCTGGTTCTGGATGGTATTCGGGGACTATCAACAGCTTTTCCACAGCCTAAGAAAGTCCGAAAGCTGGTGACCTGCGAGTGGGATACTCCGAAATCTGGCGGGCCGAGCAAATAGCCACCAAAAACACTGTTTTTAAAGTCAGATCCTTCAACAAAGCCCTGTGCAGAGGCTCAAAGGGGGCGTCGCACAGCGCCTGGAGAACTAGATTCAAACTCCAATCGGGACATAAAGGCCGGACAGGCGGATGCAGATATTTAACCCCTTTGAGAAAGCGAGCAATATCCGGATGGACAGCTAGAGACACACCATTCAACCGACCCCCGCAAGGCACCCAATGCCCCCACCTGAATCCAAAGGGAATTAAACGCTAACCCCCTAATGAGTCCTTGCTGCAAAAATTCAAGCACCCGGATGACGTCCACCATCAACGGATTGCAGGAGCGTTGGAGACACCATGCCTCAAACAGTTTCCAAATGCGAAAATTAGCAGGTAAGAACCAATTTTCATACAATATATGTTGCAATCGCCCCTTCCCGACGGCTTCACTCCGCCTACCTTAGTTATTTTAGCCAAAAGATCTTCATTCAAAAATTGGAAGAAGGATCCAACAGAAGAAAATAGGATAAAGCATAAACATTGGCAAGTTAAATGTAAAACATTGATAAGACAGGCTAAGAGAGAATTTGAAAAGAAGTTGGCTATAGAGGCAAAAACTCACAGTAAAAACTTTTTAAAATATATCCGAAGCAGAAAGCCTGTGAGGGAGTCATTTGGACTGTTAGATGATCGAGGGGTTAAAGGGGCACTTAGAGAAGATAAGGCCATCATGGAAAGATTAAATGATTTCTTTGCTTCGGTGTTTACTGAAGAGGATGTTGGGGAGGTACCCGTAATGGAGAAGGTTTTCATGGGTAAAGATTCAGATGGACTGAATCAAATCACGGTGAACCTAGAAGATGTGGTAGGCCTGATTGACAAACTGAAGAGTAGTAAATCACCCACACCGGATGGTATACACCCCAGAGTTCTGAAGGAACTAAAAAATGAAATTTCAGACCTATTAGTAAAAATTTGTAACTTATCATTACAATCATCCATTGTACCTGAAGACTGGAGGATAGCAAATGTAACCCCAATATTTAAAAAGGGCTCCAGGGGCGATCCGGGAAACTACAGACCGGTTAGCCTGACTTCAGTGCCAGGAAAAATAGTGGAAAGTGTTCTAAACATCAAAATCATAGAACATATAGAAAGACATGGTTTAATGGAACAAAGTCAGCATGGCTTTACCCAGGGCAAGTCTTGCCTCACAAATCTGCTTCACTTTTTTGAAGGAGTTAATAAGCATGTGGATAAAGGTGAACCGGTAGATATAGTATACTTGGATTTTCAGAAGGCGTTTGACAAAGTTCCTCATGAGAGGCTTCTAGGAAAAGTAAAAAGTCATGGGATAGGTTGCGATGTCCTTTCATGGATTACAAACTGGCTAAAAGACAGGAAACAGAGAGTAGGATTAAATGGACAATTTTCTCAGTGGAAGGGAGTGGACAGTGGAGTGCCTCAGGCATCTGTATTGGGACCCTTACTTTTCAATATATTTATAAATGATCTGGAAAGAAATACGACGAGTGAGATAATCAAATTTGCATATGACACAAAATTGTTCAGAGTAGTTAAATCACAAGCAGATTGTGATAAATTGCAGGAAGACCTTGTGAGACTGGAAAATTGGGCATCCAAATGGCAGATGAAATTTAATGTGGATAAGTGCAAGGTGATGCATATAGGGAAAAATAACCCATGCTATAATTACATAATGTTGGGTTCCATATTAGGTGCTACAACCCAAGAAAGAGATCTAGGTGTCATAGTGGATAACACATTGAAATCGTCAGTTCAGTGTGTTGCGGCAGTCAAAAAAGCAAATAGAATGTTGGGAATTATTAGAAAGGGAATGGTGAATAAAACGGAAAATGTCATAATGCCTCTGTATCTCTCCATGGTGAGACCGCACCTTGAATACTGTGTACAATTCTGGTCGCCGCATCTCAAAAAAGATATAATTGCGATGGAGAAAGGTACAGAGAAGGGCTACCAAAATGATAAGGGGAATGCAACAACTTCCCTACGAGGAAAGACTAAAGAGGTTAGGACTTTTTAGCTTGGAGAAGAGACGACTGAAGGGGGATATGATAGAGGTGTTTAAAATCATGAGAGGTCTAGAACGGGTAGATGTGAATCGGTTATTTACTCTTTCGGATAGTAGAAAGACTAGGGGGCACTCCATGAAGTTAGCATGTGGCACATTTAAAACTAATCTGAGAAAGTTCTTTTTTACTCAACTCACAATTAAACTCTGGAATTTGTTACCAGAGGATGTGGTCAGTGCAGTTAGTATAGCTGTTTAAAAAAGGATTGGATAAGTTCATGGAGGAGAAGTCCATTACCTGCTATTAAGTTCACTTAGAGAATAGCCACTGCCATTAGCAATGGTAACATGGAATAGGCTTAGTTTTTGGGTACTTGCCAGGTTCTTATGGCCTGGATTGGCCACTGTTGGAAACAGGATGCTGGGCTTGATGGACCCTTGGTCTGACCCAGTATGGCATTTTCTTATGTTCTTATGTTCTTCCTTTGCACCTCCTCTCACTATGGATGGATGCCTGGCTGCCGCGCCGTCTGCCTGCTGTCCTCTCCTGTGTCCCCGGACCGGCTTTGGCGCTGCCTCCCGCCATGCACAGCTGGTACCTTAGGGCGCGTGCGCCGCGCGGCCCTCACTCTTATTTCCTACTTGGCGCGAATCTCAGGGGCGTCCCCCTGTGATGACGTCATGCTGCCCGGATATTTAAAGCCTACTGTGTTTGCTAGCCTTTGAGTTAGCAAGGGGAATCTTACGGATGGGACTCTATCTCCGTACCCAGCTACTCTGCCTCTCCAATTTTCCATTGGACTCTTAACGCTAATGGGGTACGCGCTGCTCGGGTGCCTCACTTGCTTTTCAGGTCGCTATCAGGAGACCGGTACTCGCTCCTCGAGGGCCCATGTTCTCTGACTCGCTGCCTGCTCCTACCTTCTCTTCTGCCTGGAAGGATTCACTATCTTCAACACCAGTGAGTACTACCATCTTCACCTCAGAGCTCTTCCCTGGAGCCAGGTACTCGCTCCTTGAGGGCCTGCTTTCCCTATCCTGGGGTTCTCCATACTGCGGCTTTGTGCATATTCCACTGAACTCATTATTCTCAGTTCTTTCCACTACAGCACTGCTACCGGAGGAGTCGCTGTTCCAGCACCTGAGGGACACTAGCCCAGCTGGGCTACTTCTACTGCTCACTACTGCCACCTCTGGTGGCTTCATCACATTGTCTAATAAAAGATCAATCTCTGTGTTTGTGTGTCCTAAGCTGAGCCTGACCTGTGGCCCCTCACGGGACTTCCCCCCCGTGGGCGTGGTCAGCTGCCACAGTGTCCAAGGGTCCACCCAAACCTCACTAATTATAACTATATAACATAGTTCAGCTTAAATCAACGCCTGTTCCACCTTCACAGGCATATAATAAAAAGTTGATGTGTAATCAATATGTCTCCTATTACAAGTTATCTTATATAACTTAAAATTGGGCAGACCCAATCCACCTTGTTGGATAGGCTTCATTAATAAATGTAAAGCAATTCTGGCACGTTTACCCCACCACAAAATTTCTCTCTTAATTCTATTAATTAAGGCTGCTACGTTTTTCAGTCATATACATAGGTCATAGCTGAAAGACATATATCCATTTAGAAATATAGAAATGACAGCAGAAAAAGACCAATTGGCCCATCTAGTCTGCCCAGCAAGCTCCTACACTTATTTTCCCATACTTATCTGTTTCATCAACCACCAAGTTCAGGGCCCTTATTGGTAATTTTGATTCAAACAGGTTAATACTTTAGGAAGTATCATCGTACTCTGTAGATGAATCCTACCAGTTAGAGAGATAGGAAACCTAGTCCACTGTTGCAGCAATAATCTGGTAGTAAAAAGCAAATAAGAAAAATTCATAGATTGTAAGGCTTTGATAGCTCTGGGCAAAAAAAACCTCTAAATATTTGAGTCTCCTCACTTTAAAGGAAATTCAGATCCCCACAAACCTTTTACCTCGTTGAACATGACCATGGCCTCCGATTTCTTTATTTTCAACCCTTCCATTTCCTCATATCTTAAGAATTCCTGAAAAACGCACTGTAAAGATTCACATTAGTCAGTAACATATATCAAACGGAAGATTCAGAACCAATGTCAGGAATTATTTCTTTACGGAGAGGGTGGTGGATGCCTGGAACACCCTTCCGGAGGAAGTGGTGAAGACCAGAACTGTGAAGGACTTCAAAGGGGTGTGGGATAAACACACTGGATCCATAAAGTCTAGAGGATGTGAATAAAAAGTGGGTGGCTCGCGGGAATGACGGCTACTACCTGAAGATAATACCCTTATTTAATAAACATACAAACGGTTAATGCGACTCCACCATTGCTCTAAGCTTCAATGGCAAGAGGTAATGTGGAAAAAAAGATTTCCATTCACAAAAAAAAACGGGGAGTAGCTTGCTTGTTACGGCGGTTACTACCCCAAGCCAAATAAGCCTGATACTTCACTTTGAGTGCATATCCAGCAAAGCTCTCTGCTTCAATGGCAGGGGAAATGAAGAAAAGTGGATCTATACACAGACAACCAACAAGGACTGAATTACATAGTCTGGGTAAACAAATAAGCATGGGTGTAGCTTGCTTATTGCGGCGGTTACTACCCCTAACTAATTAAGCTAGATATTCACTTAGATGCAGTTCCAACACTGCTCTCTACATTAATGGTGGCGGTGGAAGCGAAATAGAACCAAAAGGTTACTAACGGCCAAGAGTAACAGATAAGTATGAGAAAAAAAATAGTGTGAAAGCTTGCTGGGCAGACTGGACGGGCTGTTTGGTCATCTTCTGCCATCATTTCTATGTTTCTATAAGCAAATGCTGCAATTTTAAACTAAGAGACCCATCTTGACCAGAAATTTTCCGCCTCTGTCTAATACACTGGAGATGAGACTCAAGGCAAAGAAAAAACAAGTGGTGAGAGGGGACATCCTCTTACCATTTGTTCATGACTCATTTGCACGTGCAGAGCCTTCAATGGGGTCTCCAAAGCCAATGGGATCAGCTCCATCAGCCATTATCCCACCAAGTCTCCAAATACCCCAGGATGAGGAAGTTCCTTCAGTGATGGATGAATCTGGAAATTCTAAAGGTGAGTTTCTCACTGTAGGTTCTGCAGCACCATCTGACTTTCTACCAATGCCTCCACTAAAGGATGGGGCTTGCACAAGGGGTGACGTGGACCCAAGGGTCATGGTCCCCAGTGGAAAGTCAGCTGCAAATCAACTGCCTGGTGCTGTGAGCCATTCACTATGCTCTGAGGTTGTCTGTTTAGATCAAGATTCTCTTTCAAAAAAGAGAATCTTGATCTAGACAGACAACCTAATGGCCATGTTCTACATAAACAAGTAGGGAAGTACAAGCTCTTATGCCCTCTGCCAGGAGGCCCTCCAAATTTGGTTGTGGGCCAGTCATCACAATGCCTATTTCCAGGTGCCCTACCTTCCAGGGATCCAGAATATGTTGGCGAACTGCCTCAGCAAAGTACTACAACTGCATGTATAGCCCTTGGATCATAGGATCATGGATGAGTTGTGCAATCACTGGGGAGAGCCGTTGATTGACCTGTTTGCCTCAGAAGTCAAACGAAAAGTAAAAACGTTCAACTCTATACATCCGAGTTGCTCCTTATGCTTTTGTGCTAGACTGGAACATTATTATTAATGTACTAATTTCTACCAGGAAACCTTCAACCAGGTGCTGCTATAGTTTTAAATGGAAGATGTTCATGACTTGATGTGGGACCAGCCAGCTAGTTCCCTTCACTTTTGTGGCCCAAGGGATTTCCTCAGTATTTATTCTTCCTCGTTCTCAGGCATCTCTTCAGTCAAGGTTCATCTTAGCGCCATTGAGGTATATTGCCAGTTGGTGGAAGGGGGCTCCAATCTTTCAGTACCCCTTGGTATTGAAGTTTGTGAAAGGAATGTGGCACTCCTAATCTCTGGTCCGTAAACATTCAGTGCCTTGAAACTTTTAATGTGCTAGTTAAATTCACAAAATCTCCTATCAAGCCTCTCAAGTTGGTGGTCTTGAAGTTTCTCACCTGGATAATGTTTCTCTTTCACTTAGCTCCAAGGGGTGCTGAAAGATCAGAGCCCCTTTCACCTTTTGACTATATGCCACAGTGGCATTCAGATGAACCTTGACTGAAGAAATGCTATGGTCTGGTTTCATATCTACCATACCTTCAATATTTTCATGTTAGGGTAAGTTTGTAGAACCATCCTAAGTTACATCCAAAAGTGATATCTATATTCCACATTGTGCTACCTACATCTTTTCCAAGACCTCATGCACACAAAGGAGGAGTGGTCTCTTCACTTAGACAGCAAGAGAGCTCTTGCTTATTATTTAAAGAGGACTCATCCTCACTGTCAAGCTTCTTAGCTGTTTGTGTCCTTTGATCCCGATAAATTGGGAGGGACAGTTGCCAAACGAATTTTGTCTAGTTGACTAGCAGACTGTATAGCATGTATAGCAGACTGTATAGATTTAAAAGACATGAAACATAGTCTTAGAAAAATAGAAAAGTCCTGGCACAAAGACCCCACCCCAACACTCCCTGCCCAATTCAAAACCTTCCTACATAGCTATAGGGAAAGGCTAAATACTGCCAAAAGAGACTACTATTCCACCAGAATTCACCAATACCAATACAATCCGCGAGCTCTCTACGACTATGTTGCCTCATTACCCAAATCTGCACCCATAGGCATACCAGAGGACATAGCTAAAACCAAATGTGAGGAACTCGCATTATTCTTCCAAGATAAAACCAAGAAACTACTCACACATTTCTCCCCCTCTTCCACCACCTCCTCCCCAACCCTCCAAAACCGACAAGATGTTTTTCCAGCTCTTCCTAATCCCCCCCAAAGGCATAACCTCCCTAGACTACACAACTGCCCTTGAAATTGAATCCCTCCTTAAGAAATCAAGACCCTCCTCCCACCCTTCTGATACAATCCCTACTAAACACCTACTCTCCATCCCTGATATTATTGCCCAGCCCATCGCCAACATTATAAATGCCTCTATCACTTCAGGTGTAGTTCCCAACCCCCTCAAACAAGCAATAGTTAAGCCAATATTGAAGAAACCCAAGCTTGACCCCACTGTCCCATCCAACTACCGCCCCATCTCAAACCTCCTCTTCATATCCAAAATTCTCAAAAAAGTGATCAATAAACAACTTACCGAATACCTCGATGATTCACACCTACTCTCCCCATTTCAGTATGGATTCAGGAAGTTCCATAGCACTGAAACTCTCCTCCTTTCCCTGGCAGACCATCTCATCAAGGACTTTGATAAAGGACAATCATATCTCCTTGCTTTCTTAGACATATCCTCAGCATTCGACACAATCAGCCACAATATCCTCCTGCAGCAACTCTATGAAATCGGAATATCAGATGTTGCACATAACTGGTTCAAATCCTATCTAAGTAATCGAAACTATAAAGTCAAAATAGGCAACCATGAATCTGAACCTATACCCCTCAATCAAGGAGTCCCGCAAGGCTCTTCTTTATCCTCTACACTTTTCAACATTTACCTCCTACCACTCTGTCATCTCCTAACCGATCTTAAGCTTCCCCACTATATCTATGCAGATGATGTTCAGATACTTATCCCAATATCTGATACCCTCCCCAAGGCCTTGGACACCTAGAAATCAACGCTATCATCAATCAGTAAACTCCTATCCAGCATTCACCTTGCCCTCAACACGGTGAAAACTGAAATTATGCTTATCTCTCCACAGAATCAAACTAACACCCTTCCCCGGCTGCACCCCCTATATCCACCCATCTCGTTCTCTCAACAGGTACACGATCTAGGGGTCATGATAGACCACCCATTCAACCTCAAAAAATTCATTAACACCCTAAAAGAATGTTTCTTCAAACTACACACGCTAAAGAAATTAAAACCTTTACTCCACCCCACCAGACTTTCGCACAGTGCTGCAAACTACAATATTCTCGAAAATGGATTACTGTAACTCGCTCCTTCTAGGCCTACCCAAAAATTCCATTCACCCTCTACAAATCCTTCAAAACTCAGTTGCACGGATACTCACTAACACGCGCAGAAATGATCACATCACACTTGTACTTAAGGAATTACACTGGCTCCCTATTGCATACAGAATCCAATACAAAACCCTTTCTATCATACATGAGGCTCTCCACAATCCCGAAATGAACTGGTTCAATGACTCACTAGTATTCCACAAACCCTCTAAACCAACCAGGAACCAATACCTCGCTACCATACTTACACCTTCCCCCAAAAACATCAACCTGGCATCTACCAGAACACGCACACTCTCCTTAGTTGGCCCCGCATTATGGAACAAAATGCCCGTAGACCTACGCCAGGAGGACTGCCTAAAAATCTTCAAAAAAAAACTAAAGACGTGGCTGTTCACGCAAGCATACACCTAAACCACCCTCATAAAAAAAAATCTCCGACCTCTTGAAACCCTCCCTGGGTTACACCCTCCCCCATCTCATTTCCTACCCCCTCACCTACCCCTTTCCAGTCCCACCCACCATGTTCTCCACTTCATCGCCTTTACTTCTTTTGGGAATCCTCTCAATGCAGTAACTCTGTAAGGTATCTCTGCAAGTTATTATAATAATGTCTCTGTAAGTTATTATAAAAAACTACTCAACTGCTCTGTACATAATTACCCAATAGCCTATGTACATAATTTACCCAAAAGACAATTTCTTCGTTCTCTTTCATATCTACGTTATAGGCAAAGAGTCATTTATTATCTTAGCAGTTTTATATGCACCAGTTTTATTAAGTTACTTGTCAACTGCATCCTAACCGCAGTGTATCATTATTCTGTTAATTGTTAAGCGCACCTTCTGGCGCAGTTTCTCGTTTATTATGAACTGATGTGCTATCCCTGATGAACGTCGGTATATAAAAGCACTAACTAAATAAATAAATAAATGTTAGCTGGTTTACAGATTACTTCAAGACTCAAGAGCCAGGCCAATTTCAGTGGCTTGTCTCAGGTCTGCTTGTATTTAAGACATTTGTAAAGCTGCTACTTGGTCATCTGTTCACATCTTCATGTCCTATTACTAACTGGATAGCATGTCCCAAGAAGACAGGAATGTTGAACAAGTAGTTCTTTGCAGCCTGTTCTCCCAGTAGTCAATTCTCAACTGGTGAAGAGGGGTTATCTGTTTTTGTTCTGCGATGCAAGCTTCAGCTTGGGACTCTCCATTCATGATGGCTAATTTGTGCCTTTTTGTCAATAGAGAAAACAAGTTTGCTTATCTGTAAACAGGGTTCTTGGTAGACAGCAGTATGAATTGGTCATACTCTGTACCCAACCACTTTCTTGGAGAGTTGACTGCCTTGCTAAAGCTTAAGCTCTGGAAGAGACTGATGGGGTTCATGAGTTGGTGTGTGTACAAAAACTCCCATGCACGCTCAGTAAAGTATTAACTGAGCTGAGAGAGCTGGATCCATGTCAGTGCCATTGGATGACGCATCACTCACACTTTATGGCTGATTTCATCCTGCTGTCAACAAACAACCCTGTTTACCAGTAAGCAATCTTGATTTCTTTGCAGAGACATGCCAATGTTTGTTTTCATGATTTATGCTGTAAGATAACCCAGTGGATTTCTGATCTCTGCATCCAGTTACCTTTTTCGGAGAGTAAAAAAGGAGAGGACAAAAGGCAATGCTGCTCCTCATGGATGTACAGTACCATGGAGTCATGTTTCCTACTTTATAATGTCTTTACAAATTTTTGTTTTCAAATATGATTATATGGCCTGGTGTATGTGAGGACAAAAGGTGCTGCTACATATTGTACTTTTTTTTTTTAGTTATCTTAATTTAATTTCACATTTATAGGACCCTAGGTGGCTTACAACATCATATGTAATAAAATTCACATAGTGTAAAACACATCATCATAGCAAAATGAAGATCTATCCTTCACTCCCTCTCTCATAAAGGGTAGAGATCAAATTATGCAAGGAAGTAATTGTAAATGAACAGTTGAGTTAAATCAGTGTGATTCTTTGCTTTAAAGTGATTTCTCTTAACAAATATTTCTTGCAGCATGCCCCACCTTCCAGCATATCGGACCTATTTATTGATATTACAGATGGTCACATGCTCCTGGACCTGCTTGAAGTGCTTTCTGGCGAAAAACTGGTAACAGAGAAAAGAATTATTAAAGTTACTTTTCTATACTGTAAAACAATATGATCACTTTCAGAATTGCTATTTGTGTGCTTTTCATGCCTTAGACACGGGAGAAAGGAAGTAATACTTTCCAGCAGAGGAGCAACATAGAAACTGCTTTGAATTTTTTAGAAAGCAAATCTGTGAGTATAAGTTTCAGTTCTAAAATTCATAGCTCATATATATTTATTCTGTAGGATTGCTCTATTATTTATTGATCCTCTTTTTTTTTTTTTTTTCCAGGTAAAGGTCATAAATGTTCATGTTGCTGACATCCTTGACGGCAAGCCCTCAATTGTGCTTGGTTTAATGTGGACAATCATTTGGCATTTTCATGTAAGTAGTCAGCTTAATGATACACACCAGCCTTTGTGATAGAAGAAATGAAACATGAGAGAAGCCGGGGAAGGTTTCACCTGAATTATTAAACCACATTGTAAGTCCAAGTTGCAGCATCTGCAGTCTTGGTATAAAGGAAGAAAGGGGAGATCATTTGCCTTTTGTGTCCCTGATGTTTCAGAATTTACTTAGCAAAAAATGTAAAAGCCTGATTTGTTATGGTTTTTTTCTGAAGATGAATAAGGCCCAAAATAGTTGATTTAGATAGAAACTGTTCTAATGATATCCCGGTCTGTAAAACTTCAAACCTGCACCAGGATGGAGTATAAAATGTAATAGTTATTTAAAACATAGATTGCTATGTATAATATATTGAAATAATCAATAGCTTAATGTAGTCCTTTTTGTAGGGAGTGGATTTACTTTCATTCTCTGAACGTGTAAACCATACCTCTGCGCCTGCTGTCATTTAGACAGGGGATCTCTGATCTGGTCCTCAAGGAAACCCTCACCCAGCAGATCTGGTTCTCCAGATGTCCACAATCAGACATTTGGTCTGAGAACCAGAAAGATTTGCTTCTTTTGGTCACCGGAAGGCCTGGAGGTGTTCTTGAGGACCAGATTAAATAAGCCACAGAGTATATTGTAAAGCGTTTTGCCAACTTAACGCCATGGTCATGACTGGTCCAGTTCTTTTTAACTCTCATCCCGGTGCAACCCTGGTGCTCAGTTTCCTGTAGATCACATTGAGCCTAAGACTGGGTGAACATATTCTGCTGACACAGACTTAGGTTGCTGGCACTGTTTACATTTCTAGCACACCTTTCTCCCTTTCTCCCTTTTCAATGCATGCCTCTCTTCCATGGCACAAAGGGCACAAGGTCAGTAATGTGATGTGCTACTGACTGGATTTACAGATCCTTAGCAAATCAAATCATTCACTTGTATTTGATCAACTCTCACAAAAGAATATTTTCTGTTTGGCTATTTCCAGATTTCCTGCTAATTTGAAAGTATTTCAAAATCTGGAGTGATGATAATGCTAATGGATATCTTGATAGTACGCTGTAGCGTTGTAGACTGAAAAAAATATTCATATTCATATTCATTAAGCCTCATTAATATGTGTGGGGTTTGTTTTTTTTTGGTAGATACAAGAACTTGCTGGTACTCTTGCTGGTGATTACAGTCGAGCAGAGCAAGGGAGTGTGACAAATGATGGCCGATCACCAACTGCAAGCCCTCCTGCGAAGAAAAGTGCAAAAATCCAGTCGAAGTGGCAGCTGTCTGTAAAGAAAGCACTCCTGTCGTGGGCAAAGGACCAGTGTGCCTCGTGAGTACCTTCACGTCTGCACCATTCGATTTTGCTCACTGGCACAGTGTGCTTTTATTTCGCTGATTATTTTCCTTCGACTTGGAATCTGTTTTCACACTTGGAGAAAACACTGTGCCTGAATATGATGTGGTGTTGGTGGTCTTGTCTTCCAGACGTTTAATGTTTATATTGTTTGGGCTAGAAGAAATGTGAACTCACCTATCCAGAAATATTGAGATGCTCGTAATCTGTAGTTTGAGGTGGCTGCCTTCTGTGCATTGTGAATTGCTGAAAATATACTGGTATGGTTTATTAGTAAAAGGAAACAACATTTCCTTTTACTAACAAAGAGAACTGATTAAGAGGTTCTCTTTGTAACAAAACCTCATGATAGTGGCAGACCAGATTATAACTTCTACCTAAATTAATTTTGTAAAAGGCAATCATCAGATACTTTTTATTCCAAAATAATAATATAATAAATGACAATTTAAAAAGTATGGTCACACAAATAATTTTTCACTTTGAGAAATTTTAGCTAAACATTATGAAAAGATCTGTTTAGAGCAGACACCATTAAATCTGAGTGAATCTTATTCTATTTTAGAGTACCCTATTGAGCTGCTACCATTGCAGCATTATATAACCATTCTACCATGTAATAATAATAATGCTTATCATGTTTATAGTGCTATCGGATGATGCAGTGCTGTACAATGTTGATAAGCATTCAGGTATGATAAGTCCCTGCCCAAAAAAGCTTTCAATTTAAATGGGAATTAAAAGGACTTGCCCAAGGTCACAAGGAGTGTTGTTGGGAGAAAATTGGTAATCCCTGGTCAGCATGGTGGTAGAACCACTAGTCCATTCCTTTTTCACAGATCTCTCCTTTTCACTGTCTCCTCATATAATCTTCTCCAGTAGTAACTCTCTCAGAATCATCACTTTACAGGCTATGCTGTTCTCTCCAGAAAACAGAATCCCAAGCCACCTCTCCCTAATTATTCATGCAAGTCAACTTGATTTACTCCCTTTCTGTTCACCTCGCCTCCTCCCCATCTTCTGCTGGCTGGGGGTCAGACAGAAAATGAAAAGTCCCAGGCACTTTGTCATCTAATTTTGAAAATGACCATTGGTGATCCCTTTTCCACTTTTCTTTGTCAATTAAATAATAATCTATATACACCTTTTAGCAGGTAAGAATAATATTACCATGTGTTATTTTCAAAGTCCCACTGATGTACACATACTTGTGTAAAGAAGGACTGTTTGCAATAAGGTGTATTTATTTATTTAAGCGTGTTTTTATTCCGCTTATAATGATGACTTGTACTAAGTGGATTACAATAAAAAACATAATAAAAAATAAAATAGTCAATGTCATAGGGCCTTTAAAGGGCTTTCCAAGTAGATGATAGGCAATAGTAATGGTTGAGGTAGAATATATAGCATATGTAAAGGTGGAATAGGAGAGTGGTACACAAGAGCAATGTACAAAAACAAAAGTGTAGCACTAGTAAAGGTCAGAGTCCCAAGGTACAAACTCATTCGTTCAGGTAACAATGCAGTTTAATCCAATTTATTATAAATCTCAGTGAGGTTAAGAAGTCAACAGTTTGCCGGTCCCCTGAACCAGACCATGTTTCGCCTCGCCAGCTGTGTTGGGAGGGACAGGTTCACAACAGCACAAAATACATTGTAAAGGGCAGACACGATGCTGAAAGGCATGTTGTTCCTCAAGTGGTACAATCAATAGAGTACAGGATTCAAGGGGATTGAAATCCCAGCCTAGAAACAGTTCTTACAAAAACGTGTATATCAATGCATTGAACACGTGAACCTTACCCACCTGTTCTTAAAATATACGTGCATATATTTTATGCATGAAAGTTTACTAGGACTTATTGCATGAGTCGGGATTTACATATTGTAAGCTGGCCAATTTTAAAGCATCAAGGAAATTAACCAATTTATCAATTAGTCCACAGGCTGGCCCAGTCCTTGTCCAGGTTCTTGAGACTCTTGGCTCTGCATCCTGAACTCCCTCCCCCCAGTTCACCCAGACCTCCCGTCCTGTTAATATTGCATAATAAACACATTTGTGATCATTTATGCCAGATAATTAGCGGGTGTAAAAATACACACGGGTGAGTTGGAAAACGTACGTGTGTGTCTTTTAAACTAGCAATTTTCACGTGAGTCTGTGGGCCCTGCCTATAGACTGCCCCTTTTTTTTTTTACATGCATATGTTTGCACGTGAAAGTAAAATGTGTGTATTCTAAACATTTAAACAACACGGAATACCCACATAGCGGCTACATATGTCTATATATGCTAATTTGTGCACGTATTAATGTTTTGAAAATTCACCTTCCTCTTAGTCTGGCTTCCTAAAACCGCCTGTGCAGAAATGTAGGACCCTGCTCACAAATGACGACTCAAAATGAGAAATGTTTTCTTCTGGACAAAACCATAGTGAAGCATTAATTCCCATGGCTGCTTATCTTTTATTGATATGGGCAGATGGTAGAAAGACGATAAATTGGTGTTAGTGTGCTTATTTAAGGGGGAAAACTGTTCTGCGATTCATGTATGGCTCATCCATAAAATGCATAACTTGATGAAACTTAAAAGAAAATGTTCATTTACAGAAGGGGGCGGATATAGCAAATATTTCTATGACCCCCCCTGCAGTCAGGCAGATTCTGTGCCTGCCTGTAGAGCATTAAGTTTTAAAATGTGTGTGATGGGCACGGTGGTCCTCTTCTAGTCCGGTCTACAGCTATAAATTATTGTGTGTGATTCTGCTTTCCCAGGCTACTGCCAGTAATGCTTTGCATTAATCCCGCTAAGACAGAACAAGATAAATGCCGAATCCCCTTTGACAGAATCTGGACTTCTCTAGTACACCCTTTGTCTTCAGAAGTACAATACATAGCAATGGTTTAATCAGTAGTTTCCTTGCTAGATTCTGCTAGCTCCTGTCTGAGCTTACTGTGGGATGGACTTGTAAAAGAGTTTAAAACAATGATGTCCTTTATTCATTTTGGTATTTGAATATATAGGGCCTTCTCGTTGCTTGAACAGGTGGGAGGGAGGTGCAGTCATTGCACAGGAGTGACACCTAATGGCCAGACTGGGTACAGAGAGAGCCAGGTTCCTGAGAGAGCTATGTACAGCTTATCCTGGTACTCAAAACAGGGGCCTGGGACTGAATAAGGTGCTGGGTGAATGGGAGGGTTAGGATGGGGGGAGGGAATGCATTATTTATCGTGGGAAAGGGGCTGAGGGAGGGAGAGACCAGCGCATGGAAGGTAATATTACATTTAACCCCCCCCCCCCAAAAAAACAGTTGCAGAGGTTTGAAGGGGGGGGGGGTGTTGGCCGGCAGGGGACTCTTTTCATAATGAGTGTGTGTGAAAGGGGGGGGGGGCTAGGAATTCAGATTGGATGACGGAACCCACACTTTTTTTTTTAAATGCCCATTGGCTATGTTCTTTTGAATATAGCCAGTTATCCCACTGAATATGCAGGATAACTTATCTTCCTAACTTTAGCTGGTTAAGCTACCCATTTTAGGGATTTTTTTTAAATAGTGGCCCCAGTGTGATTTAAAATGATATAACTGGGATCTGAGAAAGTGGCTGGAGAGTCATCTCTCCTTCACATCATACACTGAACATCAGTTGGGTGTTTTTGAATTGGTATGAGTGCAAACTTAATTTTATACTGTAAGTAAGGTATTGAAACAGAATTGAAGAAAGTGAATTAAAACAGCCAAATAAAGATCAAACGTAACATAAAGCAGTAATTTTATGACTTTAACAAAGCATAGAAAAAATCGTATTGCCATTTTGAAAGAATGTGGCACTGATATATTTTTACATTTTGTTGGACAGGTGTGGATCTACCAGCATTACAGATTTCAAATCAAGCTGGAAGAATGGGGTAGCCTTTCTAGGAATCATTCATGCCCTAAGACCAGATCTAGTTGACATGAAGAAAACAAAAGGTAGATCTAACAGAGAGAACCTGAATGAAGCCTTCAGGATTGCTGAGCAGGAATTGAATATTCCAAGGCTTCTGGAACCTGAAGGTAAATTGACATTTTAAACTTCAGCGGTACAAGAAATGTATAGTTAGGTCAAGTCATAGTATTGTCATGACTTAGGTGCGACCACACAGCTCATCTGTATTAGTTGGAGAGATAGTAATGTAGTAAATGATGGCATGTAAAGGACCAAACTGGCCCATCCAGTCTGCCCATATACAGTCCAACACCAGCTGTCCCTTTCTCTCCCATGTCTTTTACCTGACTTTTCAACCTTTTTCATCCCAATGCCTTCTGTATCCGTTGGAGGTATACTGAAAATGAATGAATTGGTCAATGAAATTGGCCATTTGATGAATATAGTTGAAATTCACAGCCACATACCGACTGAATGGATAGTAAGACTTGGCCCCTTAGTAGTCTAAGTTGGGATCCACGTTTAACTGAGCCCGTTCATTTTAAGAGAACTATGCTTACTTTCATCACAAGTTTTCAAGGATCTAACCTAAGCTCCAAGGCTGTTCATATAATATATTTTTGTGTCTTCATCAATCAACGCCATCCTACCTCATCTTGTAATTCTCTGTTTTACATAATGTGAGGTCGGTATTTATTCAGCTAAGTGGCGGCTGCTGAATAAACTGGCTGTGATCAGCATTCGCCACTTAACTAGATAAATAGTCATATATCTAGTGGGCAGGAAGTGGATGGATCAGGGCAGTGCTACTTATTCGGTTAACTTAGAAATGCCGATATTCGGAGTGATCCTGTTAACTGGATTCGTTAGATCTGCGAGCAAATCTAAACTTAGCTGGTAAGATTTATCTGGCTAAATGGCAATTTTTATGAGATTATTCAGGAGCACCACTGTGCTACTGAACATCCCATATAAGTTACCCTGATAAGTTTTATGTGGCTAGCTTACTTAGCTGTTTTATTTTGAATATCTACCTCTTTTTGTTTAATGTCTAAGATTTTTTTCCTTCAGTAAATGAGCAGCAGCAAATGCATACATTAAACCTTTACATAGTTTTTTGATACTTCTCTTTCTTTGTCTCTGTGTCCCTTGTGTTCTAGTAAAGTTAGACCTTAATTTAAAAGCTAGCACAAGAGCCATTTGTAGAAAGATGAATAGCAAAAAGTTCAGTATTTATTAGACATTGTGTAGTGACCTAGTTTGCTGGAACTTTTGTCGGTCAGGAAAAAGACAAAGAGTAGCGTTCATGTTGACTGGTAGTCCCTGAATGGCTGCAGGGTTATGTCTCTGAGTTAACATTTCTTGCAGAGTTTCTCCCCGAGATGTTTAAGAAAATATTTCCATAGTTGTATTTCCCGTTTTGAATTTCTGAATACTATTGTTGAATCTAAGCAGTAGTAGAGCTGAAAGGTAACAATGAGTTATTTTCATAATGTTGTTCAGGCCTAGCTGACTTGTTTGGATGTGTCTAAATTTCTTCTGCGCCTTGCTGCAGAAAATGAGAGAGTGTGGCACATTAAAGATAAATCAGCTATAATGTGTACTATGTTGAGTTTATTAGATTTAGGGCCAGATGTACTAAAGAGTTTTTCCTCATTTTGTGTCTATGGGAAAAATTTAATTATTTTTTTAATATATGCTAATGGTGTGCTGTACCTTATAGATATTGATATCAAGGAGCCAGATGAAAAATTAATCATGACTTACGTGGCACAGTTTTTGCAGTACTCCAAAAGTTTACCTATGCCTGAAGAAGACATGCAGGTATGTAATCCTTTTTTTATGTAATCAGTTAAAGCACATTATGAAAACTCAGCATGAAACTTACATTATTGCTATACAGTACATTTTCTTTACAAACCTGGGCTGTATTTGAGCCAGCAGAATTCTTCCAGAATAAAAAAAAACTTCTTTTCAAAATTCAATACCACATCACATGCATCCTGATTAAAATTCACTTGTAAGTATATGTGCAGAGATTTATGCCAGTATTTTATAAACTATGCAGTGGGAGCCACATAGTTAATAAAATACTTCATATTTCAGCACTGAAAGTACATGCGTGTGCTTGTAATTTAGGAGCACACATTCGTTCTCTAACCATATAAAAAACAAAATACACACATATATTATATATGCAAAAAAATTGTAACAACATGAACATAATAACTCAGAATTAAACACGGAGGCAGGAATTTTTTTAAAGGATGTGCATACAGGGTTTTGAAAATAGTTAGTTGCATGTGTACTTGGGATCACCAGTTTGCCCAGACTTTCATCAGTTCGCTTACACCTCTAGCACTTCACCCTGAACCCTCACCAGTTCACTCAGACCTTCCACCCAAATATTGTAGACAACAGGCAAGTCTGATTTCACTTCTGTGAACCAATTAGCAGGTTTAAGTGTCTTTGGATGAGTTTGGTAACATATGCATGTGTACATCTTAGAAAATAGCAACTTATGAGCCCCATCCCATGCTCTAGACCACCCCTTTTTTTCCCACTGTTAATGTGGAGGTTTATAAAATATATATGTGCATACTTCAGCATAAATGCTATTTTTATGCATGCAACCCCTACTTAACTCTAAAAATTGCACCTGAATATGCATTAGGAAACTATGCACTGGGAGCGCAATTTTCAGAAGCCATTTACCTGGTAAATAGGCTGCCTGAAAACTGCTCACCCTGTATTCGACTAAAAGTACATACGAGGGTCAACGACATGCAGACTCAGAGGCAGGGTTATTTTGAGGGAGGCAAAAAGTACCTGGAGAAAAAGCTGCTGCAAATCTCTGCTTCTCTTTTGATCCCAGGCAATTTTCAAAGGGAAAGTATATTTGTACTTTTTCTTTCAGAACTGAATTTTGAAACTTGCCCCCAAAAGTATCTAAAAAAAAAAAGCTCCACAAATCAGTTTAATTTGTACAGTTTTGAAATAGCCCAATTTTTCCCCCAGAATCTCAATTTGATGCAAGGAAAATATTGTAAAAAACAAAACACTGAAGAGGTTCTAACCAATATTTAAGTCTAGCTTTTAATAATTTATACAGTCAGTCAAGCATTAACATACCGGTTTTCTATTTTCCATGATTTTTGTTGGTTAGGGAAAAGTTTGAAAGCATGTTGTGTAATGATAGAGCACTTTAAGGCTTAAAAGATTCTACAATTTTCTTTTCTTAATTGCTAGGAGAAAGTAGCTGACATTTTGGTCTGGCTAGCTTTGGAGGAACAGAAGTTAAAACAGTTGTTCATAGATACAGAAAATGAAAGCTATCTTCAGAGATATCAGGTAAGTATTTTAAATACTGAGCTATGGCTGTAATTAACATAGCAGTGTATCCAACCATCTGCACGTTCCCTGCGTGTGAGGATTTGGAGAGTGGTCCTTTCTGTAGCAAGGCACTTTTTTCTAGAGTGGTCCTCTTATAGAAAGCCACATGTTTCATGTTAAATTAAGGGCTAAGAAAATATCTGGCAGGATTATGGATGCCCTCCTAAAGTGACTCTTGATTGATGGTCTACTCTAAGGCAAAATAAAATAAGATACGAAAGAAGGAAATTTCAGGCCTGAATAGCAAAGCAGAGGTAGCTTCAAAGTTTAGTTATAAATGCTGTCCTTCCAAACAAGGGTCATTTCTTCTGAAAAACGAAGTGAGTTTGTATTCTTGGTCATGACTGAAATATGAATTGTCCCCAGGTAGAATGCATATGGAGTATTAATAATACTTTTCTAGTTTATGGAAGGAAAGCCACTTATTTGGATCTTTGGAACTAAATTGTACTTACAAAATTAAATTAGATAAGGAAACCATTATGTGGAGCAATAAATGGCACCTTAATATGTAATATTTTATCATTACATGCTTTAAAGAAAAGGTCATAAATGCGGTATGTTTTCTATAAAGTCTAAGGAAGACCATTTCAAACAGGATAATCTTTTGCACTGTATAGATCTTTGGTCAACTAACCTTTCTGCTCTCTCTTCTAACACTTGCTTTGATCTCTCAGATTTGCCTCTGTTTCCACTGCTTTCATCAACTTCTTACTCCCAAGTCTCTCCGATTTCTAAAATTATCTTTTCTCAGACTTGTTCTACTGTTTATACTACTCTAATCATTCTTTCTCTGGGTATGTAATGAGTAATCTCTCTATTTTTCACTGCAGCTGCTTTACAGTCTGATCCAGCTAAAATTTGCTCACCAGAATCAAACCATGTTCAATCATTTGTTAAAAACCCCATTACTGACCACTTGCATAAGCTATGCTTATTTTACTGTTAAAAAATATTGTGCATTACATCCTTTTCACTAAGATCTTGAACAAAAGATTGTGTCGTCTTCTGGTCGAGTTGCATATAACTATTTGCTCTTCAACAAGAGAATTTTCAGTACTCTTTAATATTTAGGAGTGTGTATGGGGAAACATATGCTTCATTTACTGGTTTTTCATTTCCTTTCTGCATTTGTGTGTGCTAAAAACATTTGGCACGTGCTAACAAAACAGAGTTCCTTATCATCCTGCTAAACCAGTCCAGATGTGTATATTTATACTGTTTACTAGCTGATGGAGACAGAGGACATACCTTTCTCAGTGATATTACTGGTTCATAGGATGGTGCAGCACAGAAAATTGCCAGTATTTTCTATCTTTAGCAGATGGAAGTAGTACTGGACTGCTGCAGAAGGATTCCTAACTCCCAGGTTTTGGCCTTTGATCTTCCTTGGTGGAACAGGCCTTCAGATTCTCTCCTAGGACATTGGTCTTCCCATGTTTTTCACCTGATTGAATGGGAGTTTTTCACTTCTAAGGCAACAGTTCTTTTGAACTATTTCCCTAGTTAAGAGTTGTCTTGGACCAGGCTTCCAGGTTTCTGTATGGGCAAGGTTGAGTGAGTCCTGTTAGCTGGCTTCCATGATCCCTTTGGGGCCTGGTTGAGCTTAGGAGGTAGTGTGTGAGCTCAGGAGGTAAGCCTCTGGGTGAGAGATTCCTCAGGTCTTTGACCTCCTAGAGACGCTCCCTCCCTACCACATACTTGTCTCTTCTTCATCTCTTTCGCTTTCATTTCCTCTTGACTTGAGAGCTTGGCTGTTTGATAAAGTTTTGTTTTAAAAAAAAAAGGAGAAGAGAGCAGTTGCAGCTGCAGCCAGAGGAGCAGTCAGCAGGAAGAGATGAATTGGTCTTTGGTCTTGAGAGGAGTTTATTTTAATGGTGAGTGGTTTTGGGGCTTGGATCAGACCCCCGTTCTTCTGGACAGATCTGCTTTCTCGTGTTTCACCTGTCAGGTGCACGCTGTGGTTACATTTCTTTTTTTTTTTTTTGAGATAGGCTTTTGTAGCTGCATGTCAGAGGAACAGTATGACATAGTGGAGCCACCACTGTGGGAGCTGGCGCATTGACAGTGTGGCTGGCTCCTACCATTTGTGTGTGTTGAATGCACAGCTTCTAAAACAGCCAAGAAGACTCCTTGGACAGAGCCTTTGTCTTCCCTACGAGTGTTCAGCTGGCAATTTAGGAAACCCCATAGAGACAAGTTCTTCAACCTCCTTCTTAGCACAGGCCTGCACCGTGGTGGGGAAGGCCACCATTTTGGATTCTCTTCATGACTTGTTCCAGTGCTTATTGATCTGGCTGGCATTGGCTCAGAGGAGTGCCCAATATTGCCGGAAAGTGAGACGTGGGAGAGACCTTCTGGACTGCTCTCTTCACTAGGGTTTTTTACCTCCGGAATTCATCTTGGTCTGGCACCATGCTTTAGGTCCAAAATCAAGAAAAACTTTCACAGTCAAATTTAACAATCAAATATTTTTAAAAAAATTGAGCAGTATAAATTTTAAGAACACTGAAATAAAGGAGGAAAAAGATCTCGGAACCAAATATGCAAAAAGTTCTCTATGGAACTGTTACGGCGGTGGCTGCTGTGCTACCGCCTCACCACCAGGGGTCCCTCTAGGGCTGGCTTTCCTGACAGGCCCAGTCCATCTCCTATGTCCACTCTATGCTCTGGGTGTGCCCTCTTAACCCTGCCTGACAGTTGCCTCGGTGCTTCGGCATCGAGCTCACCTGGGCTCCCTGCTCTAGCCTGCCTTGCGCGGCCTTCGGGCCTATCCTTGCCTTGCCTTGCGCGGCCTTCGGGCCTATCCTTGCCTTGCCTGGCGTGGCCTTCGGGCCTATCCTTGCCTTGCCTTGCCTTGCGCGGCCTTCGGGCCTATCCTTGCCTTGCCTTGCGCGGCCTTCGGGCCTATCCTTGCCTTGCCTTGCGTGGCCTTCGGGCCTATCCTTGCCTTGCCTTGCCTTGCGCGGCCTTCGGGCCTATCCTTGCCTTGCCTTGCGCGGCCTTCGGGCCTATCCTTGCCTTGCCTTGCGTGGCCTTCGGGCCTATCCTTGCCTTGCCTTGCCTTGCGCGGCCTTCGGGCCTATCCTTGCCTTGTCTTGCCTTGTGTGGCCTACGGGCCTTCCGTGTGTGTGTGTGTGGCCTACGGGCCTTCTGACCTGCCTTGCCCCGCTATTGGTGTGTGGCCTACGGGCCTTCCATGTGTGTGTGTGTGTGGCCTACGGGCCTTCTGACCTGCCTTGCCCCGCTATTGGTGTGTGGCCTACGGGCCTTCCGTGTGTGTGTGTGTGGCCTACGGGCCTTCTGACCTGCCTTGCCCCGCTATTGGTGTGTGGCCTACGGGCCTTCCGTGTGTGTGTGTGTGGCCTATGGGCCTTCTGACCTGCCTTGCCCCGCTATTGGTGTGTGGCCTACGGGCCTTCCGTGTGTGTGTGTGGGTGGCCTACGGGCCTTCTGACCTGCCCTGCCCTGCTTACTGTGCCCTGACCCAGCCTGGACCCAGACACTGCTGACTGCCGCCTGCCCTGACCCAGCCTGTACTTGACACTGCCACTTGCCGCCTGCCCTGACCCAGCCTGTACTTAGACACTGCCACTTGCCGCCTGCCCTGACCCAGCCTGAACCCAGACTCTGATTCTTGCTGCCTGCCCTGACCCAGCCTGGTACCTGACTCTGTTCGAGCTTCCTGTCTCTCTCCACCTGGAGCCACCCTGCTGGGTGGTGTGCACGACTCCTGTCCGGAGCCCAAGCGTAACAGTATGCCGAAGCCATCACATTTTCCAGGGGAAGAGATAAGTCTGTGTCCTGCCGGTGAGTCAACTTTTCACTAATTCAAGATGCCTCCTTCTTTAAAGTTTTATACCTGCAGTTCCTGTCAAACTTTGAATTATCCTAGCTATCAGAACTGTCTAGCCTGTGAACTTGTTGGTCAGGAACACTGGTCATGCAATAACTGCAACAAGAAAAATGTCTCTGTCTATCAGGAGTGTTTGAACTGTCTGGCTCCTAAACCAGGGTGGTGGAAATGCTCCTGTCTCCCGTGTTTGTTACCTCCAGGCAAACCCTGCCCCTGTTGTTCTGCTCTAGGACCAGCTGTGCAATTAGAAAAGGCTATCAGCTCTCCTAACCAGTATTCTGTTTCTGGCTCAACTAAAACAGACATTTTTGCTGGCAGTTTGAGGGTAGAAAAACCCAGGACTTACCTGGCCAAGAAGGCTTCTGTGAGACCAGTGCTAGAGCCTCGGGAACAGGTTTCTCTACAACGGAGAGAGCTGATTAGCTCTAGCAGGGCTCAGCTTCCCACAGCTGCCAAGTGGACACTAACGAGCACCTTCCCTAGACGTCCTAGAACTGCCTGTGCCTTCTCTAAACTGCTCCTCCAGAAACAAAATCAGGAGCATCAGACTTTGGCTCGAGGTATCAAGCCCACGGCAGTACAATCTGTGTCTTCCATGCACACTACCTTTAACCATGCTACTCTGCCATCTGAACCTGCTGCACTACCCCGAGAAGAGCCTGAGTCTGCTGAACCGGCCCTGCTGCCGTCCTCGGAGGGGTCCGCACCAGCCCTGCTGACAGACTTTCTAACTCTGCCATCTGAGCCTGCCGAACCGGCCCTGCTGCCGTCTTCAGAGGGGTCCGAACCTGCTACAACGCCCTTGGAGGGGTCTGAACCAGCCCTGCTGCCGTCCCTGGAGGGGTCCATACCGGTCCTGCTGACGCCCCGAGAGGGGTCCGAGCCTGCTACAATGCCCCGAGAGGGGTCCGAGCCTGCTTCATCGCCCCGAGAGGGGTCCGAGCCTGCTTCATCGCCCCGAGAGGGGTCCGAGCCTGCTACAACGCCCCGAGAGGGGTTCGAGCCTGCTTCATCGCCCCGAGAGGGGTCCGAGCCTGCTACAATGCCCCGAGAGGGGTCCGAGCCTGCTTCATCGCCCCGAGAGGGGTCCGAGCCTGCTACACTGCCCCGAGAGGGGTCCGAGCCTGCTTCATCGCCCCGAGAGGGGTCCGAGCCTGCTACAACGCCCCGAGAGGGGTCCGAGCCTGCTACAATGCCCCGAGAGGGGTCCGAGCCTGCTTCATTGCCCCGAGAGGGGTCCGAGCCTGCTTCATCGCCCCGAGAGGGGTCCGAGCCTGCTTCATCGCCCCGAGAGGGGTCCGAGCCTGCTACAATGCCCCGAGAGGGGTCCGAGCCTGCTACAATGCCCCGAGAGGGGTCCGAGCCTGCTTCATCGCCCCGAGAGGGGTCCGAGCCTGCTTCATCGCCCCGAGAGGGGTCCGAGCCTGCTACAATGCCCCGAGAGGGGTCCGAGCCTGCTTCATCGCCCCGAGAGGGGTCCGAGCCTGCTACACCGCCCCGAGAGGGGTCCGAGCCTGCCTACAATTGCCCGAGTAGGATCCGAGCCTGCTGTACTGGCCCAGCTGCCGCCCCTGGAGGGGCCTGTACCGGTCTTAATGCCGACCTTGGAAGGGTCCGGACCGGTCCTACTATCGCCTCAAGAAGGGTTACGGACTATTTCTCTGCCCCAGGTGGGGTTTGTGTTCCCCTTGTCACCCCAGGAGGGGTTATGGAAATCTGCACCGCCTCTGCTACCCCAGGAGGGGTCTAACCCTGCCGCCTTGTCCCAGGAGGGGTTATGGACTGCCTTATTGCCTCGGAAAGGAGTTGAACCTGCCGCATCACCCCCGGAGTGGTCTCCCGTTATTCTTGATTACCTCCTGCACAGATGGGATCCAGGAGGAGGGGGAGGCCTTGAGGGGGGGGTACTGTTACGGCGGTGGCTGCTGTGCTACCGCCTCACCACCAGGGGTCCCTCTAGGGCTGGCTTTCCTGACAGGCCCAGTCCATCTCCTATGTCCACTCTATGCTCTGGGTGTGCCCTCTTAACCCTGCCTGACAGTTGCCTCGGTGCTTCGGCATCGAGCTCACCTGGGCTCCCTGCTCTAGCCTGCCTTGCGCGGCCTTCGGGCCTATCCTTGCCTTGCCTTGCGCGGCCTTCGGGCCTATCCTTGCCTTGCCTGGCGTGGCCTTTGGGCCTATCCTTGCCTTGCCTTGCCTTGCGCGGCCTTCGGGCCTATCCTTGCCTTGGCTTGCGCGGCCTTCGGGCCTATCCTTGCCTTGCCTTGCGTGGCCTTCGGGCCTATCCTTGCCTTGCCTTGCCTTGCGCGGCCTTCGGGCCTATCCTTGCCTTGCCTTGCGCGGCCTTCGGGCCTATCCTTGCCTTGCCTTGCGTGGCCTTCGGGCCTATCCTTGCCTTGCCTTGCCTTGCGCGGCCTTCGGGCCTATCCTTGCCTTGTCTTGCCTTGTGTGGCCTACGGGCCTTCCGTGTGTGTGTGTGTGGCCTACGGGCCTTCTGACCTGCCTTGCCCCGCTATTGGTGTGTGGCCTACGGGCCTTCCGTGTGTGTGTGTGTGGCCTACGGGCCTTCTGACCTGCCTTGCCCCGCTATTGGTGTGTGGCCTACGGGCCTTCCGTGTGTGTGTGTGTGGCCTACGGGCCTTCTGACCTGCCTTGCCCCGCTATTGGTGTGTGGCCTACGGGCCTTCCGTGTGTGTGTGTGTGGCCTACGGGCCTTCTGACCTGCCTTGCCCCGCTATTGGTGTGTGGCCTACGGGCCTTCCGTGTGTGTGTGTGGGTGGCCTACGGGCCTTCTGACCTGCCCTGTCCTGCTTACTGTGCCCTGACCCAGCCTGGACCCAGACACTGCTGACTGCCGCCTGCCCTGACCCAGCCTGTACTTGACACTGCCACTTGCCGCCTGCCCTGACCCAGCCTGTACTTAGACACTGCCACTTGCCGCCTGCCCTGACCCAGCCTGAACCCAGACTCTGATTCTTGCTGCCTGCCCTGACCCAGCCTGGTACCTGACTCTGTTCGAGCTTCCTGTCTCTCTCCACCTGGAGCCACCCTGCTGGGTGGTGTGCACGACTCCTGTCCGGAGCCCAAGCGTAACAGGAACAACACATGTTTGTCTTTTGGTAATTCAGTCATAGGTCTAAAAACGTTTTTATAAATTTACTTTTTTTTAGTTTAAATAAAAAAGCCATATCTTTGGTTCAGGTGGTAGAAATATTTGTAGAAGTGTATCTAAATATTTTTTTAACTTTTCCCAGAATTGGTACATTTTTTGACAACTCCAAAAACTGTGTACATAGTCTCCTCGTGCTGCTTCACATTTTAAGCATATATCTGATGTACATACTTTTGCATGGAAGGCTCTTTCCTGTGAGATGAAGAGTTGATGCAAAAACTTATTGTGTTTCTCTCAATACTACATTTTCAGTAATCTGAGTAACATGTTGAAAGCAATGCTCAAATTTTTAGTGTTAAGTGAAAATCAGGCCACTTCTTCCACTTTTCAAAAACAGCTCTCAAACTGACCTCTTTGTTATTAACCAATTTTAATGCCCTATTAAACTGAGCACAAGAGGATATAGGTCTGGAGGGAGAGAGGACATACTTGATGGACCCCTCCTATTCATAAAAAAATCAGATGATTTGTAACTATTAGTGATAATATTAGAACTTGGAGTTCTATATAGCATAGAGATGTATGTAATTATTACCCATGAGACCATATCTCTTTAAAACCGAGAACATGTAAGGCCAGGAAACCCTGTCAAAGGCTTTCTCAGAGTTGAACCCTATTGCAATTGCTGGAATATTGCCTCATTTACAATAGGACATGGGTTTTACCAATTTAATTTTATATGAACTTGCTGCCCTGCCTTTTATAAACCCTACCTGATTCTCAGAAATAATAGATGGGAACACTAGGCCTAGCCTGTCAACAAGGATTTTAGAAATTATCTTTAAATCTCAAGATTGGTCTGTATGAAGCAGGTAGTGTAGGATCCTTCCCTGGCTTGGCTAACACTGAGAAGTAGGCTTTATTAAAAACTATAGGAAAAGCTTCTTGCTGCAACACCTCTAGAAGGAAGCTGATTAGGGGGCTCAACGACTTGCTGACTTAAGATCTTATAATAATCGTAAGTAAAGTCATCTGGTCCAGGGGCTTTGCAAGATTTACTGGACTTGACAATTTTCAAAATTTCATGTCTGTATAGGCCTATTCAGAAACTCTAATTGCTGCTCAGTAATTTGTGGTAATTTAAGATCTTGAAAGAAATTGTCTTCCTCTTCTTGACCTTTGATTCTATCGTCTGAGTATAATGTTTCATAGAATTTTCACAGGATTTCACAAATATCTATTCCTTTTGTGACACTTTCACCAGAGTTATTTTTCAGCCGTTCAATAAATATTTTCCCTCTCCAGACCTTTACTGCATTTGCTAAAAGTTTCCCTCCTTTATTTCCAAAGCGGAAAAAGTTGTATTCAGATAGTTGTAGTATAGGTTGAGTTCTCTGCTGAAAATAAGTGTTAAGAGTACATAAAATATTAACATAATCTTCTTCACCCTGCTTAGAGTACTGTTTCTAATTTTTCCTTTGCAATTTTGTTTCCTTTCTAGCTGGAGAATAGATTTATTTAGTCTCGCATTTCTTCCCAAGACATACAAAATGATTTCTCCTCTTAAAACCACTTTACTTGTTTCCCAAAATAGAATCAGAGTGTCTTTATCTTGTCTATTATTATTTATGAAATTTGCCCATTTTTTTAAATGTAAAAATGCTTGAAAATCAATATCACCCCTCAAAAAACTCTGGAACTTCCAGGACCTTTTCCCCCTCCCGTCACTGGACACTTTAAAGTCCAACCAGATTATGGAATGATCAGATATTATTGGGTAGATAATCATATATATGGCACTAAGTATAAAAGACTGGAAGGCCTCCCATAGCAATGTTGGACTGCTGTCTACATCTTAATATTGTTGAATTCTTAATCAATTTAGGTTGCAAAGGAAGTAGGGATATATAAATTAAAGTCCTTTACATTTATGTGGTGTACTTAGTGTTAAATTGGCAATAACCTGTAAAGGGGCAATAATTTATTGATAGGGGTTGGGTCACTCCCTTGTTTTAGATAAGCCTCTGATTTATTTTTGGTGTGAAAATCTCTTGTTTTCTTACATGGGATAAGAGTCTATAAATTAGTGTATGCTTGGGGTGGATGGGAGTTGGGATGAGTGGGAGGGAAAGAAAGATACACAAAACAAAATTACCTTCCATTCCTTTCTTTTAGTCAGGTGCACACACTTACAAATTACCTAGCCTTTCTTTTTAATTAAGCACACAAACTAAAGATTAATTTATCCACAATTTATTTTTTTAATCTACATTTTGCTTTTCAGCACTTCAAAGTGGATTACATTTCACTTCTTCCCTAAACCTTGTCTCCAAATTGCCCAGCAAAGCAATACTTACCGATGATACTTATGGATGATTTTGTATATAATGGAAATGGACTTGTAGATGATTCTGAAATGTATTGGCAGCCACAAGAGGTAACCACAGCAGAATGTAGACCGCTTTAAGTACTAACCATCAAGCATTTGATGACCTCCACGCATTTTATTGACCTCCTAAAGAGTTAGTATGGGCTATATTTAGCTGAAGCAACTCTTTAGAGTCATCCTGAAGCTCCCTGAAGAAGGAGTGTAACCCACTCCGAAACCCTGCCGAGTTGGAGGACCAACTTCAGGATTCAGATAAGTGCACATTTAATGCTGATTGGTGCACTATCTCGTGTTCATTATAGCAAAAAGCAATTTCATTGCCAACATAAAGATAGAGGTGAGGAATGACCAATGATTAATCTGGATTTAGTGCTTAAAGGCCATAATATCATTGCCTGTTGCACCACAAATACCAGGTCTTAATGTCATCATAGGCTTTATTGATACAGCCAGTGACAAGACAAATATGATGGTCATCCACCACACCTACACAACACACTACATGAGTCATTAGTAGCAGAATTTTTTATTTTTTGGCCCCCAATTTTATAACATGTGCGCACTGGTGAGCATATGTTATAAAATTGCACGTCTGTGTGTGCGCATATTTTAAAAAAAAATCTACCCCAATATGCTCGTCACAAATCTTTATAAGGATAATGAGATATTTGCAGGATTTAATGCCCCAGCTCAATTTTAACCTGGGAAGAGCAGCATTATTCATCTTCTCTTCAATGGTCCACTTGATATTGAAGCCTTCCACATATATTCCTAGTGCCAAAAAGAGTTTTACAATCAACCACACGCTAAAAGGAGAATGGTCCAGGCAGTTGAAGATCCCGTGCTGACTAATAACAAGTGTGGAACTCTGGGTGTATCAGGGCTGGTGCTAATGACCAGAAACAAAAATAGGCTCATAGAACACGGTGTTCCTTTGCACTTTTGAATAACCCCTTGAGTATCCACCGAGCATTCTTCCCCACCATCTTGTACAGGGGATAAGTGCCCACCAAAAATTTCCATGTACTTTGATCTCAAGTGTAGGAAGTATTGACAAACTGAAGTTACACTCCTTAAAAAATGGCGAGTCACTGTGAAAAATCTCATTAAGACACATATTATAAATTGAATGGAAAATAGTGACCTATGCAAGAAGCCGTGTTGGAGAGAGCTAGGAGGGAACAAGCAGTCCGCAGACATGAAGAGTTTGTTGAAGTCTGAAGGTCTTCAAGGCCCCCCCCCATCCAGAGCATACAGGGAGGTTTCAAAAATAAAAATAGTGTTGATGTCCTTGTTTTATACAGCGGGTTCAGAACCGGCTCCTCAATCCCTGACATATTTCTCGGCCGCTGCTACCGTGTCAAAAGTCAGAGACTTCTCGCCTGCAAACAACCTTCAGTTTAGCAGGGTATGTCATAGCATATCTCACATGTAAGCATTGCAGTTCTTTCTTTATGCTAACAAATTCCTGGCACTTTTTTTGTTAGCTTCGCTGAGCAGTTGGGAGAGATCATGATTTTATTACTTTGAAAACTGAACGATTCCACTTCCCATGCTGCGTTTAAAATTTTCCTCTTGTCATCAAAATTACCGTATTTTTCGCTCCATAAGACGCACCTGACCATAAGACGCACCTAGGATTCAGAGGGGGAAAATTTAAAAAAAAAAAAATTGTGCTAAACCGGCTCTGCGTCTGGGCGTCTTATGGAGCAAATTAGGGGAGTGCATAGCTTTTTTTTTTCTCCCCATTTTGTTTTCGGGTCTGGGGAGGGCCATTTTGGTCCACTCCCCAGATCAGAAAACTTTTCTTTCTCTGGGAACCCCCAAAACCCCCCCCCCCCCCCCATCCCAACCCTTTAAATTAACAACCTCCACCCCTATGACCCCCCAAGACCTGCCAAATTAATTTCCTGCAACCCCCCACCCTCCTGACCCCCCCAAGACCTGCCAAACGTCCCTGGTGGTCCAGCGGGGGTCCAGGAGCGGTCTGGGAACGATCTCCTGGGCGTGAGCCGTCGGCTGCCAGTAAACAAAATGGCGCCGACGGCCCTATGCCCTCACTATGTCACTGAGACCGACCGCTGCTATTGGTCGGTCTCAGTGACATAGTGAGGGCATAGGGCCGTCGGCGCCATTTTGTTTACTGGCAGCCGACGGCCCACACCCAGGAGATCATTCCCGGACCCCCGCTGGACCACCAGGGACGTTTGTCAGGTCTTGGGGGGGTCAGGAGGGTGGGGGGTTGTAGGAAATTAATTCGGCAGGTCTTGTGGAGTCGGGGGGGGGGGTTTGTTAGATTTTTGTTTGGTTTTTTTTTTATATTCGCTCTATAAGACGCACATACATTTTCCCCCCACCTTTGGGGGAAAAAAAGTGCGTCTTATGGAGCGAAAAATACGGTAAGTAGTTTAATAATGATGGAACTTATACGGGTTTCGCAAATCATGGAACTCCCAATACGGGTTTCGCAAAATTTCCAGCACAGAATCTCTCTTCATATCGCTGACAGACCACCTTATTTTGGGTCTCGATAAAGGACAATCTTTCCTTCTAATTCTATTAGACCTCTCGGCAGCTTTCAATACCGTTAACCATGCCATCCTCATTAACCAACTCTCAACCATTGGAATAACAGGTACAGCTCTAGCCTGGTTCAAAACTTTCCTCAACAATAGAGGCTACAAAGTGAAAATCCACAACAAAGAATCTTCCCGCCATGATGCTCCTGTAGGAGTCCCACAGGGTTCCTCCTTATCACCCACCCTGTTCAATATTTACCTACTTCCGCTGTGCCAGCTTCTAACTGACTTAAAACTTAAACACTTTGTCTATGCAGACTATGTCCAGATAGTGATCCCTCTTAAAGAAACACTTGTCAAAACTCTCGAATATTGGGAATCCTGCCTCGTAAAAATTAATGACCTGCTCGCCAGCCTAAACCTTGTCTTAAACACCACCAAAACTGAACTTATGCTAATCTCTCCAGAAATCAACTAAAACGCCAACACCCCTCCAAGCAACTCACTCTCCTCCCAAGTCAGAGACCTAGGAGCTTTAATTGATTAGAAGATGAACTTGAAAGCATTTGTCAACCGTACTACCAAGGACTGCTTCCACAAACGCCAAGTGCTGAAAAGGATAAAACCGCTTTTCCATTTCCATGACTTTAGAGCAATTCTTCAAGCAATAATCTTTGCAAAATTGATTACTGTAACGCTATCCTACTAGGTCTCCCTTCGTCGTACACCAAACCGCTACAGATTGTCTAAAATGCGGCGGCAAGAATCCTTACCAACACCAGAAGAAGAGACCACATCTCCCCTATCTTAAACAATCTTCATTGGCTCCCCATTCACTTTAGAATCATCTATAAGTCCATCTATAAGTCCATCACCATCATATACAAAACCATCCACCACCTTACATCACTCGACCTTCAACACCCTCTCAGCCAACATAACTCCCTAAGACCGACCAGAGAAGCATACAGAGGATCCCTCCAGGTACCTAATACGAAATTCACGCAGCATATAACCTTGAGAGAACGGGCCTTCTCGACAGCTGGACCATCACTCTGGAACTCCATCCCCACGAATCTTCTCCAGGAACCTTGCCTCCCTACATTCCGAAAAAGACTTAAAACCTGGCTATTTAAACAAGCCTTCCCAGAAAACTCCTAAATCTCACCTCATCTACTCAAAGAATGTATCCACACCGGCTCTGTAAATAATTATCTATGATGTTAAATTACTTATGTCTTTCTCTCTCTTCTCCTAGTTCCATTACCCTTGTTCATTGTAACTTCATTTCCTATGCACTAGTTTCAGTTTTATTGTTATCGCCACACCTTGTTCAAATGTAAACCGGCATGATATGATCTTATCATGAATGCCGGTATATAAAAAACCAAATAAATAAATAAAATAAATAACTGGAACTTGGCCAGGTCCCCTTGCCTTGTGCTGGAGCTAACAACTTTTGTGCTCTGTCTATCTTAACTGTTCCTTTAGGACAGTCAAGTGCCAACAGATCTGGCAGCCATTTTGCAATGAAATGGACTGTGTCTTTTCCCTTCATTTTTTTTTCAGGGAGATCAATCACCCCTATATTGCACCAGTGAGACTGGTTCTCCAGATCATTAACTTTGGCCATTAATGCAATATTTGATCTTTTAATCGAATCCACTTTCGCACTGACTGAGGTAAGTGACATCTCAAGATCCATAATCCGGGCTTCTGCCTCTTCTGTTTTATTAGCTTTTTCTTGCACAGCTTGAGCCGGGCTGGCCACCTTCTGAACTATTATGCTGAGCCCAGCATCCAGTTTTTTCAAGAGCTTTTCGGCAAAATTTTCTAATAGTTTTGTAATGTAAGGTGTGCACTCGCTGCCCTCACTATCTCGCGGTCTGCTCTTCTCCTCTGAGGCTGACTCCGCAGCACGAGGCAGAGGTTCAGCCTGGACAGTTCGCTTCAATTTTTTTTTTTTTTTTGTGCGGGGCTTTTCTGCCCACATAGATGGGATCTACCCCAATATGTTCAAGTCACAAATCTTTATAAGGATAATGAGATATTTGCAGGATTTAATGCCCCAGCTCAATTTTAACCTGGGAAGAGCAGCATTATCCATCTTCTCTTCAATGGTCCACTTGATATTGAAGCCTTCCACGTATATTCCTATATATATACCCTACAGCCCTTGAGAAGTCTTGATTGCACAGGAGAGGAGGATACCCTTCAGCAATGATTTAACCCTGCTGAATACCCGGAAAAATTCCACTTCATCTGGCATTTATTTGAGGACTGCTGCAAGATTTTATCAGTTTCACTGTGGTAAACTTATATTCCTGCTATTTTAACCTTTCTGTCCTGTTCTTTGGACATCGAAATTTTATATTTTTAGACCTCTGCTGCCTCAAGGATCAGTAAAAATAGGCAATTTGGGATGGGAGCAAGTGACCTCTGCCTAGATCATAACATAACCTGCAGTCCTCAGATATATATATATATATTTTCATCCCTCTCAGCTCTCTTACTTTCTTAGTAATAAATTCTCTCCTGTAGAAGACTCTTCACATTTAGATCCCAGCTGAGCTCCCGTTGTTCAGGAATGATGTCCTTTATTTTGATTTAATAGCCTCTCTTGTGCTAGTGTTTCTAGTTAATTTTAGTAGCCAATACTGTGTTTCCTAGTGTTGTGTCTGGGGGCCCCCCATGACTGAGGACTAGGATTATATATGGCATTGTTATTTCTTGTTGTTAATTCTTTTTGCTTTTTGTATTCTGATTGCAAATGTCATTTGTTTTCAGTTTCAAGTGAATTCTTGAATATTTTATTTAAAAATTAGATAAAGAAATACTTAAAACAAACAACCCCTCCCCCCCCCCCCCCCCCCCCCCCCCCCCCCCCCCCACAAAAGTCTCACAGATGTCTCCATTAGATATGATGGCTGAAAAGGGGTAAAATTCACTAATTTGCCAAATATTCCCTTGAAGGACTTTTGGCCAAACAGTTGCATTCAAGTTAATGAGCAATTGGTGCTGAGCAAAACTCAGCTTACAAGTCACAGTTATTATGACTTGCACAGTCAGCTCTGGCAGCACGGCTCTCAAACCGAGCTTTTGGGTGGTCCGTGAAGGAAAGCCATGGGGGAAAAGCCCTTAGCAAAGGCTCTTTCGGGTAATGTCCAATGACCAAGTCCATCTGGGTAACTCAGAGCTGTCTTGATATTGATATTGCCACCACCTTTTGACACAGGATTGGTAGGATGCAAATGATGTCATCTAGATCTCGATGCATAGGAATATTCTCATACGCTCATTAGAGCCCACCAGCAAAACTAGTGTTAGAACAGTACCCGTTTCATAACTGGTATCAGGCTGGATACAAAGGTCCACCAAGGACATGTTCTCAGTTCTGGTCCAAAGTTCTCCTGTCATTTGGGAAATGGTGACAACTCTCTGATATGAAGAAACAAACATAGTCTTTTCTCTTCTGTGTTAAAACAGACTCATATAAAATTGCCACAAACATGACATGGCTACAAACTCCAAGTCTGCATTGCTTATGCCTGCACCTTTTACTCTGTTTGTGTGCATAGCAGTAGGGCCTCAAAAGTTTATGATGTACATCCTGTGTAGGGCCACTGCTGCTTACCCTACAGCCCTTGAGAAGACTTGATTGCACAGGAGAGGAGGATACCCTTCAGCAATGATTTAACCCTGCTGAACACCCGGAAAAATTCCACTTCATTGGCTTTTGTCCAGATCTGGCATTTATTTGAGGACTGCTGCAAGATTTTATCAGTTTCTCTGTGGTAAACTTATATTCCTGCTATTTTTACCTTTCTGCAGAAAAGTTTGGATGGGTTTAGCCCTTCATACCCTGAAGTTTCAGGTAGCAGCTTTCTCCTGTTACAGAGGCTGCCTCCAAGGAATATCGGTAGCTTCTCATTCAGAGTCTCTTTCATTTCTTTTATGGTGTTAAATTTGTCTGTCTCCCATTTATAGCTCTGGTGTGCCAGTGGGACCTTTTTTTTCTGGTTCTCAGAACTCCAATTGGTTTCCCCCTTTTTTGCTGCTGAGATGTATCTGTTTAGGATCTCTAAAAAAAAAAAAAAAAAAAAAAAAAAAAAAAAAGTTTTCCTGGTGGTCTTTTGTTCTGGCAGATGTATTTCAGAGTTGCAGACTTTATCTTGTAGAGACTTTTCCCTAGTGTTTACCGCAGAGACAGTTTCTTTTTAATCACTGTCATCTTTCTTATCATAGGTTGTATTGATTTTTCATATAATTCAGATGAGTTTTCTTTCAGTTTTCTCAGAGAGAATGTCAGGTTGAAACTAAATTCCTTAGTTTCCTGGATGCTCATCATATTCTCCTTGGATATCTAGAAATCACTAATCCCTTTCAAAAGTTTGATAATTGGTTTGGGCTTTGCGTGTTGGAGTGTGTGGGGGGAGGGGGCCTAAAAAGTGAGGCAGCTTCCTAGTCTGTTTTGCTATGGTAGATTTAAGGGGTCGATTGCCTCAGTTTATTGCTGAAGGTTTGGCAGGTTCCGGCGACCCCCATGCTCATTCCGTGATAGTTCAGGCTCTCTATTAGTGGGGATGCTACGGTCCTTACTCCAGAGGAAAACTTGTAAGGCAGCCACTTGGTGTTCCTCACATTCTGTCACTGATGTGCAGGCCAAGGAAGGTCTTTGGGGCTGGTGTTCTCAGGGCAGCCCTGGCTTCTTTCCACCCGTATTAGTAGCGACGTGGGAACTTCCCACATGTATGGACTGGCCTAGTAAGATGATGAGGAAGAGAAATGTGCTACCTGTTAATTTCCTTTCCTTAAATACTGCTAGACCCCCAGTCCCTGTCGGTCAGGGACTGCATCGTTGTTCTTGGTTGGAATTCTCAGGTACTGTAGAGGTTTGTTTCAGTCTTTCTCTATAGGGAGAAACCAAGGATTCCTTCTTCCTACCTGTTTTATTTCTTCCCAGCTGGGATTTGGAGAGGTATTTCATCCTGCAGGATTCCTTCTTGTTTGAAGGCTTTTAAATTTAGTTGCAGTTTTTAGGAATAGTTATCTAATCCTATTATTTTTATATAAGAATATTGGCAATTTCCAGTGCTGCACCATCCCATGATCCAGTTATACCACTGAAAAAGGAGTGTCCTCTGTCTCCATCTACTACTAGGCAGAATAAACCCACAAGTCACAACTGGTGTAGCAGGATTCAAGGAAAGCAAATTAACAGATAAGACAATTTTTCCTTTTTTTGTGTGGTTTTAGATGGATAACACCAACATTTGTTTTGTTTCCTATGTTGTTTTAAATGACTACATATCCTTAGAATACTATTCTCAGAAACAGTTATAATAAGAATCAAAATATTTAATTACATTTTGTTCCTGAAAACCTGCTTATAAAAAGCAGGTTTCACTGATCTCTGATTTCCCTTCTGAATTAGTGTTGGATATTTTGGGCACTTTTTAAAAACTTATGAGTTCTTTTTCTGCCTTAATCATAGGAAATTCTATTATTTATGAAGAAATTTAATGACCAAAAGAGATCCTTTGCACCAGTGTTGTCACTGGTAATGAAACAGACTCAGCTGAGCAAAGATTTTCTACAAATAAAGCAAGCTCTGGAGAATCTGACCTCTCAGGTGAAAACAACATATTAGCTACAGAATATTGTCGTTGAATGATATGTAAGAAATAGGATGTGAGAGAGTGCTTTTTTATTAGAGGAGTTTGACATGTTTTGGGTGCTTTGTGAGTCACAAGGACAAAAGCTGACTTCCGTCAACCTTTACTGTATACCCCATAGTTCAATTTTTTCATGTAGAAAATGTTGTGGGATGAAAAAATACCACAGAACACCCCAATTAAAACAAAAAAAAAATCATCAGATTTTTATAAGCTGTTTCTGCCATCTTTACCAGCAAAATTGGATTTTTATAAAATTGCCTGATGTGTAAGTAAAAAATAAGCATGTATAGTCTGTATGCATGCATTTTTACTCTCATACCGGAGAGATATTCCCTGTGGCAGGGTTGGGGAGGGATTCCAACTTGCACGTCTACTTTTCACTTAAAAAAAATATGCAGAAACATTTTGCCAAGAAAACTATCCACACCTATTCCCAGATATAAATATTTGCAGAATAGTTTTCCGAGGGTAATTTTCAAAGTGATAGTATGCAGGTCTTCTGCTTTGAAAAAGAGTGTGAACTGACTCTACCCCTAAGACTTTGTACTCTGTGAAAACTGCCTCCTTTATTATGTTTTAGTGTATTTTCAGCTGAGTGAATTTAAAGTTTGCTAGAGCGTTTTATGTTGTTAAAGCTACAAAGCCTCACCTTGGGTTAGCACGTCCTGTATTTTGAATGCACTGTCACATGGTGCCACCTGACAAATCACACATCTTGATTTTCTGAATTACTTCATAAGCCAGAATGAAGAATATTGATGTAGAGCCTGAGGTTTGCACAGAGTAGGTACCACATTTAAGTGTACTAGGCATGCTTGTTTCGCTAAACCTCTTCCAGTCTGCAGGGGAGCTGTGCAAACCATGGCCATGCCACCTTCATTGCCGCCAACTGTGGTTTGCTACAGCAGCCGCCAGCATATTTACCAGAAATATAAAGACTAAGTCACTGTGTGATAGTAAAAGAATTAAACTCAGGTGTATTGGGTAAGAAAAGTATCAATTTTGTATCCAGCTTCTTTCAAATATAGATGTATTAAGCATTAATTTTTTTAAATAAATGAACATTTATTTACAGCATAGTGTGAGGATCTGTTTTCAGATATGTTAAAAGTCTAGACCAGAGGTTCCCTTCCTTTTTGGGAGTGTGGACCCCCTTTTAACCTCCCAAAACATGTTCACTGACCTTCACATGCTTCTCTTTCATTTTTTTCTGTAGTTATGTGCAGTATATAAAAAAGTTATTAATGTGGTAGCAAAAATTTATATGAACCGCAGACTCATTCATAATATATAAACCTTATTAACTAATGCTTGCTGATATAAAAGGAATACATATAACTGCAAAGCACTGTAGTAAAGTGCAAGAATGTACTCACATTGCCTAGTGTGACTACAGCTGGATCTGTCTGGATCTGGAGTGACTGGGGGAATGGACTGGTAGAGGGAGAGAGAGAAAGAGAGACTGTCAGGATGGGAGGGAGAGACAGATGGAGATGGTCTGGTGGAGGGAGAGAGACTGATGGAATGAACTGGTGGAGAGAGACTGGTGGGGATGGACTGGTGTAGAGAATAAGCACCTGACAGAGTTGGACTGGTGGAGGGCGAGAAAGAGAGCGACTGTTGTGGCTGGACTTGTGTAGAGAGAGAGAGAGAGACACTTGCAGGGATGGATTGCTGGAGGGGGAGAGGGGGGGACTGGTTAGGATGGACTGTGGAGCAAAGATAGAGAGTGAGAGACTGGGGAAGAGGGAAAGAAGAATGTTGGAGATGTGGAGAGGTTTGGTGCACATATTTCTCTCCCAAACCTCCCCCTCCCCCCCTAGTATGGTATTTAATTTATTTTATTTATTTATTTTTAAGGAAAATCACCTGTGACAGGGAAACCACCCTGTAAGTTTGATCTGAGCGGGGGTCCAGTGGCTCTCTCCACACCTGCCTCGCCACTCCCGCTCATAGAGCAAGAGGCACTGCTACATACATTTTGCTCCATTATCGCAAGGTGCTGGGCATGCATGTCAGTGGCATCTTTAGACAGAAGAACCATCTAAATTAAAAAAAAAAAAAAAAAAACTGGCCAGTTTTAACCATCTAGTAAAACTACCACTAAAATTATTCAATAATATCAATAAAAAATTATTCTATATAAGAGTGGGACAGATCCCAATATAAAACCTGTACCTCAAGTTCTACAATACCCTGCATTCACACAAACTCCCCCAACAAAGCCTGCAGGGCAGAACAAGGACATTTCCTCTTCACACTCACCATAACAGAATGTGATTATTATTCTTTTTTATCACCTCAGTAAATTCAACACAAACTCCCTCCAATACCAGGAACATTGTATAATATAAAATCCAGCAAAAGATGTACTCAGAGTCTAGTGGAAACCTGCCATGTCATAGCACTGTAACTACCAGACTCAAACACTAACAATTCTATCTATGAAAAGGCATCCCTGCAAATATTACAACAGACCCTAAAACACCAAAACACATCTGTTAGGGAAACAGAACAAGTCAGGTTGCTATAGATCCCTATTTAGAAACTATATACTAGCTGAAAACCGCACCTAAGTCACACATCCAGAACATAAACAGACCCTTGTCGAATACAGAGAGCAAATGTATAAATACAAACGTGCACACACAAACTGAACTGGAAACATAAGAAGCCAGACTCTGTATGCATTTCAACAATGGACAAACAGAAATATCACCGTTCCTTATAAAATTATCAAATAAAACAATCAAGAAATATAAAATAATAGTAAAACCATACTAATAAAAATATTTCAAAACTGACAAATAGAGCATCTAATAATTTAAAACTCATATAAATTTTTTAAATTTCCCAAACACTAAAATATTTCAAAAAAGACACATCAGATAACAGCCAACAATTAAAACTAAGGAGGTTTTAAAATTCCCCACTCTCAATACCTGGGAACCTTTACATTTCCAGTCATCCTGAGATTGCCCTGGATTAATAGGGGTGGGGAGAGGGCACACAAACTTTCTCCTCTCTCTTAAATATGCACACATTCATTCTCGCTCACACATATTCTCTCTCTTTTTCTCACTTCCTCTCACACACCCATACTCTCATACACAGATGCTCCCTCTCTCACATACATTCTCCCTCTTATACCCTTGCGCGTGCATGTTATAAAATCCGGAGTCGGCGTGCGCGCGGGGGTGCACAATTGTGCACCTTGAGCGCACCGAGCCGCACTGCCTCCCTCCATTCCCTCCCCCTAACCTAACCTTCCCACCTCTTCCCCTAACCTTCCCCCCCCAGCCCTACTCTAACCCCCCCAAAATGTTTATCCTACCTTTTGCGCCTGCCGGCACACGATCCTCTACACAGCAGCAATGGCTGTTCTGTTAGAGGCCTCTGGCCCTGCCCCCGGACCGGACCACCCCACCCCCAGATCGCCCCTTTTGTTAAAGCCCTGGGACTTACACGTGTCCCGGGGCTTTACACGCGTCACTGGGCCTTTTTAAAATAGGCCCAGGGCGCGTAACCCTTTTAAAATCTGGCCCATACTATCTTTCTCACACAAACATGCTCCCACTCTCTCATACACACATGATCCTCCTCTCTCTCACTGTCAATCATTTTTACACACACACACACACACACACACACACACACAAGCTCCCTTTCTCTCATTCACATGGGATGCACCAGTGGCCTCATGGCCTCCTTTAGTCTTTGGCCACTGACAGGATGGGGAGTGCTGGTGACTTGTTGGGCCTTCTCTTTCATGGCTGCCATGGGATGGGGTCTATTGGGCTTCTTCTTGGCACAGGCTTTCTTGTCTCCTCCCACAGCTTGCGCACCCTCTGTGAATTGAAGGACCCCAGGTCTAGATCATGAGGCTACAATATGACAGATTTTAAGTGAGAAATTATAATGTAAAATTGTTCTCTTCTCCAATAAGATTGCAGACTGGAAGGTGAAGCTGGATCATAGCTTACCAGCACCCCTTAATGATGTCGAAGCTTGGCTCAAAGAAGTTGAAAATCTACTTTCAATAGATTTTCCTGAGTTGAGGGACCATCACAAAGCCATGTCTCTCCTCCAAGAGAAGGAAACGTTATATAAGGTATAATAATACTTTTTATATGCAGTAGCAAAGAAAGTAAAACTTCTACTCTGAAGACATTATGTAAAGTAAAGGTGGAAATCTAGTAGCCAACAATTTTTCTTGTGGATGGATGTAGGGTTTCAGGGATGAAATTGTCACCTTTTCTAAAAGCACAGGGGGTTATGTTTGCTTAGTGACATTTGTATGAAGATATAGCTCTTACATTATAAAAACACATCAGATAATTTATACTTTTGTTAGCCTGAAATCACAAAATAGAACTGAAGGGCATTGGCATGTTTAAGATCTCACCATAATTTGTTCTTTATCCTCCTCCTGCTATCACTTTTTTTTCTTATGCCTTTATAGGCTCTATTTATTAAAATGTGTGCTTTAATAAATAGGTCCTTAAGTGTATCTTATTTTCAGCAGTGGATCATGGCCACCAAAAATCCTAACTTTTAAATGGAGAATTGATATGATATTAGTAAGCAATGGACACATACTCTGTAGTGACTTGGAGTGAAATTTTTTTTCAGGGCTTGATGGCTAAGTTTGACAATCACTGGGACATCGTCCAGTCATTTGAGAATAAAGATGATAAAGGGATAGCGCTGGTACCAGATGACAAAGTAGAAGAAATGAAAACAAGGTTGTAGTGGCTTAAAAATCTATGTGTACCTTACTGTTTAAGCACCATCTTCTTAAGGTTTTGTATGAGGATGCTTAAAACTGTATTTGAATTAGTGAGGATTATGTTTTTTTATAGGCTGTTTTTGTGTGTTCTGCCAACAAAGTTTTAAAATGATAATTTTGTGTTTTTTGGTCAGATTTAACAACATCAAAAGCAAAGACTTTGGCACTTTTCTAGAATATTACTACTCAAGGTATAAAATTGTGGCCTTGCTGGATGAGGTCAAACCAAACTTAGAAACTTGGAATGCTGAACATGGAACCAAAGAGTCTGTGGAATCCTTGCTGGAGAACTGGAATGTAAGAAGAAATGTGCCTCTTCAATTTATTTTGAAGAATTTTGGTTTTGTTCTTCTGTAAATGTGCACAGACTTAGGATTGTATAACAGAATGAATGACAAGTTATGTTTGTGTAACCCTTAAAGTTCAATTTTCTTTATGACTCCTTGTGTCTGAAACCTGCACTTTGATTCCCAACCCAGTATCAGAAATGAATCCACACGCTCTTTAGTGAGTAACAGTTTTATCTTTACTGGAATGAATGACTGAAATAAATCTGTTCACTTCCTAAGCATCTGCATTTATCATATAAACACATGTATATAGTACAAGAGAAAACTCAACTTTGTCATAAACTCATGTTAAGTATTTCAACCAGAATCAGCATGTGATATAGCACCCGACCTTAAGCAGTCTCTGAACAAGCAAAGTCCCAGATTGTATCCTACTGTGTGTCCATTTGAATTTAGAGCTGAAGAGGGCGTCAGTACTGCTGCTTCAACTGCCAAATCCACAATACAGCAGCCTCTATCCAAAAGAAGAGCTTCAAATCCTGACAGGGCACAGTTCAACTACTCCCAAGTCGTCCACAGCAGGGTTCCAGAAAAGAGAACCTTAATCAGCACAGATAATATTTATTAGTTCAGAGCAGGGCAGGAACTCTGTTCAAGCTGAGCAGTGATCTGTTCGCACACGCTCAATACAATCAAATTTTTATACATCTCTTTAGGTAAAGTAAAAAACAACTTCAATACATCTCAAAACAATGTTAACTAACATAAATACATTACACATGAATACAATTATAGAGGGCTGCTCACCTTAATCAGCACAGATAATATTTATTAGTTCAGAGCAGGGCAGGAACTCTGTTCAAGCTGAGCAGTGATCTGTTCGCACACGCTCAATACAATCACATTTTGAATCTCCTTTCCCCCCCCTCAGCTCTTAAAGAGACAGCACTCTATTGTCAGTCTTTTCATGTCACAATGATGATTCAACATTTCTCTGCCCTAGTTCCTAGAGATATGTTACATTTGCACATATTTTATTACTGTTCATGACCAGATGAACAAAGGTGACATTCGAGGGAGTGATCAGCTTATGGACTATCCAGCACCTCCCTAAAGTAGGGTCTGAAATCTTCATTATGATTCTTGAATGATTACCTGAATTAAATTGTACTGTGGATTATTTTTTTTAAATGCTTAATCTCCAGGTTGGTGTTCTTTCCACTAGTTTCTAAATATCTCATTTCCTATTTTTTTTTTTTGGCAGAATGTTACTGAAAAGCTTCAACTTGAAGCTGCTTTCCAAACCTTCAGAGAGATGAGCAACAGAGTCCAAAACTTGATCATCTTAGGTGAGAAGAGCCTATTGTACTAGGCTTCTTCGTGAAATAGGCGCGTGTCCATGCTGTTGCCAGTTTAACCAGTTTGTCCACCAGTTCACCCAGTTAACAGCTGGGTCCTTCAGATCCCCCTGGTTTGATATCCTACACTCCCACCAGCTACCCCAGACCCTTTAAACCCTTCTGAAATGGCTCAATTATTTTATTTTGTTACTTACATATCCTCCATAGTAGAAGTAAAATTATGCGGCAGGATACCTCTATGCACGCCGGGGTGTGTAAGTATTTACATCTCTCTTGGCCAGGCCCTGAAACGTCCATGCCCGCCCATTTTTGGAAACTTTTCAGATGGGTTCTATGTAGGTTTTATCTGGGCTCTTTTTAAAATAGGGTCAGCGCACGTCAGCCCAACTTATTTGTGCATTCCCCGATTGTGTGTGCTGGGTTTTTAAAATCTACCTCTAAGCGAGTAATTGGTAGTAGTAAATAGATCCATTTTCAGATTGTGTAAGAGTAGGTGCATAATCTGGTTAAGTATATACCTTTCCGGGAACTGCAAAGAGGCATTCTGGGGGGGTGGAGCTGAGATTTCCATGCATGCATTTCTATTTTAAAAAGTATGCACTAAAATTAAATTGTCCAAGTTGCACCTTCCAAAGAGCAGATATACATTTATTTTTGATGTGTGTATGCTCGGCCAATTACCCGAGTGTTTCCAAAGCTGACACATAAGTTAGCTTTGAAAATACTCAATAAATTTTTTCGCTATGTGAACTGTTTGAAAATTACTCTTATTAAGCTTTAATGGAGACCCATGTCTAGATATTTATTTTCCTATGATGCCTGTTTTTTTCTTACAATTTTAGCTGGTGATCCTCAGCTTAACAGAAAAACTTTTAAAAATGAAGAATCTGAGATTTCTGTGTGCATGGAACAAATTTATAATGCAAAATCAACATTGCAAAAAATTATCTTTTCTTGGACAAAGTATATGAAAGATGCAGAGTTACTAAAGAGCTGGTTAGATGAGACACAGAAACAACATCCTAAAAAGGTATTTAATTGGGTTGCTTTTTTTTATTGTTTCTAAAGTCTTGCTGGAGTTTTGCTTTATTATTTTGATATATAATTTTGGAGACTAAATAATTTAAGGTTTGAATTTATTTCTTATTCAGAAGGTGTTCTGCTATAAAGAATAGCTAATATTAAGAATGTATGTAGGAGTGCTTACTGCAATCTAATGTACAATGTTCACAGTTTCATTTGTCAATAAGTATGGATATCTGTGACTTCCAAGGCTAAATGTTTAAATAGATCCTGTTTCTCCTTTCATCCTTGACCATTACAGGTTCCCTCAGAGATCCTTACATGGTGGACCTCTGCACATGGTTCTGTAAACAAAGCCGGCAACTTTCTTATTGAAGTTAGCAATCAACAGGTAGGATCGAACCTCTCCCATGAACTGAAGAAACTCAACAAAAGATGGGTGAAATTTATAAAGAGAACCAAGTTTGTAAGTTTTTCTGTTTGTACGGTTCTTATGACTTTGCACTTTGATTCATTCATAGAAATGAACTGGCTTGAATTAGGGGCATGTACGATTATTTTTTTTCTCATTTTGTTCATTTCATTAGCAGTTTGTTTGATTTTGATTTTTCTATTTTTTGTTATGTTTATTTTTTTGAAGTGCTAACATGCACTTAAAACTGGCTCAAGATATCCTGTTGAAAAAATCCACAAGTCCACAATTTAAATCCCCCTTTCCCTTCCAACTGCTTCTCTTGCAGCAGTTTAAAATATGAGATAGGAGTGACTAAAGACCTCTCCTGCCACATTTGGACCTATGGATGGGGTAAGAAATAAATGGGGCTTCCAGCGGTTAGACAATGGGGGCTGCTTTTCTAAATTGTTGATAAATATTTTTTGGTGGGGGGCTGGCCAAGGCAGGGCAGCTTTACTTTTTAAAAAATGAAAATTGAACAAAATTCAGTTACTCTACTTTCATTTTAAAATGAAAAGGAAATATTGAAATGTATCTTTATCTTTTATCTCTGTTGGCATTTATATAGCATGCTGTGCTGTTTCCCAGAGCAGGTTACATCTTTAAACATCCATAGAAACATGGAAATGACGGCAGAAAAGGACCTACGATCCATCAAGTCTGCCCAGCAAGCTTATGGAAGTTTCTGCACTTATCAGTTTCCCAGGCCGTCAAAGTCAGGGCCCTTGTTGGGTTCTGTTTGAGTCTAATTCCTTATTACCTCCTGCCGTTGAAGCAGAGATCAATGTTGAGTTGCATCATTGGTTAAGGGTAGTAACAGCTGTATCAGCAAGTTATCCCTATGCTTATTTGTGTTCCCTGACCGCAAAATTCAATGTCCTTGTTATTTGCTGTCTGAATCTAATTCCCCTTTTCCTTTTTCCCCCCTGCCATTGAAGCAGAGAGTACTGATGGAGTAGCAACAACAATATGAAGGCTTTTTGGTTAAGGGTAGTAACCACCACACCAGCAAGTTACCCCCATGTACTCATTTCTTCATTTCCATCCTTCAGCCTTTAGGGATCCACAGTGTTTATCCCATGACCCTTTGAAATCTTTCACTGTTTGTGTCTTCACCACCTCCTCTGGAAGGGCATTCCAGACATCCACCACTCTCTTTCTGAAGAAATATTTCCTGACGTTGGTTTTGAGTCATCCTCCCTGGATCTATAATCATAAAAACAAGACATATAATAAAGATTAAGATAAACAATTCACTAAATGGACAATTTAAACAAAAGGTAAAGGGGATTCAAAATGGCAGCCCTGTTGTGAGCTGCATCTGACATACTCTCCTCTTTTGTGATTATCCTGATACACTTTGCCTTATGGGCCGCAAAAGGAAGGGCAAATCCAGGACTTTCCCTGTGGTTGGATCCGTTCCTTCCCTTCTGGGGCTGAAGGACTCTCACATTTCCTGAGATGTGAGTCAACTGGGAGATATGCTGTTGGAGCCTATGGGAGGAGAATTTAAGCTCCCATTTCTCCCAGGCTTGGAGACATCATTAAACCCAGTGGTCAAAACACTGCTGAAAGACCCATCCCTCAATCTCTCACTGGAGAGCGATACCCGATGCAAATGCAGGTTGAAGATGCTGCTCCTGCAACGTCGGGGTCAGGTAGCATGGCAGCACGGTTTTAGGAATGATTGTCGCTGGTTTCATCGCAGGAGCTCCCAGCACTGGACAAGGATTGATCAACATGTTTGGAGAAGATATACTTTGTGCGGTAGGAACTTTTGTTACCTTCTCTTCTTCCTCTATGCCTCTGCCTCACATATGGGCCTCTTGACCCAGTTTCACTTTGCTGAGATTGCTACATTTTACTTTGGAATCATTATGGGATGCAGTAGAGGTTTGAGCACTACCTTATTTTCTCACATTGCACCTCTTCAAGAGGAAATGGATAATCTGGAATCTCAAGTGCAAGCAACAGAAACTAAATCTATAACATTAGGACTCAAATTTCATTAATTCAAGATGAAATTAAGCAAATAAAGCTTGTTCAAGATTCTGTTAAGGAAACCGTGTCTACTGAGAAGACTGGAAAATTTGGAAAATCAAGCTAAATATAAAAACTTATGTTTTATTAACTTTCCTAAACTTCCATCAGTCTTCCTGAAGGAGATGTTTAGGAGATACCTCATGGAAATTCTGAAAGGGCCTGAGCAAGCAATTCTACCCACTTTAAAGATTTTCTACTTGCTCGCATTTAAGAAAATAGAAGAAAGTTCTATTTCTGGTTTTGCAGACTTGGTCCCCACTGTGGCTGTTGTAGAGAATTTAAATGTGACATGGTTGCTAGAAACAGATTATGTGTTGGCTGTTCCCTCTACAATGACTGTTTCTCGAGTCTTACAACCAGATAGAGACTGACTTTTGAGATGTTTCTTTTGACATTGTAGTGAGTTGTTTTTATAACTTAGACTACATAATTAATCTAACTTTCTTTTAAACTTTTTCCTTGCTTTTCTTACTGTAAGGTTGGGACTGTTCTTGGTGGCAAGTTTGGTGTTTTTCAGTAGAGGTTTTAGGTTTCTGCCGTGCTGTAAGTGTATGTGTGGGTGGTTGAATTAAGCTAAACAACAACAAAAAAAAAAGCTTTTAAGTAGATACTGTTTTTTCCTGCTGTCCTTTCTGTGGGCTATTGCTTCAATTTAGCATTTGCTGGCTAGGTGAAAATATATTTGCTATTTAATATTTTAAAATCCAAATCTATGATTCACTGAGGTGCACAGAAAACTGGTTTCAAGTAGATAATTGGGGAAGGGTTGAGCTAGAGCTACCTGATTGGGGACAGAATTCCTAAGCACATGTTGTCCTGGATGGAAGACTGACCAGAGGCATTTTACAAGAGTTCTGCTTCAGAGAAGCTTGAGAATACATAATCTGTTTAATAATCTCAACTGTTTAGTTCATTCTCTCCCTACCCTCTATCCACCCACCCCTGGATTTACTTTTCTTATATAGTCTTCCTTCCACTCCTAGTTAATTAGCTTTAATTACTTCTTCTACCATTACATAGTAGTTTCTTACTGCTCAAATAATAAAAACTTAAACTGTCTTCCTATTATTCTTTACTAGCTAACCTGAATACTTTTAGTCTTCACTTCAAATACCTAATAAAATCCTTGCTAGATCCTAAATTTTACCTTACCTTATGTAGCTGATCTAAGGAATTAGTGATGAATAAAATGCCTGTCATTCAGTGCAACAATTGTGGAGCTTATGCCCCAAGACCTATCATCTGGAGAATCAAAGGTTGTCCCTTTTGCCTTCAGCTGACTGCAATTAAAATAGAGCTCATTCACCTAAGGGAGGCATTGTCTAGGTTTCAGTTAAACTCCTCATCCTTGAATCATTCAGTATATTGCACCCGTCTCCCACAGCGATTGCAGAAACCCAAGAAAAAATGGTTTACAGTGGGCTGCGGTAGAACAAGACGTGACAAACAGGCACCCACCTTCCCGAACTTTACCAGCATCCTGGGCATCACCCCCCACTCCCAGAGAGATGTCTGACAACCAGGATTCAAAAACACAGAAAAATTGGATAACAGAAAAGACACCCACTCTCCCAGTGTTACCCCTACATAATGCTTTTTTCTGCATTGGAGAATGAAGAAACCTCAGCAATAGATTTGGAAGTGATTTCTAAAAGGGAAGTCACCAAGTGCACCCAGAAGCCATGCAACAGAATCAAATGTCATAAAAGAAAGCTGTTTCTGCTGGGAGACTCTATCATTAGAGGAACCAATTTGGGAGCACTTTTTCTTGGTGACACAAGAAATAAATGCGTTCCAGGATCCTCAGCTAGTAGAAATGCAAACCAGATAGTCCAAGTCATTGAAGAAGAAAGGAGGAATTTTGATATCAGTGTTGTCATCTATCTGGGGACCAATGACCTCAATAGAAATGGTATTAATGAAGTACAAAAAGATTTCCAAAAAGGGAAATGAGAAGCTATGCCATATAAATAATTTCAATTCCTGGCTCAAAACCTGGTGTATAGAAAATGGTTTTCGATACATTGGAGGCTGGGGTTGTGTATTGGTCAGTAAAAGGTTATATGGTAAGGATGGCCTATATTTGTCTGTAGCAGGAAGCAGGATGCTAAGTGAGAAATTCAGAGCATATATTATCAGACATTTATACTAAAGAATGGGGGTGGCAGGAGAAGACCAATGAAATGGACATGTCACCCCCCAAGCAATACAGGACATGAGAGGAGAAAATAAAATCAATCAGCACAAAAAAGCAGAAAAGGTGCATATAAAGTATAACAAATCAAGGGAAAAAGTTGGAAAGCTAAGACTACAAATGCTCGTAGTTTGGGCAATAAAATCCCAGACCTGCAGACCCTAATGGTGGAGGTGGTCTTGGACATTGTTGCTGTCACCAAGATATGGTTCACGGATTCTCATGATTGGGATATGGCCATACTGGGCTATAACTAGTTAAGGAAGGACAGAGAGGTCAGAAAAGGGGGAGGAGTAGCTCTATGTCAAGAACAATATCCAAGCTACTGAACTGCAAGGAAAGTAGGGTAGAGAAGAAGCATTATGGACCGTCCTAAAAAAAAAAAAGATGGTTCATCCATTTTTACTGGTGTGATTTACAGGCCTCTGACTCAAATGGAAGAACTGGATGGAGATCTGGTAAAAGACATTCAAAAAGTGGGAAAGAAAGGAGAAGTGCTGAATGTTGGATAATTTAATCTGCCAGATGTAGACTGGAAAATCCCTTCTGCAGAATCTAACAGAAGTCGAGAGATAGTGGATGCCCTGCAAGGGGCTCTGTTCAAAGAAATGGTAATGGAATCCATGAGGGAGGAAGTTATTCTCGACTTAGTGCTCACAAACAGGGCTAGTGTCTCAAATTTCCAGGTGGGGCCCACCTTAGCACCAGTGATAATCAAACCTGTGATAATCAAATCACAATCAAATCAAATCACAAATCAAATCAAATCAAATCACAATCAAATCAAATCACAAATCAAATCAAATCAAATCAAATCACAATCAAATCAAACCTGTGATAATCAAACCAGTGATAATCAAATCACCTCAAATGCATAGATAGGCATATATGTATCATATGTATCTAGTTTAAAACCCCTGCTTCTTTTCTCTGTTCCAAGTTATATTACTCCCTTGTTTTATTGTAACTGCAACTCTTAACTTTCACTTGTATATTGTTTATTATTACTACTACCTTTATAATTTATGTTATTTATTGTTATTTATTGTTATTTATTGTTATTTATGACCTCTTGTTACCTCTTCACTTGTTAATTGTAAACCGACATGATGCGATACCCATCGCGAATGCCGGTATAGAAAAACTTAAAATAAATAAATAAACAGTATGGTTTGATATTGCAAATAAGGATACAGAGAAATCACACGAAGACCCAAGTTTTGAAATTCAAAAATACAGACTTTGCTGAAATGGGAAAATTCCTGGAGATGGAACATGAAGACTGGGAAAAATGGGAGAGGTGAAACAACTGTGGGCCAAACTAAAAAGAGAAATTACAAAGGCAGCTAATCTTTGTTAGAAAAGTTAAAAGCAAGAGAAATAAGAAACCTATCTGGTTCTCAAAGAGGTGGCTGATAAAATAAAAAGAACAGTGTTCAAGAAATATAAAGGATCCCAAAAAGAGGAACATAGGTAGGAATATCTGGTTAAACTGAGAGAGATGAAGAAAGTAATCAGGAAAGCAAAAGTCTATCAGAAGAAAGGATTGCCAAAGAGGTAAAGAGAGGTGACAAAACGTTTTTCAGATACATCAGAGAAAGGAGAAAGGTTCAAAGTGGTATAGTGAAACTGAAAAGTGAAAAGGATTAATGTGTGGAAAGAGGCGAAGAAAAGGCGGAAATATTAACCGTGGAGAAGGACCATCACTGGTTAACAAGGATGGGAGTGAATTTGACAAAACCCCATTTATGGAAGAAATGTATGGGAAGAGCTAGGAAAACTGAAAGTGGACAAAACCACCGGGCCTGATGAAATTCATCCTAGGATACTGAAGGAACTCAGAGATGTGCTGGTGGGTCCACTGAGTGACCTGATCAGTAGATCCCTGAAAATGGGAGTGGTGCTGAGTGATTGGAGAAGAGTGGTGGTGGTCTTGCTCCACAAGAGTGGGAGCAGAGAGGAGGCTAGAAATTACAGGCTGGTTAGCCTCACCTTTATGGTGGGAAAATTAATGGAGACTCTGCTGAAAGAAAGGATAGTGAACTACCTACAATCTGGTGGGCTGCTCAATTTTTGATTTCTTTGGGTGACTAGAGAATTGGATCAGGGAAGAGTGCTCTATGTAATTACTTGGATTTTAGAAAAGCCTTTGATACAGTCCCACATAGAAGACTCATGAACAAAATGAGAAGCTTGGGAGTGAGTGCCAAGGTCGTGGCATGGATTACAAACTGGTTGACTGATAGAAGACAATGGGTGATGGTAAATGGAACCTGCTCTGAAGAGAGAATGGTGTTAAGCGGAGTGCTGCAGGAGTCTGTGTTGGGACCGGTTCTGTTCAATGTCTTTGTGAGAGATATTGAGGAAGGGATGGAAGGTAAAGTTTGTCTGTTTGTGGATGATACTAAGATCTGCAACAGAGTGGACATGCCGAAGGAGTGGAGAGAATGAGATGTGATTTATGGAAGCTTGAAGAGTGATCGAAGATATAGAAACTGGGATTTAATGCCAAGAAGTGTAGAGTCATGCATCTGGGATGTGGTAATCTGAAAGGACTGCATGCAATGGAGGGTGAAGTGCTGCTGTGCACGGAACAGGAGAGAGACCTTGGGGTGATAGTGTCTAACGATCTAAAGGTGGCGAAGAAATGTGACAAGGTGATAGCTAAAGCTAGAAGAATGCTGGACTGCATAGAGAGAGGAATATCTAATAAGAAAAAAAAGTGATAATTTCCTTGTACAGGCCCTTGGTGAGGTCTCACCTGGAGTACTGTGTTTAATTCTGGAGACCATATCTCAAAAGGGGCAGAGACAGGATGGAGGAGGCCCAGAGAAGGGTGACCAAAATGGTGGGGGGTCTTCATCAAATGACTTATGAGGAGAGGTTGAAGGAGTTAAACATGCATACCCTGGAGGAGAGGAGGATCAAAGGAGATATGATACAGACCTTGAGGTACTTGAAAAGTTTTAATGATGCACGATCAACAACAAAACTTTTCAACTGGAATGAAACCAATAGAGCTAGGGGTCATGAAATCAACTCCAGGGAGGATGACTCAGAATTAATGTCAGGAAATATTTCTTCATGGAGAGGGTGGTGGACGCCTGGAATGCCCTTCTGGAGGAGGTGGTGAAGACAAAAACAGTGAAAGATTTCAAAAGGTCATGGGATAAACACTGTGGATCCCTAAATGCAATGGGGAGGGGAATTTAGTAAGAGGCGTGGGGGTAACTTGCTGGTGTGGCAGTTGCTACCCTTAACAAATAAGCCTTCATATTGTTGATGCAACTCCATCATTGCTCGCTGCTTTAACAGCAGGGGGAAAAGAGGAAATTGATTCAGACAACAACCAACAAGGACATTGAACTGTACAGTCTGGGAAAACAAATAAGCATGGGAGTAACTTGCTTGATGTGGCGGTTACTACCCTTAACCAAAAAGCCTGATACTACACTTCTGATGCAACTCCGAAATTGCTCTCTGCTTCAACTGCAGGGGGTGAAAGGAAATTGGACTTAAACAGAAACCAACAAGACCCCTGACCATGGTGGTCTGAGCAACTGATGAGTATGGGAAACTGATAATTAAGGGAGCTTGCTGTGTAGACTGGATGGGCCATTAGGTCCTTTTCTACCGTTACTTTTATGTTTCTATGTTTAGAATATTTCCACATGAAGCTAGGCAGGCGCAGAGGAAGCGTAAAGTTTCTTTTGTTGGACCTAAAGTTCAGCAGCTGGGTGCTATTTTTTTTTTAATTGTTTGTTTATTTAACAAGAGGTGCACATCAACAGCTCAAAGGTTATATATTGGAAAATGGAGAAATACATCCACGTTATACATCATGATGCCAAACCTTTTCCTCATAACCCCAAGATCAGGACATCAGCTGCAGAGCATTCTCCACCCCAAACAAACTTACCTTTTACCAGATTTCCTTGCGCAAAACTGTTCATTAGCCCCTCATACAGGCATGCTGTCCCAGTACTCCCAAAACTTAGTCCATAATTTCTCATACATCATCAAGTTATTTTTCAAGGAAAAGGTTAGTTTAGGTCTCTGTTTTCTTTTCATTGTTCTTGAAGTTGTGGAATTGTATCCCCCTTTTTGAGGACTTGTCTTAGAACCAATGTATAAATATTTCTCACAGGACAAGCAGGATGGTAGTCCTCACATATGGGTGAAATCACAGGATGGAGCCCAACCACGGAACACTTTTGTCAAAGTTTCTAGAACTTTGACTGGCACCTACTGGGCATGCCCAGCATGGCACTAAACCTGCAGCCACCAGGAGTCCCCCTTTACTCTTCTTTTTTCCGCGTAGCAGTAGCCACGCGGGTTAAGGAGCTCCACAGAGATTCCTGACAGGAATTTTCCTCACGGAATTACTAAAAACTTTCATACCCCACAGGGGTCCCTCCTTCGAATTTTTGACTCCGCGGTACTCTGGTAAGTTTTTATCTGTTTTCGGTCAATTCACCTTGAGTTTGGCCCTCACGGCCTACTGGCCATCGACCATACCGCGGCTCAATTTTTTCAAAGGCCATGGCGTCTGGGTTCAGTTGGTGCCCAGACTGTACTCGCACCATGTCCATAACAGACCCTCATAAAGTCTGTGTAATGTGTCTTGGGTGCGAGCATGAAATCTTGACCTGCACCAAATGTGCCTTAATGACACCTAAAGGTCGCAAGACCAGAATGGAGAAAATGGAACTTCTCTTCCGTTCTCAAACCCCGACGCCGTCTATTGCATCGACGTAGTCTGAACCGGCACCGTCCACTTCGCGCCAGTATTGGCAAACGGCTGGTGACTGCCCGCTATCGATGACTTCTCGGCCTTCGACTACCTCTACCCCCCTCAGGACCAAGGGGATCGTAGAGAGAAACATCAGCATCGACATCAGAAGTCTCGGACCATCGAGGAAGGAAAATCATCAACTTCGCCATCGTCCAAGCCACCATCGAAGAAACCCCGTCCAGAAAAGGCATCAACCCTTTCTGCGACCGGGTCACCGAGGCAACCCTCACCCGGATGGGTATCGGGAGCCGCGACTCCACCTTTAACGGTGGTACCTCCAGCTATGTCTCTGCCTCCTTCCCTTCCGGAGCTGGGGCTGCTTGCTCCAGGTCTCTGTGAAGAACTGGACCGGATGGTTCAGGAGGCCATCGATAAGGCGATGCACAGACTCCCAAGTTCCCCCGGCACCGAAATCGGTGCCGGTTGCGGAACCGACCATTGATCCCATTCCGGCAGCATTGGCACTGCTGCTCTCGAAGATGGAAGCGCTTATAGCCGCTTTTCCACCTATGGATCCTGTGTCACCGATGGCTCCGGTGCCTTGCCCGCTTACTCTGTCATTGGGAGGACAAACACTGTTTCGCATTCCGCCATTGGGAGTCTTGCCGATGCCTCAACCATTGATGCCGATGCACCCATCGGCGCCACCGATCCATCCATCGATGCCCTCAATGTCTTCATCGGTGCCTCCAGTACTTCCCTCAATGTCTTCAGTGCCTAGATCGAGACCTTCAGGAATACTATGGTCCCGTCCTTCTCAAGTTCCTAGAGGGGCAGGTACTGATCCCTCTGACACCTGGACCGATGATTCTTCTCAAGACACCGATGACTTGCCATCGCCTCCTTCTCTTACTGAAAGCAGGAAGCGTTCTCCTTCAGAGGACCTATGCTTCATAAATTTTGTGAAGAAAATGTCTGAATTGGTTCCCTTCCAATTGCAGACTGAATAAGATGACAGGCATCAAATGATGGAGCTGTTACAATTCCTGGATGCTCCCAAGGAAATAACCTCCATCCCTATTCACCAGGTTCTTTTGGATCTCTTCAAAAAAACTGGGAACACCCTGGTTCTGTTGCTCCAGTCAACAGAAAAGCTGATACCACTTATTTGGTCCAGTCAGCCCCAGAATTCCAGAAACCTCAGCTAGATCACCAATCTGTGGTTGTAGAATCTGCCCAAAAGAGGGCAAAAAGATCAAAACCCCACTTTTCCTTTCCCCTAGGTAAGGAACAGAAATTCCTGGATGCCACTGGCTGGCATGTCTTCCAGGGATCAATGCTCATCTCTCAGTTCGCCTGTTACCAGTTGTATACGACCCAGTACAACAGGGTCTTATTCAAGCAGATACAGGACTTTGCAGAGTCCCTGCCTCAGCAATTCCAGGAACAGCTTCAAACTCTGGTACACAAGGGTTTTGAGGCAGGGAAGCATGAAATAAGATCCTCTTATGATATCTTTGACACTGCTTCCAGGGTGTCTGCAAATGCTATTTCGGCAAGAAGGTGGGCCTGGCTTAAGTCTTCCGACTTGCGCCCTGAGGTACAAGACAGATTATCTGACCTGCCATGCATAGGAGACAATCTGTTTGGTGAACAGATTCAGCGGATGGTGGTGGAACTCAAGGAGCATCATGGGACCCTTCGCCAGCTCTTTCTGATGCCCTCTGAGTATTCCTCTAAACAGCCATTCAGGAATGATACTAAACAGTCATTCTTTCGTCCAAAGAAATCCTATCCACCACCGTCTAGAACTCATTCCACGAGACCTTTCCAAAAGGCCCAGTCTCATCAATCTCATAAACAAAAGCCACAAGCAGCTCCTCAGCCTCCTGCTTCCAGCTTTTGACTCCTGCATAGAGAGCAGCAGCCAGTTTCCACTGCCTCAGATACCAGTGGGAGGTCGATTGTGCCATTTTAACAACAGGTGGCACACAATCACCTCAGACCAGTGGGTCCTTGCCATAATTTCTCAAGGTTATCGTCTGAACTTTCTCTCCATCCCACCGGACTCCCCACCTCTACCGACGTGGAGAACATCCTACCACTCACTACTGGAGCAGGAGGTCTCCCTCCTCCTCCAGTCCAGAGCAATAGAACCAGTGCCCTACTCCCAAAAAGGCCTAGGACTCTATTCTCGGTACTTTCTAATCCCCAAAAAAATCAGGCGGCGTTCGTCCAATTCTGGACCTACGTGCCCTCAACAAGTACCTCCACCGAGAAAAGTTCAAGATGGTAACCTTGGGTTCCATCCTTCCTCTTCTGCAAAGAGGAGACTGGCTCTGTTCTCTCGATCTCCAAGACGCGTACACACACATTGCGATAACTCCATCTCATCGCAGGTTCCTGAGATTTCTGGTAGGCCCCAAACACTATCAATACAGAGTGCTACCATTCGGCCTGGCATCTGCACCACGAGTCTTCACCAAGTGCCTCGTAGGAGAAGTAGCCTTCCTCAGAACTCAAGGTGTTCACGTCTACCCCTATCTAGATGATTGGTTGTCAGGGCTCCCACTCAGCAAGCTGCTCTGTCGTACCTACGTCTTACTTTACACACTCAGATTTTGCTAGGATTTCTTGTCAACTATGCAAAATCCTGCTTAGTCCCATCTCAAACTTTATCATTCATAGGGGCAGACTTGGACACCTTGCAGGCAAAGGCATTTCTGCCTCGACAGCGAGCTCTCACTCTCATCTCTCTCGCACACCAGCAACAGTCTCAGCACCGCACGACTGCACGCCACTTCCTCGTCCTACTGGGACACATGGCGTCCTCATTGGCCCATACCCCATTGGCCCGCTTGGCCATGAGAGTCATGCAATGGACTCTAAGGTCACAATGGACTCAGTCCATCCAACCTCTATCGACCACTGTACACATCACTGACTCACTTCGTCAGTCTCTAACCTGGTGGAAAAATCAGATCAATCTCCTCCAAGGCCTGCCCTTCCAGGCTCCAGACCCTCAAATAATTCTCACCACCTATGCTTTGAACCTCTGCTGGGGAGCCCATGTCGCCGATTTGCAGAAACAAGGAACTTGGTCTCCAGAGGAAGCCAAACACCAAATCAATTTCCTGGAGCTGTGAGCAATCAGATATGCTCTCAGGGTGTTTCAGGATCACCTTTCCAATCAGGTCATCCTGATTCAGACGGGCAACCAGGTGGCCATGTGGTACATCAACAAAGAGGGAGGGGCGGGCTCCTACATACTGTGTCAAGAAGCTGCACAGATATGGGCAGAGGCCCTCTCCCATTCAATGTACCTCAGGGCCACCTACTTTCCGGGAGTGGACAATGTGTTGGTGGACAACCTAAGTCGCGCTTTCCATCCGCACAAGTGGTCCCTCAACCCCACAAGAGCGGACTCAATATTCCAACGTTGGGGTTATCCTCGCATAAACCTCCTTTGCATCACCTCAAAACCGCAAGGTAGAGAACTTTTGCTCTCTCACTCGCAGCCAACACTCTCTCTCAGCCACGAGATGCGTTCTCCCTCTCATGGGCAACGGGTCTCCTATATGCATTCCCACCACTTCCACATCTCTCAAAGACTCTTGTGAAGTATGTCAGGACGAGGGATGCATGATCCTGATAGTACCTCACTGGCCTCGCCAAGTGTGGTTTCCAATACTTCAGGATCTCTCCATTCGCATGCACATTCCCTTGGGAAAGGACCCACTTCTTATCACTCAGAACAATGGGTGCCTGCGCCACCCCAATCTTCAAGTTTTGTCCCTGATGGCCTGGATGTTGAAAGGTTAATTTTTCAGCCACTTAACCTTTCGGAGCCAATTTCCCATGTCCTGATTGCTTCACGGAAGCCTTCCACGAGAAGTGTTACCTCTACAAATGGAACAGGTTTGAGTCATGGTGTTCTTCTCAATCCCTTGATCCCTTTACCTGTTCCACCTCAAAGTTTCTAGACTATCTGTGGCACTTGTCAGAGTCAGGTCTAAAAACTTCCTCCATCAGAATGCATGTCAGTGCGGTGGCCGCCTTCCATAAAGGTGTCGGGGATATTCCTATTTCGATACAACCCTTGTGACACGTTTTCTGAAAGGCTTGCTTCACCTCAAGCCTCCACTGTGTCCTCCGGCCCCTTCTTGGGACCTCAATCTGGTTTTAGGTCGGCTCATGAAACCACTATTCGAGCCTCTCCAAAAAACCACACAACTCATGGAAGTGCTATCTTCGCTTTCTTACATGGAGAGTGATTTTTCTTTTGGCAATAACATCTGCTCGCAGAGTTAGTGAGTTAGAGGCCCTAGTTACCAATCCGCCTTACACTAAACTTCTGCAGGACCGGGCAGTACTCCGCACTCACCCTAAATTCTTACTTAAGCTAGTATCGGAGTTTCACATTAATCAATCCATTATACTACCTACCTTCTTTCCCAGACTCCACTCCAATCCAGGAGAACAGGCTCTGCATACCCTTGACTGCAAACAGGCTCTAGCATTCTATCTAGACCGTACAGCTGCCCACAGGAAAAGCACTCAATTGTTTGTCTCTTTCCATTCCATCAAATTGGGGCAGCCTGTGGGTAAGCAGACTCTCTCCTCCTGGATAGCGGACTTCATATCCTTTTGTTATCAACAAACAGGCATTCCACTTCAAGACCGTGTTAAAGCACACTCTGTGAGGGCCATGGCGACTTCAGTAGCACACCTGCGCTCTGTGCTGTTTCCTGACATTTGCAGGGCTGCTACCTGGAGTTCTCTCCATACCTTTACAGCCCATTATTGCTTAGACAAGGCTGGAAGACAAGATTCCATCTTCGGCCAGTCTGTCTTGCACAACCTTTTTACAACTTAATGTACCAACACCCTTCCGCCTGCCTGTTAGGGTTCAGGATGCCCTCTACCAATTTCCACCCCAGTCCTTGTGCCTATTGCACATCTTGGGTACAAGACTGAAGGGGGACCCCTGCTGGCTGCAGGTTTAGTGCCATGCTGGGCATGCCCAGTATGTGCCAGTCAAAGTTCTAGAAACTTTGACAAAAGTGTTCCGTGATTGGGCTCCATCCTGTGATGTCACCCATATGTGAGGTCTAACATCCTGCTGTCCTGTGAGAACACCTGTTACAGGTAAGCAACATTTGCTTTTTGTTTTTATCTTTTCCTTTGATAAGAATTGTACTTTATTCTAATTGATTCTATGTTGTTCGATCAAGAATTTTGTTGTCTTGAGTGTTTTTGAAAAATTGCATAAATAAAAACAAAATAAAAATTATCAAATACATATTTACACTAAAAGCTCTTCACAATCAACATTAAAATATAAAGCTGTAGATTGCAAAAAAAGATTGTAAAATACATATATCATTTAAAAGTGGATTCAAATAAATGAATTCTTAAACATCTTTAAACAAGAGAATAGGCACAATTCTTTAGGAAAAGAATTCCAAAAAGATGCAGCGCCTTTATCAATGATCCTGTAAGACCCATGTAAAGCGAATTATAGTATCTGTTGATGGTAAAATCAGTGCTTGGACAACAGATCTAAATCAGATGGTGGTAAAAGAGGTTTGAGGTTGCAGAGTATCTGCAGTTTAAAAAATTCAGCATGAATGACTGATTTAATTTGACTATGAAATGTCAAAGTGGTTTCTATCTGAAAACCCAGACTTTTTATATAAGAGATTGGCAGAGAAATATTGTCAATTGGAATTGATGGATATGCGTGCTTTGGGTACCCCATATAAGGGTAGCACTTCACTTTTTGCAATATTGAATGCCAGTTTATTAAATGTCATTGATGTACAGTGAATATACAGGCTGAGACCAACTGTAATGTTTCTTCCTAAATGGACATCGTCAGAATATAGAATTGTATGTTATTGGCATACAGTCTATAACCATAACAAAGTCCAGCTAAGATACAGACTGGAGACATGTATATATTGAATAATAGCACTGATATGGCAGAGCCCCGGGGATCACCTATAATTGTTGCATGCCAAATACATAGTACAATTCCGTGCTTAGCTTGCTGTTATCGACCTGATGAATAGGATTTAAACCACTTCCAGATCGCTCCTATTTTTTTTTTTTCAGATTACTGTACATCTCTAGACTGGATTTGTATTCAGGATCAAGCTACTTGTTAAGAGACATTCATTAGAGATAGAAGACTTTATTTAGGCAAATGATCTTTGAAGGGTAATGGCGTAAAATATCTGAATAACCATTTTTGAAGGGAATATTCCCAAGATAATCGGCAAAAAACCACACAACTCATGGAAGTGCTATCACGGTTTCTCCTCTTCTTCTTGTCTCACTCACTCACCTTACAGAATGGAGACTTACACTTGAGTTCAAAATTTAAACAAAGTTTATTGCAAATACTTTTAATGAACACATTGAACTGCATACATGGCTGCAACAAAATACGCTATACAATATCAATAGATAAGCAACAATATTGTTAATTAACTTTTCTCAAACATCCTAATGAATACAATCCTATTTCCCAAGTGACCATAATCCTTGCCTGGACACTACACTGTGCTAGCCTACATGTGATCATTGACCCTGCTCAGTTTTAACTGGCTATAAGGTAACTGTAGAAGTGCATCCTGACTTGCGAGTTCTTATTGTGTTGGGCGTCTGAGCCATCAAAGCTTGGCCCCAATGCTGTCCTTAAAGAACTCTCTCCAGTGTGTATGTATCTCATTGAGTGGTTCGACCGTGGTCCATAGAAGCAATGCAGTCACCCTGAAACGTGTGCCTCAACATGTCAGTGGGCATTTGTCGAAGTCCATCGTTTCCCTTACCACAAAACCTGACTAATTACTTAATGCAATACAAATTTCATTATCAGTAAGACCTGTTCTTCCATGTTTCATACCTCTAACCTCCAATAGCCTGTGTCTCAGGTGTGGTCACCCATTGCCAGAGTCTTTGGTAGTGACACCTCGCTGCTGAAGACACCCCACACTTACTGCTATGGCCATGACAAATAAATAAGCATTCTATGGCATCTTGTAAGTTACTGTTGAAAATGTCAAGGCCTATCTCAGAAAAACAAACCCCATTGGGCTGATACAATCCAGGGCAATTCGTAACAATTAGATCATGTATTACATATGAACTTCCAACTGATACCATAAATTTTTGTATCCATATATTAATCTTTCTTCTAGTCTTTTCAACCACATAATGTGACTGTGCCAGACCCTCCGAGAGATGATGAAGGACCAGACAATGTGCATGAATGGAAACAAATCATATATTGCCATACAGTCTTTTTGCCTTTTTTTAGACTAGTTCTAAGCTGTGTAAACTAGTTAAGTCATTTCCCCCCAAATAAATGAATATCTCCCCCCTAGAGGAGCTAGTGCCCATCCAGAGCAGATTGATCCCTCAACTTTGCATGTCTAGTTGCTCACCATGCGGTCTGACTAGTGCATTCTTGTGTACCCAGTGTATGAAAGAATGCCTGCAAATCCAAACGCAGAATGGTCTCATAATGTTGCCTAGGAGAAATCGAAATCTCATGTTAAGAGACCAGCTATGGTTCCCCCGCTAAGCGTTAACAGTTTTATGTACAACTTGTATCGCTGAGACTGCCATCTGCCAATGGCCATAATCTTTTCAGAGGGTACTCCCAACTGTGCTGCCATGGTAGTGGCTCCTATATGGAATGAATGTGTGCCATACACGCTCTCATCCAGCCCCATAGCTGCCAAACAGTACTTGAAGACCCTTGTGAACTGAAAGCAGGGTAGTGGACAGCCATCTTCATGCAATAACAAAAATGAATGCCCCATCAGTCTTATTGACATAAAGTTAGCTAGGAGCTGCACCAGGCAGATTTTTGACCCTTAAGGCATCTTAACACTATCGACGGCCTCTCCTGCTTCTATAAGTTTTGGATTTACACGGGAGAATGATGATCTTATTAGGTTTTTGAACTACAACCTCTAATTTAAGGCCAGTTGTGCTGACTGGGCAACCAATTTGCTCACTTTGAATGCACCAAAGAAAGGTAGAAAAAATGCACATCTAAAAAGACAAGTTTCATACGCATTGTGAGAAACTCTGGCATTCACATTTATTAAATTAAAGAGACACTCATGCCTAATGGGATGCTGTTTGTCTGGCATGGCATTGCTTTCGTCTGCCCAATGGTGCATCATTCTTTTTACCACAGAACTACAGATGGGGTTAACCCCTCTCATCGCTTTGGCGAAGAAACCGATGCTCGCCAGTTTAGCTGTCACAGTGGTTCTAGATCTTCCTTTTTCTTTACATTCCAGTATAAACTCTTGTAATTCGATCAGAGCCTTGATGTAGTTCTTGCTTGTTCTCAGATTCAGGGAGTTTAGCATCATCTGCCATGTAGCATCAGGCAAAATTTCCATATCCCTTCAGCATCTGTTAGTGGTACTAGGGACCCTGAAAAGTTGTCACTTAAACGGTAGAGGGTATCAGCTATGGCACATGCATAGCCCAAAACACTATGTTAAGATGTAGACATTGCACTACCAATTCCCTTAATAATGAGATCACACCCTCTGTCCTGGCATACATTCTGTTGATGGCTTCTACTACTGTCATATTATCTGAATGAAACACGAGATCTCGTGCTCATCTGCTGGCCCCAAATATATAGGGCCGTCACAATTGGAAATAATTCTAAGGGTGTTCGTGAACTATTCAGACTTACGGTTGTACACAGGCAGTGCTGGCCATAGAGCCACACCATTAAAATTCTCTAGAAACTTTTCCCAGACTCTGATCACCTTTTATATTGTGTGATACCAATATGAAATGGTGATGCCTCACTAACCCAACTGTGGCCCTTGTCAGGCACCTGATAAAAATCCAACTCATTGGGATAGTTCTGCAAGCAAAATTGAGGATCCCCGTTGGAGACTGGAACAGCCGCAATATCGCTTTCTTGAGTAACATCATCCCTTGCAATTTCTCCCACAACTTCTGCAGCTTGTCCAGTGGACCCTGAACAACTGTGCCTTCACATCCAACTCTATACCAACGAAACTGGTTACATGGCGGTACCTAATGTTTTTTCTTCAGCCAATGGTGTACCAAAATGTGCTGCTTTGTTCTTAAAGACTGAAAGCATGGCTTTGCATTCATTGCATTCCTTCCCACTAACAAGAAATCATCTAAATACATTATGGTATGATTCCCAGAGGCTCACTCTGTCACCCAATGCATAAAAGAGCTACATTTCTCAAAATATGCACAAGAAGCAGAACAACCTATGGGCATACACTTGTCAACATAGTAGTTACCTCTGACCACAAACCCCAGCAGATAGAAAGAGTTTAGATGGACTGGCAATAAGTGAAGTGCTGACTCAATGTTGGCTTTAGCCAAGCAGGAATCAGCGAGGAACTTGGTAATCATGTTGACAGCCTGGTCCAATGATGCATACTGCACTGAGCATAAATGTGGGTCAATGTAATTAATGATTGAGTAGCCCTCAGGATATGAAAGGTTATGAATTAGTCTAAACTTACCTTCCTTCTCCTTTGGGACAATCTCGAATGGTGAAATAACCAAATGTGACCATGGCATAATTGAAATGGGCCGGCTACTCTGCCCATCATAACCTCCTTTCTGATTTTTTTGCATTGCCACAATTGGATTCTAATGCAATGGATTTGCCGGAATGTGCTGAGACTGGGCGGTCAGGGCTACCATACCGGATGGGGAAACCTCACAAAAAAAATCTTCATATAGAAATTGTGCATTTTCACGGAGGGGATATCTTCTCAACCATGCTCTCATATTATCAAGCTTGATTGGGGATAGGGCTATTGCCTCAGTGGATCGATGGAATTGTCTGTTTAAATTATGTTTATCTCTCTGGTTCCTATATTGAGAAGCTGGGTGGGCACCTCTGCAACCGGATCACATATGCCTAAATTTGCATGTGCATGAACCTGAATTGTACTGCCTACAGTCTTGCGTCCTACCCCTTGGACCCCTGTTTTGCCCATACCAAATTGACAGGAGCCCGATGTTCAATCTGAATTGAAGGGCCTCTTGAAGAGGGGTATATGATAGAGGTCTTTAAAATCATGAGAGGTCTTGAACGAGATGTGAATCGGTTATTTACACTTTCGGATAATAGAAGGACTAGGGGGGCACTCCTTGAAGTTAGCAAGTAGCACATTTAAGACTAATCGGAGAAAATTCTTTTTCACTCAACGAACAATTAAGCTCTGGAATTTGTTGCTAGAGGATGTGGTTAGTGCAGTTGGGTTTTAAAAACGTTTGGATAAGTTCTTGGAAGTAGGAGTCCATTAACTGCTATTAATCAGGTTGACTTAGGGAATGGCCTCTGCTATTACTAGCATCAGTAGCATGGGATCTTCTTGGTGTTTGGGGACTTGCCAGGTTCTTGTGGCCTGGTTTGGCCTCTGTTGGAAACGGGATGCTGGGCTTGATGGACCCTTAGTCTGATCCAGCATGGTAATTTCTTATGTTCTTAGGGTCATTTCGTCAAGCCATAAATCTACAACCTGGTGCCTCCAAGTAAAGGATCTATCCTTTGTCATGCTCTTTCTAAATTTTATATGATAATTCAACTGTGCCCAACCACCAAAATGCATCTGGGCGCTCATTATAGTGAACTAGATATGTTCTTTGCTCGGGTTCTTTTTCAACTATCACAATAATTAATATGTGAAAAGGCGAAATCCAATTACTTATGGACTTGTATATACAAGGTTTCTTATCTCTCTCATTTTGGCAGAGGACTTATCCTTACTCTCACTAGCATCCCCATCAAAATGCTTTATTAACAAAGAGTGGATTTTAATGAATTCATTTTTCCAACTTTTTAATACATTTTTCGGGAACTCCGTACGCAAATGTTGACCCCGCAAACAGTCCTCTAAAGTTCAGGAGTCACCTGCCTTAGGAGAAGGTATTGTGCTTTTTATTAACTCGCTGTCCTTTCCTGCAGCCTTTTTGTTTTTGCCCAAAATTTCACAAGACACACTTCACTTTTTGGCTGCTCCTTTTTTTTTTTTTTTTTTTAAAGACTTGTGCCCTTTTTTTATTACGGAACTAAGGCTGCCACCTTGCCACCAGAGTCTGAGTCAGTGGAGCCATCAGTTGAAGCCACCTCACTACTTGCGGACCTACCAGATTCAAACGAAGAAGATGATTAAAGAACTCTGGTGTGTATGCCATCTTTGTTCTCTCTTTTTGTCCTGGTTACTGGAATGGTTGGGTTGCCTCTATCCACCCTCTTCCGGAGCCAACCAGAACCATGTTGTCTTGCCTGCTGCCTTAGCTTGTCTAATAAGTTGTCATTCTCCCTTTGTTCAACAGAACGGCATGCCCATCTGCCATGCCTGACGTTCGTTGGTTCAGCTGCCACCACAGTGCTGGCTGCTTGCTTGGTAGTAGTCTTTCTCTTTGTGCTAGACTGCTGCTGCGCTGCCGCCTTGCTTGCTGCTGTTTTTGATGGCATGGTTATTGCAAGCTGAAAGTATAAAAGGGTGAAACTTGCATTTTTTTTTTTTTTTGCTTTCGCATTATCCCCATGTGCTCATACCATTTCCAGAACAGACCTAGTGAGGATCAGGCAAAGGTAACTTTTTTTTTTTTTTTGTATGAGCTCAGCATGAGCTCCTGGAGACTGTTCCCTATCTTGATTGGCATGTGGCTGCTGATGACACTGAAGATCGTCACAGGCTGTCTTATGTTAATCTGGTTTTTTAAATAAGCATTCTAGGCACTCTTTTTTTAGAATTAAACAAAAAGTTTTTATTAGCAAGAGGAGTAAAGGAACAAAATCTTTCTAAACATACACACAAGATTCTGAAGGGACTGGGATCAGATCTCTGCCAGCTGCTTGCAAAAGTAGCAAACAAAAGATACCAGCCACTGATCATCTGCTTTAGTCACACCTTTATACCTTTTCCTATCTTGAACACACCAGCATTTCTTCTTTGACCATATAAGGTATTTCCTCTGCCTTTCTTGGTGTATTACTTTCTTGTGTCCTGAGTACACATCCATCACAGTGCTTGATATCTATGTGTTACTTGGCATATGCATATCTTAACGAAGGAAGTCTCCTGATTGTTCAGAGTCTGAGGTTCAATCACAACCCGTCAGCATTTCCTCATTAGGAACAGAGAAACAATGCACAACTTATTATTCCTCATTCCCTTCTTGAAACCTCACGTGTAAAGCACTCAGAGGTTTCACAACATATCTTTGTTACTGTGCATATCCTTTCCAGGCGAGAAGCCCCTGTCTTAGGTTCGGCCAGTCAGATAGGGACTCTGGCACTGATCCGCTATCTCCAACCTGTTACCCGTCATTGGGCACCTCTCTCTTCCTGGGGCCAAGCTGCTTAGGACACTCAGCATCTTCCATGCGAAATAGAGATGTATAGCGCTCGGATGCCTTGGCAAGGAGAAGAGTAGTGTTATTGGTTTGGGTGTTCAAGACAAGATTGGCAAAAAGTGGACGAAGCAAAGGACAAATGCATGGTACACAACAGGCGAGCAAAAATAACATACAAAAGAAAATCAATACAAATCCTAATATACCCTGTAATCCTCCTCCCAGATTCTTAAACCAATCTGTGAATGTAGACCACCACGTCCAAGAAGAGGTGTCAATTCCTCCTTTAAAATCGCTCACTTGTAATTTAGCCAAAGAAACAATCTTTTCCATATCATGTTTCTCAATCTCAGAATGGTTAACTACAACAGTACAACACTCACTACTATTTAAGCATAATATATAATCCTCCCTCTTTAGCAAAAATATAGTCAAGTCCTTGTCTGTTATATCTGGTGATTATAGTAAGTTCATTAATCTGTAATTGGAGTGCCTCCGCTGCCTTATTTATTTCAAGTGTCATAACATGAAATAAGGATTGTAGTCTGCGGATTGCCATTCCAAGTTCTGCGGTCACTGCTGGAAGTTGAAATATAGGAATCCAAGAAGTCCATGATAATGAGTCCAATCGGACTTTAGTAAGGGATATGTAGAGTTTATATATTCAAGAGACATCTCAATTGCTTCTCCCTCAGGTATGGCGGAAAGAACACTTCTGCTTACATGGCATTGGTGATGGGTTGTAGTCTGTAAAGGTACAATCTTGGAAAAATTAATTAAAAGTTACTAGAACACAAAAATGGTAGTTTATAGGCAAAGATATATATATGTCTATCACATAGCCAATAATGTCCTATGTGTAATTGAGCAAAATTACTAACAAATGTTACATTACCATAATAAGGTCCATATACAAAGGGACTAGTAAATCCAACCTGTCCTGGATTTATACATTGTACACAGGGAATGGGAGGAGGGTCACTAGCCTTAGATTTATATGCATTACAAGTTACGTAACTGGTATTAAAATGAGTGGTCGTAAATGTCTCAGAAGCTCTCTTAATATTTTTTCGAAGGGTTTCAACACATGTACCGCAATTAGGATTACTTGTTTTAATATTGCTGGTGCAATTACATTGACGCCAAGCCTCATCTATAGGATCAGGGAGTAGGACGGTATCCTTAGTCACTGCCCACGAATCATTTGTTCTAAAATATGTGTAATTGCATGGAATAGGGTTCTGCTCAGTGAGGTTGCTGGTACATAGATATCCACTAGGTGGTAGACTAGCTGACAAAGGAGGAAAATAAGTATTTTTATGTTCCCATAACTGTCCCGCTAAGGGATCCATTGAAATATTAGTATGACTACAAATATTGAATCCTGAAATCTGACACAGCTCTACAGGTGAGGTAATAGCTGGTAAATTACTCATGGAAGGTCGGGGAAAGGGGTGCAAACAATAAATGAGAAGTATTGCTAGGGAGAGTTTTTGTCAATGCAAGAACTGTCTGAATCCACATGTTATTCATATTCAGTGTACTAGTCCCTCCCAAAGGTAAGCATCTGAAAACAGAGGCATGTACAAATAAGACTAATAAGTATTAGCCACATGATATGGCTGGGCGCAAATCTGACAAGTGAGTGAAAACCTTGTCTCCTTTAAGCAAAACAGCAGTAGGAGTAGTAAATTCAATTTTAAATGGTCCCAAGTACACTGGTTCATTCCAGGTTTTGTGAGTGTGATTCTTGCGATATACCAGCTGTCCTTTGCTGTATCGATAGGTAGGAAGTAAGTCGTCTTTTGAAATTGCTGTTCTTGCAGCTACAATCTGGTTTACTGCAACCTGCAAAGCAGACACATATGTTTTTATGTTATCCTGTGGGCAAGACATGTCAAGGTCATGAATTTTCATATTTCTTCCAGTGCACAACTCGATTGGAGTGAGTTGAAGTGCATGTAAGGGGGACCATTCCTCAGAATCATTAAAGCTGAGGGTAAAGCCTGCAACCAATTTAGGTTAGATGAAATCATAAGCTGTCTGTTTTGTTTTCAACAAACCGTTACACCGTTCAACAATATCGTTACTACGTGGGCGATACCGTTACTACTTCAGTGATTCCTGTAACCAAAGCATTTCGAAAATGAGAACCCATTGTCCAGTGACTATTTTATCAGGTATACCAAAGCGTGGAATCAAATGAATAGTAAAGGTGGAAACCCTGACTGATGCTTGTCTCACTAACACAGGGAAAGGCCTCTATATCCATTGCTGAGAAACTGCAGACACAAACTAGCAAATATCTTTTACTTGGCACTTAGTAATCATGTCTGTAAGTCACAGTGCCATTCCAGAAAAAGGGCTGCCTGATGGTTTAGGGATACTTCCTGGAGATATGCTGATTCCTCTTCTAGGTACAGTAGTGGCACAAAGGTTACAATTAGCCACTATTTCTTGACAACGTGTACGGAGCTGTGGAGCCCACCATGTAACTGTTACCTTATTGTATAATGCTCCAGCACTTTCATGATCGTTATAATGTAAAGATGTCAGTAATATGTGAAGTGAAGCTGTACTACAACACCACTGTCCTCCTGGATGTATCCAGTATTTCCCTATTACCTCACAGCCTGCTTTTTCCATTGCTGTATTTCACTAGTTGAAAGCATTTTCTTAGCATATTTGAGGAGTAAGGTCAATAATCTTAACATTTGTGGGATCTAGTCTGCATTACATAAATGTCCTGTTGTGTTTGCCATTTTGATGACTGAATAGCTTTTCAACACCCTTCTGTGTAGATCCTTGGATTTTCAGGTGAGAGAACCAAATAAAGCTTTCATTACACTCAGTACAAGTAAGTGGTTTCTCCCCCCCTGTGGATCCTTTGATGTCTATCCAGTTAAGATATATTAATGAAGCTTTTATCACATTCAGTACACTTAAACCTTTTCTTTCCCATATGGTTCTTGTGGGTGTCTTTTCAGTTTGTGATAGAAAAATCTTTTATCACATACAATACATGTAAAAGGCTTTATTTGCACAGACTGTAATAAAGTAACAGGATTTTCTACATTAGGGTACTGATGATCTGCTTTGGAATTTAAACCTCTCAAATCATGGAAGCCAAATGGTTCCTCCAGGAACCATTTGGCTTCCGCACAGGATATAATGGAGTATTATAAGGAGAGGCACTTTCTTTTATAATCTCATGCTGTTTTAAAACTTCTATTCAGCCTGACAATCCCACTAGTGCTGCTTGCTGAAGGGGGTATTGGGCTAACTTTGGACCCTGTACTCCCCTCTTCAGTATGATTTTGTGTGGCTCTACATGTTTAAGATGCCCAAATAGATTCTTATCTGATGCCCAAACCTAGTGATCAGAATCTAAGATAAGATCTTTTATACTGCTATCAGAGGTAACCACAAATGCTCTTGTTTTAGATAACAGTAAATTATCTTTTGCTGGTGCTGAAAAGTCAATCTGTACCCCAAAACGGATTAGTAAATCTCTTCCCATTAAATTCACTGGACAGCGAGGAGAGAACAATAAATCTCTATAGATTTCTCAATCTCCTAATTGTATTGGGAGTGGGCATATAACTTGTATTTCTTGAGTAACTCTTGAAAAACCAGATGCAGATGTAGTGATTCCAGATAACAAACAGGCCGATACAGTACAGTGCGCTCCAGAGCGCACTGTTAACCTGCTCTTGGATGCTGTTTTCCCTTACCCCTTATTCAGTAAGGGGTGGAAACGCGCGTCCAGCCCGCGGCACCTAATAGTTGCCCTCAACATGCAAATGCATGTTGATGGCCCTATTAGGTATGCCCGCGCAATTCAGTAAGTAAAATGTGCAGCCAAGCCGCACATTTTACTTTCAGAAATTAGCGCCTACCCAAAGGTAGGCGCTAAGTTTCTGCCGCACTGGGAAAGTGCACAGAAAAGCAGTAAAAACCTCTTTTCTGTGCACCCTCCGACTTAATCTCATGGCGATGTTAAGTCGGAGGTCCCGAAGGGTAAAAAAAGTAAAAAAAAAAAAAAAAAGTAAAATGGGCCAGCGGCTGTTGGGGCTGAAAACCGGACGCTCAATTTTGCCGGTTTCCGAGCCCGTGGCTGTCAGCGGGCTCGAGAACAGATGCCGGCAAAATTGAGCGTCTGCTGTCAAACCCGCTGACAGCCGCCGCTCCGGGCTAAAAGGAGGTGCTATGGACGCGCTAGTGTCCCTAGCGCCTTCTTTTGCCTGTTTCTACCGTACCACCTAATTTGAATACTGAATCGCGCGCACCGGCGAGTGGCCGGTGTGCGCGCTGGGAGAGCGGTCATTTGTCCCGCTCTCCCGGGGCTTTACTGAATCAGCCTGAATGCTTGTTTAGGTAAACGTACAGAGCGTGAAGCTCCTGCATCAACTAAGAATGGCATTGTTTCTCCTGCTATATTTAAATTAAGCACTGGTTCACAGGTAGTTACTGCCACCCCAAACTGGTAATAGTCATTGTTGCTGGACCACCCTGTCCTTGCTGAAACTGCTGGTACTGCTGATCATAATCCCACAATCTTATTTTTCCCCTACTTGAAGTTCTGCACTCATTCTTAGTGTCCAAATTTCCTGCAGGTCCAGCACTGGACTCCCCACCCTTCGATTAGAGCTATCGAAACTTCCTTGATCTCTAAAAGTACCTCTTCCCCTAAAAGAGGTCCTTCCTCTCATGTTCACATTACACTGCAAATTATTTGGGGGATACCAGAAATCATTTTCTGGGAATCTAAGTCAGTGCTAACTTTTGTCCTCTCTACAGTTTCGTCTGACTCCTTTTTCTGTCCTTCAGTTTTCTGTTCATTCACTTGCATCGCATAAAATTTAGATTTTAACTTCTTGAGATCATTTTCGAATTTCTGTTGTTCCTGCACATATTTGCAACAGAAATGCAAAATATGCATCATCATTTTTGGCCAAGACTCCACTTCTAGACCTACAATTCCTTCTAAAACTTTCTGCACTGTGGAAGGAAAGGTAATCTTCAATATTTGGTAAAATACTGGTAATTGATCATTAAATTTAGTATCTGTTTCTCTTAACCAAGAGTCCTGAACTTAGCCAAATAATCCTCAATTTTTTCTTTAACTGGATCCTATTTGCTTGAAGTTGAAGCTGCAAAATCTTTTTGTGTGGGGAAAAGATTTCTTAATGCTCCCCAGAGATGAGGGCGGATAGGATTGAATTTCGCTGAGACTATCATCTATTTCCTGTAATGATTGTCCTAAATCCCTTCTATCGCTCATTGTACTTGTTCCTTCTGCAGGAACATCTCCTGCTGGGATTTGCTTAATTGATTTTACCTTTTTAATTTCTATTTCCTCCGGGACTTGCTCCTGAATGTTTTCATTTAAATTAGTGGCAGTGCAAATCACATCTGCCTCTATTTGACCCTTGATAAGGATTCTTCCTGCTAGTGATTTGACTAATTGTGCTTTACTCAGGTTAGAAAATTCATCCAGTGAGTTCGGAGTAAGAATAGGCGGTTTCTGCTTTGAACCTGATGGTATAGACTGACGAGGGGGGAGGGGAGAGTAGCCTATTGCACAAGCACCTTCTTGAAATGAAAATAAACCTTCTGACTGCTTGTAAGTAGGAGGAGAGTTCTTAACTACAGTTGTATTGTTAGTTAATGGGTAACACAAATGCTTATTTTTTGTCCAGAGATCAAACATGTGCAAATGCTGCTCTAATTTCTTTGGAAAATTACCTTTATTTTTCCTTATGGCTTGAAACAATCCCTTCAATGCGGATACATCGGGAGAACCCCCTTCTGGCCAGTAAAGGGTTGGATCTCTCAATGCCCACTTCATCCATTTATTATGAATTTAGTTTATTTCCTTATGTAACAAAGGATATTCATCGAATACTTTACTTAGTGCAGTAAAGTCATGACTACAAAAAACCTTCAGATTCCTAGAAATTATGATATCAAAATCCGGTGTTAGGACATAAGAATTTTCCAGCATCAGTCCAACCAGATAATAATATCACGAAAGTATATGCCACTCTTATTTGAAAGTGGTCTTAGAACAGCAAATAAACAATATAGCAGCGAAAAAAAGAACTTAGAAGCAAGATAGAACAAAGGTAAGTATCAAGCAAATATCAAGTAAAAACAAATAAAGCAAATATACTCACGATTATAGAAGAAAGTTATTCACCGTCTTCAATCGATCGTCTTCTACGTGACTCAAGTAACCACTCGACATCGCGTAGTCCCCTCCATAGCTTAAGTATCTTAACTCAACATTACTAACTTCACTTAACCCTCAATTATTCCTACAGAGACTGCTGTAAAAATAATTACAGAAGAAAGTTGAGGTTGTCACCCCACTTATACATTAATGGTGGGGGTGGAAGGGAAATAGAATAAAAAAGGTTACTAAGAGCCAAGAGAAACAGATAAGTATGTGAGAGGAAAAAAAAAAGTGCGAAAGCTTGCTGGGCAGACTGGATGGGCCGTTTGGTCTTCTTCTGCTGTCATTTCTATGTTTCTTCTAAACTTTTAAAAAACTGCTCCTTCTCTTAACCATCCTCTGCTACCAGAAATGTTAATCTGGTTTTTTAAATAAGCATTCTAGACAGTCTTTTTTTAGAATTAAACAAAAAGTTTTTATTAGCAAGAGGAGTAAAGGAACAACTACAAAATCGTCTAAACATTCTGAAGGGCCTGGGATCAGATCTCTGCCAGCTGCCTGCAAAAGTAGCAAACAAAAGATACCAGCCACTGATCATCTGCTTTAGTCACACCTTTATACCTTTTCCTATCTTGAACACACCAGCATTTCTTCTTTGACCATATAAGGTATTTCCTCTGCCTTTCTTGGTGTATTACTTTCTTGAGTCCTGAGTACACATCCATCACAGTGCTTGATATCTATATGTTACTTGGCATATGCATATCTTAACGAAGGAAGTCTCCTAATTGTTCAGAGTCTGAGGTTCAATACACAACCCATCAGCATTTCCTCATTAGGAACAGAGAAACAATGCACAACTTATTATTCCTCACTTACTGCCTATAAATACACATCTTTAAAAACATGTCCTCTATCCCATTGAGAACACATAATACAAGTGAACTCTCGCCCATCTTTCCTTTATTTTTAATTTTTGTTTTGCTGGCACCAGGCTGTCCTAATCCCCCTTTGCTAGCATCTTGTGCTGTTTGCTTTTCCAGTATGAGATGACGCGGCTTTATGGTCGGCGATGGTGTTCCTATAGCTCCTTCACCGGAAATGGCCACAGCATGTCCGGCCACACGAACATCTGCAGAACAGGTCCACTCTGTCAGCAAGCAGAAACCATTCTCTGCTGTTGCACCCCCACCTTCTCTCTTTTTTTTTTTTTTTTGGTTTGCTGAAATGACCCGCTCCACTTGGCCCGGACACCATGACGATCGTGTCGCAATAAGCCACATGCTTCCACTCATGCGGTCCTCCATTGGCACACTTGATCATGGTGCACCGATCACGGGCCTGCACCTCCGAACCCGATATCCGTGCCACAATGCGCCAATCCATTTCCCGATCGACATGCTCCCTCCCCCAAAGTCACTGCAGTGCCTGCGCCGTCCCACTCGACACCAGTGCAGACCTGTTCCCAAGGCTGAGACCCATTCCCCTACTGGATCACACAGCACACAGGTACATCCCATGAATCGACACTCAACAATCTCAGGTACACACCAGGGCACTATTGCCGCAATTTTATCCAGAAATATCTAATTATTACTACGGTACCATTCCGACAAGGAAACAATTGAATGCCTCAGCCTGCCCTCTGGATGCACAGAAGATCTGACAGTGTGCCTGCCCATGCCAGCTATCGCCTGGTGAACTCCGGTGCCGTCACCCAGGCCCTGATCCTGCTGCACAGATAGGAGAAATCACCAAAAGAAATAGCTGCTCACGGGAGAGAGGAATAGGGGCAAGCGCCGGCTCACAGCTGTTTAAATAGCCACTCCCTGACGTTGCTCTGTTCTCCAGCTCTTCTTCCCTATTGACTAGTGGTTTTCCTACGCAACTATGTTTAATCTCCCTCTCCCCCGCCTCTCCGTCCTCCACCTGATCACCATCATCCCCTCTCCCTTCATCCACTAACCTTTCCTGCCCTTGTTATGCAGGAGGCAGCCCGAGCACTGCATGAGTTGTGGCTTCGCACTTCTCCAATTGTTGAGCTCATCTTCTAAAATAATTTTGTTACGGCTTGATAAAAATGTTCTGAGCATGCAGAAGAAAGTGCCATCGTACATGACCCATTAAACAACCTCCACACCACCTACAGACCTGCCCACAAGCACCCATTCAGCATTATATATACTTGTGTTTTATTCACTCCTGGCAGCTCTAAGGCACAAATGTTTCATTGCTCCCGACTTATTTGGCTAAGTAGTTAGCTATCTCAAGCTTTGCTAGATAAGTCCAGGCTGGTGCAAAGATATCCGGTTAACATAGCCAGATATTATCGCAAATTGTGCTTCGGGCATATTGCACAGCTTAGCGCCAGGAAAAAAAGGTGTAGTTATTTCCGGGGTTAAACATGTGCGATTGTGTGCGTTACACTGTCGCACACTGCGAGAATGGCCCTCATTTTCATTGATCCCACTCAAACCCCTCCCATTCACGCCCCTTTGAGTAAATGTGTAAAATTTGCATTCGCACCATGCATTGTGATAACGCCATAACACATGCGATAGATATTGCGCGTGTAACGCCATAACGCATTTTGATAAATGACCCTGTTACTTATCTTGACCTAATCCTGCTGCCCGGGACTGCTCAGAATTTGAATGGCTAAACATATTTAGCTGCTTAAAAGGTGGTACATTTTCAAAGTCTGTGATCTGATTTCCTAATTCTATAGTTTGGCAAGTAGATTGCTTTGGAAATTTACTCCAGAATAATCAGGATGTAACACTGGCTGTGTTTGTCAGCCACAAATTTTTACAGTATAATTTAGCTGCAAGAAAAAATTAGCACTTATAATCAGCATTTTATTTATCAAAAGATGTAAACTTTTTTGAATGTAATGTCCCATTGTCTTGTCCTAGAATACAGTGAACGTTACAGGGATCCAGGACAGATGTTTATGTTGGGAAGAGTGGAGGAGACGGTGAACTGTTTATATTGACCTTTCATTTTGTTGTTTGGTTATACTGGAGATGAAAAGGAAAACACAAATGTGAAGGAAATGCATGTCATATGCAGTACTAACATGTTATTCAATTTAATAGGAGGAAACAAAGGTAAAAAGAGAACAGTACAAACTAGTTAAAAGCAATACGGAACGTGTGGAATCCCATTTGGAAGAAGCAACTAAACTACTTAGCGACTCTGTTGATATTTCTACAGATATTCTTAAGAAATACATTCAGAATTTGAAGGTACGTAAGCAAGCAGCTAACTTTTTAGCTTTTTTGTGTTCTGTTTGAAATACTTTATTGAAGATCTAAAAACTACATGATATCTGAAAAGTGCATTCTTGACAGTATTGACGTGCAGATGGGTCTACAGTGGCAAGTCTATAATGAAATGCAAAGTTCCGGGTGACTCTTTCATGAGTTAATGTCATCGGATCATAGACTAGTTTTTGTTTAATAATGCAGTCACTATGTATCTGTTCTGGGACGTATTTATTTTCTTCTACAAAAGCTGTAAATCAGGTACTACTGGCAATAGATGAGGAGCCACTCAATGCATCAAAGATGTTTGTATGATATTTTTTAGACTTCTTTGAATTCATTGTCTAATGATGTCTTCTGAAAGAATTATCATGACATTTTTACAGTCATTTTACTATGCATATGCAGATACTGAATATGTAAACACGGGTCAATTAAAAAAAAAATTTTCAGCAAATTTTCAATTGAACATGGATCATAAATTTTCAACTGAAAATTCTCCTAAATGTAGGGCCCTAAAATTAGATCTGCAATTAATTTCCTAAATTTAGGAGCCCGTTAAGTGCCTAGTGCTGAAAATCAGTGCTAAGCGCTTATGTTTTCCTTTCTCCCTAACTCCGCCCCTGTAGCCACCCACTTTAGGATTTTAAATTTAGACACCTAGAGGAAATAAGCTCCTATATTTAGGGATTCAGCCCCAGTCAGTTTTCAAAGTGGCCAGTTTAAGTTTCTAATTCTCCGTTATAGGCACTAAACTGTTTGAAAATTGACTCCACAGAGATATATAACCATAAAACCGAGCAACTATGAGCTGAAAGTCATAAAAAACCTACACACAATCTCACAGACTCATTTTTACAAAATGACTTTCTCTGCAGAGAGTTCCATTAGAGCAAAAGTTCAGTTTTGTCAAAACCATTTTTCCTGGCAGAATAAGTTTGGAAATGGGATTTACAAGGAAATCCATCAGATAATAAACTGTCTTGCTGGGGTCATTTTTGTTTAAAATGCTGAAATTTTTGGATACCCCCCCACCCCAAAAAAACCCCCCCAAACCCTTATATTATTTTCCAGACTCTGGAGTAGGGCAGACATTATGGGACCTCTAGTCGGTGATGACAGAATGATTATTGTAATGAAATTCTCCATTTCTGTCTTTGATATTAAATTAATTAATTTATTAACGTGATATTGTGGCTTTCTCCAAAATGGTCTCAAGATGGATTACAATCAAAATTAATTGCAGTTGCATCATAATTTACAATCATCATAGGAATAATTGACCACAAAGGCGTAACATAACCTGATAAGATCAGAGATATGGGGTAGATTAGCATGGTTGTCTGGAATGAATCAGAGCATGTGCTAAGTGACTGGTCTGCTTGATATAATGTAAAGAGTAGAGCCAGATATGGGTGCAGATGCATAAATCAGGTATCATGTATAAAAAAGAAGAGACCTTTAAAAAAAAAAAAAAAGCGCCTTAGGGAGTTGGTAAGGGGGTCTCATGATTGAGAATTCTGGTAGTCATAAGGAGGGAGGTCTCTATGGGATCTATGAGAAAGTCTAGGTGAACAGCCAAACCTTGACTTGCTTTCTTGAAGGTAAGATAGCTTTCTTCAAGGCAAAAGGGTAGCAGTAATTTTTGCCGTAGTTTTGGGGCAGAGCAGCTGAATACACGAAGTCTTGTGCGAGTTAATTTAGCTGCTGTCAGAGTAAGGGAGGATAGGAGGGGTCATTTGGAAGGATTGGCGTACTCTTGTGTGAGTGAAGGAGTATGTATATTTATTTATTTATTTATTTATTTATTTATTTAAAGTCTTTTATAAACCGAAGTATAGCAATCTGCCTTCACTCCAGTTTTACAGTATAACAACTTGATACAGACAAAGAACAATATAAATGGGTAACCATTTGATACAGACAATGAACAATATAAATGGGTATCATGATAACTAGACGTAACGGAAACATCGAAGAAAATTTAGGCTAAACATGTCTAACTATGTATAAATATTGCCTAATCGGGGTATAGTAGTGAGAGATACTTGGGGGCCAGTTTGTTCACACATTTGAAGATGAGACAGAGTTATGTCAGTGAGCTGCCTCAGGATAATTTTATTCAATTCTTTGATCACTTTGCCATTGTGTTTTGGGAGAGCCACAATAGAAAGGAAGCCCTGCTAATACATTGGCTTACTGTTGAATCTATGAACTGTAGCACATGACTGTAATTTTATCTGTGACTCATGCTCACCTATACTAACCTGGTCAATGGGCATAGATTAAAAGCACCATGCCTGTCAGAAATCAGTAGGTAGCTATGACTGGATAGATGACAGCAATTAGAACAACCACTGCAGGAGATATTTCCAGCAGTCACTTGACCTATCCATATAGCACAGAGGTAAGGTCTCTGGCACAGCTGGAATTGATCTGTTCATATTTTGCTGTCAGAACATGCTGTTCTTGCCAGTCAAGGACATGTATTTTAGATGAGTAGTCCTTAGATGTTAGCTTTTCGGTGGCATTTTATTTTGTATATACTAGAAAACAAACCAATTTAAAAAGCACACATTAAAGGTTAATGCATACATTATACAAAAGGTAAATTGTGTTTTATGTAAAATTGCACAAGTAAAAGATTTTTACTTCTTACTGATAAAATGACTAAAAGAACTTATGTAACCTACACAAAGATAAGGCAATAAGTAAGGAAACCTGGTCCATTCACTATGGGCAATGTAAGTAGATAAACTAATTTAAACAAGTAAAGTCAATGAGCTTTGCAAGGGAATTAAGTGCAAAAATCCATTTTATTGAAGTAGCCACTTTTCCCATTGTATCCTGTTTCTCATCTATTTTTGCATTTGGAGCAACTCAGGTTTTCCAGATGTTTTTTTTCTCAGCTACATAGATTAGGTGCAGATCTGAATACATGGACTTGCTTGTAAGTATAAAATCTGAAACAAGTCTTATTTCATTCATAGGCTTTGCAGAGTAAAGCTACAGAACTAGATTTTCACGATTCCCCAGAAAGTTCTTCCAAAGCAGATGCTTCAGCAAAGCTTCTGAAGGAAAAACTAAGCGAGGTAATTCGTATATATGTATGCAGCCTGCCTATAAGCCAAAATTTGGAATCTACTTTGCATTTCATGTTAAATTGTATAAGAATGTAGTATAACTTCAAGTATATATAACGTGCAGTATTATGAGGGTTTATGATCAGGATATATTTAAAAATGGAATTGGTCAGTCTGAGGCCAATTTTCAGTCTTCAGCAGTGCATACAGGCCTGATTTTCAAAGGGAAATTCCCAACAGAGCTTTCTTTTGAAAATCTCTGGCATACTCTGGTATGTGGGATAAAGTGCTGGAAAACAGGCCTAGGAAACTTATTATTAAATCCCTGCACTTGCTTTCTCTGGCCCTCCCTGACCCCCCCCCCCCCCCCACCCCCCCAGCATCTCTTGTTTTCTCCATAGGGGCAGCAGATGCACTTTTACCTTCAGAAGTTTGGGGGGCAGTTTTCAAAAGGGCCTTCTCTGCAGGAAAACACACGTTTGCTTGTAGAGAATCCCTTTGAGAACTACCCCATAATGCAAAGAAAATGTGGTTTTCATTTTGCCTCTTATGGTTTAATTTGTATAATTAATGGGAAAAAAATCAAACTTTTGTATACTGTATTACATTTCTATAATGTAATATAATCAATGGCATTTAAATGCTTAAAATGCATTACTTGTACTTCAGTTTAGCTATCTGTCATAAAATAAACCTCAAACTATGTTTATCTTATATATAGACTACAGAGAAAATTTCAGATGTAATTGCAAATTCCATAGAACTTCTTCCTAATGTAGAAAAGATTGAAGAGCTCATTGCTGCTGCACAGATCTGGATTTCAGAATCAGAGCACATTGTTAAGGATGTTAAATTGAAAGGATGCACAGAAGCTCCAGGAGAAGAATTTTTAAAGGTAAAGAATTAATTCAACCCATTTCTTTGTCTTGTCTGGTAAATCACAGGTATATATTTAAAGAAGTGACTCTCTACTTTGCCCTTGTCTTTAAAACACGAGATAGACATGGGGGAAGGGATAGGAACTGTCCAAAAAGGTAATTTTTGGGGTCTTGACATGACTTCACAAATTGCCAGCTATACACAGGGAACTGAAGAGTGGCTGAAAAGCTTCCTTTCTCAAAATCTTAATGGTTTGGTTTCATTCCATCCACAAACTATGGAAAGAATCCAAAATCCAAGTTGAGCACAAAGCTGTCTAAAGTGATTAGCCTCAGGTTTGAGCTGAAATACCATGAGAATAGTTCTTAGAGCATTTCCTTGGGTGGAAACGCAGTATGTCACTCTGTCTGCAGACATAGTCCTTGACCATGTTAAGGATGTTGGACCTTATGGTCTCATCAATCCATTTAATTCTTTGTACTGTTGCATAGAGGAGAAGGAGTGATGGTGTACTGAAGAAGGGCAGGCTGGACCGCTGTAAGGGATAGGGAAACTTAGCAAGAAACCGTTTAAAGAAATTCTGCTTCATTACATAGTTGGTGTTTTTTCAATCATGGTCCATAGCTGGAAGCATATAAATTTTAATAAATTCAATTTGTTGTCTGAGGGAGTAGTTCCACTGATAGATATTAAGGCAGCTGTCAAAAATGCAGAAATTCTACCGCCAGAAGAAAGCCAGTCTTTCATCCGGAATCGATGCTCTAGTCCAGAGCTGAACATCAGAAGTAGTCCTGTATTCATTTCCTCCATGGCCTATGGAGTGCTTCACAGGATCTCAAAACTTCCAGATCTGATAATTCTAGTAGCTCCTGAATTGGCCACGACATCTTTTGGTAGACAGATCTTATACAGTTGGTGAATGGAAATCTTTTGAAGCTTCCATCACACAGGGAGTTGCTTCACAGAGTCCGGTTTGGCACAAGGATCCAGATCGATTTCATCTTTCGACTTGGCCTTTGAAAGGTTGCAATTGGTGAAGAAAGGCTATTCTCAAACTATAGTGGCAACTGTTTAAAGGCTAGAAGGTTTTGTACTTCATTAGACTGTGTGGCTTGGAGTGTGTTTGAGGTTTGTGCACTGGAAAGCAGTGGATTCCTGATAAAGATTTGGTGGCAATGATTCTAGGATTATTACAGGATGGTTTTCCAAGGGTTTGAACCTCCGTTCCCTGAAGGTGCAGTTTGCAACTCTTGCATGCTACAAGGGATATACATTGGGCACACCCTTGACTTCTCTTCCAGATGTATCTTGGTTTTTTGAGGGGCAAGTAGCATATTAGGGCAACTGTTTTGTTCTACTGCTTATTGTTCAGCCCAAAGAAGTTCAAAGTTAAAAGCATTTTCTGATAGAGAACTCCTTTTTATTGATTATGAAAGATATGGTCCAGATTTGTGTAGTTCGCTTCTGCAGAGGTTGATCTCGAATTTCTACATGAATCAGACAACTCATTTACATTCGTGCAGCAAATATTTAGGTGTGGCTGAGTTCAAAGTACTTTACACTTTAGATGTGAGAAAAGTTCCTTTTCTCTTGAAGTCTGGAGAACATTTTCATGGGTGATGATTCAGATCAACTGAACCAAATCACAGTGAACCTGGAAGATGTGGTGTGCTGAAGAGTAGTAAATCACCTGGACTGGATGGTATACACCCCAGGGTTCTGAAAGAACTAAAACAATGAAATATCAGACTTATTTCAATTAATTTGTAACCCATCATTAAAATCATCCAATGCACCTCAAATTTGGAAGATGGCCAATGTAACCCCTATATTTACAAAGGGATCCGGGAAACTATAGACTGGTGAGTCTGACTTCAGTGCCGGGAAAAATCATGGAAACTGTTTTAAAGAATAAAATCACAAAAGATTTAGATAGACATGGTTTGATGGGACACATCCAATAGGGATTTATCCAAGGAAAGTCTTGCTTTACAAATCTCCTATATTTTTTGAAGGGGTCAATAAGCATGTGGATAAAGGTGAACTGGTAGATGTGGTGTATTTGGATTTTCAGAAGGTGTGTAACAAAGTCCCACATGAGAGGCTTCTAAGAAAACTAAAACGTCATGGGATAGGAAGCAAAGTCATTTTGTGGATTGCAAGCTGGTTAAAAGACAGGAAACAGAGAATAGAATTAAATGGTCAGTTTTCACAGTGGAAAAACGTGAACAGTGGAGTGCCTCAAGGATCTGTACTTGGTCTGGTGCTTTTTAATATATTTATAAATGATCTCGAGAAGGGTACGACGAGTGAGGTGATCAAATTTGTGGAAGACACAAAATTATGCAGAGTAATTAAATCTCAAGCGTATTGTGATGAATTGCAAGAGGACCTTGCGAGACTAGAAGATTGGGCTTCCAAATGGCAGATGAAATTTTAACATGGACAAGTGCAAAGTGATGTATATAGGGAAAAATAACCCTTGCTGTAGTTACAAATGTTAGGTTCTATCTTAGGGGTTAACACTCAGGAAAGAGATCTAGGCATTATAGTGGATAGTACATTGAAATTGTCGGCCCAGGGTGCTGGGGCAATCAAAAAAGCAAATAGAATGTTAGAAATTATTAGGAAGGGAATGGCAAATAAAACGGAGGATTCATAATGCCTCTGGATCACTCCACGGTGAGACCGCCCCTTGAATACTATGTGCAATTCTGGTCACCGCATCTCAAAAAGAATATAGCTGCACTGGAAAAAGTTCAGAGAAGGGCGACCAAAATGATAAGAGGCATAGAACGGCTGCCCTATGAGGAAAGGCTAAAGAAGTTAGGGCTATTCAGTTTGGAGATATGATAGAAGTCTACAAAATCATGAAAGGACTTGAACAAGTTAATGTAAATCGGTTATTTACTCTGTCAGATAATAGAAGGACCAGGGGGTACTCCATGAAGTTAGCAAGTAGCTCATTTAAAACAAATCAAAGAAAATAGTTTTTTACTCAGCACATAGTTAAGCTCTGGAATTCATTGCCAGAGGATGTGGTTTCAGCAGTTAGTGTAACTGGGTTTAAAAATGGTTTGGATAAGTTCCTACAGGATAAATCCATAAACTGCTATTACAGTAATTAATAAGCAATAGTAGCTTGTGATCTAACTAATGTTTACTTGCCAGGTACTTGTGACTTGGATTGGCCACTGTTGAAAACAAGATACTGGGCTTGATGGACCCTTTGTCTGACCCAGTATGGCATATCTTATGTCTTTTTGGCCTGTTTAGTAAGTCTAGAATGGTGAGGCAGCAACTATAGTTATGTTTACCTCATTGGATTCATGAGGTTATTTCGGGAGTCTGTGTGGATTCTGGTACTCCCTTAACTTTTTGCCACCCAAAAAGTTAAGGGAGTACCAGAATCCACACAGACTCTCGAAATAACCTCATGAATCCATGCCACGAGTGCTCAAGTTACTTATTTAGGCACAGCTGAGGTTTGGTATTATATATGGAAATTTTTACGGCACCAGCTTGATCTTCATTGTATTCTTTTCTAAGCATTTTTGTTTAGGAGTGTCAGAGAGGAGGTTTTCTTTGCCTCCAAGGTATTGAGAGCAGATTTGACAGCGTCTCACTGTATTTGGAGAAGCTTGGGTACATCCCATTCATTTTGACTAGTCTGATTGAATGAAGAAGAAGGTGAAATTAGTTCTTACTTGATAATTTCCATTGCTTAAGTCCAGTTAGACCAGACCAGGACCCTCCCTGTGCTTCCAAACTTACATAACTCTTTAATTGCTATGTAAACTGATAATAGAGAGAGCAGCTTCCATGCAGTTGAGTGATTTCACATTTGCTTCTAAAACTATTTTCTGGAAGTCAACTGGTAGTTTAAAAAAAAGAATAAAATCATGTTTTGTTTGTTTGCATTGATATTGTCTACAGTTAGCTTGTTACAGATAACACTGGCAGGCTGAGGTCAGCAAGGATGCTTATAAGGAGTGACAATAGCAAACCTGTTGTTCTCTGTTTCCATCTGCTGGTTGGTCAGCATAACCCATTTGTCTGGACTGCTCTGAATGGATTCAAGGAAAGGAAATATTTGGGTAAAAAGTAATTTCACCTTCTATGCCACCAAAAACTGTTTGCTGCCCTATTTTTTGCTTTTTTTTTTGTCAAGAACAGAGAGCGCCATATGTATAACTATAATGAACTGCTTTTTTTCAGAGAAAACCAAATTGCTTACCTTTAAAGGATGTTTTCTGAAGGCAGCAGTTTACAGTTACAGAAACCTTCCCTTTTTCCCTTTGTGGAGTTGAGTTTATTAATTATAGAAAGGAGGCACACTTCAAAGCCGCACAAATGCTGGAAGTACTGCATAAACTTGTCGGGCCCATCATATGACTAGTGAGACTGCTGTCTTCAGAGAATACCTACTACAGGTAAGCAATTTTGTTTTATACAATTAGGAAAACTAGGATAAGAAAATTATTCCTTACCTGCTAATTTTCGTTCCTGTAGTACCATGGACCAGTCCAGACGGTGGGTTATGTCCCCCGTCCAGCAGATGGAGTCAGAACAGAGCTCGAGAGTGGCACCTCATAGGCTAGCGCACCCTCTGCTGGAGCTCAGTATCATGAATAACAAAGCTGAAAATAGCCAGGTAAAGAAACAAGTTGGATCAAGGACCTGAAGTGAAAACCTCAAAAACAATAACAATAACAATAACAGGTGCGACCAGCAACCCAGGTCGCAACAGGCAAACTTGTGAGGAGCTGCAACCTCGAACAAAAACCAGGTAGACGAGGAAAAGTAGACAATAAGACAGCTATACAGTCAAGAACCCGAGCAGGAGCTTAAATCCCAGAGTGGTGGGCGTCTGGACTGGTCCATGGTACTACAGGAACGAAAATTAGCAGGTAAGGAATAATTTTCTTTTCCCTGTACGTACCAGGACCAGTCCAGACGGTGGGATGTACCAAAGCTTCCCTAAACCGGGTGGGCCCCCGAAAGCCCTGCTCGGAGGACCTGATCGCCAAAGTGGCCAGATCCCGAGGGAGCCAGGTGCAACCGATAGTGCCTGGCGAACGTATGCAGCGACTTCCATGTCGCCGCCCGGCAGATCTCCTGTGGCGAGACGGAACGAGACTCAGCCCAGGAAGTTGCCTGCGAGCGAGTAGAGTGAGCTCGGACGCCCCTGGGTGGGTCCCGCCCAGAACCGATGTAGGCCGCCGAGATGGCATCCTTGATCCAGCGGGCAATGGTCGTCTTTGACGCGGCGGCGCCCTTCTTGGGTCCCGACCAGAGGACAAACAGATGATCGGAGACCCGGAAGTCATTGGTAACCCCCAAGTAGTGGAGGAGCACTCGCTTCATGTCCAGGTGTCGGAGCGTCCGAGACTCCTCTGGAGAGAAAGCCGGGAGTTCAATCGTCTGGTTCAAATGGAACGAAGAAACCACCTTCGGCAGGAAGGCAGGCACTGTACGAAGCGAGATCCCGGCATCCGAAATACGTAGGTAAGGCTCCCTGCAGGATAGCGCTTGCAGTTCCGAGATACGACGAGCGGAGCATATCGCTAAGAGGAAAACCGTCTTCATGGTGAGATCCTTGAGAGTAGAACCTTGGAGAGGTTCGAACGGAGCACCCGCCAGGGCCCGGAGCACTAGATTAAGATTCCACGACGGGCAGGGGTCCCTGACCGGAGGCCGGAAATGCTGCACTCCCTTCAGAAATCGGGCGATGTCCGGATGGAGAAGGAGAGAAGTCGTGGACTGTAGCAGAACATTCAAGGCCGCTACTTGTACTCTGAGGGAATTGTACGCGAGGCCTTTATCCAATCCATCCTGTAAGAACAGAAGGATTAGAGAAACCGTCGCCTCCGTGGGCCGGGCCCCATGAGTGGTACACCAGGACTCGAAGACTTTCCACACTCGAACATAGGCAACAGAAGTGGAAGCCTTGCGGGCCTTAAGCATCGTCGAAATCACCGCCTCCGGATAGCCCCTGCGACGGAGGCGGCGCCGCTCAAAAGCCATGCCGCAAGACAAAAGAGTTCTGCCTGGTCGAAAAATACCGGACCCTGGTGCAGGAGCCGGGGGTGATGACCCAGACGAATCGGTCCGTCCACTGCCAGGAGTAGGAGGTCCGCGAACCAGGGACGTCGCGCCCATTCCGGAGCCACGAGAATCACGAGGCCCGCGTGGTTCTCTATCCTGCGAATGACCTTGCCCACTAGGGGCCAGGGAGGGAAGACATAGAGCAACTGGTCGGCTGGCCACGGTAGCACGAGAGCATCTACTCCCTCCGCGCCGCGCTCCCGTCGGCGACTGAAGAAGCGCGGGGCCTTGGTGTTGGCCGCCGTCGCCATTAAATCCAGTCGCGGAGTCCCCCAGCGGCGAACAAGGAGTTCCATCGCGTCGTCGGAGAGAGACCACTCGCCGGGGTCCAGCCGCTGTCGACTGAGGTAATCCGCTTGGATATTGTCCACCCCGGCAATGTGCGAGGCCGCGAGCCGGGCGAGGTGGCGTTCCGCCCATTCCATCAGGAGAGTGGTTTCGGTGGAGACGTGCTCGCTCCTCGTTCCGCCCTGACGATTGATGTAAGCCACGGTGGTCGCGTTGTCGGAGAGAATCCGCACCTCCCTGTTCCGAACCAAAGGGAGAAAACGCTGGAGCGCTAGTCGAACCGCTCTGGTCTCCAAACGATTGATCGGCCACCGAGACTCCTCCGAGGTCCACAGGCCCTGTGTGGCGCTGCGGTCGCAGACGGCGCCCCAACCCACGAGGCTGGCGTCCGTGGTCACCACCACCCAGGTGGGAATTTCGAGCGAAACGCCGCGGGCCAGGTGGGACGGCACCAACCACCACTTGAGGCTGTCCCGAGCCGCCTGAGGAAGAGGCAGAATCACTTGATACTCCTGTGAGACCGGTTTCCAACGAGAGAGCAGCGACGCCTGCAGGGGACGCAGGTGTGCAAATGCCCAGGGTACCATGTCGATCGTGGAAGCCATCACACCCAGGAGTTGTAGATAATTCCAAGCGGTGGGTTCTGTCAAGGACGCGAATTGACATATGTGCTCCCTTAAGGAGAGGGCCTTGTCTGCCCGCAGGAACACCATGCCCTGTTGCGTGTCGAAGGTCGCGCCCAGGAAGTCCAAGCGTTGAGACGGCACGAGGGAACTCTTGTGGAGGTTCACGACCCAGCCCAGGGAGCGCAGGACCTCTAAGACCCTGGCCACCGAGGCTTGTCCATGCGAGAAGGACTTTGCCCGCACCAGCCAGTCGTCCAGGTAGGGATGCACTAAGATCCCCTCCTTTCGAAGGGCCGCCGCCACTACCACCATGATCTTGGTGAAGGTCCGCGGAGCCGTCGCAAGTCCGAAGGGTAGGGCCCGAAACTGGAAATGCTGTCCGAGAATCTTGAAGCGAAGGTAACGCCTGTGGTCCGGGCGTATGGGGATGTGTAGGTACGCTTCCGTCAGATCCAAGGAAGCCAGGAACTCCCCCCGGTGCACTGCGGCAATTACCGAACGCAGTGTCTCCATGCGAAAACGGCTGACCCGCAGGGACCGGTTGACCTCCTTCAAATCCAGTATGGGCCGGAACGACCCGTCCTTCTTGGGTACTACGAAGTAGATGGAATAGTGCCCCGAGCCCACCTCGGCGAAGGGGACGGGCACGATAGCCTCTATATCCTGGAGTCGGTCCAGAGTTTGCTGGACCGCCATTCTCTTGAGCTCGGAGCCGCATGGGGAGAAGAGAAACTTGTCCCGTGGCGGACGGACAAATTCCAAGGCGTAGCCGTGCTGGATGGTGTCCAGGACCCACTGATCTGCGGTAATGTTTGCCCACTCCTCGAAGAATTCCGAGAGTCGACCCCCGATGGGGGGACCGGAGGAGTGGGCCGCTCTGGCATCATTGGGTAGATTTGGCAGGGGTATTTCCCTGCCCCGAGCCCTCTCTCGCGGGCCTCCGCCCGCGAAAGGAACGCGACCAAGGCTGTGGCCTGCTGGGGGCTGCGCGAGGACCCGGCTGCCGGTACGACCTGTAACGTCGCTGTGCCCTAGCTCTGGTTCTGGTGGAGGCAAACGCCCGATAGGGTCGCTGTCTATCCTCGGGTAGACGATGCACTGAGTTTTCTCCCAGCGATTTGATGATCTCATCCAGATCATTGCCAAAGAGAAACTTACCCCTAAAAGGCAGGGATCCTAAACTCGACTTAGAAGAGGCGTCCGCCGACCAATTTCGAAGCCATAACAGCCTCCGAGCGGCCACCACCGAGACCATGGAGCGGGCCAGCACACGGAAGAGGTCATACAGAGCATCCGCCCCGTAAGCGATGGCAGATTCTAGACTGTCGGCCTGGGCGGCCTCATCCGGAGGCAACTGCTGAGACGTCAGGAGCTGCTGGACCCAGAGCAGACTAGCCCTCTGAGTCAACGAGGTACACATGACGGCACGCATGCCTAGGGCCGAGACTTCGAACACTTTCTTGAGGAACGTTTCCAGCTTGCGGTCTTGCGTGTCGCGTAGGGCCGTCCCGCCAGTGACCGGGATCGTCGTCCTCTTTGTCACCGCTGATACCGCCGAGTCCACCTTAGGAAACCGGACGAGATCCAAGAAATCCTCTGGCAGCGGATACAATTTTTCCATGGCACGGGAGACCCTCAATGACGCCTCGGGGGCGTCCCATTCCCCCGTGAGGAGTTGCAGGAAGGATTCATGTACCGGGAAAGCCTTCGCCCGAGGCCTGAGGGCGGCTAGAACTGGATCTCCTTTCTTTGAACACGTAGCAACCGCTGGGGCCACCGGTGCCGGAGGGTCCGGCGGCGGATCCAAATCCAGCTCTTGCAGAGTCTGTTGGAGCAGATCCTGCAGCTCTTCCCTGTGGAAGATTCGTAAGGCGCGCGGGTCGTCGCCTTCCGCTTGGACATCCAGTTGTGCCGGATCCGGAGTGTCCGAAGGGTAACCTCCCGTCGAGGAAGCCGCTCCCACAGCACGAGGCGGGGATGGCAGAGCAGAGGTCCCTGGGACTGCCCCAGCCGGAATCCGAGGCCCGGAGGGTGGTAAGGCTAGCTTAGGGATCTTGGGAGGAGAGGGCCCTGCTGGAGCACCCCCCGGATCTGACAGACCCTGTAAATATGCCATATGCATTTTTAAAATGAAATCAGGGGAGAAAAACGGCAGACCGGGGGGCGCGCCCGAAGTAGAGGCCTCCTGAGGTAGGCGAATCGGCAGGCCCTCCTCGGAGCTGCGCGGGAGACGCGGTACGCCCCGAGCTGCAGCATCCTCCTCCTGCGCGTTTGCCGCGCCAGAATCCCCCTCCAAAATGGCCGCCATTCCCGCCCTCGGCGAGGAAATGGCCGGCCCACGCTTCCCGGGCTGCGGGGAGGGGGGCGTCGGGAGCGAACCCGAGCCGTGCGCGGCGTCTTCCTCCTCTGGAAGGCAGCGCGGGCAAACCCCCTCCCGCGAGAGACGAGACCCCTGCTCTCCGCAGGACTCGCAACGAAAAGAGCGCGGCATTGGCACGCCGCGCGAGAAGGACGCCTCGGGGGGGGCCGAAAGAAGATCGCAGCGCGGGGGGGCCGAAGTGGCCTGCACAACCCGCCCGAAGAGTCCTCAGGCACCGGCGGGAAATAACCCCTGCCGGCGCGCCCAGGCCCGAGAGAGAAGTGCCGGGCCGCGGGACTGACAGTCAAAATCGCAGAAGCCGGCGCCACCGGCTGAAAACGCTGAAAGGCAAAATCACAGAAACCAAACTTACCCAAACGTGAGTACAGAACCGCAGGAGGAGGCAGAATAGAAAACGGAAGGCACGCCTCCTCAAAAATTAACCTGACAAAATTTGTCTTAAATTTTTTTTTTTTTTTTTTTTTTTTTTTTTTTTAAACTAACTTGATCCAACCTGTTAACAGAAGAAGAAAATGACAGGAAGAAACTCAAGAAGAGCAAAATAAGTCCGAAAACCTGTCACTCTGGGGAAGCTCTGGTTTCCCCAACTCACATCTGCTGGAGTCAGAAAGATACTGAGCTCCAGCAGAGGGTGCGCTAGCCTATGAGGTGCCACTCTCGAGCTCTGTTCTGACTCCATCTGCTGGACGGGGGACATAACCCACCGTCTGGACTGGTCCTGGTACGTACAGGGAAAGTAGAAATCGAGTGCCATGTTAGCTCTTAAAAAAAAAAGAAATTTCTAAGGAACAAACCAACAAAATAATTGGTTAGTGATGATGAGGTCCATTTTCAGTAAGCCGGTTAGTGAACAAGTTATCTGGCTAGCATGAGCCAGGTAACTTGTCCTGGATATTCAGTTGGGTAAACACTCCATTGAATATCCCCAATTAAAGTTATCCAGTTAAAGTTAGCTGGATAACTTTCCACATAACTGGATATTCTTTTGAATATCTGGTTATGTTTAAAGTTATGTGGACCCCTCTGACAAGCGTGGCAACACTTAAACAAGTTCTTAGGTACCCCATCTGTCTGTGCCCAATTCTTACCAATACAAGGAAACCTCCAATTTACACTGGGGTCCCAGTCCGCGCTTTTTGGTTTTTGGGCTGCCCAGGGTATTACACAGTTGGGGTATGTTCTCCATGAGACTGGGAGCCTTTCTGTATTTCCACAACTAAGGGCACAATTTAAGCTACCGCCCACTCATATGTTTTCTTATTTGCAAATAAGACACTATGTTAACTTGTTGTCTCAAAACACCAAATCTATCACCACCTTCCAGATTATACATGATTATGCTCCATTTAGATAAAGTCGCAATCCCTCTCACTGTCCACTGCTCACAAGACTCTGAGGGGAAAGTTCTGGAATCCATGTTAGTCACAATGGCGGAGAGATGGAACAAAGATGGAATCTTTACAGTTACGCCTCCAGAGCTTAAATCTTGCTTCCAGCGGATCTGGAGGCTGTCTATAAATATGCTCTACAGGGAGATACAGATTAAATTTCTGAGGTGGGCATACATTTCCCCTCAAAGTGTGGCAAAATTCTCTTCCTGTGCCACCGGAGCGTTCTGGGCATGTCCCTCTATAAGGAAATTCTGGGACCACATTGCTAATTATTTGGCAGATCTCCTGGGGGCTCCCCTGCTTCTCTCCCCAAAACTGTTCCTTGTTGGCCTCATCACTTCATCAACACTTAGAGGATCTAAGAAAGATTGTTTGGTAGGTAAACCCACGATTCTACTTGTATGGAGGGGCAGTGTTGTACCAATGTTTTGATTGTGGCGCAACAGTCTGCATCGATTACTGCAGATGGAGAACTTGGCATTGAAGATGTCTCCATAGCATCGGTGGAAGTTTCTGCGAATTTGGGATTGTTATGTGCAAAACCTACCCCATCGTTCCAGGAGCCTAATTCTCAATGATTAATTGCAGTGGATTTTTATTTCTCTTCCAATGGTTTCTTCTCAAAGGCAGCGACCTGTGAACATAGTGCGTGGTTCAAGAACTGTGGACTGTGACCCCTAGGGGGAGGGGGGAGATTTTGAGGCTGTGGAATTGTTTCAGTAGAGATGGTTAATGATATGATGCATAAATGCTGTTGCATTGCCAGCCGGGGTGCATAAGTGTTCCTGCATCCTGGCCTGGATGGTTGTTCAATTTTGATCTCTGCAATCGTTGAAACTAAAGTTTTGTGGATATTCATAGCCAGATAACTTTAGACTTAACTGGCTATATTCAAAATACTTTAATTGGTTAAGTGCTGAAGGATTTAAAAAAAACAAAAAAAAACAAAAAAAACAAAAAAACAAAAAACTAAAACAGTTTATGGGCCTGCAAGTTTTAACCAGCCCTTCTCCTCTTCCCTTCCATCCGAACTCCAAAGGTCAAAGCGGCCTGCATTGCATAATGTAAGAAATATAGGGGCCAGTAGAATGGGCTGGTCAGGATCTCCTTTTTCTCCTCCCCTCCCTTCCCATCCTCACAGTGCCATGTATTTTTCTTTATCTTCAGTCTGGATTGCAGTAACATCCTACCATGACCCTGACGCTTCTTGGGTAGCTAGACGTAGCCGAGGTGGAAGCGCAGGCTTCCACTGCAGGGTTTGTAGGAGCTATGCTGAAAACATACGCTTCCATCGTGGTTCCTTAGCTACCCCAGACGTGTCAGGCCCGTAGGAAGCTACCATGATCGGGGCTGAAGATTAGGAAACATATGCGGTACTGTAAGGTGAGGGGAAGAAAAGAGGGGGCCTGGAGATACAGATGAAAAGAAAGGGACCCGGGCAAATTTGGAAAATCCCAAATTATGCGCATAGACTTAACCCTAGTTGCGTGAATGCCTTCACTTCAGTGTGGGTAAAAATGCGCACTTTATGGAACTCTAAGCATTCTTCTACCCAGATACAGAATGGGCAGCTTTTAGACAGGTGATTTAGTTGGGTAAAATGATTTTTCTCATGGAAATCCCTTTGAAAATTGAGCCAAAAGCAGGTTTTAAATTCTTTTGATATAAAATATTGGTTGTTGTTTTTTTTAATACCTTAAAATATGACCATGATTTATAATTATATTTCTCTTTAAGAAATGTATATATTCTAAAGCTAGAAATCTAATGTGCATATGTAGTGCTCCGCTCAGGTAATATTGTATAACTGCCACCAAGGTAGATGGGAACTGGCACATAAGAAATTCATTGGGCCCCACTATAAATTAGAGAACTAATGATTTATGGCTTTGTGCCTCTGTGCCCACTCAATAATTTGGAGTTAGGTGTGTAGTGAGAGACTACACACCTTGTACATTAACACAACTTCTTTTCTGTTAGAATCCAGATTATCTAACACATAAGAGGTAGTTTGCAAAGGAGCTGCATACATAAAAGTAGCATATATAGAAGACATTTTCAAAAGCCTATTTACTTGTGAGAGAGCTTTTGACAATTCGGTCCTATGGAGTGAATTTTCAAAAGAGTTATTCATGTAAAAGTGGCCGTTTTCAAAAGCCCATTTAAACATGAAAAAGCCAGTTCATGTGCATAAATCTTCTTGAAAATTACCTCCATAGAGTTCAGGTATGATCCTGGTACAAGTTCAAACTGGTCAGGAATTCAGCTAGGTAAGAGCTGCTTTTGACTGGAAGACAAATCTCCCTATTGCTCATCTTAGGGGCAGAAGTGAAAATAGACTTTGACACTATGATTTTGATGCAGGGCATTCTGGTCTTACTGCTTTGTTCCAGTAGAGACAGACTGTTTCAGGAGCACACTGTGTCTATGGTCCCATAAGGAAACAGTATCTCAATGTTCAACACAATTACATGGATGCCAATTTTCCTTCTTCATGATAACCATCTGCGGGGTGGTGCTTTACAAGATTAGTCCAGTAGTACCTGGCAAAAAATTGCTATCCATAGTACTAGTTCCTCTTATGCACTTTTAGCTGGGTCCTTGCAGCTAGTGCATAGGGCACCACTGAAGTGTAAACTCATGGGAGAGGGGAGTTCAACATTTTTTCCTCCTTTTTTTTTTTTTTTTTTTTTTTTAAGGTTCCTCATAGACATACAACAAAATCAAATGCACATCCCAAAGCACCTTTCCATTTCATCCTGTTACACCAGGCAAGTGAAATCAAGTGGGTTATGTGCCCCTACCAGCAGATGGAGGCAAAGAACAGTTTTCCTTGCTGACGCCATCGCCACTAAGAGGTGGTACAACACAGGATCAATTCAGTATTCTCTCTCTCCAGCAGATGGTAGGACATATTGGTGGTACAGCAGAATTTTTACTTGGCCTACCTCCCCCTTTTTTGGAGGGGTTTGGCAGTGGCAGTTTTTAAGGGTCAGGTACCTGGTATACTCTGTGTAGCAAGCCCACGGTGAGAGCTTTCAGTCTCCAGACATACTCAGATTAGATGTAAATCTTTTCTTCAATATAGAAATACTGTTATATGTTTGGAAGGGGAATTTTTTCTTCAAATTTCCAGCTAAATGTGTGATAAAAATTGATGGCATTAAGTATATTTTCTTTGAGCCAGATCAGCTTAAGATGTTACTAGATAGCACAGAATCCTCCAGGGCCTACTTACTTTAGCAGATGGCGATGATTGTACTTAATTTGTCAGACATTTCATTGTGTTTGTTTCTTATTTTGACAAGTTTGCTCTAAACTCCTTGGACCCCATTTGTGGACTTGTATAAAGGTTACAACTGTTTTATTTTCCTATTTCTTGAAATTGTATGATTACTTTTACATCCTTTTTTCTGCAAGTTGTATTGTGCTCGTTTGCGTATAATTCTGAAATATATAAAGTTTTAAAAAAATCTCCTGTTTCATAGGTAGGCCGTTTCCTATCCAGATGTGTCTTGCTTCCTTTGTGGAGTGAAGAGGCTGCAGCCTCCATTTAGGATAAGAGTGGCCTCTCCTTTTCAGCGTTTGAAACATGCTTCACTTAAGAATATTTCCTTGAAAGTGTATTTTCCTGATGGCAATCTGTTCGGCTTGATGTATTTGAGCTTCAGGCTTTTCCCTATAAGGATCTGTTTTTTGGGGGGGGGGGGGGGGGTTGTGATGAATTTGATATCTCTTAGTACCATGCCTTCCTTTCTTCTGAAGATAACGTCTGTGTTCCATCTCAATCAGACTATTTCTTTGCCGGATTTTTCTAGAGAGGAGTGTCAGGGCAACAATAAATCTTTGGAATATTGATTGCCCATCAATGTGTTAGATATTTCGAGGTTACTAATTCTCTCTGGAAAACAGTCAGGCTGTTTGTCTTGTGTGGAGGGCAACATAAAGGGAGGCAACCTCCAAAGCTTCTCTGGCAAGCTGGAACCATGGATGCAATATCTTCAGCATATATGCTTAAAGGCTGGCTGATGGCCAAGATATGTGCTTATTCTGCTAGAACTTAGTAGTCTTTCTGGGTGGAAGCAATTACTTTTGCACTGGTGGATATTGGTAAGGCTGCTACATGATAATTCTTGCATTCTTTAGCTAAGCATTACAAATAGGATGTGTTTGCCAAGGAGAAAGCAGCATTTGTGGCTAGCGTTTTAAAAGCAGTCTTTGCTTCTTTCCTCCCAAGCTAGATGGACTTTGGTATTTCCCACTGATCTCGACTGGACTGGTGTAGCAGGATGAAAAGGAAGGAGTTTTTACTTGATAATTTTCTTTCCTGAATCCTGCTACACCAGTCCAGGACCTTCCTAGGAATCTGGACCGCATTGAGGAGGAGGAAGTCTTTGTTGTCAGATGCCTGTCTTATACAGTAGTATTACAGAGGGGTAAATCCTCTAGGCAACCTTTAGTTGTTTTTACTCACCTGTCCTCCTTTTTGTTAGGTATCATTCTTAATCTTTACAGGATGCAGACAGGTTGTTCAAAGCAAGAGGATCTTATCTCTAATTACAAACACTTTTTAAAAGTTTTTGAGATTTTTTTCTCAAGTTGCATGTTTAAGTTCTGTTCAGTGCTTTGCTATAAAAATACTAAGTTTTCCTGAGCTGCACCACCTCTAAGTAGTGGCGATGATGTCAACAAGGAAAACTTTGTCCTCTGCATTTATCTGCTGGTAGGAGGGAAATAACCCACTTGTCTCAACTAGTGTAGTAGGATTCATGGAAAGAAAATTAACAGGTAAAAGTTTCTCCAGCCTTCTCCTGTCACTGCTTGCCTTTCACACCCCTCCAGCTATAATTATATGTGTCAGAGTTTAATGGCACATGATATTTTTTCTCCTACCAGGATTTAGTGGATAGAGGAAGACCATGCCAAGAACATGTTGCTGCAGCAGAGGAGAAGTTGCAGGTTTTGACAGAGAGGATTTTCAGCCAGACAGCCTTGCAGCATTTTCGTACTATTGGATTACAGACAAGAATTAAAGAAGCTAAATATTATATCCAGGTCTTACATTTATATTCTTTTGCATGCTTAATTTTAAAACATTGTGCAAAAAATTGTAAGTTCATTCATTAAACAGGGATGCTAGAAATGCAAGTCCATATAATCTATGGAACAGTGATAGAGTTGCATTGTCCACACTGCTCTTCTCTTCAGCCCTGCGCTAAAGAGGACCACCTTGTTGATCAAGGGGGTAGTTCAACCTTCATGCCAATTCAGTCTGTAGCCCCCACTGCTGAGATTACCAGAACTGATACCAATTGCTGTTCATTAAATTAGTGGGCTTTGCGTAGAAAATGCATAACCACTATGGGGTAAATTTTCAGCAGCTTAGTAGGGACTTAGTGCATATCATGAGTATGCACGTAACTCAGCCCTGTGCGTTCAGTGTGGATTTTGAACCACCTAAAACATGTGGAGTTTGATTACATTCATAACTTTACTTGCTCAAAAACGGGGTCTTTTTCTGGTGTGTTAAAGATTTACGTGCACGAGGTGAATTTTCAAAGAGTTGTGTATGTAAAAATGAGCATACATGTGTGTAAATGGCTTGTGCTCATGAACATGCTGTTTTATAAACAACCCAATATTTTCACTTTAGCACGCACATCGACACATGTGAAAAAGAAAAGGGTCTAAGGGCATTCTGGGGCTGAGTGAAGAGTTACATGTGAAAGTTGCTATTTTATAAGAGACTCGTGCAAGTATATGCGATAACATGTTTGCGCAGTTGATATCAGATGGGCCTGTTGACAAGTATTGGTTGGGTGGGAGGTTTGGAAGAATCAGGAGAGTCTAGATGACCTGGAGAAGGACTGAGTGAACTGATGGAGGAATCAGAAAACCGGTAATTTAAATTATGTGCACAAGTTTTAAAATATACCAAAGTACGTGTGTAAATCAGGGTTTAATGTGAATAAATCATATTTTTTTGCATGCAAAAATATACACAAATATGTTTCTAAAATAGGTAGGAAAAGTACATGCATTCAATGCATTGAAATATGCTCTTTCAATGTCTTGCAGATATTTGTGCATAAGCATGCATACGCGTGTATGTTGGAGGATAGACATACATGTATTTTATAATCTCTGTCTACCTGATATGCACAGGTGATAAAATACTAGTAGATTTCCCGCATGGCCATATATGCGTGTATATGGTGGACATGCTTAGTTTGAAATTTATCCTCTATATCTGAATTTTCAAGAAGCAGTACAGGCTGTTTACACTCATAATTGAGTGAGGGGTGTGCATGTGAACATTTTTTTTTCGTTTTTATTTAATTTTTCATTCCAGTTCAATTTTGCTTTTGTTTTTCTTAGTATGCATTCAATTTTTTTAGTGCATGCTAACATGGAAAAACTTAAAATTTTTATTGTGTCACTTCATTTTGAAAACGACATGAAACAAAACAAATGTTTATGTTTTAAAAAGACAGCACACCCCTAAACTTTATCCCCTATTTTGCTACTGGTAAAGTTACATGCATATGTTGAGTTGCATAGTAAGCCGGTCTTCAAAGTCAGCTTTGGGCATGTATCTTAAGTTTGAAAATCTGGTTAGTTTTGTGCACCCTTGAAATTATTCACATAACTTTCAAGTTGGGCACACTGTTGAAAATGTACCCCTCCATTTTTAACTGGGCCATTCGCCCATAGACCAGATGGCTCGGAGGTGATCGCAGTGTTAGCCTTTCACCTCTAAGCTACCATCTCATTTCCTAGTCTCCATCCAGTTTGAGTTCGCATTGCAGCTCCTGTAAGTGAGATTTCCATGAATCTCTGAATTGTCAGACACAATAAGAAATTAGACTACATGTCCAAACTGTAAATTTTGTTTGTCACTGATCTGGTCTAAAATCAGTTAAGTGACCTACAAGTGAAAAGTCCCATGAGAATATCATGAGTTGCAATAATTCTCATCTTTTGATCCTAGGATGTCATGATGGATCTAGACACTATCCTACACAAATCAGAACCCATTTTGTCTGAGCAAGATGTTGTGGTGAATTTTGAAAAATCACAGAAAGAACTTGAAACATATATTATGAATGCTGTACATCTTCTTAGTCAGAAAATGACCCCTGAAGAATGTATTTCACAATATGAGGTATGAGTTTGTATACTAACACAGAGATAACCATGATCTCTGCCTCCCTATTAATAATTATAGAATGAGTATGTTGTGGTCCCTGTTCAGAGATGGTCTGGGTAGCAAAGTTAGCTGGATAAACTTATCCAGTTAACTTTAGAGGCATAGTCAGAGGTGCAACCGCACTACAGAATATAGCAGACTATCTTAAAGTTAGCTGACTAAGTTGACCCACTAAAAGAAAATTAGGTTCTTACCTTTGATAATTTTCGTTCCTGTAGTACCACGGATCAGTCCAGACTCCTGGGTTTGGCCCCCCCTCTAGCAGATGGAGACAGAAGTTTACAAACAAAAACTCCGCCTATATCTAGGCTGGTGCCACCTACAGTCTGGCAGTATTACTTAATGTCAGAGCAGGAAAATCACAAATCAAACTGGCTAACAAACCTTCTAACCAGGACCAACAACACCAGTCCAACAGAATCCTCATTACCGGTTCTCAACGCCCAACTGGGAAAACGAACCCGAGATACCGATAACAGACAGAAAAGGAGCAAAATATCAAACAGACAGCAGCATGTACACTATGGCCTCTCCCGATAGTAGCACTTATCCGGGTGGGACTCTGGACTGATCATGGTACTACAGGAACGAAAATTATCAAAGGTAAGAACCTAATTTTCTTTTACCTGTACGTACCCGGATCAGTCCAGACTCCTGGGATGTACCCAAGCGCACTTCACCTGGGATGGGATCCGGAGAGGCCCGTTCTAAGCACACCTTCTCCAAACCCTCCCGCACCAGGAGCCTTGACATCCAAACGGTAGTGCCGGGAAAAAGTATGCAAAGATTTCCACGTGGCCGCCCTGCAAATCCCTTCCGCCGAGATATGTTGACATTCCGCCCAAGAAGTGGCCTGAGAGCGAGTAGAATGGGCACGCAGCCCCAAGGGCAGGGACCGCCCCTGCAACATATACGCCGAATTGATGGCCTCTTTCAACCATCGCGCAATGGTAGTCTTGGACGCCGCATTGTCCCTTCGAGGACCACTCCAGAGCATGAACAGATGATCGGAAACCTGAAACTCATTAGTTACCTCCAGATAACGTAACAGGACGCGCCGCACATCCAATTTACGGAGGTCCTTAGCCAAAGGATCCAAATCATCGAGTTGCAAGAACGATGGTAACTCAACCGACTGGTTGACATGGAAAGAAGAAACCACCTTGGGGTAAGAAGGATGGAACCGTATGCAAGGATACCCCTGACTCCAATATCCTCAAAAAGGGCTTCCTGCACGACAAAGCTTGAAGCTCGGAAATCCAACGCGCCAAAACAATGGCCACTAAGAGCACTACCTTCAGTGTCAAATCCTTCAAAGTGGTTTTGCGAATAGGCTCGAATGGAGCGCCACACAAGGCCTGAAGAACCAGATTCAAATTCCAGGACGGACAAGGCTGACGAATCGGAGGCCGCAGATGTTTCGCCCCTCGCAGGAAACGCGCTACATCAGGATGAGCCGCCACTGGTTTCCCCTGAATCAAACCACGTAAGGAACCCAGCGCCGCCACCTGAACCCGCAAGGAACTACATGAAAAAGACCCTTAGACAAACCTTCCTGCAGGAACAGAAGGGTATCCAGCACGGTCGCTCGCGTAGGAACCACGTCCCGGTCCAGACACCATGATTCAAACAACTTCCAGACCCTAACATAAGAAAAGAGTGTAGACGTCTTCCTGGAGCGTAATAGAGTAGCAACCACCGGTTCCGTGTAGCCCCTAGATCTCAGCCTTTGCCTCTCAAAAGCCAGGCCGCTAGACAAAAGCGATCGACCTGGTCGAAACACATAGGAAAACAGAGAGGCTCCTCCACCGCTAGGTTCAGGAGGTCTGCGAACCACGGGCGCCGTGGCCACTCGGGCACCACCAGAACAACGTCCGCCGAGTGTGCCTCGATCCGCCGCAACACCTTTCCTATGCGTGGCCACTGAGGAAACACATAGAGTAGTACGTCCGTCGGCCATGGAAGAACCAGAGCATCTACTCCCTCTGCTGCCGTCTCCCGCCTTCGAGCAAAAAACCGAGGCGCTTTCGCATTGCAGAAGGTTGCCATCAAATTGATCGCAGGTGTGCCCCACCGAGCACAAATGAGCCGGAAGGCATCCTCCGCTAGCTCTCACTCTCCTGGATCCAACCAATTTCGGCTCAAGAAATCTGCCTGAACATTGTCTACCCCGGCTATGTGGGAGGCTGCGAGACAACTGAGATGACGCTCTGCCCAGGTGAACATGAGACGAGCTTCGGACGCTACAGCCTGACTCTTGGTTCCCCCTTGTCGGTTGATGTACGCCACCGTGGTCGCGTTGTCGGACAACACTCTGACTGCCCTGCCGCGAATGAGTGGTAGGAACTCAGAAGAGCCAGCCGAACCGCTCTGGTTTCCAGATGATTTATGGACCACGACTCTTCCTGAGGCGACCACTGCCCCTGTATTGAACGCTGTAAGCACACCGCTCCCCAGCCGAGCAGACTGGCATCCGTGGTAATGACCGTCCAAGACGGGATCTCTAAAGGAACCCTGGGACTCAAGTTGGCCGGACACAACCACCAATCCAAGCTGTCCCTGGCTGCCAGAGTCAGGAGCAGGGGCAGATGAAATTCTTCCGAGAGCGGGTTCCATCGGGAGAGCAACGCTGACTGTAAGGGCCGCATATGAGCGAATGCCCAAGGTACCAATTCCAGTGTTGACGTCATGGACCCCAACACCTGCAAATAGTCCCAGACAATGGGCACCTGCTTGGATAACAATCTGCGAACGCGCGCTTGCAATGTGAACATTCGGTGTTGTGTAAGAGAAACCGTTCCCTGACGCGTGTCGAACAACGCTCCCAAAAACTGCGACGGCGTCAACTGACTCTTGGAGACATTGACTATCCAACCGAGCTTGTCCAACAATTGGAGAACCCACTGGATCGCTGCTCGGCAGAGCGTCTCAGACTTGGCACGGATTAGCCAATCGTCCAAATACGGGTGCACCAACAGACCTTCCCTCCGGAGGTGCGCTGCCACTACCACCATAATCTTGGTGAACGTTTGAGGCGCTGTGGCCAGACCGAACGGGAGCGCCTGGAATTGAAAATGCTGCCCCAGCACTGTAAACCGAAGGAATTGTTGATGCTCTGCCCGAATGCCGATGTGGAGATACACCTCCGTGAGGTCCAGGGAGGCCAGAAACTCCCCCGGACGCACTGACGTGATCACTGACCGTAAAGTTTCCATTCGAAACCGAGGAACCCGCAGACATTTGTTGACCCCCTTCAGGTCCAGGATGGGCCGAAACGTTCCTTCCTTTTTTGGTACTACGAAGTAAATGGAATACCGGCCCCTGTGAAGTTCATTGACCAGAACGGGAACGATCGCGCCGAGCTCCCTGAGACGATCTAGTGTGGCCTGTATCGCCCGTCGCTTTGCTGAGAACCCGCACGGGGATACCAGAAAAAATGGAAACGGCCGGTGTAAAAAATCTAACTCGTAACCGTGTCTTATCACATCTAGGACACACTGGTCAGACGTGATCCTGGTCCATTCCTCGTAAAAACGGCCGAGATGCCCCCCAATTCTGGGAATGGAGGAATGGACCGGCCGCCCATCATTGTGCAGATTTACCCCCCTACACAGGCTGACTGGCGCCCGAACGACCGAAACGGCGCCCGCGAAAGGACTGCGAATAAGATTGTTGACGCTGTGCACTGTGGCGAAAAGAAGAAACGGATCCCCGGGAGCCTCGAGGCCGGCGACTACCGCGAAAACGCGACCTGGAAGGGCCAGCCCCCCGAGACTGCGGCCTGTCCTCCGGTAAACGGTGAACCTTATTCTCCCCCAGGGATTCAATCAAATCTTCCAATTCTTTACCAAACAACAGTCTCCACTTGAAGGGCAAGGAACCTAGCCGTGCTTTAGAAGTCACGTCCGCTGACCAATGTCGTAAACACAACAGCCTCCGCGCGGCCACCGCCGAAACCATCGTCCTGGCCGAAGTGCGAAGAAGATCATAGAAGGCATCCGCACTATAAGCGATCACTGCCTCCAAGCGACTCGCTTGGCGTGCTTCTTCCGGCGACAGAGACTCATTGGCCAAGAGCTGCTGTGCCCAGCAGAGACCTGCCCGAAGGGAAAAATTACTACAAATCGCCGCGCGAATTCCTAATGCGGAGACTTTGAAGATCTTTTTCAGCTGCACCTCCAGCTTCCTGTCTTGCAAATCCTTAAGAGCAGTACCTCCGGTGACCGGAATGGTGGTTTTATTTGTGACCGCCGCTATTGCCGAGTCTATCTTCGGCATGCGCAGCATGTCCAGGGCGTCCTCCGGTAAGGGATAGAGTTTATCCATCACCTTTGCCACCTTCAGCCCCAAATCCGGAGTGTCCCATTCCTTAAACAGCAAATCCGAGGCAGAAAAATGCAAAGGGAAGGCTGAAGGAGGCCCCCGGAGACCTAAAACGACCGGGTCTGTTACTCCGAGCCGGGACTCCTCCTGCGGCACCTGGATCCCTAATTCCCCCAGAATTTCCAGGATAAGAGGTCCCAGCTCTTCCTTCCGAAACAAACGGATCACCTTCGGGTCATCCCCCTCGGTAGCATGGGCCCCTCGGGGGCTGGGACGGAAGCTCTGTATCCCCGGACAGGTCCTCCGGTTCATCCGTGTCCGTGGTCGATTCCAGCTCCCCCCTGGGAACCGAGGACCGGAGTGGGTAAGGTTTGTCTTTTTGCGGATGACACGAAGATCAGCAACAGAGTGGACACGCCGGAAGGAGTGGAGAGAATGAGACGGGATCTAAGGAAATTGGAAGAGTGGTCGAAGATATGGCAGCTCAGATTCAATGCCAAGAAGTGCAAAGTCATGCATATGGGGAGTGGAAATCCGAATGAACTGTATTCGATGTGGGGGGAAAAGCTGATGTGCACGGAGCAGGAGAGGGACCTTGGGGTGATAGTGTCTAATGATATGAAGTCTGCGAAACAATGCGACAAGGCAATAGCAAAAGCCAGAAGAATGCTGGGCTGCATAGAGAGAGGAATATCGAGTAAGAAAAGGGAAGTGATTATTCCCTTGTACAGGTCCTTGGTGAGGCCTCACCTGGAGTACTGTGTTCAGTTCTGGAGACCGTATCTACAAAAAGACAAAGACAAGATGGAAGCGGTACAGAGAAGGGCGACCAGGAAGGTGGAGGATCTTCATCGCATGACGTACGAGGAGAGATTGAAGAATCTAAATATGTACACCCTGGAGGAAAGGAGGAGCAGAGGTGATATGATACAGACTTTCAGATACTTGAAAGGTTTTAATGATCCAAAGACAACGACAAACCTGTTCCGTAGGAAAAAAATCAGCAGAACCAGGGGTCACGATTTGAAGCTCCAGGGAGGAAGATTCAGAACCAATGTCAGGAAGTATTTCTTCACGGAGAGGGTGGTGGACACCTGGAATGCCCTTCCGGAGGATGTGGTGAAGACCAGAACTGTGAAGGACTTCAAAGGGGCGTGGGATAAACACTGTGGATCCATAAAGTCAAGAGGCCGCCAATGAAGAGTGGGTGACTCGCCAGAATGACGGCTACTGCCTGGAGACAATACCCTTACTCAATAAACATACACATGCTTACTGTGACTCCAACATCGCTCTAAGCTTCAACAGCAAGAGGAAATGTGGAAAAATGGATTTACACTCACAAAGAGGGGAGTAGCTGGCTTGTTACGGCGGTTACTACCCCAAACCAAATAAGCCTGATGCTTCACCTTCAATGCATATACAGCATAGTTCTCTGCTTCAACGGCAGGGGAGAAGAAAAAAGGGTTCGCACTCACAAAGCGGGGAGTAGCTGGCTTGTTACGGCGGTTACTACCCCAAACCAAATGTGTCTGATACTTCACTTTCGATGCATATCCAGCATGGCTCTCTGCTTCAACGGCATGGGAGAAGACTGATACATCACGCATTTCCAGCATAGCTCCCTGCTTCAACAGCAGGGGAGAAGAAAAACAACCAATAAGGACTGTATAACATAGTCTGGGTAAAACAAATAAGCATGGGTGTAGCTTGCTTATTGCGGCGGTTACTACCCCTACTACCCCTAACTAATCAAGCTAGATATTTCAATGGTGGGGGTGGAAGGGAAATAGAACCAAGAGCTAAGAGAAACAGATAAGTATGAGAGAAAAAAATGTGTGAAGCTTGCTGGGCAGACTGGATGGGCCGTTTGGTCTTCTTCTGCCGTCATTTCTATGTTTCTATGTTTCTAATCTGGCCCTCCGACCCCGGACCTGGCTTGGACCTTTTCTCCGCCCGAGGCCCCGAATCCGGAGTGGAGGTCTCCCATGCCCTCTTCTTGGCCTGTCTATGGGCCTTGAAGGCCTTATGCATAAGCAGAACAAACGCGGACCCAAAGGACGAGTATGAGGCCACTTCGTCCTCCCCCTCAGAGGGATGTGGAGAGAGAGCCCCCATAGCAGAAGCGCGACTGTCCCCCTTGGGACCCCCCCACTGCGGGGATAACCTCGGCGGAGGGTTGTCCTCCCCTTCACACGCCGGCAACGCGCCTGCCGTGGCTTCCCTCGGACCTAAAATGGCCGCCGTTCCCGCCGAAAACGCCGGCGAAGAAAACAAAATGGTGCCCGGACCCGGCATCCCCGAAGCCGGCCCCGCACTAATCGCCGGCCTGCCGACCTCGGGACCGGCGTGTACCTGTCTGCTGCCCCGGGACCCTGCCGACATCACGGACCCGCTCTCCCTGCCGGAAACGCATGACGAACACAGGCTGTCCCTTGACAGCTGCGTGGCCGCGGACCCGCAGGCCTGACATGCAGCTCTCCACGGCGTCGCGGCCCCGAGGAGAAAAGGGTAGGCACAGTACAAAAAAGAAAAGATCTCCCCGGGGACGGCGGTCCTCTACCTCCCCCCTCACAGGAACAGGACAGGAGAGACGAGACACAGACAAAAGAAGAAAAACAGGCAGTACTTTTTTTTTTTTTTTTTTTTTTTACACACAGACACAGTTACCGGTAAATCAGGTCCGGGTCCAGCTGGGGGGAGGGAACCGGGCACCCCGATGTCACCCCCAGCCCTGATAGACGCTGACAATGGAGCTCCCCCACATAACAGCGGCCTCAACCAGAGGGTATGGTCCCCTCAGGACCTCACTACCTTCTGGGAGGCAGGCTCGGTGACCAGCAGGCAAGCCCCAATCCGTCTGCTTCCTACTCTCAAACTGCTTTCTCTTCTTTTTTTTTTTTTTTTTTACACACTAACTATCACCTAAATCTAGGCCTCAGCACAGACTGTAGGTTTGGCACCCTCTCCACCTGCTAGGAGACAGAAGAATACTGCTGGATTGTAGGTGGCACCAGCCTAGATATAGGCGGAGTTTTTGTTTGTAAACTTCTGTTTCCACCTGCTAGAGGGGGGGGGGGGGCCAAACCCAGGAGTCTGGACTGATCCGGGTACGTACAGGGAACTCTGAATATCAGAGTTAGCCAGTTAACTTAGCTGGCCAACTCAGCTCCTCCTAGTTAGACCTCCGGAATGCCCCTAACGTTAGCTAAATTGTAACTTATTAGTGCCCACATATTCATGTAGCTGACTAACTTCTTCTGAATATGAACCTTCTTATGTTTAATGTAAATCACTAAAGCCTTTATTTAACATTTTGTTCTTTTTCTGTAGTCCATACTATATTACAATACATACTTCATCTAGATAAATAGGTATTTAGGAGTCTTTGAAATGTCAGTGTTTAATATTTAACTTTTAGAGAAATCCAATCCTACTATAATCTTTACTTGCATATTTGTAGCTCAGATGGGGAGGGATTTTTATTTTTCTGTTGTTGGACCAGTTGAAATAATTATTATGAAGAGTAGCCCAAAAAAACAAAATGGTGAGTAAAAGCTTGAATGTGTATAGTTTTTGATCTTCAAAAAGTTAGACCAGTATTTTCAGTACGCATCACCGTTAAAGTGCATTGAGTTCATACATTCTTTGAAAAATAATGGAAGACAATTCTATGCTTAAAAGAGAAACTTTTTGAAAATAGCACTCATATTTCTAAATGTTAATGGATATGCTTATGCTGTTAGGTGGACTTGAGCTCTTTTGAAGCCCCTATTTGTTTATTTATAAATATAGGCAGATGTGACCATCCACAGTGTCCCTCTGTCATCCTTGCAACCACAAATTCATTCACCAACTCGCCATCATAAAATATAACTCTGGAAATAAATAAAACTACGGACTTGTTTATTTTCATATAAACATTCATTAACATTTCATTAAACATACCTAAGTAAGAAAATCTTCAGCCCCTTTTTATCTCCATTCCCCCCCCCCACCATTGCCACCAGACAGCTCACCAAGAGATCGGATGGGCCATTCATGTCAAATGCATCGACTTCCATGAGATGGGTTAGGCCATTGTCTCTTCTTGCATTTGCAGTCTGTCCTTCTTCAGTGCTGCTGCGCTCAGCAAGTGCCCCATTATCTCCTGGAGTCACCTGGCACTGTATCTGCTAAGACAATGGCACATGCCTGGCTTCCTGCCCTGTGACTGGGAGGAGAGAAGGATGCCTAGATTCATGATCTCTGCCTCCCTATCACTAACCTTGGCTCAGATACCTCACCACAGGTATGGAGCAGTGCCTGGAATTGTCCTTGTCCTCCAGAAAAACTGTAGCCACACTTCAGACCCCCCCAGAACTCCATTTCCAGAACTTCCAGAGCATATAATTTATTTATTTAAAATACTTATATTCCGCCTGCCATGCGAAACAGGTTACATCAAACATAAGACAGTTATCTTAAATAAATCTCTTTCAGTTTGTGCCGTGTTAACTTTCTTCAGTCCCTTGTTCCATTGTTTGTGGTATTGCCATTTGAGGCAAGGTTTGATATTTAATCACAGGACATGCTTTCTACTGAGAAAGAATACCAAGAATGAAAGTTGTTTTTTTTTTCATTTGTTAATAACTGCTAGCACAACAGACTTCCCAAGCCATGCCCACCAAGATGTATGCTCATAGCATCGGTGTATGCCATAGCATCCAGATGAAGGTTGAGGGAGGGGATTAGCTATTCTCAGTTCAATCTTTGCCTACTCAATGAAGGCATAAACCCTTAGCTGCTCTATACTGCTTGCCTGCACAGTAGACAAGAGTGGCCTCTGATCTAGGCCATCCATAGTTATACCATCGAGTCTGCAAATGTAAAATACAACATGTTAGGCTGCCCATTCTAACATCCTTGGCCTACTCTTGCCCCCCCAATCCTATACCCCTGACTATCGCACCTGCCTCATGATTCCTCATAAGTTTACTGACCTGCACTGGGTCTTTCACCCTCCGTACCAGAACTCCCCAGACCTCTCACAGGCCCGGCTTGCTTGCTTCTTACTTGGCCTGATGCCTGTCATGACTCTGCAGTGTTATTCTTCTGGCTCCCTTAGCGCTTTGTAATGCCACATTGCCTAGACGCAGAACTGAGCACCATGTATATTGCTGGGATATATCTAAGCCAATGGTGATTTCTTCCTGTAGAGCTGTTAAAGAAGACTTGCAGTGTATTGCTGATGAGTATGCAAGGCTCACATGGAGGGGGCAATTATCAAAAGGATTCTCCATGGGTACATGAGTGTTTAATTATCCCCATTGTGGGGGAAAAGGGGTGATGCTGAGGGCAGAGCTGGGCCATCCTGGGAGTTTATTTTTAACTCTCCAGATGTAGTTACTGGTGGGGAGTTTGTACCTGCAAACACTTTGAGCACGTCTCTGCCACCATGTTTTAGGTGGCACTGTGCACTCTGGTCCTGCTGCCCCAGATCTGCACACTATATATAAGCAGGTTCTATTTCTAACTCAGTAGTAAAAGGATGTGCCATGTGATTATATATAGGCAGGAGGAATATTGTGGACATAAACTTTTTCTTTGTCTTTTGTTCATGGGTGTGTGGTTGAAACAAAGAGTAGGATTAAATGGTCTGTTTTCTCAGTTGAAAAAGGTAAAGACTGCTTTTTAATATAATTATAAATGATCTGGAAAGAGGATACAATGAGGGAGGTGATCAGATTTGCAAATGACACAAAATTATTCATAGTTGTTAAATCACAAGTGGATAGTGATATATTGCAGGAGGACCTTGAAGACTGGAAGATTAGTCATCCAAATGACAGATGAAATATAATGTGGACAAGCGCAAGGTGATACATATAGGGAAAATTAACTCATGCTGTAGTTACATGATGTTAGGTTCCATATTAGGTGCTACCACCCAGGCAAAAGATCTAGGCATCATAGTGGATAATACATTGAAATCGTCAGTTCAGTATGCTGTGGTGGTCAAAAAAGCAACAGAACATTAGAAATTATTAAGAAGAGAATGGTGAATAAAACGGAGAATGCCATAATGTCTTTGTATCACTCCATGTTGAGCCCACACCTTGAATACTATGTGCAATTCTGGTCACCGCATCTCAAAAAAGATATAGATGCAGAGGAGAAGGTACAGAGAAAAGTGACCAAAATGATAAATGGGCTTCCCTATGAAGAAAAAATGATAAAGGGGCTTCCCTATGAAGAAAAGCAAAAGAGGTTTGGGCTGTTCAGCTTGGAGAAGAGATGGCTGAGGGGGGATATGACAGAGGTCTATAAAATCATGAAAGCACTAGAATGGGTACATGTGAATCGGTTATTTATTCTTTCAGAATAGGACTAGGGGGCATTCCATGAAGTTAGCAAGTAGTACATTTTAAAACAAATCAGAGAGAGTTCTTTTTCTCTCAGTGCACAATTAAGCTCTGAAATTCATTGCCAGAGGATGTGGTTAAGGCAGTCAGTGTAGCTGGGTTTGAAAAATATTTGGATAATTTTCTGGAGGAGAAGTCCATAAACTACTATTAATCATATTCACTTAAGGCAGTGTTTCCCACCCTTTTTAAGCCCAAGGCACACCTAAATTAACAAAAATGTTGTGTGGCACACTAAACTTCATGGAGCAGGAATGCAGAACATGATGATTCATATGGCCCGAAGAATATCTAGGGAAGCATTGCAAGATCCTCTAGTCTCTCTTTGAAATTTTAAAATAGAGGAGGATGGGGAAGGGCCAATACATGCATGATCCCATCACAAGGACCAGTTCTCTCTACATACAAGTGCAAGAGAAAGGAGAAGTCAGTGTGGCACAAGCAGCCAGCTCAGTTACCTTGGCTGCTACATGTGGCTGCCATAGCTTCTCCATTACTGCTGCTCTCAACACTCAGAATAAGTCACTTCTAGTGCTCAGTGCATGTTCTACCTATCTCATTAAGCCTAGGGTAAGACAGAGGCTGGAAAAACTCAAAGGAGAAAGCTCAGAAGGGGGAAGATATGTGTGCCAAACATAGTGGGGCTCGGCTATCCCATGGTATTATTAATTTCCTTACTCCAGAGCTGCAACTAGGAAGAGGAGGCATATGTGACTATATATGTTCTAAGAAAGGAGTTTCTATGTGTTTAAAAGCCATTGCTGTTGTCTCTTGTTGCTATGCAGTGCTGAGAGCAGAGCCCAGGGGCTGGTCTGGATCTGAGAATCAGCAGTGGTGACTTTTCCGTGGCACATTGGTAGGAAAACACTGATTTAGGGAGTAGCCACTGCTATTACTAGCATCAGTAGCATGGGATTTATTTAATGTTTGGGTACTTGTGAGGTACTTGTAACCTGGATTGGCCACTGTTGGAAACTGGATGCTGGCTTGATGGACCCTCAGTCTGATTCAATAAGGCAAATTCTTATGTTCTTATGTTGTCTTTTCCCAGAAAAATTTTGAAAGTTTTGATGCCAGGAGCCTTGATAAGTTTTTGAAAGCAGCCAATCAAATGAAAAGCATCAAAAATACTGGTGAAAAGATAGCTGTGGAGGAAGTGAGCCTAGATCTCCAAAGAAGATGGGAAGTGAGTGAACCTGCAAAAGAGGTTTATCGTTTGTGTTTTGTGTACCAGTTTCTAGAAATCAGTCTAGACATGGCAGTATAGGCATTCTTTACAGTAAAGTATGTAGTAAGGTCTTGTGCACCTGACCAGTTGTCCCTCTGTGTGATTTTTCATCTGTATGTGTGCAAAATATCATGCATAAATTTCATGCCTCCAGTAAGTTATGCAGATAATAGGAAATACACACGCATAAGTTTAAAAATATGGACAATGGCAGAAAGTGCCAGCTGCTCAATCAGCCAAAGATATATAAACATGCACATACATACTCGCGCACACACACGGATAGCCCTACCAACCACACGCGCCTATACACACATCCATACATACATACATCCCTCACACACACGTAGTCACCCCCACATCCCTCACATACACGTAGTCACCCCCACATCCCTCACACACACACATGTATTCTGCCCCACCACACACACACCCTCATATAAACAACCCGTTCCATATGCATGCATGCATGGACTTAAAAAAACAAAACAATATAAAAATAATACAATTACTGAGGGGAAAAGAACATAATAGTTAATGTAAAGAATGCCTCTGGAAATTGTGTACTCCCTGGAGTACACCTTTCCAGTCTTGTTTAAGGTACTCTATACTACACTGTCTGCTGAAACAGGAAGTAATACAAATAATTGTTTTTGTGCAACTGTGTTTCTCATATGTTCAGGCTGTCCACTCTGAAATTTCATCCTATATTCAATTAAAAATACGAATTGAAAAAGGAAAATTTGATGAACTGTTTTTGAAACTCGATACACAAATTAAAAGAGAGCGAGAACTCCTTGGCAGAAGTGAGAAAGAGGATTTGATCAAGGAGCACAAGGTAAAAAAAAAAAAAAAACCCCTAAAATTCCTTAACGTCTTACCTGTGGCCATATAAACAGAGAACCAGATGTGCTAAGAACCATGGGCATCCCCATGAGCAAAGAGGCGAAAGAGGACTGCAATTTTATTGCTGTGTAGAAACGAGAACAATGAACTAGGTATTAATGATTGCCAGGCTCCATTAATCCTAAAAAAAATAAATAAATAAAATAAAACAAGAAAAACCTAACATAGTCCAGATATTTAAAAATAAAGAGCCCAATATTGAATAAGCCAGTTAGTGGGCAAATTATCTGGCTAAAGATAGCCAGATAACTTGTCCTGTATATTAGCGTGAGAAACATCCTGCGGAATATACTTGCCTAAGTTACCTGGCTACATGTGGCCGGATAACATAAAAACCTAACTGACTATTTTTTGAATTGGCCAGTTAGGTTAAGTTATCCAGCCTTGTGTGGCTATATAGCTTTTTACTTAACCGGATATCTTCAAAAGATACACGATAATCAGGTCGATACAGTAAAGTGTGCTCCGTCGGAGCGCACTGTCAGCCTGCTCTGGACGCGTGTTTTCCCTTACCCCTTATTCAGTAAGGGGAGGAAAACACGCGGCCCACCCGAGGCACCTAATAGCGCCCTCAACATGCAAATGCATGTTGATGGCCCTATTAGGTATGCACGCGCGATTCAGTAAGTAAAATGTGCAGCCAAGCCGCACATTTTACTCTAAGAAATTAGCGCCGACCCAAAGGTCGGCGCTAATTTCTTCCGGCGCCAGGAAAGTGCACAGAAAAGCAGTAAAAACTGCTTTTCTGTGCACCCTCTGACTTAATATCATGGCGATATTAAGTCGGAGGTCCCCAAAAGTTAAAAAAAAAGTTAAAAAAAAAATAAAAAAAATTTGAATTCGGCCCGCGGCTGTCGGGCCGAAAACCGGACGCCCAATTTTGCCGGCGTCCGGTTTCCGAGCCTGTGGCTGTCAGCGGGCTCGAGAACCGACGCCGGCAAAATTGAGCGTCCGCTGTCAAACCCGCTGACAGCCGCCGCTCCTGACAAAAAGGAGGCGCTAGGGACGCGCTAGTGTCCCTAGCGCCTCCTTTTCCCCGTTTTTCCCGTGTCACCTCATTTGCATACTGAATCGCCCGCACTGGCGAGGGGCCGGTGCGCGCGCCGGGAGAGCGGGCGTTCGTCCGCTCTCCCGCGGTCTTACAGTATCGACCTGTAAGTAGTGCTATATAGACAACACACAAAAAAAAAAAAAATTGTCAATGGGCCTGTAGCCTGATCTCCTCTCTTCCTCTTTAAATTTCCTATAAGGCCCTGATGGGTCATGTACTTCCCACCCCCCCCCCCAACCCCTCCAAAATTAGAAATTGTGTCTTGTTTATATATCCCCCCTTACCGCACTGTTCCTGTCCCCTCTCTATATATTTAGTTAGGCTCTTCCACCCTCAGTGCCAGCCCTTGAAGGACCGCCCCACGTCTGATAAAGCTTAGCCCATACCGGGCGCATAACACTTCCCGCTCCCAGTGCTCTCAGTAGCAGCAGCTATACAAGGCCAGATAACTTAAGCGGCTGTAATTGAAATTTAGCTAAAATAGCCAGATTACTTTACTCCTCCCCGAAACTCCCCAGGAATGCCAAATTTTTCTATCTGGCTAGCTTTTAGCCCAACTAATGACACATCTGGCTAAAATCTAGCCAGATAAGTGGCTGAATATTGCAAAACATGCCATTTAGACGGATAGGGGTAGATTTTGAAAGCTGCGCATAAGCGTCCATGTGAAGTGCGTGCACATGGATGCACCGATTTTATAACATGCGTGCGCCGGCACGTGCATATTATAAAATCTGGGGGGGCTGCACGCACGCAAGGGGGGGGAACACTTTCGCAATTCCCGTGTGGCGACGTATCCTGGCCTTCCCCAGTTGCCTCCCAGTCCGCTCCAATTAAGGAGCAGACTGGGAGGGAACTTCCCTACCCTAACCTCCCTTACCCTTCCCTTCTCTTCCCCACCTCCTAAACCCTTTCCCTTACTCTTTTTTTTTTCTTGTTTTGTTGTTTACTGTTCCGTTGGAGCAGTAGCAACTTGCGCTCACCCTCACTCCCTTCTCCGGCACCACAGCAAATGGCTGCTGTACCGGTCGTCCCGCCCCCCCCCCCCCCCCCCCCCCCCCGGCTTGCCCCTTTTCTTTGGCCCAGCACTTCTGCACGTAACCCCATTTTTTACGTGTGCCAGCCATATAAAATCTGCCCGATAACTTGTGAGTTATCTGTCTAAATGATTGCTATGATTGACTCTTGCCAGTGGTTCTCAAAGCCTGCTATATAACAGGGACTTTATATCCACAGTATCTGTACCTGCCCTCCAACATGTTATTTATTTTTAGACATTTGGTATTCCATCTTTTATTCAAAATGATCACAAGGTGGGTTACAACCAAGGTTAATTACAATTGCATTTGAAACATAATTTGCAGTCATTGCAGGACTAATGAACCCAAGGGGATGCAACCAGAGGTAGATTATCATGGTTGTTTGAACTGTGGCAGTGTATGTCCTGCTAAAATGAAAAAGTAAAGGTAGAACAGAGATGGGTATAATGCATCCACCGCTATAGAAGCAAAAGAGATGTGTAATAACACAACAGAATAAGAAGCCCTTAGGGTTAGTGAAATGGTCTCATTATGAGCTCTAGAAGTCTTTATAAGGAGGAAAGTTTCAATCAAGGGGACTACAAGAAGGCCTGTGTGAACAGCCATGCCTTAACTTGCTTTCTGGAGATAAGGTAAACTGCTTTGATGAGGTGGGGTAGAGCTAAGTTGTTTCAAAGTTTTGGGCATGGCAGCTGAATGCCCACAGTCTTGTTACAAGTGAGTTTAGCAGCTGACAAAAGAGGGGAGGATAAGACCAAGATGGCCGCCATGCTGTGAGGAGGTGAAAACAGCAGCTCCCGGCGTGTCGATAATTATTTTCTTTTGGAAAACTTAATGCCTCACACGAAACGAAAGGCATGCGTGAGAGAACCCCCGCCGACATCGGGGATGGATCCGCGGCAGCCGGGGATAGAGGCTGCTTTCGCCAAAACGCCGACAATTTCGTCTGGAGGCGCGGCTGCTGGGGACGGTAAAGAGCAGACATCGAGCCCCTTGACCTTCGAGATAATTTACCTCTGTAAAGATTCTATTATTCTTGTCTATCCTTGTCTCCTTCCTCCCCCAGTTTCAACAACCCTGTTATATTGTAACTTTTGCTTCCTCTGCACATGTTAAAAGAACAAAGTTATTGCACACCCTGTTTTTTGTAAACCGGCATGATATGATTGTATCATGAATGCCGGTATAGAAAAGCTTTAAATAAATAAAATAAATAAATATCTTTGAGCCCGGGTGCTCCAATGATTCTGGACCCTCCATTGGTGGTAGAAGTTGGAAGCACTGCTTTCGAAGGGCAAAAACGGACACATACCAGAAACTCCCTGACTTCCAGAGAGGAGTGGAAGGATTAACCGTTGCCTCGGAGAGCCTGGAGGAATCTGGTTCCAGGAGTCAGGGTAAGGTGGCATGACAACGCCTGGATCAGCGAGGAGAAGGCCTTGATGAGGTAGGAACAGAGAATGGTGATTTCTCAGTTGTATGTTCCACTCCCATCGGCGCACCATCGCTTCAGGAAATAAGAAATATTTTGATTTCTGTGCAATTATCTATTGATACTCTGACTAAGACTGTACAAGAGGCTTTAATGAAGGCACAAAAAGTCGAAGAAAAAAAGGACAATATGGAAAAGCATCTAAGTATTATGGAAGGAAAAATAAATGCCTTTGAGAAGGTTCAAATAAATTTATTAAAATCAGAAGGAATACATGAAAATAAACTGGAGATAATGGAAAATCAAATGAAGAAGGCAAACCTTAGAATTCTGAACTTTCCAAAAATAAAAATGTCATCATCTATTGATCTGTTTAGAAACTATTTGTTGAATGTCTTGAAGTATCCAGAGAAAGCTATACCAGCCATCTCAAAAATATATTATTTACCTCAGCAGATTACTTCAGAACAACCTGTTTAAGAACAAGAAGGCCAGCTGGATACAGACTTTCTAGAGAAATCTCAGGAACTAGATATTAGTTTAAGATCCATTTTGCTTGTCCAATTTGTGTTTCAATCAGAGAGAGATACCGTTTTAAGATCTTATTTTAGATACCAAAAAGTGAAATAATATGGTCATCCGGTTCAAATATTTCCTGACATACAGGTCGATACAGTAACGTGCGGTTGAAGATTTCCCGTCTGTAACGTGCTGGGAGCGCACAATACAGACGAGTAAGGCCATCCAGCGATACAGTCTCCAGTTTCACGCGTCCTTAGCGCTTCCTAAAATAGACACATAACCCTTTCCGCACCCAGCATGTAGATGTGTAAATGAACGAATTAGCTGTATAATGAAGGAATTAGCTATTCCCCTCCGATACTGTAACGGGCGCTGATATTATCGCCTTAGTAACCCGCTGTTTTGCCGCGGCCTTAACGTGTTAGTTTACCGCCTCCCCCTAGTAGGTGTTAGGACTGTGAGTCTTGTAGCAAACCCATCGACACCACTTAAAATACTGAAACACAATAAAACACAATAAAAAAAAAAGCGATACAGAGATGATCGAGAAAATGTAATGCTGTGGGACACATAAAACCTGTCAGAAAAAAAAATAAAAATTTTTAAATACTTGTCGGAGGGCCGCGTGGGTCCAGGCGGGCGGCGGCGGGAGCCAGGGAGCGAGTGGTCGCGTGTAAAATCTAGGCCGCGGGCGGGTGGGCGCCTGTTCCAGGCGGCGGGGGCGGGTGGACGCGCGATAGTCTGACGGGCGGCGGGATCTGGGCATAGGGAGCCAGTGGCGAAAACGGCCTCCGGCTCCCTCTGCCTGGATGAATGCACGGCAGTGAAGGAATGGCCGTGCGATTTCAGCGCTCAAGGCAGTCACATGCCGTGACTGCCTTGAGCGCTGAAATCACACGGCCATTCATCCAGGCAGAGGGAGCCTCTGCCTGGTTGAATGCACGGCCCCCGCCGGAATGGATGCCCGTGCGATTTCGTAGTCACGTGACTGTAGCAAGTCACGTGACTACCGAAATCGCACGGGCATCCATTCCGGCGGGGGCCGTGCATTCAACCAGGCAGAGGCTCCCTCTGCCTGGATGAATGGCCGTGCGATTTCAGCGCTCACTGCCTTGAGCGCTGAAATCGCACGGCCATTCCTTCACTGCCGTGCATTCATCCAGGCAGGCCGGCTCCCTCTGCCTGGATGAATGGCCGTGCGATTTCAGCGCTCAAGGCAGTCACGGCATGTGACTGCCTTGAGCGCTGAAATCGCACGGAGAGGAGAGGGGAGAAGGGACAGAGGGGAGAATCGCACGGAAAGGAGAATCGCACGGAGAGGAGGGGAGGGGAGGATCGCACGGAGAGGCGGGGAGGAGAGGATCGCATGGAGAGGAGAATCGCGAGGGGAGGAGAGGATCGCACGGAGAGGAGAATCGCACGGAGAGGAGGGGAGGGGAGGATCGCACGGAGAGGAGAATCGCACGGAGAGGAGAAGGGAGAAGAGACTACCGTAGCAGGCCCGAGCCTTGCTACTTTTTCGGTTTTTTGGTTTTTTTTTTGCTTCGGGAGAAGGGGACCAGACGGGCTGCACCGGAGACCGGACGAGCTGCACCGGAGACCGGACGGGGCCAGGGCAGGTAAGCGGGGGCTGGGGGAAAGTTTGCTGAGCATCGGGGAACATCTGGTACCTGTCATTTCAAATGTCATTTGAAATGACATTTGAAATAACAGATACCAGCGCAGCCGTGAAGCGTTAGGCCCGCGAACCCAGGATACTGTATAGGCGCTCTATACAGTAAAATGGGTTGCGCGGTCCTAACGCTTGCCTAAGGCTTCGCAGCCGCGGCATGCATTTGCATGCAATTAGAAGAGAGTATCGGGCGCTAAGTGAAGAGAACTGTGCGTGCGGGGAGGAAGGGTGCGCCTGACACTGCCGCACTGTTTCTACCGCGGCCGTACAGTATCGAGCTGATAGCTAGAATTACCCAGATAAAAAGGAAAAAATTCATAGCAATGAGGGAGGAGGTAACTGCAAGAGGGGCGAAATTCATACTGCGATATCCATGTAAATGTTTGGTTTTTCATAATGATTCTAGATATGTTTTTAATGCCCCAGAACAATTACGTTTATATCTAGATACGCATTCACCGTCCTAAATATCTCATTAAGGAAGTTGGATAAGATAATGTCAGATAAACCCAGCATGGCTAGAGTTGTTTATTGTATTTATTTCCTTAGTTATACTGCTTGATATTTTATTGGTCTCCCCTGATTTCTTAAAAAATATTCAATGTGGAATAGACCAATTTAGAAGTATTTTCCTGTAAGTCAAAATAGGAATTATGTGGGAATTTTCCTTGTTTAATTGGTTGTATGATTTTTCTTTCCTGTATAAATGCACATTGTATGATGTTTCTTTAATTTTGTTAAAAATGTAATAAAAATAAAATTAAAAAAAAAAAAAGAGGGGAGGATAAGAAGGTCATCTGGGAAGTTTGAAAGTTCTTTTGTGGGAATGTAGGGGAATAGGTCGGGGTGTGCATTCGTTTTTCATGAATTAGACCGTGTCAACGATATTGTCTAATTCATTATTGATCGGTAGCCCCGAAAAACGAAGCATATTTTGCTGAACTTTTGGCAAAATTCATATTTCGTGTTAGTGCACACTAACGGAGTTACAGCACATTGCAAATCTCTTATTGCGCAGTAATAATAATTAGTGCGCACTGTCTTTCTAGCTAACGAACTCCTTTGAATTGATACTTTTTAATTTTTAAGTTGCAATTTTTTTTAGTGTGCACTAACATTAGTTACAGCGCACTACTACATACTTAGTGTGCTGTATGTTCTATTAGGGTGCGCTCACTAACCGGTTCGTGCGCACTAACGGCCTTAATGCGCATTAACATCTAGCTAGTGTGCACTGTCTCGTCTGGTGTACTGTGCACTAATGCTGATATAGTGTTCACTGAGGGGTAGATTTTCAAAGGGTTGTGCGTGTAAGATACGTGTGCAACCCCGGAAAACCTACCCCTGCCTCCCCCTGCGCGCATAGGCTCAGTGGCGCGCGCAAGCCCTGGAATGCGCGTAAGTCCTGGGGCTTGAAAAAAATGGGCATTCCGGGGGCAGGGCCGTGGGTGGGGCGCTGGCCCGAGGGCAAGGCCGTGGGCGGGACCGAGGACTCAGGAACAGCCATCGGGCCGGGGGATGGAGAGGCAGCGCGCGCTAGTTACGCCTGCCCGGAGGCAGGCAGCGCACGCTAGTTACGCCTGCCTCTGGGCAGGCGTAACTTCTCCAACATAGGTAAGGGGGGGTTTTTAGTTAGGGCTGGGGGGCGGCTTAGATAGGGGAAGGGAGGGGAAGGTGCAGGGGGGCGGAGGGAACGGAGGAAGGCTGCTCAGCTCACCCCCTTGCGTGCGCCGACCCTGGATTTTATAACATGCGTGCGGCTGCGCGTGCATGTTATAAAATCAGGCGTATATTTGTTCACGCCGGGTTACGCGAACAAATCTACGCCCACGCGCATGTTATAAAATCTGGCCCTAACTGTTTGTTAGTGCGCAGTAAGGCCCATTAGTGCACACTAACGCACTTCATTGAAAAATGCCGAAAAAAAACCCCCGAGCTGTAGGAAAATGAAATTTTCCGCGGAGTGCCCGACCCGAAGCTCGACCCAAAAGCTTTAAACGAAGCACATCTTTAGGAATAGATGCTGCAAGAGATATTCTCTTCTTACCTTTTGATGCTTCTTTTTAAATCCTCGTTATTTGTTACAAGTTGTCAGCACTGCACTGTGCAGTATTCCATTGTATGTGATTTTTGTCCTGTAGGCTGCCTCTCTTCAGGAGGCCTCGCTGGATCAGCTTGATCAATGCATGCAGTCGATTAGAGAGTTGGGTGAGAAGCTAACAAGGCACGACATTCGCAAAGAAACAGAGGCGCTTATTGCAGAGTGTGAGCAAAAGAGAGAAGATCTAGAAAAACGTGTTGCAGCAGTACGCAGTGACTTACAGTCTCGTTTTGACTGCAGCAGTTCCTCTAGGAATGGGCAAGTATTGAACAGTCTTACTTTTAAGATGAATCACTTTTTAATCTTTACATATACAAAACTGATATTAATAAAGCCCAAAAAGATTTCTATTCAGATAAAATACATAAATACCAATTTAACCCTAAAGAACTTTTCAATTACATTAAAGAACTCGCTCAACAATGCATATCCCCTTTTCCTTAAAGCCAACAATTAATCACATGTGATGAATTTGCCACCTTTTTCAGAGACAAAATACTTAATCTTATCAAAAATATACCAAATTTTAACGAAGACACCAAATCCTTCCAATCAAATTAAATTCAAAATGGTCATCTTTTGACACTATAGCTTCCACTGAAGTTCAAAACATTATCCAAAACATGAATCCTGCTTCTCACCCAATTGATTTTATCCCCGTAAATTTGCTCAAACTAATTTCTAATATTATTGCTAAGCCAACTGCAGATATAATAAATCTTTCATTAAATGAAGGAATTTTCCCTGATATATTAAAATGTGCTGTAATCACACCTAAATCTCACCTTGACCAATTTACCTTTACTAACTATAGACCTATTTCTAACCTCCCTTTCATTGCTAAAATACTTGAAAAATTTGTTAATCAGCAACTTCAGGAACATTGAGAAAAACACAGAATACTTTTCCCAGCTCAACATGGTTTTAGAAGTTCACTTAGCACAGAAACCCTATTAATATCACTCTGTGATTTAATTTTTAAAAGGCTTAGACAACGGCCAAAAATTCATCCTAATATTCCTTGATATCTCAGCAGCCTTTGACACTGTAAATCATTTTATTCTTCTAAAAAGTCTAGTAGAAATTGGTTTGTGATACCACCATCAACTGGTTCACATCATACTTGTACAATAGATCATATATTGTCAAAACTAATTACAAAGAATCTAAACAAATACCTCTTCCTCGTGGTGTTCCTCAAGGTTCCTCTTTATCTTCAACACTTTTTAATATTTACTTGCTCCCATTATGTAAACTACTATCAGATCTTAAGTTAACTTATTATATTTATGCAGATGATGTTCAAATTCTTTTACCGATAAATACTAATCTTACTAATTCACTAAATCTTTGGAAATCTTATCTCACTACAATACAACAATTATTAACACAAATATCCCTCAATCTCAATCACAATAAAACAGAAATCCTTTATATTTGCAACAAATCCTCACCTGAGTTTGACATCCATCTTAACAATTACTTATCTAACAAAAACGCTGATACATAAGGCCATCTATAACCAAAACATGCAATGGTTCTCTGAGCACCTGTCTTTCAAAAAAACAAACCGTCCAATCATATCCCAACATCAGGCCAGACTGCCGATCCCTTCTCCTAAACTAACTAAACTTGCATCCACTAAAGAACGTTCGCTCATCATTGCAGGAACCAAAATGTGGAACAGTATGCCCGCGGAACTGCGCCTAGAACCCTGCCACCGAAAATTTAAACATAACCTAAAAACATGGCTGTTTAGAAAAGCCTTCCATTGAAGGATGGGACTCATGCAAATTACATACTTCGCTGCTCAACCTACTCCTGATTCCTCCACTCTACCTTCCCTTTCCCTTCCCCACCGAACTCCCTTCCCCCTCTGACATTGGGGTGGGGGGGTGGTAAGGGATTTAGACCAGCGGGGTGGGTCTTGCTCCCTTCCCACCTCTATGATTCCCCTTTTCCCTACCTGCTTTAGTCCCTAGAAATATCTCCTTTGAAGACAGACTTTAGTTAACATTGTTACACATATGTATTTGATATGTATACTCCTAGTTTTTCTTTTAAATAAGCATCTTGCTTTTTCTACTTATGTTCATTGTAAAGCCTATGGCTGAATTACTGTTTGCTGTAAACCGAGGTGATGTGCATTACTTGCCGCGGTATATAAAAATCTATCTATAAATAAATAAATAAAATAAATAAAAATATTTTACTCAAAGTAAGAGACCTTTGGATTCAGAATTCTGCTTTATGCAGCATATTAATAACATCATTAAAGAAGGCTTCTACAAGCTTCAAATTTTAAAAAGGATTAAACCTCTCCTTCACCACCATGATTTTCTTATAATTTTGCAAGCTCTCCTATTCTCCAAATTAGACTATTGTAACGCAATACTCCTTGGATTGCCTGCTTCTACCATTACACCACTTAAACTTTTACAAAATGCTGCAGCAAGATTACTCAGTAACCTCAAAAAATCAGATCACATTACTCCAGTTCTCAAAGATCTTCACTGGTTACCAATATATTATAGAATTCAATACAAGACTCTCTCATTCATAAAGCTTTATATAACAATAAGACTGATTGGATGGCTACAACACTTCTTTTTCAAATCTCAAGAAGAACTTACACTCCACAAACACTGGTCTCCTTGAAATTCCATCCCCTAAAATATACCGTCTCATTTCAACAAGACAACGCGCTTTCTCAATAGCCGGCCTGCTGCTATGGAATACTCTTCCAATTGAACTAAGACTTGAATCTTCCTCACAAACTTTTAAGAAAAAACTAAAAATATGGCTTTTTCTAAAAGCTTTTTCAACATGTTAAAAAGAATTATCTTCTAAATTCAACTTATCTCTTTCTTTCTCTCTCTCTTCTTTAATTTTCTCCCTTATTTTGTATAATACTTCTGCTTCCACTTTTCACATTGTATTTTCTTACTTTTGTTATAATTGAACAGATGTGATGACTTTTGTTGAATATCGGTATACAAAAAACAAATAATCAAAAATTGATCCATAGGGGCGGATTTTCAGAGCCCTGCTCGCGTAAATCCGCCCAAAACCGGGCGGATTTACGCGAGCAGGGCCCTGCGCGCCGGGAAGCCTATTTTACATAGGCCTCCCGGCGCGCGCAGAGCCCCGGGACTCGCGTAAGTCCCGGGGTTCTCGGAGGGGGGCGTGTCGGGGGCGTGTCGGGGGGCGGGCCCGGTCGTCGCGGCGTTCCGGGGGCGTGTCGGCAGCGTTTTGGGGGCGGGTACGGGGGGCATGGCTACGGCCCGGGGGCGTGGCCGCGCCCTCCGTACCCGCCCCCAGGTCGCGGCCCGGCGCGCAGCAGGCCCGCTGGCGCGCGGGGATTTACGTCTCCCTCCGGGAGGCGTAAATCCCCCGACAAAGGTAAGGGGGGGCTGTAGACAGGGCCGGGTGGGTGGGTTAGGTAGGGGAAGGGAGGGTAAGGTGAGGGGAGGGCAAAGGAAAGTTCCCTCCGAGGCCGCTCCGATTTCGGAGCGGCCTTGGAGGGAACGGGGGGAGGCAGCGCGGCTCGGCGCGCGCAGGCTATACAAAATTGATAGCCTTGCGCGCGCCGATCCAGGATTTTAGTGGATACGCGCGGCTCCGCGCGTATCTACTAAAATCCAGCGTACTTTTGCTTGAGTCTGATGCGCAAGCAAAAGTAGGCTGATCGCGCTTCTTTTAAAATCTACCCCATAATGTTTTGGATACATCCTCTCAGCAATTATCTCACTTATCGTAATTTAAGTTGTGATATAGGTTTAATTTGGAGTATTCTTTCAATCCTTAGAAAGCTCTCTCTGCCCATTTCTGAAAGTGGAGTAAAGACAGGGAACAGCGTGGTTGACTCTTCCAAATCAATTGGGCCATATTCTTCCCCGGAGGTATGTTCATCCTGATATTTCTGTAACGTGCACCACATTTCACTTCTTAAACCCCAAAGATCTGAATGTTGCTATCATTTTATTTTAGGATATCTGTTTGTAGCACGCTGACAATTTTATCATTGGCTTTGAATTTTTAATGTTTTCAAATACAGGGGCAATAATGAAACTGCTCAGCTTGGTGCAAAATCTGCGGGTAGATTTTACCCACGGGGTTTGCATCAGTAAAGAAAGCAAACTTTTGCAGGTAAGTTTGCTTTGATAATTGCCCCAGACAAAAAGTACCTGCAGAGATTTGTCTACTTTCTCTGCAGGTACTTTTTCCAGCTAAAACAATGCACATAGGTTTGAAAATGCAAAACTGTGCATGATGTTGTCTTCCCTGGTCTGACCTTGCTTGTGGAAATGCCTCTGCAGTATGCAGGTAAATTACTGAGTTCTTGAGCAGCGCACATAATTTTACCCACATAGAGGATGGATAATTTTTAGAGAGCCAATTTCTGCATGTTAAACACTATTTTTAAGCTGCAGTGGCTTCAAATATTGCCCTATCCATGTTAAGTTTGTGTCACTGAAGATGGTGTTTGCGTGTGATTGGCCTTTGTAACATATGCTGTTCATGTACTTGTTTTAAGCTCCTGGAAGACAGAATGACTTGTTGCAACAGCAGCTTGTTGGCAGTGGTGAAGCACTTCTGATGCATACTTTCCTTTTTTTTTTTTCAACTTTAGTGTACATATGAATATGCAGTGACAAGTATTAATGGTAGCTTAAAGGTATCATTGGTTGTTGAACAGTACTATAATCCGTCCTTACTATCTATCCAGACATACTGTAAGAGTTCCATAGAAGAAGAATGGGATTTTTATGCAAGTTCAAATAAAAGATGCTAAAGAAAAGATACATGTTTGTAGCGATTAAGTTTGAGAAGTTGAGTATTAAAGCTAATTTATCCTTATGGAATTCTGCAGTGTTTGATAGCTTTTATTAATTGGTTTGCAAATGTTAATCAGATTTACACAGGATCTTAGGTGATTTTTTTTTTTTCATAATCTGAGAAAATATTAATCCACTTGAATCTATAGAATTAAAGGTCAACAAACAAGTTGTAGGTGATACCTTTTTCGTGGACTAACACTACATCTGTGATGAGCTTTCGAGAGTAATCTTCTCTTCATCAGGCTACTGAAGAAACGGTACTGGGTTTAAATAATACAAAGTAATCTAGGTCTTAGGATGACTGCAGATGCTATTACAGCTCTGTAAGTAGAAGGGGAGCGGAATGAGAGAGTAAAACTTAATTCAAAGGGCCCATATCTGATAATGGGTGAGCAATGAACATTTGTTTTTAATTTTTTTTGCATTTATATTATTTGTGTTTTATTATGAATGTTTAATTGCAAGCCGCCCTGAATTTTGAAGGGCATGGGAAATAAGTCCATTTCAAATAAATAAATAACCTATGTCCTCATTAAGTATTTTTGTGTGTTTCTTTCAGTTTTTGATCATCCTGGATTTAAATGTTTTTTTCTGTTCTTGTCTAGTCCTAAAGTTCCCTTTAAGTACCCTTAGAAGTTTTCATTTGCTGAACTGTTGTTGGTGTTTTTCTCTGTTCTATGTGATGTCTTTGAAGATTGGTTCTTGTCCTTAATTTTTGGTTTGTTTGACTTATGTAGCATCCTCCTCCTATTTATTTATTTATTTATTTATTTATTTATTTATTTATTTATTTAAAAGTTTTTATATACCGCAAATTGAGCAGTACCCTGACCATCTAAGCCATTTACAAATGAACATACACAATTAAAATAACAATACAAATAAAATCATAACTTATATTACATTTACAACGCTGACTAATTCTTACAAAAGAAATCCATTAAGGTGGCAGAGATTTTACTTTTAAGATTCAACTAATTTTATAGGCAGTGGTAAAAAGATGGGTTTTTAGGGATTTTTTGAATTCCTTCTTGTTGGCTGTTGGTCTAATTTCTTCGGGAATGGAATTCCAAAGGATGGGTCCTGCAACAGAGAATGCTCGTTTACATGTTAGCGCTAAACTTGCTGTTTTTATAGATGGTACTTCCAGAGTGCATTTGTTCATTGAACGGAGTTGTCTTGTTGGTTTATATATTCTTAATAATGAGCAGAGCCAAACTGAGTTAGTGTTATATAGAAGATTGTGAATTATTATTAAAATCTTGTATGTGATGCGGTATGATATGGGTAACCAGTGGAGAGGTGTTGTAAAACTGGTGTAATGTGATCTCGTCATGATAAATTAAGTAATATCCGAACTGTGGCATTTTAGATAAGTTGGAGTGGCTGAATAGTGGATGCCTAAGTATAAGGAGTTGCAATAGTCTAGGTTTGTTAATATTAATGCCTGAGTAACTGATCGAAAGTCGTACGAAAATAGCAGGGTTTTTAGTTTCTTTAACACTTGTAATTTAAAGAAAGACTTCTTCACTAAGGCTGAGATGTTGTTAGACATGGATAGCTTGGAGTCAATAAGGGTACCTAGATTTTTTGCATGAGATTTTATAAGGATGTCTTGACCTTCGAACCTGAAGATCTTGGGAGGTTGATGAATTGAGTCTGGTACTGTAGATAAGAAAATCAATTCTGTTTTTGAAGTATTCAGTTTTAATCTATTACGAGATAACCACATTTTTATTGTAGATAAGTAAAGTTGGAGGGAAAAGGTTGTTTTTCCGCCCCCCCCAAGTATCAGAGAATGGAATGATGAATTGGATGTCGTCCGTGTACAGAACATTCATAGAGAAGCGTGAATGGGACCCTTTTATTTGAATGCCTTTACCATGTGGCTAGCTGTAGGGTCCTGTGAGTAATGCCGACATAACCTGAACATGGTCTTGAAGACTTATTGTGCCATTTTCTTCTATTTGGGTTTCTTTTTGATGCTTGCTCCTTACAAGTTTCTGATTTATGAAAGGTGGTTGCCAGAAGGCTAGGATTTAGGGAGCAGGGACTATTTCTTTCAGTCATTTGTCCTCCGGTAGTAGTGGTTGTAGGCCTTTTATGATTTTCATTGAATTTTCTAGTTCCGGATTGTATGTTACTACAAGAGGTACCCCCCTCTATGGTTCTCCTCCTCTTTTTGTATTGTAGTAGGTTTTCCGTGGGTGTTTTGAGTGAAAATGCAGTTTTCTTGGAGGTTATTCTGGGGTGATAGCCCTTTTGTTTTAAGAATTCAGTTAGAGACCTAAGATGTTTATCCCTGTCCTTTGTGTCAGAACAAATACAGTGGGGATCTTGTAGCCTGTCTGAATATATAGTGACTTTTTTTTTCTGTGTGCAAAGGATAAAAACTGGAGCTGTGAATCTAGCTACATCTTTCAGTTTGTTTATTGTATACTGCTGTTTGGTGGTGTCAGCTGTGGACTGAAACTGGGATGTCTAAAAAGTTAACTCTTTCCATGCAGTAGTCCACTTTGAGTCTGATTATGGGATGGAATGCACTGAAGGAGTTGTAAAAATGCTTAAGGCTTTCTTCTCCTTCAGTCCAAATCATGAAGACGACATCAGTATACTGGTAATATCTGAAGGTTTGTTCTGGTCACCGCTCAGGGATGTCTCTTTCAGTTCTGATACAGAAAAGTTGGTGTAATGTGATGCCATTCATAAATTTGAATTCTAATGCTAGTTTTTGCCAGTTTCAAATTTTCGCTCATTCTTGATTTTCCACCCTAGGGCCCCACCACCAAAGAAAGCCATCAATGCTGTAGTATATAGTAAGATGGCACAACTTTCCATGCACTTTAAATCTGAGCTGCTTGGAGCTTAAGCCATGTTTGAATAGGCCTTCAGGTCTCTTAAAATGGATGTGTAGATTTATCATGAACAATGTGTAGGATTTTGAAGTGTGTTGCATTCTTTGAGTTTATGCTGCTTTCTTTCTCTCCTGCAGAGTGCTGATCTTTGTGAAATATGTACCTCCAGGAAAACTTGCTGCTCATTGCAATTTGTTTTGGTTTTTTATTTAGGCATCAGAAACATTAAGTACCCCAGCTGCAAAAATGGAAGCAATGCAGCCGAATAGAGGAAATTTTGCAAAGAATGAGAGAGAAACAGAGTTTCCTCTGCAGGTGCTTCTAAAGAGGTAATTAAACAGTATCAGAACGCATAGCCAGAAAGCCTTGGGGGCCACATTTATCAAATATGTGCTCTAGTGCAAAAGTCGCTGTAGCATTTTCAATGGGAAAAATGCCAGGCAAAACATCCCTTCTTTTTTACCTAATGTTTTCCTACCTTCAGTATTCTTCGGAATAAGAATGCCACTGGTGTACTAAAGTGAAGGTGGTAAATGGATTAGGGTGTGATTCACAAAGACTTTCCTCCCATTCTTTCAGGCCAATGCAATAAATTGCGCATTTCCTGGCGTGTAGCCAGATGGACTCAGTACCAATGGGAACAGTATCCGCGTGCTAGCAGTTGGAGACGGATCTGACGTCAGCACGGGGTATATAGCCCCACAGGGAGCGCAGCGATTCAGTAATTTCCGTCTCCAAAGCAGTTTGGAGTGCCTACACGCTGGTTCAGCGTGCTTTCCAAGACTACTTTAATTTTTTTCTTCTTTTTTTCTCATTCTAGATTCTACTTTCCTTCTCTACAAACGATTGTTGAGCCCTGCGCTCCTCAGGGGACGTTTCTGTCACTCCCCCCAGTCGAGCTTCCCGGGGTGATTACCGTGGTCCCCTGGACGTAAGTCCTCGGTCCGGCCGAACCGCGGCAGGGACACAGCCTCCCGGGGGAGACTCGGGTGTGGCTTCGAGGCCCTCGGTCCCGGCGTGGACGAGGTAGCGGGTGCAGTTCCTCCAATCGCGTGGGTGAAAGGTACCGGCCCTTTCCCCCCGCAGCTGGAGACCGCCTGTGTTCCAGCCTAGAAGCGCCGAAGATCGGGTAAGGCGTAAATCTCTTCGCCCAGGTCTCCGAAGTCTCGAGGATCGGTGGCGTGGCAAGCCGTGGAGGACACCATTTTGTGGCCCTGTTCAGGTATTCCGCACCCGTAATAGGCGTGGTTTTCTTCCTCCTTGTGCGTATATTGTATTGTTGTCGCATATTGGCTGCCACTGTGAGTATATGCCGCATATTACTGAAAGCCTATTGCATGCCATAGAGCGTATATTGCTAACGGCTTAGTGCTGATTGCCTATTGAATACCATTAAGTATATATTGCTAACTGCTTAAGTGCTGATAGCCTATTGAATGCCATTAAGTATATATTGCCCTCTGCTTGCTGTGTGCCTATTGCTTATGGTTGTGCGCTTGTTCTCTTCAGCGCCCTATTGCTGCCGCATATTATTGCTATTTGTGCGCCTATTGTATTACGCGCCTATTGCTGCCGCATATTATTACTATTGTGCGCCTGTTGTATTAAGCGCCTATTGCTGCCGCATATTATTACTATTGTGCGCCTGTTGTATTAAGCGCCTATTGCTGCCGCATATTATTGCTTTTGTGCGCCTGTAGTATTAAGCGCCTATTGCTGCCGCATATTAGTACTATTGTGCGCCTGTTGTATTAAGCGCCTATTGCTGCCGCATGTTATTACTATTGTGCGCCTGTTGTATTACGCTCCTATTGCTGCCGCATATTATTACTATTGTGCGCCTGTTGTATTAAGCGCCTCTTGCTGCCGCGTATTGTGGCTATTGTGCGCCTGTTGTATTACGCGCCTATTGCTGCCGCATTTTACCGCTATTGTGCGCCAGTTGTCTTAAGCGCCTATTGTTGCCGCATATTATTGCGCGCTTGTTCTATTTGGTATGGATCAGCACGCGGCCGCATCCTCAGCGGCGCAGCCGCTTGTCTCAGGCATTTCAGCCCTTGGCCTCTGCTCTGCATGCCACCTTAGAGCCACGCGCAGTACGGAGCCAGACTCCCTATGTGCCCAATGTGAGGCGGCCGGGGGACCCTCCGGCCAGGACCAATCTCAGCCGCGGTTTCTTGACAGTTTCCCTGGGGCTACCCCGGATTTGGGGGGCAGTCTCGACCACTCGGGAATCCCGGGGGATCTTGTACCCCGGCGATTAGAGGCTGCTTCCATTTCCTGGGTGGATCTCTTTAAGGGGATTCATGCCTTCGTCCAGATGCAGACGGCTTCCCGTCCCGGCCCTACTGTCCCTGCTGCTCCTGTTGTTCCTGCTGTTGCTGCGGTTCCTGCGGTGGCTGTATCTGCGGCGCCTGCTGCGGCTGCCGCTGCGGTGGCGGCGCCTAGGGATCCTGTTCCTGGACCCTCACAGCCTTATCGGGAGCGGGACCTCCCGCCACTGGACAGTCCAGATCAATCGGTCCAGGAGGTTTCGCCGGACGAGTCCGAACTCCCGGACGAAGGGGACCTCCCCCCGGGGATTGAGCCATATAGAACCATGAGGCGGTTCTTCCCTAGGGAGGACCTCTCTGACCTCGTGTCTCAGTGTCTGGCGGAGTTGGATATCACTGGTCCCAGTGCTTCTGTACCTTCTGCGCAGAACCCCCTGCTGGAAGGTCTTCGTCCTACAGCCCGCCATTTTCCTTTCTTACAGGCAGCTCAGCAACTAATAGATTTGGAATGGGCGGCGCCGGCGGCTTCATTCAAAGGGGGCCGGGCCCTGAAAGGCATGTACCCATTGGCACCGGCTCTCCAGGACCTGCTGGCGTGTCCTCAGGTGGACGCCTTAATTAGCGCTGTGGTCAAGCGCACTACCATTCCAGTGGAAGGGGGGACGGCCCTCAGGGAGCCCCATGACAGGCGAATGGATGCCATTCTGAGACAAACCTTTGAGGTGGCAGCTCTTTCTTTGCGGATTGCGGCCTGCTGCACGGTGGTGACACGTGCCTGCTTGTCTCAGGTCAGGAACAACGCTCCAGCGGCTGACATGGAGTCCGCTCTTTCTTTCCTCACAGATGCCGCATCGGATTTGGTTCGTACTACAGCTAAGGGGATCTCATCTTCCGTAGCCGCCAGGAGGCAGCTCTGGATCCGGCCATGGTCCGCTGATGCGCCTTCGAAGTCTCGCCTCACCAGGTTACCCTTTCAGGGCTCGTTTCTCTTTGGCAGTGACCTTGATAAGCTAGCCACTACCTGGGGTGCCTCTCCTGTGCCTAGACTGCCGGAGTATCGATCCAGGAGGGGACAGCGCTCCTTTCCACGGCCCTCCAGGGGCAGGAGTTCACAGCGCTTTGTTCCATATAGGGGGCGCTATCAGGCGACGCGTCCTCCGGCCAGGAATCAGTCCTTTCGGATCAAGCAGCGCAAACGGGGGGCTGGTCCGGGCTCGGGTCCCGGTCACGCCCCACAATGAGAATTTGCCGATTCATCTGGGGGACGAAGCCATAGGGGGCAGGTTGACCCTCTTCTACCCCAGATGGGTCAAGATCACGTCAGACCAGTGGGTCCTCGCCATTATCCGGGAAGGATATTATCTGGACCTTCATCATCTTCCTCCGGACAAGTTTGTGGAGTCTTCATGTCCCCTGCTCAAGAAGGCAGCATTGGAAGCTACCTTGGCGAGGCTCCTGTCCTTGAACGCCGTTCTCCCAAGGAATTGATGCCCTGGTCCAGCCATGGCCTCCAGGGACTCTACTGTACGCCTTTCCTCCGTGGCCTCTGCTGGCGCCATCATCCACAAGATTCAGACACACCGGGGCCTAGTTCTTCTAGTGGCACCAGACTGGCCAAGAAGACCCTGGTACGCAGACATGACAAGACTACTGGCAGGGGAGCCTCTTCCTCTGCCTCCTCTCCGGGACCTTCTACGTCAAGGTCCCATTCTACACGAGGACCCAGCTCAATTCTCTCTTACGGTCTGGCCATTGAGAGGGCTAGACTGAAGAAAAGAGGTTACTCGGGGCCCGTGATTGATACACTCCTCCGAGCTCGCAAGTTTTCCACATCCCTTACCTACATACGGATTTGGAGGGTATTTGAAGCATGGTGCGACACGGCGCCAATCCACATGCCACCACCATACCTATGGTGTTGGATTTCCTGCAGGATGGGCTTCAGAAGGGTCTCTCCCTCAGCTCCATCAAAGTTCAGGTAGCGGCACTGTCTTGCTATGGTCCCAGGAGGGATGGCAAGACCATCGCCAAACACCCAGATGTTTCTCGTTTCCTGCTCGGTGTCAAGCTTATTCGTCCGCCACTAAAGTGGCCTGTGCCCTTATGGAACCTTAATCTTGTTTTGGAGTTCCTCGCGGGATCCACCTTCCGACCCCTTCGGGGCTTGTCTCTCCGGTCTCTCACCTTGAAGTGGGTGTTCTTGCTGGCGGTGTGTTCCGCACGCCGCATCTCTGAGCTACAAGCACTGTCCTGCCGTGATCCCTTTCTACGAATCACTCCGGAGGCTATCCATCTTCGGACGGTTCCCTCTTTTCTCCCTAAAGTGGTTTCACAGTTTCATCTTAACCAAACTATATCCTTGCCTACCACGGTAGGTTTGAAGAAATCTGAAGGAGGCCGTTTATTAAGCCATCTCGACATCGGCAGATTGCTGCCCAGGTATCTGGACGTGACCCAAGACCTGCGAAAGACGGACCACCTGTTCGTCCTACATAGCGGGAAGAAGCAAGGTGAAGCGGCCTCTCGGCCCACCATTGCTCGCTGGATTAAGGAAGTTATCTGAGCAGCTTACGTGGAGGCTGGGAAGTCTCCGCCTCTACAAGTCAAGGCTCATTCTACCAGAGCACTAGCAGCATCCTGGGCGGAGTCCAGGCTGTTATCGCCTGCAGAGATTTGTAAAGCGGCAACATGGTCCTCCCTCCATAACTTTTCCAGGTTCTACCGTCTGGATGTCCAGGCACGGGAGGACTCCGCATTTGCACGGGCGGTCTTACATGGTCCTCAGGCAGCCTCCCGCCCAGGCTGGGAGTAAAGCTTTGGTACATCCCATTGGTACTGAGTCCATCTGGCTACACGCCAGGAAATGTTAGGATTACTTACCTGGTAATCCCCTTTTCCTTAGTGTAGACAGATGGACTCAGCATCCCGCCCTGCTGCCTGTGTACGTGGGTTCGCCGATTCCAGGTAAGCCATGGCATTTCTTTCCATGAGATCGTACGCTCTACCTGTGTCCACGCCTTCCGGTTGTGAATGCTGGTGGTCTCCAGCCACTGTCAATCGGTCAGGGGAATCCTGTTTCTGCTTTTCACTTTTCACTGAGCGTCAGTACACACATCCATAACAGCTTTTGCAAGGAAGATTACTGAATCGCTGCGCTTCCTGTGGGGCTATATACCTCGTGCTGACGTCAGATCCGCCTCCAACTGCTAGCACGCGGATACTGTTCCCATTGGTACTGAGTCCATCTGTCTACACTAAGGAAAAGGGGATTACCAGGTAAGTAATCCTAACATTAAGGAACCACGCACTGGATTTCAGCATATGGTTTTAACACCTAGATTAACATGTTTAGTAATCTCCCGATGCAGTCGGCTAATGCATCGGGAGTTTAAAAAGGCTCATTGACTGGAAAGTGTGGGAAAGGGGAAGTGGGGGAGGCGTGCCTTGAAAGATGTACATGTCTGGCTAAGTGTCAGGGCTAACTGCAGCCAGATAAGACTGTGGTTAACCCTGCCACTTAGCCGGGTAAGTATAGGTTTATCTGGCTATCTTGCCAAAGCAGGAAACATTTATTTTGTTTTGGCTTGCCCCATGGTTTTAAATGCCGGCACATCAATGCTGGAAACTTTATTCCACCTCTGGCCAGGAGTAAAGTTTCCAGTGTTAACAAAATCTGGGTTAGGGCCAGCGCACCTCTCTGCATCGGGGAGTGCTGCTTAATGCTCTCATTTGCATGAGATTTCCATGCAAGGGCGCTAAGCAGTACTCGCATTTTTTTTTTAACACATCTTTTGTGAACATAAAACTCCTTTCTGCGTCAGCAGTAACGATTGTGCTTACAAAATGAGTATTCAAATGCAGGTAAAACTGTCTCTCTGGTTGAATGCACCTTTCTGCATCAGTTTGTTTGCCTGTGTAAAGGGGGTACCCTTTACATAAATGTTAAAATAAAATCTTGCCTGATTCTGAAAGTCAGTATAAAGTGATTACAACTGTTATGAGAGAGCCAGGGGCAGTGACAGCAACAGGACAGGGGCTGAGGACAACACTCTGCTATACTGCAGGGAGCTGCCAGAGGCTGAGGCTGGAGAGCTGCTGAGATAATGAGAGCCTGATTGCTGTGATTGAAATAAACAAACAACAGAGAGAGTATAAGCATCTGGGAAGATGAAAAAGCAGCCTGAATTATAACTCTACTCAGATCTACACAGAACATTGAAAAGAGTTGTCAGTAGTTTACTCACTGTTGAAGCAGACAGCAAAATTGCTTACCTTGTAATAGGTGTTATCCCAGGACAGCAGGATGTAGTCCTCACATATGGGTGACGTCATTCACGGAGCCCTAATGCGGGAAAACTTCTGGCAAAGTTTCCAGAAGCTTTTAACTGGCAGCCTGGGGCTACTGAGCATGCCCGGCATGCCATGATATTCCCTGCCACAGGGGTCTCACTTCAGTCTGGTATGTAGCAATAAGCGTTAGCAAAGTAAAATAATAAAAGTCTGAGGCCCAACTCCGCGGGGTGGCGGGTGGGTTCTGTGAGGACTACATCCTGCTGTCCTGGGATAACACCTATTACAAGGTAAGCAATTTTGCTTTATCCCAGGACAAGCAGGATGCTAGTCCTCACATATGGGTGATTAGCAAGCTAGAGGCTGAGGCATTGTCCATGCAGGTAGCAGTAATGCATTGTTGAGGAAATGAGTCAGCCGACGATCACAGCAGGTTGGTTGTAGAAGGAGTTGGGATTAAACTGGAAACAAGTTCTTTAAGACAGATTGTCCATAGGCTGAATCTTGTCGTCCTTCCTTGTCCAAACAGTAATGAGCTGCAAAGGTGTGAAGAGAACTCCATGTTGCTGCTTTACAAATGTCAATGATTGGCACTGAACGAAAATGTGCTACTGAGGTTGACAATGCTCTTACTGAATGTGCCTTTACTCGCCCTTGGAGAGGAAGCCTGCTTTTTCATAGCAAAACTGTATGCAATCTGCTAACCAATTGGATAGAGTATGCTTTCCCACTGCTTTACCTGGCTTATTTGGATCATAAGAGACAAAAAGCTGATTGGATTTTCTGAGGGACGTAGTGCGATTCAAATAAAAAGACAATGCACGTTTACAGTCCAAAGTGTGTAAAGCTCTTTCCCCTTGGTGAGAGTGAGGCCTTGGAAAGAATGTGGGTAGAACTATTGTTTGATTTAATTGGAATTCCGTAACTACCTTAGGAAGGAATTTTGGGTGTGTTCGGAGAACCACTCTGTCATGGAGAAACTTTGTATAAAGTTCATACGTGACAAGAGCTTGTAACTCACTAACTCTTCTAGCTGATGTAATGGCTATGAGGAAAATAGTTTTCCATGTGAGAAATTTAAGATCACAGGAATCTATGGGTTCGAAAGGAGAACGCATTAATCCTGTTAAAACCAGATTCAGGTCCCATTGCGTGACTGGAGGCCGAATTGGTGGTTTAAGGTGAGTTAGACCTCTCATGAATCTACTGACGAGAGGTTGTGTGGATATAGGTGCATCTCCTATCTTGTTATGATAAGCTGAGATTGCGCTCAAATGTACTCTGATTGATGATGTCTGAAGACCGGAGTCTGATAGATAGTACAAATAGTCTAGAAGAGAAGTTGTGGGGCAAGTGAAGGGATCAATATTGTTTTGCTTGCACCAGAAAGTAAACAGTCTCCATTCGAAAGAATAATTCTTTCGTGTGGAAGGTTTGCGTGAAGCTATAAGCACTTGAGAAACATTAGTTGAAAGATTGAGTGGTTGTAAAATCAAGCTTTCAACATCCATGCAGTCAGGGATAGGGATTGAAGGTTGGGATGTCGCAACCGACCCTGATCCTGAGTTATGAGATTGGGAGCTACTCCCAGGCATATTGGATCCCTGACTGAAAGGTCTAGCAGTGTGGGAAACCATACTTGTCGAGGCCAATACGGGGCTATGAGTATCATGGACCCCTTGTCCTGTTGTAGCTTCACCAGCGTCTTGGTGATAAGCGGTATTGGAGGATATGCATATAGTAGGCCTGAGTTCCAAGGGTGAGCAAAAGTGTCCTTGGCTGACTGGTTCTTCTGTTTGTGTAGAGAACAGAAGTTGTCCACTTTGTGGTTCAGATGCGACGCAAAGAGGTCTGTTGTTGGTTGTCCCCAACGTTGGAATATTTTGGTCGCTATTGAGGGATTCAGAGCCCACTCGTGTGGTTGGAACTGGTGACTGAGTCGGTCTGCTAGGACATTTTGAATACCTGCTAGATAAGTAGCCTGTAGGAACATTGAGTGGTTCAAGGCCCAGTCCCAAATTTGTGCAGCTTCTTGACAAAGGAGATACGAGCCCGTACCTCCCTGTTTGTTGATGTACCACATGGCTACCGTATTGTCTGTCTGGATGAGCACAGTTTTGTGTGAAAGGCAGTCCTTTAACGCATGCAGCGCATAACGTATAGCTCGAAGTTCCAGAAAATTGATTTGATATGTGGCTTCGAGTTTTGTCCAAGTTCCTTGAGTTTGAAGAGAGTTTATGTGAGCTCCCCACCCTAAGGTGGATGCATCTGTAGTTAATGTTATCTGAGGGACCGGTTTTTGGAAGGGTAGGCCCTTGCGTAAATTGTCCTTGATTATCCACCATTGTAGCGAGGAGCGTAGTTGGTGGGTTACTTGGATTTGATAATGCAGTGGTTGAATGGCTTGGATCCATTGTGATCGAAGAGTCCATTGGGTTAGTCGCATGGCAAGTCTTGCCATAGGAGTGACGTGAACTGTTGAAGCCATGTGACCTAGTAAGATTAGAAACTGATGAGCTGTCGCTTGTCGTTGTATGGAAATTGAGTACGCCAACCGGGACATTGTGACTGCACGATCTTCTGGAAGAAAAGCTTGTGCAACGTTTGTGTTTAATTCTGCTCCTATGAATTGGAGTAGATAAGAAGGGTTCAGGTGGGATTTTTGATAATTGATGAGGAATCCCAACTTGTGAAGTAACTTTATTGTGTAATGTAGAGAATTTTCTGCTCCCTGTTGTGATTGACTTTTGATCAGCCAATCGTCGAGATAAGGAAAGACATGAACATCTTGTTTGTGCAAATGTCCCGCTATTACTGCTAGGCATTTGGTGAATACTCTGGGAGCTGAAGCTAGGCCGAATGGTAACACTCTGTATTGGAAATGCTGGTGTCCTACTGTGAATCGCAGATACTTGCGATGAGGCGGGAATATAGGAATGTGTGTATGCATCTTGAAGATCCAGAGAACAAAGCCAATCTCCCTTTTGTATTAGTGGAAGCATGGTGCCTAGCGAGACCATCCTGAATTTTTCTTTTCTTAGGAATTTGTTGAGATTTCTGAGATCTAGAATGGGACGTAGGCCTCCGGTTTTCTTTGGAATGAGGAAATACCGGGAATAGAATCCTCTTCCCTTCTGAGTGTGTGGTACGTGTTCCACAGCTTTTGCTTTCAGAAGAGCAGATAATTCTGTTTGTAACTGAGGTATGTGATTGAGATGGGAGTTTTGTGGTGGAAACTCCTGAGGGAGAGATAAAAAATCTAGGCGGTAGCCTTGATGAACAATGGACAGGACCCAATGATCTGTTGTAATGTTTGTCCATTCTTTGTAAAAATGGGAAATTCTCCCTCCAACTGGCAATTTGGGATAAGGATTGGGTAGTTGGTTCTGCACTCTGGGATGTTTTTCAAAAACCCGAGGTGGAACCTGTTTGAGGAGGTGGCTGTGGCCTCGCAGACCGTTGTTGTCTCTGTTGTGGTCATTGTTGAGACCTTGGAGGTCTTGACCTAGAGGCCTGAGGATAATACCTCTTTGGACGGTAGAAGGGACGTTTAGCCTCCCTTCGTGGTGGTCTGCGAGCTGTATGCGTTGCAGTGTCATGAGGTAAGGTTGATAGTTGCTTCAATGTTTCTGAATGTTCTCGAAGCTGGGCAACGGCATCTTGCACCTTGGTGCCAAACAAATTATCTCCTTGACAAGGTAGGTCTACTAATTTGTCTTTGACCTCAGGGCGTAAATCTGAAGCCTTTAGCCAGGCCCACCATCTTGCGCTGATGCCAGATGCAGCTGTTCTAGACGATGTTTCGAAAGCATCATAGGCTGCCCTTACCTCATGCTTTCCTGCATCTAGCCCCTTTTGAATGATTTGCTGTGCTGCCTCTTGTTGTTGCTGAGGCAGGGATGGTAGAAATTCTTCTATTTGTTTCCAGAGATTTCTCTGGTGCTGCGTCATATAAAGCTGATATGCAGCAATCTTAGAGTTGAGCATGGCTCCCTGGTAGATTTTTCTTCCCATTAAATCTAAAAATCTACTGTCCTTTCCTGGAGGGATTGAGGCATGTGTTCTGGATCTGCGGGATTTTTTCTGAGCAGATTCTACAACCAGGGAGTTGTGAGGGAGTTGAGGTTTTTCAAATCCTGGAGCTGCTTGAACAAGATATGTAGAGTCTACTCTTCTGTTTACAGCAGGGGTTGTGCATGGATGTTCCCATATCCTCTGTTGGAGTTGTAATAAAACTTCATGCACTGGAAAGGCTAGATTGTGTTTAGGAGGATCCACAAATTGCAGTATTTCAAGTGTTTGTTGCCTCTCATCCCTTTCAGCCTGAAGTTGGAAGGGTATGGACTCAGACATTTCCTGAATAAAAGAGGAAAATGAAAGGTCCTCTGGAGGTGATTGCTTTTTAGCTTGAGGTGGAGTATTCTCAGATAAGAAATCTTCTGAGGAATGCTCAGATTCTGAGTCTGACCAAGTGTCTGACGTAGGATGATACTGAGGAGGTTCCGGCCTTTTAGGTGGGGGAACTCCTGAAGGTCCTTGTAAAGGATCTTGAGGATCCGGTGAACACTCTCTATCCTCTTCCTCTATATCCTCTTCCTCTTGCCCAGGTCCTATGGGCAATGATGCTAGAAGGTCTTGATACCTCTTAGTGAGGATGCTATGTAATTGTGCTTCAGATGTAGAAGTATCTGGAGCTGGAAATGAAGAGTGTTTAAATTTTCCCGATGACTTTTTAGCTAAAGGTGCCTTTATTGGCACAGGTGCTCTAGTTGGTGCCAATGTGTAAAGAGACATCGATTGTGCAGTAGCTGGAATCGATTAGGTATGGAAGGTGAACATCGATATTGGAATCATCGATGAAATTGGCCTAGAAGTCATCGTGGTCATCGAGCTTTGTGAAGGAATCGATGTCATCGATGGTTCTTGCAGTGAGAATGGGACCGTCATCGAAGAAGTACTCAGCGGAATCGATGAAGTCATCGCTGGCATCGGCATATATAGAGGCATCGAATGCAGTATTGGCATTGTCGGTGGAGTCGCCGGCATCGGCTGGGAAGCCGGTATCGAAGTTGAAGACATCGGCGATTCTGCCGGCATCGACACGGTGGTCGGCATCGACTCGGTGGTTGGCATCGGCGATGACACCGGTACTTGTTGTTGCAGGGCATCGGTGACTATTTGTTTGATTAAAGTAGTCAAGTCCGTAATCGATGTCGATGGTATCGATTCCGTCAGCGATGTCACGGAGGCAGATGAAAGCTTTTACTTTTTAGGGATCGGTTCCCCCGGCGGTGGAAGCGGCGGAATGGAACGGTGCCGTCGGTGTTTATGCTTGGAACGTGATTCAGATACCGACCTTGTCGATGACGCGGAGGGTGTTGGAGAGGAGGCATCCCCCGAACCCTCCGGAAGTCTTTTCTTGATTAATATCTTTTTTGTGAGGCCTACCGGTGACGATTTTGTGGAAGTCGTCGGCGATGGCCCTGCTTGAATTTGAAATATTTGTGCCATTTTTTCTTGGCGGAGTTTCCTGCCTTTCACCGTCATTTCCTGGCATTGTGAACAGGCCGCGATGTCATGGTCTCCACCAAGGCACTGAACGCATTCGACATGCGGGTCCGTTATGGACATCGTTCGGTTGCAGGCCGGGCACTTTTTGAAGCCTGAAGTCTTTTCCGTCGACATCCGTCGATTGAAAACTGGGTATTATTTTAGCGAAAAAAGTATACTTTGTCACCAGCCGGTGACAAAGCGAGTGAGACCCGTAAAGGGCAAATATTACTCTAATTTTTTTCTTAGTTGTGAGGTAACCTCACAGGGCTCCTGTGAACCGCGATGTAGTTAGCAGCACGGAAAAAAGAAGACTGAAGTGAGACCCCTGTGGCAGGGAATATCATGGCATGCCGGGCATGCTCAGTAGCCCCAGGCTGCCAGTTAAAAGCTTCTAGAAACTTTGCCAGAAGTTTTCCCGCATTAGGGCTCCGTGAATGACGTCACCCATATGTGAGGACTAGCATCCTGCTTGTCCTGGGATAATGAGTTTAACAGGAAAGAAATAAAGGAAACACGTTCTGAAGAAAAGCAGGAAATGCTGTTCTGTACTGTACATCCCCATCACAAGGGGGAGGAAGATTTCCTTGTTTACAGAAGTCACAGGAGACCCAGAGGGTGCAGTGAATGGGTTAACTTTCTGATCTCAGGAGGCTGCATTGAACAGGAAACATCGTTGCCATTGTGGAGAGAAGAGGCTGAGGTGCTGTAAAACTGCTGTTGCTGGAGTGTTTTGCTATTACCTACTCAGAGAGGAAGATGGAAGAAACCTTTCCCTGTTGTGTTCACTGTCACTGATGAAACAGTCTGTAAAGTTTTGTTTTTAAGTTGTGCTGACACTCAGAATCAGGGAAGTCTAAGGGAGAGAGGTAAACAGTGCAGGCAGGTAGCAGTGACAGTTAATGATGATGTCATGAACCTCTCAATTTCTGAAGGGGGGGCCACCAATTTAATAAAAAATAAGGAAAATTAGCCCATGTTAAACTAAAATAAGATTAGCATCCAGGTTAGGGAAGGTTGATAACCTGTACAAAGCTGGCAAACATTCTATGAAAAGTATTTTAATTATTCTATTTGGAATAATTGTTTTTAGACACAGAGGTTGAACAAGGAAGTAAATTACTAGCAGAGACCTTTAAAGAAGAATATAAGAAGTACAGGAAAATAAAAATATGTATTCTAAGACCAACAGAATTTAAATGAGAAAATTATAAATTTTAGTCACACCTAAGTTCATATTAAAAGGTATTGTTGAATAAAGGAAAATTAATTAGTAAACAGACAAATTTTTAAAAGGGAGGAAATGTTTCAGGGAAATAAAAAGAAAGGAAAACCCTTTCTAAAAAGAACAAATGGTATAGTCTGCCACCCCTAGTAAACATAGTTTGTTCAGATACATCATCAGTTTTGTGTTAAGCCCTATAATCAAGCTTGTAGGAGAGGCTGTTTCTAGGGACACGTGGATACGAGTAAAGGGGCCAGTGAAAGTGTATTGGAACTGGTAAAAGCACAAAGACTGAATTTAAAATCAGAGATGTTTTAAGAGTCGTCAAAGCTACCTAAAAATTAATAAGAACATCAGTATGTAGTAAAAATTAAAAAAGGAAACATCAGACAATATTAAAAGGGAGAAATAATTAGCTCCCAGGACTATTTGTTGAAATGACATCATCAAAAGCAGGGATAGCCTTGCAATAATAATAAGTGACAGATTATAGAGAAGGACAGTTAGGAGTCAGCCCTTGAATGGAGAGGAACTGCTGATGGAGTTCTCTTCAATTAAGGCCTAATAAGTATAGGAAAGTAGAGATGGATAACAGAACAGCTAGGAATGATTGATAGATGTTTGAGAAGTGTGAATGAAATGATTTTCTTTACAATTTAAAGAAGTTTATATTGGTTTAGTTAAAGTAATTTACAAGTGACTCCGCGTATTAATGTCACTTTAGTAAGGGATATAAACAGTTGAATGAATGTTCCTTAATAGCTGTTCTGTGATTTTACAGTATGAGGGATAATAATTATTCTTTGTTTCAATGTAGTTAGTATGAACAAAGTGTCAATAAGTAAACAAAGACATTCATCTTAGGGTACATTACAGACTAAGCTTGCGGAAGATCAAGGAGCGGATTAGGGAGTTAGTATTATATTTTTGAGTTTTTTAAAGAGAGTATAGTAGGAAGAAGGTTAAAAGAGCATCTGCAAGAAGAAGAACAGATAAATGACTTTGCATAAGAAACATAGTAATAGCCAGGCCTGAGCTCAATTCATATAACAAGAAGGAAAATAAAGCAAAGATTATCATCAATCTTCTATAAATGGACATTATTATTATTTTTAAGAGTAACCTAAAGTAAAAAAATAATTACTTAATCAATATAAGTTACTATATTATGTTGTTCTATATGATTCAGGTTATATAGAATTTCATTTATACCATCTGATTTGCTATAGAAATAATTTCTGTAGAAATAAAAATAATATATTACTATTAAAATAGTGATATTATTCATTTATAATGTAATGGTAAACTACATTCCTGTGTATTAAACATCAAACTTGTTGCCACGGCTTTACTGCAACACTCGGCCGCTAGAAGTCTTCCCACAGGAATTGGTTTGCCAAGGGGGCTACATCCTTTGGTGTAGAAGCCGAGGGTGTAGAAGAGTATTTTTAAAACCCCCATCATTACACCTGTAGTAAAAAAAAATGCTTTTCAGATGTGTATTGTCAGTATATAGTTCATGTATTGTTTGATGGCAGATCCAGCTCATGAGCAGAGTAGATGGGTCTATGGTCATCGTCTGCCATCAGATTCTGTGTTCTATAGCTTATGATTACATGGAGCCCCCTCCACATGTGACTTCTATTTAAAATGAAATTAGAATCACAGTAGCTAGTAATTGTTTTGTTGCTTTTTACAGATATGATACAGACAAGAGCAATCTAGAACTTCATTTACAAAGTAATAAAGGAATATTTGATTCTGAACTTCCTGACAAAGCACAAAATGTCATATCCCTTCAAAATAAACTTGAAGAGCTGCAGGTAATTGTGTGCGTGTGTGTATGCGCAGTCTCTAAAAATGTCATGTCATGTAAACCATATCTTTTTATAGAGAAATATATAAAATCTTATGCAAGTACTAATGTAGTTTAATTGAGATGTAGACTGGAAGATTTACTCAAATCATGGGCTTTTCTCCCATTCTGTGTCTATGGGAAAAATAGTAAGTGAGGCCCCGTGTTTGTTTTACCTCATATCTTAAATCGGCTATATTAGATTTCTCCATTTTGTTTTGTCTTTCTATGAGTCTTTTTGGCAGTTTGCTTGTTGCTATTAAACTTATGTACTGTGTCCTGTTTAGGTTTTACAAAGAGCAGCCAGTTCTTACTGGACACAATTTGAAAAGACTTCCTGCTCAGTTGAAAAACTTGTGGAAAACACGGAGAAGACTAGAATAGCTGAAGAAAGAGTCAGTTTAAAGAAGGAATGGAATGAATTTCAACCAGCACTAATCAGCCGGTATATATCGCTTCATTTTGCATATTATTTATTTATTTTATTTATTTAGTATTTTTATATACCGACATTTGATTTCAATCGAGATATCACACCGGTTTACATTCAGGTACTGTAGTTATTTCCCTATCCCCAGAGGGCTTACAATCTAAGTTTTAATATAAAATGTTTACTAAACATTTAGGGGTAGATTTTTAAAAAGAGCGCGTTCGTGTACTTTTGTTCGCGCACCAGACGCAAACAAAAGTACGCTGGATTTTATAAGATACGCGCGTAGCTTCTAAAATCCTGGATCGGCGCGCGCAAGGCTGCCGATTTTGGGCAGCCGGTGCGAGCCGAGCCGCGCAGCCTGTCTCCGTTCCCTCCGAGGCCGCTCCGAAATCGAAATCCCCTCACCTTCCCCTCCCTTACCCACCCCCCCGGCCCTATCTAAACCCCCCCCTACCTTTATCCGTGGATTTACGCCTCCCGGAGGGAGACGTAAATCCACGCGCGCCAGCGGGCTGCTGGCGCACCGAGACGGGACCCGGGGGCGGTTCCGGAGGGCGCGGCCATGCCCCCGGCCCGCCCCGGGCCGAAACCACGCCCCCGGGCCCGCCCCCGAAACGCCGCGTGGATCGGCCCCGCCCCGACAAAAAACCCCAGGACTTACGTGAGTCCCGGGGCTCTGCGCGTGCCGGCAGGCCTATGGAAAATAGGCGCGCCGGCGCGCAAGGTCCTGCTCACGTAAATCCGCCCGGATTTACGTGAGCAGGGCTTTTAAAATCCGCCCCTTAGCAGAGGTTGGTAACATTTAGTAAAACAGTGTGTGGTTTTTTAGAGATGTAACTCAAGTTTCTCAATGACCTCTAGACTTTTCTGCCAAAGGTAACTACTCTTCTTTTGCACTTAGGAGAATTTCAGTTTAGGGGGTGAAATTCCAAGTATGAAAGAAGAGCAGGAACTGTGGGTGATAGTATACAATTAAATCACATTTTTGATTTATATTCTTCCTTTCGTGACTGGTCAAAGCACATAACATTCAAGTACTGTAGGTATTTCCCTATTCCCAGAGGGTTTACAGTCTAAAGGGGTCATTTACTAAATTGCAATGTTTTCCTGGAGGGGGAGATAGGGGGTATCTTTTGTATGATGCTGACCGGTGCCATTTTAAAGAAAGTGAACATCAGGCCTGGAGCCTAGGGCCGCTCCATAGCCTAACTAGACTACCAAATATGCCCGGGGGATAGGTTGGGGTGGGGGGAATGGATGCTACTGCCGGGGTGGGGGGGAGGGCTTTGAATCCAGAGGAGAGGAATCTTGAAAGGTGGGGGGATGAGGGGGGAGGTAGGGCGATCATGTGAGATTAAAAGATTAAAAAATAAATAAAATTGTCACTTCATGGCTGGCTGTAGAGGTGGTGGGGATTGCACAAGACTCTCGGGAGGGGTATATTTGTTGGGGAGGGGTCTTTCTTGCCACGATGGCTCTTTAAGAACTAGTCCTGGAGCATTGGGATATGTATTAGCATCCTGATGCTCCCATGGAAAGTTAGCTACAACTCTTGAGTTGAGGCAAACAGCATTATTTTATTAGCATAAAATTAGCTAGTGATGAATTGCTTTGTATGTATTTACAAACCTTATGTATGCAAAGCAGCTCATTACTATACCCGTGTTATTTTGGGTTAAATGATGTGCGATATTTAAAATACCACACATTATTGCTGTGGTAGTCATTTACCACATGGTAAATGCCTAATGCGGCTTAGTAAATAGACTCCTAAGTTTGTGAGGCATTGGAGCATGGTGTGACTTGCCCAAAGTCCACAAGGAGTGGCAGTGGGATTTGAACCCTGACTTCCCTGGTAGTACCACCCTTACCTATATGATTTATCCTATTTTTGAGAGATAATTTGTACCCTGGTATAACACTGCTCCATTGATTATACTCGAAGACAAATAGGAGAAAACATTTTTTTACTCAACACCTAATTAAGCTCTGGAATTTGTTGCCAGATGATGTGGTAAAAGCTGTTATTGTAGTTGGGTGAGAAAAAGGTTTGGACAAGTTCCTGGAAGAAAAGTCCATAAACCATTATTAAGGTGGAGGTGCAGATATCCACTTTTGTCCTTGGGATAAGCAGCATGGTATCTGTCTACCCCTTGGAATCCTGCCAGGTACTTGTGACCTTGATTGGTCACTTTTGGAAACAGGAGACTGGGCTTGATGGATCTTTAGTCTGACCTAGTATGGCAAGTCTTATGTTCTCTTTCCACCAGGTCTCTGAGTTGCCAATGATGTCTACCTCTTTTGCTGTACATTCTAACTCTGCCATCTTATTTTTAAGACTGGGATTTGCATACAGACATTTCAAAGTATGCTTTTTTGTTTGTATTTTCAACCTTCCTAGCAGTTGACAGGGATAATTTGAAATCTTTTAACTCAGTCTACTGTTGCCTTTATTTGAATCTTTCTGATGGGATGCTCTAACTTCCTTGATTTGTTAATATTCTACAAAGGTACTTTCCTCTGAACGAAGTGCTGCTGAGCGACGGTCTACTTTTCTCTGTGTCTAACTTTAAAAGCTCCTTTATCTCCAATGTCAGAGCCAGCAACTGGGTTCCACCCTGGTGAAGATGGAGCCCATCCCTTTGGAAAAAGATCCATCTCCCCAAAACGTTGCCCAATTCCTAATAAATCAAAAGCCCTCTTACATGTACCTTCATCTCATCTATACATTGAGGGGTAGATTTTATAAATGCACGCGTACTTTTGTTCGTGCACCAGGCGCGAACAAAAGTACGCTGGATTTTATAAGATACGTGCGTAACTGCGCGTATCTTATAAAATCCGGGGTCGGCACGCGCAAGGGGGTGCACATTTGTACAACCTGCGCGCGCTGAGCCCGGCGCGCGCTGCCTGTTCCCTCCAAGGCCGCTCCGAAATCGGAGCGGCCTTGGAGGGAACTTTCTTTCCGCCTCCCCTCACCTTCCCCTTCCTTCCCCTACCTAACCCCCCCCACCCGGCCCTATCTAAACCCCCCCCTCACCTTTGTTGGTAGATTTACGCCTGCCGAAAGCAGGTGTAAATCTGCGTGCGCCAGCGAGCTGCTGGCGCGCCATCACCCGACCCGGGGGCTAGTCTAGAGGCCTCGACCACGCCCTCGGGCCGGCACCACGCCCTGGACCCGCCCCCTGACTCCGGACACGCCCCCAGAACACGCCCCCCTCCCGCCCCTTTTACGAAGCCCCGGGACTTACGCGTGTCCCGGGGCTATGCGCGCGCCGGCGGCCTATGCAAAATAGGCGCACGGGTGCCCTGCGCCCGTAAATCTGGCCAGATTTATGCGCGCAGGGCTTTTAAAATCCGGCCCTGAGACTCCAGAGCTCTGCCAGCCTCTGGGGTCCTGTGCATGGATTGGGGACCATTGCAGAGAATACAATCCTAGAGGTTTTGGATTTCAGTTTTCTACCTACAAGATTAAATTTGGCTTCCAGAAATGCCCTCCTATGTTGTTGGTACTCACATATACCATGACAGGTCGCTCCTCTCCAACACTGTCTCAAATCCTTTCTGTGTGAAATGTGAGGTTCGCCACCTTCACAGCAGGCAGACAGGTTACTAAGTGATCCTCATGGTCACCACCCACCCAGCTATCTACATTCCTAAAAATGAAATTGCTAACTATCAGGTCTATCCAGTACCGAGTGGTAGGAAGAGCTGCGTTAGTGCCTGCGGCACCCGCGGTTGCCGCACGCACAGTGCAGCACACCTACTGCTCGATCCTGAACAATAATTTTATGCAAATGATGATTGCCATCCAAACCCTTCCCTCTTTGGCACAAGCCCTTGGTGTGAGAGCATAAGGGCTTCACCTCGAGAGCAGGTCCTAGCTGCAGGATCACTGCCTACTTAATCAAAGTGATTCTCTCCTTACAGGTGACCTTGTTCCTCCAAGGCAGCACAAGGGCTGTCAGACTGGAATTGAGATCTTTTTTTTATACATTAGTCAGTCGATCAATGTTGCATTGTTCATGCCACTAATTGACTACCAATCTCAAAATTTTTCCCAATCTCCTAATTATGCAGTGGTCTATATATTAAGTTCCCTCTACGTACCTGGATCAGTCCAGACAGTGGGTTGAGCCTCTTTTCCAGCAGATGGAGACAGAGAAAAACTTGAAGGGTATCCTGTATCAGGACAGTGCTCCCCCTGCGTCCCTTCAGTATTTCTCTGTCTCCAGCAGATGAAGGTGGTAGAATCTGCGGTTCCCAGTCTTTTAGCTAATCTCATTCTTTAGGGAAATTCTTCCTTTTCTCTTTCTATATTTCTCCAGGATCAAGCAAGTATTTGATAATTATCTTTCAATCACTTAAAAAAAAAAAAGTTTTCTTGTCAGGAGAGACATAATCCTGTCTCCTTGTTCTTATATGGTCCTAGGGAGATTTTCCTCTTGATCCTTCAGCCTAAGACCTTTTTTCCCGGTGACCCGTTGCCTGGCTCTGGGGTGATACTGGTGGTCCAGTCCCTCTCCCATTAAGAACCCTGAGATGTCACATGCCTCGGGTCCACTGCTAACAGAGATGACATTATTCCTCTGTAACTTTAAAAAAAAACAAAAAAAAAACTAAACTTACCTACGAGTAAATGTTTGCAGACAGCTAACAGCCTTCGGGGGAAGGAGCGAGGGGCAGTGCTATTTTCTCCTGCTCCCGCTCGCAGCCAGGCACAGCAGATTCTTGCTGTTTTTTTTCAGCAGTAGTTTCTCATTTCCCCCCCACCTCCGTTGTTATGCCACGATCTCCCTTCTGTGTGGCATGCGGGGAGCCTGCTTCGCGGCTCTCCCGCGAAGGGCTTTGCTCTCTTTGTTTGCCCGGCGGGGAGGGACCCTCTTCAGCAGCAACGAAATCAGCAATCCGTGGTCGGGCTGGCAAAAGTGCTGCCAGACCTGCTCTGTCCCTGAACACCGTGGGAATGGCGGCCATTTTGTCCTCAGATCTCACTTCTGATTCGGGGCCTGGGGGGGGGGGGGAAGAGAAGCAGTTTTTAATCAGTCTCCTCCGGATTTACGCCCCGTGGATTCCCCTGATACGGTCCCTGACCCTCACCACGATGTGTCCCCCCTCCCCCAATGCCTGGGAAAACCCCTCACCATTTTTCCACGGAGTTTGTACTCTTATTGCATAAAGCCTATATCGCTAGCTTACAGGAGCAGAATGATCCCTCCCCAGACCCCCCACCTGCAAAGATTCCTAGGGTGTCCACAGAACAGGGACCTAAACTCCCTGATGCTCAGGGGACTATTCGGGTCCGGACCGTACCGGGGGTCCCAGATCCTCCTAATCCCTCTCCTCAGCACCCAGACCCCGATCCAAATGCAGATATTTTAATTCAAAATCCATCGGTCAAGGGAGATGACCAGCGGGTTTTACGCTTGTTTCAGTGGGAAGAGCTAGAGCCGCTCATTCCCTTTATTCTGGAAGAACTGGGGATAGATGTCCCTCCGGACGATTCCGCTAGTGTCCCAGCTTCCAGTAACGTGGACTCGGTCCTGGCTGGACTGAGAGCACCCTCACATACGTTGCCATTTCATCCTATGTTAATACAGCTACTACTCCGAGAATGGGAATATCCTGAATCTGACCTTCAAGTAGGCAGGGCAATGGACAAGCTCTATCCCCTCCCAGACCAATGCCTAGAGATGCTCAGGGTCCCTAAAGTGGACGCTTCGGTTTCCGCGGTCACCAAAAGAACCACCATCCCGGTGATGGGAGCAACGGCTTTAAAGGATCTTCAGGATCGTAAGTTGGAACTGCATCTCAAAAGAATTTTTGAAGTTTTGATGCTAGGCATTCAAGCGACAGTCTGTAGCAGTCTCATGTAGCGGGCAAGCCTTAGGTGGGTTCAAAAACTACTCAGCACCCAGGACCTCCCATCTGCAGCGGTGGAACGTCTGGAAGCCGCGGTGGCGTATGGTGCTGATGTCCTCTATTATCTCCTCCGAATGCTGGCCAGATCCATGGTTTCAGCGGTTTCGGCCAGGTGCCTTCTCTGACTGCGAAATTAGGCAGCGGACTCCTCTTCTAAATCTCAGTTGGGCACTCTCCCATTCAAGGGTAAGTTTCTCTTTGGGGAGGACCTGGAACAGCTTATCAAATCTTTAGGGACAATGAGATTCATAAGCTGCCTGAGGATCGCCTTAAACAGTCCAAATCCTTTTTTCCTTCGCGCTCTCGTTTCAGGGGGCAGCGCAGTTAGAACAGGCCGCAGGGGGCTCCACAAAGAAATTCCTCCACAAGATTTCAATCGTGGTCTCATTCCTTTCGTGGACGACTGCCATTCTGGGATGATAACCCTCAAGGATCCGCCCCAAAGTCCTCCCAATGAGATGCGACCGGCCCATTCCTTTGTTCCCAACTTAGGAGGCCGTCTCTCCCTTTTTTATGAGGAATGGGTCAAAATTACTTCGGATCGGTGGGTCCTCGAAGTAATTGAACGAGGCTACACTTTAGAGTTTGCTCGGTCTCTTCCAGACCGCTTCTTAATCTCTCCTTGCAGACCCCCTCGGAAGCAGCAAGTTGTGCGCCAGACTCTCGACAGGTGTCAGCAGCTCGGAGCCTTAGTCTTCCCCCCACTTCCCCCCCTCCCCCACCGTGAAACAGGTGTCAGGCCAGTATTCCATCTACTTCGTGGTTCCCAAAAAGAACGGCTCCTTCTGACCAGTCCTGGACCTCGAAAGTCAACAAGGTGCTCAAGGTGCCCCATTTTTGGATGGAAACCCTGAGGGCGGTCACAGCGGCGGTTCGCACCAGCGAATTCCTAGCTTCTCTGGATTTGACGGAGGCCTATCTTCATATCCCGATCTGCCTGGAACATCAGAAGTATCTACGCTTCAACATCCTGGGGTGGCATTACCAGTTTCGAGTGCTCCCATTCGGTCTCACCACTGCTCCACGCACATTTACCAAGGTCATGGTGGTAGTGGCGGCCTTCCTCCGCCGGGAGGGCGTACTGGTCCATCCTTACCTGGACGACTGGCTCATTCAGGCGAAATCAGAGAATCTCTGCATGATAGCAGTCAACAGCGTCTTGTTGCTTCCCCGCTCCCTCGGTTGGATAGTCAGTTTCTCCAAGAGCAGCTTCAAGCCTTCTGAAGTCCTGGAATTCTTAGGGGCACGCTTCGACACATGCGCGGGCAAAGTCTTCCTTCCCAAGGTCCGGGCGCTCAAGCTCATGGATCAAGTTCGACATTTGTTATCTCTCTCTGTGCCTACGGCCTGGGACTACCTCCTGGTCCTGGGCTCTGTCTTCAACTATAGATTTAGTTCCATGGGCCTTCGCACACATGCATCCTTTACAGAAAGCTTTGCTGTCTCGCTGGAAGCCGGTCTCTGAGGAGTTTCAGACGCCTTTACCGCTCTCTGACTTTACCACCGCCAGCATTCAGTGGTGGCTTTCGCTTGACCACCTGATGAAGGGGATGCACCTGGAAACACCCCAGTGGATCATTGCTACAACAGGCGCCAGCCTCTCCGGCTGGGGAACGGTTTGTCAGACTCAGTCTATCGAAGGACAATGGTCCCTAGCTCAATCTCAATGGCACATTAATTGTCTGGAAGCCCGAGTGGTTCGCCTGCCACTCTCAGACAATGCCACCACAGTAGCTTACATCAGTCGCCAAGGTGAGACCAGGAGTCGTCTGATAGCCCTGGAAGCCAGCAAGCTGTTCTCCTGGGTAACACCATCTGGCTCGATTGGCAGCCTCCCACATTGCGGGGAAGGAGAATATTCAAGCTGACTTCCTAAGTTGTCAACACCTAGACTCCAGAGATGGGAGTTGTCCGAAGAGGCGATGGATCTTCTTGTTCGCAATTGGGGCACTCCCCACTTAGATCTAATGGCTACTGTGAGAAACGCGAAGGCTCCCAGATTCTTCAGTCACAGAAGAGAGCACGGCTCGGAAGGGGTAGATGCCCTGGTGCTACCCTGGCCTTGGGACATACTTCTCTACGTGTTCCCACCTTGGCCTCTCATGGGGAAGGTACTCAGAAGAATAGAACTCCATAAGGAGCCGGTCATTCTCGTGGCACCAGAATGGCCCCGAAGACCATGGTTCGCGGATCTAGTAAACCTTGCAATGGAAGCCCTCTCCGCTTCTGTCACCTCCCGAACCTTCTACGGCAAGGTCCAGTATTTTTCGATCAGGTGGATCGCTTTGTCTAGCGGCCTGGCTTTTGAGAGGTGAAGACTGAAGAAAAAGGGTTATAGGGAGGAGGCTATTTCCACTCTGTTGCGCGTGCGTAAGACTTCTACCTCTCTCGCTTACATACGGGTTTGGAAAGTGTTTGAGACTGTGTGTGGACTCAGGACTTTCTGCGCGCAGGGCCCCTGTTTCCCATGTCCTCTCTTTTCTACGGAATGACCTCTCCAAGGGTTAGTCTTTCAATTCTCTTAGAGTACAGGTCTCGGCTCTTGGTTCCCTTTTAGGGCGGTCGATTGTTACGCTCTGGCGGCTCATCCAGGTGTCATTCAGTTCCTCAAGGGAGCAAAGCATTTGAACCCGCCTGTACGGGCTACTTGTCTGTCATGGAGTCTTAATCTGGTGCTTCGGGTTCTCTGTGAGGCGCCTTTCGAACCCCTAAATGGACACACTCAAAGACTTGACTCTTAAGACAGTTTTTCTAGTCTCTATTTGCTCAGCCAGGAGAGTGTTGGAGCTCCAGGCCTTGTCTTGCAGGGAACCATTTCTTCGTTTTTCTGATTCAGGTGTTTCCTTCAAGACTGTACCATTTTTTTTTTTACTGAAGGTCATTTACTCCTTTCATTTAAATCAGTCAGTGAAGCTCCCGGCCTTTTCCCTAGAGGACTCTGAGGCCACACATGGTAGAGACTTAAAGCACCTTGATGTGAAACGATTCTTACTGTGATACTTAAAGTCACTAATGACTTCTGGGTCTCAGATCTCTCTTTGTCTTATGGAGCGGACCCAATAGGTGGAAAAAGGCATCAAAAGCTACCATCGCTCGCTGGCTAAAGGAGGCGATTGCTTCAGGTTATGTTTGTTGGGGCTGGCCGGTGCTGGAGGGCTTAAAGGCCCACTCACTCCGGTCGCAGGCCACCTCTTGGGCGGAAAGCCAGTTGGTCTCTCCACAACAGGTATGCAAAGCAGCTACCTGGAAATCTCTCCATACTTTTTGCGATGGAGAAGGTACAGAGAAGGGCTACCAAAATGATAAGGGGAATGGAACAACTCCCCTATGAGGAAAGACTAAAGAGGTTAGGACTTTTCAGCTTGGAGAAGAGACGACTGAGGGGAGATATGATAGAGGTGTTTAAAATCATGAGAGGTCTAGAACGGGTAGATGTGAATCTGTTATTTACTCTTTCGGATAGTAGACTAGGGGGCACTTCATGAAGTTAGCATGGGGCACATTTAAACTAATCGGAGAAAGTTCTTTTTTACTCAATGCACAATTAAACTCTGGAATTTGTTGCCAGAGGATGTGGTTAGTGCAGTTAGTATAGCTGTGTTTAAAAAAGGATTGGATAAGTTCTTGGAGGAGAAGTCCATTACCTGCTATTAAGTTCACTTAGAGAATAGCCACTGCCATTAGCAATGGTAACATGGAATAGACTTAGTTTTTGGGTACTTGCCAGGTTCTTATGGCCTGGATTGGCCACTGTTGGAAACAGGATGCTGGGCTTGATGGACCCTTGGTCTGACCCAGTATGGCATTTTCTTATGTTCTTATTATCATCTCAATGTGCAGGCGCCAGTTTTTGGTTCCTTCAGCAGACAGGTGCTTCGAGCGGGACTATCTGGGTCCTACCCTACTTATTTTATTTATTTTATTTAAGAGCTTTTATATACCGATGTTCATGTACTGGTACATATCACATCGGTTTACATAGAACCGAAGTTGGAAATAACATCGAACATTATATCGAACAAGAGGGTACAAATAACAGGTCTAACATCGTGAGAACTTATTGATAATGCTGAGAACTTATAGATAGAGCTGAGGACGACTTAGAATTTAAAATTTAAAGTTAATACAAATAACAGATAAATAAAATAACACCATGTTAAAATAAAATAAAAACAGTCAACAGAGTCGGAATTACAACCGACTTAATAAGCATGGGTGCAGATTGATGTAAAGTGGAGCTAAATAGGAGAATTAAGGGCTACGGCGTCAGACTTCTAACATGATGGGGTATGAAATGAGTGAATCAAACCCTAGGGAGAGACCTTTAAGTGAAGGCTTTTGTAAAAAGCCAAGTTTTTAGCTTCTTTCTGAACATTCGACTACAGGTTTCTAGACGAAGGTCCGTGGGGAGGGCATTCCAGAGAGCAGGGAAGCTTTGGTACATCCCACTGTCTGGACTGATCCGGGTACATACAGGGAAAGGAAAATTGGTTCTTACCTGATAATTTCCGCTCCTGTAGTACCACGGATCAGTCCAGATGCCCGCCCTTAGTGGAGGGAATCTGAATTTTTTCTTTTCAACACTGCTCGAAGTACTATTACTCACAGTTATGTCGATTTACAAGGCTCCGGAAGTATCTATTGTAGATATAAGAGTGATTACTTTGATTTTCTCCAAATTTTACTGTTACATTTCGGATGTTTAATATTTTGCATGCTTGATTCTATTTCTACTTGACGTTATACCTTGAGGTTACATGTTTTCTGCTTTGATAACGTTTATACTGAAGGGACGCAGGGGGAGCACTGTCCTGATACAGGATACCCTTCGAGTTTTTCTCTGTCTCCATCTGCTGGAAAGGAGGCGCAACCCACTGTCTGGACTGATCCGTGGTACTACAGGAACGAAAATTATCAGGTAAGAACCAATTTTCCTGTTTGAGACTGGATGGGAGTTGAGGAAGAAAGTAGGGGGACAAATTCCAAACAGTTCCCACAAACAACTAAAATTATCTTTCAAATAAACACAGATTCATAAGCAACAAGGGGAGGTCAGCCAGCATTATTTGACACCTTGGAGCAAGTGAATCAGGAGTGACTAAGGATTTCAGTAGTGCTTATCCAAATTTGACAGAGTAAGAGCTGTGAATTATTGGCGTGCATGTAGAGAAGGTAATTTTCAAAGTTATAAAATCAGATTTTATATGTGGAAATGAGGCCTTTGAAAATTGTGGATAAAGTTACACACATAGTTGCTGCAAATGTTGAAAGCAGCAATGGTTAAGCAGTCTCTACCACTGCCTTGTAATTGAACCTTGATTACGATCTTTCCACAATAGAGATTTGATTTTTCTAGGATCATACAGATTTTTTCTTTTCAGTTAGTCAGGATATGTAAATTTTGGCAAATGTTTTTCTACAAGACTTAAAATCCTATTTACCAAATTGCATTAATGTGAATCAAGGAGTGAATTTTGGAAAAGGTTTCTATATGTAAAATCAGCATATATGCATGTACGTAGCATGCACATGTGTATATGCTATTTTAGAAACATCACTGGTACTTGTGTTGATCATAATTGTTAACAGGAAAAAAGGTGGTTTGGGGGTTTTCCAGGGCATGGTTCAGAATAAATTACGGTTTATAAGCTATATTCATACATACATTACCTAACTTGTCTAAATACTTAGATAATTACAAAAAATGAAACAATGTTAGGAATGGAATGGAGAATAAAATGGAGAATGTCATTATATCTCTGTATTGCTCCATGGTGAGGCTGCACCTAGAGTACTGTGTGCAGTTCTGTTCACCGCATCTCAAGAAAGATAAGAACATAAGAAATTGCCATATTGGGTCAGACCAAGGCTCCATCAAGCCCAGCATCCTATTTCCAAAGGTGGCCAATCCAGGCTACAAGTACCTGGCTAGTACCGAAAAATTAAGTATATCCCATGCTAGTAATAGCAGTGGCTATTTTCTAAACCAACTTGATTAATAGCAGGTAATGGACTTCTTTAAGAACGAATCCAAACCTTTTTTAAATCCAGCTACACTAACTGCACTGAACACATCCCCTGGCAACAAATTCCAGAGTTTAATTGTGCGTTGAGTGAAAAAGAATTTTCTCCGATTTTAAATGTGCTACATGCTAATTTCATGGAGTGCCCCCTAGTCCTTCTATTATCCGAAATAGTAAATAACTGATTCACATTTACCCGTTCTAGACCTCTCATGATTTTAAAGACCTCTATCATATCCCCCCTTAGCCGTCTCTTCTCCAAGCCTTTTGCAATGCTCCCCTATGCTTTCCTCATAGGGGAGCATTGGAAAAGGTACAGCGAAGGGCGACCAAAATGAAAAACGGGATGAACTTCTCCCCTGTGAGGAAAGGCTAAAATTTTAGGATTGTTTACCTTGGAGAAGAGATGGCTGAGGAGGGAGATATGATGGAGGTCTATAAAATCATGTGTGGAATAGGATAAATCAGTTATTTACTCTTTCAAAACATACAAAGATGAGGGGGCACTCCATAAAGTTAGTAAGTGGCAAATTCAAAACAAATCTGAGAAAATTCTTTTTCTTTCATTGCATAACTGAGCTCTGGAATTCATTACTGGAGGATGTGGTTAAGTCAGCTGGCATAGCTGGGTTTAAAAAAAAGTTTGGACAATTTCCTGGAGGATAAGTCCATAAACTGTTATTAACCAAGTTAGACTAAATAGCCATTACTTATCACTGTGCAATAGCAGCCTGGGATCTACTTATTGTGTAGCAAGCTACTATAAACCAGGTTCCTGCCCCTTTATGCTTATAATGTGTTGGATACTTAGAATGTGGACTGAGCTGCATCTGGATCTGAATGATATGTTTTGGACCTGTCAAAAAAGGGTTTTCAATCCTGCAGAGACTACAAGCCACCACAGCCAAGGTGAAGGAATGTAAAAAGACATCAAAAGCCCGCATGCTCTCCTTTGAATGACCAATGTTCTGCAAGAACCAGCATCCAGCACTCAGTGTTAGCAAGTTGGGAAAAGGGCTGTACTGTTTAGCCTGCCCAGAGAACAGCACTACATAGCCAGCAGAAGAGGAAGCCAAAGGAATGCTGGGAGACTATTTAAGAGAGAGCCAGCCAGATTGCACCTTTTCTATCTGTGTATGCGGGGTGGGGACAGCCAGGAGTTGGAGCCAGGAAGAGAGGATTGTATCTGGAAGCCCTGCAATCTGTTCTCCTGAAGAGCTAATTATCGAGAGGGAGAGACAGAAGTCTACGCTCTAAGGAAAGAGAGAGACAGACAGCTATTCTTGCTTCATAGCCAAGTTGCATGTAAAATCCCAACAAGGGACAGAGGAATCAGGAGCTATGAGACTGAGAGACTTCCTTTCTAGAATTATCCAGGCTCAGGAGCATATGGCTGGATCACCTTCCTAAGAGACTGAGTTAAATAATCTAAACTTTGCTCAAAGAGTATCTTAGCAGAGGAAGGTGAAGTTTTATTTTCTTGCCTTTTGTCACAAATTCAATATCTCATCTTAACTGCTTCAGCCTTTCAGCTGAAGTCAAGCATAAGTCTTTGCTGGCAGGTACTGGGAAAGAAAAAATGGTGGACCGTAGTCTTTCTGTAAGAGACTGAAACTAGGCCAGCGTTCTGTTTATTACTAAGTAAACCATTTGGAGAAGCTCCCCAGGAAAGAGAGACCTTTCCCATAATGCAGTGTGCATCTGTTTGGTTTGTCATCTAGCCTGCTCCACCATCAAGAGGGACTTCATTTTCTTGATTGTTTTTTTTTCTACACAATTTTGTGTTTGGGACAGGGTGCACCCTTTACAAACTGATGACATTGGGGTGGATCTGTTCACCCCTTCCCCCTCATTGCTGTTCTGGTGCGCCAGCTACTCTCTGCTTCTCTGGTACTACAGTAAGCAGTGCCCTTTCCTTAAATAACTATTCCCTCTTTCTCCTTTCTTCTCTGGAGTGCTCTCTACCTCTGTGATGGGTTCGCTCCTTCATATTGCTGGACTGTTTTTGAGTGCATGGAATCCCTACTCTGTCATATTTGCAACAATTCTGTTTGGGAGTCCCCTCCAGAGGTCAAAAAGAATTTGAATTAATCAATCCCAAAATGAGAAGTTGAGAAGTTTGCTTTTCATGCATCCTTATTTAGGTACAAAAGATTCAGAACAGCTAGAAATACCACCATCTTAATTTAAATAAGACATTTGATTAAAACAGCCTTGACGACATTGAGGGTAATTTTCAATAGTGTGCATAACTCAGCAAATGCATGCATAAGGAGGTGTACCTAAAGTCAAGCCTGCATTTTATAAACTGTGCAGCAAGAGCCACCACCCTGAAAGTATGTGTGGATGTTTCAGTGCTTTCCCATTTTTTTAATGCAGGGATTGGAATAATTTATACACCTGTTTTATAAAAGTACCCGCACCTAGTTTACACATTAAATTATTTTAACATGTGCACGTAATAACTCTCAGTATTTGCATAGAGGCAGGTATTTTAGAAATCTGGCTGATGTATGTGTGTATGTTAGAGGCCACTGCTCAAGCGCTGCACAAACCTGCTGACATTTTCTAGGATACTTGCTCAGAGACTGCTGTTTGTTGTGAAAAGCTATTTTATTCTAAGTGGCAAGGATCACTTCACAGTTCCAGCTTTCCGGTCTTTTGTTGAGACACCGGGTTTTACTCTACAGCATTTAGTTAATAGTATACCAGCACAAGCCCCAAGCTTACTTGCCCACAATACCTCTTGCACCTCTGAACAGCAAAAGCATCACTGCTCCTGTATCTGCTAAGTCAACTTTTCTGACTTCTACCCAGATCTGCTGAAAGGCCATTGCTGCTTTGCTTAAAAGCCCCTTGACTTCTTGCAGAAGCTTCTTTAGTTAGGCACAGCTGTACCTCCAAATTACTGGCACAGCTCTCTGTAACAGCAAGCTTAAAACTTGATTAGTTTTCTGCCAGAACTCACCAGACTACTTTTCCCATCAGCTGTGTCTCTCTTGTTGCTCCAGGTTTTATCTTCCCCTAGGCAACTCTGGCTTAGCTTTTTTCCCCCTTCGGAAATAGAGTTTCCTATAGGCTTGCTATCAAAGCCCCTATGTCTGCTGGAGACCCTAATTCCCTGTCCTTTCAGTTTGGTTTAATGTGTGTGAACTCCCTAGTTCATCACAGTGTGTCTCACTTATGAAAATGCTTGCTTCCATATCATCCTGCTAGACCAGTCCAGTGGATTTATTCTACCCTGCCAGCATATGGAGACAGAGAACCACAGATTGTTACCTCATCATTGGTATAAGCAGTGGTGCAATATTTTCTGTCTCCAGGAGATAGTGGAACGTGTCTGGACTGGTTGAGCAGAATTCACAGTTCTCCGGTCATTGATCTCCAGGCCTTTTTCCCTGGTAGATCAGATTTGGTCTGCTCCTAGGGCATCAGTCTTCGGACTTCGTCCCTTGGTTAAAGCAGGTTTTCAGCTCCCAGGAAACAAATGGTTTGATTTTTTTCCCTGGAAGAGCGGGTTCCCAGGGGGAAGCTCCTGGTTGAACAGCTTGTATTGTGTGGCTCCTAGGATTTTAGTTAGGCCCTGGTTGAGCTGAGGGTTTCAGATCTTACCTCTTCCCCTGGTTTTGGCCTCATTCCTCTCCTTTCCCCATTCCTTCCTGCATGCCTGCCTGCCTATGGTATTCCTCTTTTTTTTTTCTGCTGGCAACGTATTAATTTAACAAAGCTGCGTTTGGAGGGAAACCCCCAAAACAGAGGAGACCAAAGTGGGACCTCTAGCATTCCAGTGCAGTAACAGTGATTGAAGGTACGGGGTGGGGGGGGGGGAAATAAAGAGAGAGGAGGGTGTGTGGCATCAACACAGCCTTCCTGCTCTTTTCTCTGGATGGCCTTGGCAGGGGTTTGTTCAGTTTGCAGCTGGCTTGTGTGAGATTTCTGGCTGGTAGGAGGCCTATTCCGAGGGGGTATGGAAGCTGCTCGGTGATAGCCACACTCAGCGGAGTCAGTGCTATTGCGTTGCGGCTGGTTCCTTGTGTTTGTTATGGGGGAAGTATTCTCTGGTGAGCTGGGACTGGCGAATCCTGGCTCTATCGTGTGAGATAAGGCTTCAGGGCAAGGTAAGTTCCAACATCTTTTGGTGGGAATGGCTTCTGTTTTAATTCCCCCCCCCCCTGGGGTGCCACCTCTGCTTCCTTGGACCTGTAGATTTTTTTCTTGACTGAATCCCTAGGCCCTCTGGTGCACATACTTCCAAACTCCACCCTAGAACGCCCTTGAAATGATCTCTTTGCACATATGTGGCAGTGATATTAGTACTTGTGTAATCCTGCCCTTTTGAAAACATACTTACCACATATCGAGGTTACTTATACATGAATATGCTGACTTTGTGTTACCACCCAGCACAAGTCTTTGAAAATTACCCCTTACCATGCAGATGGATAATGAATATATAATTTGCACGGATGACATTGTTGGAATTTACTTTTCTTCTAGAATGAAGTCTTTGAAGAGTGCTTTAAAAATTCTTCTACCTATAGAGAGTGAAGCAATTTTCCTATGTGACCCGAATGAGCAGCCCCACGAAAAAGAGACTGAACAGTTTACTCTGACAAATATTGGTTCTATTTTCCAAGAGCTCAAGGTAAGAGAAAAACTCTGAGTTCATATTCACCATTAATAATGTTTGCTTGTTTGTAAAAATAAAATAAACGGCAAAGTATATCAGTGAAAAATGATCATGGGTTTCAACATAGGTAACTTGAAAGTTGCCAGTGTGACTTTTTTATGAGTGTATTGTGTTGTATTATATACTCCAGGACAAATTGTGTTTGATATTAGGGGCTTATTCCTGATCTGATGCTCTTGATTTCCTTTTGACCCATCCCTCTGCAGGAGACAGGGATAGTTTCTGGGGTGTATTATTCCACAGACTTAAGCTTGAAATTAAAAGTTAGTGGGTTGTTTTTTTAATCCCTTGTAGGTATCTACTGCCATAATAGTCATTTGCACGTGGCTCCAAGCATTTCAACTTTTTAAAATATTTGGGTCCCTTGAATATGGTTCTGCTAGGTGCCAGTGAGGAAACAGTCATTTCTCCATAGAAAAGCAGGATTGAATTCCGCTACAAAACTGGGTGACATCATTTCCGTGCCAAAACGGATTTCTAGCTCTTCATGAGCTCCTGGAGCTCATGAAGAGCTAGAAATCTTTCTGAGCATGTGCTGCTTTCCTGTGCTGCCACCATTGAAGCAAAAGGACATTTGTTCTCTCTTCCCACTATTCACCATTTTTGGGGGGGAAATTTTGCAATTTTTTGTTTCTCACAGTCTCCGGTTCGCTCACTCTCTGCTTTAATCTGAATGGTCTGGTCAGGGTCCCAAATTCAGCATGGAGGACAGCCAGCTGTATCCCCAGCCAACAAATTGTATTTATTTATTTATATTTACTAGATTTTTATTCCGCTGATCTACAATTCTTAGCGGATTACATCAGCACATACACAATTAAAACACGACAAAGCAAAACAATATCAGCAATATAAAACAAATATAGAGCAGAAAAATTCATAGAAGCACAACATTAGCTACAGAAAACCAATAAAGAGTTTACAACAAGCAGAAGATGCTTTCTAGTATATGCCATAGAGTACAAGTGTGTGTGTGTAGCGATTTCCTAAGTAAGTCTGACTGTATCTTAGTCTCATCAGGCAAGTTATTCCACAGACTAGGGGTGGCCACGGAAAACATTCTATTTTGGGACATAGCAAGTTTAATGGACTTATGAGATGGTATCTCCAAGAGATTTTGTGAGACAGAGCGCAATGCCCATAAGGATGATACTTCTGAAAAGCAGAAATAATACATTGTGGAGCAAGGTTATGAAGGGCTTTAAAGACTAGACATAACAAATGACAAGTCAACACCATGGTCTTAGGGCAGCAGTCCCGGAACACTTTCAGAAGGTTCTGTAAGGTTATATGCATGCAGGAGGCAGAAACAAACGTTCACTTGGCTGCAGAGGTGCATGCAAGGATGATTTCAGTGAGCAGAGCAGGGCTGAGCTCAACAAGAAGCTCAGTCTCAAAACTTAGACTAGAAGCCAAAGCTAGAAGTCTGGGCAGGAAGGTCCATTAGAAGTTTGGTTAGAAGCTTCATTAGAGATTTCATAAGAACAGGGGTTGGGAGTGTGTCCAAGATGGCATCGTGACCTGGCCACGCTGAGTCTGTTCTCTTAACGTCCGTTGCTTTGTTTCATTTTTCCTTGGAAATGCCACCAGAAAGGAAGGGGAAAATGTCTTTCCTTCAGAGACAGAGTGCTCTCTTTGACAACAGCCCATCACATCACTTGTGTCCAGGAGCCCTGCAGTTATGGGGGACCATGAAGTCTCCACTGCAGTGAGGGCGAGGGAGTGCCCAAATCGCCAGGAGAAGAAACATCTTTGAGTCCCCTTGATCTCTGTTCACTACCATCAGAGCATCATGTTACGAGTGGGCTAAGCATGGTGCCTGGAGATGAAGGTCATTGGTGCTTCTGTGCTGGAGGGAGCTCTCAACATGTTGGCGTGTGGTGAAACAGCTGTTGCCACGATGTATTTAGAGCACAGTCCAATGAAACCTTTGCAGCATTCTTTTCTCAGAGTTAAGTTAGAAGTTCGAGCTGCTTTCTCTGTCATTACATTATTTTCATTGCAGAGGGAAACTACCGTGGCTCCTTGTAATTCTTTACTGGGGATATCAAGACCTGAATTGGTAACGTTAGATTCCTTGTGGGACTTATTGTCTGTCCATGGGAAATTGATAGTTGATTGCTTCTCTAAAGTTGTCAGTTTGTCTCAGAATTTTGATTTTATGATTCAGTACTATGGGGAGCAATTAAATGAACATGGCAATAAACATTTTTAAGTTGGAAAGTGAGGTTCATAACCTCCAGTCCGTCAATGCTACTATGGTGCAGGGATCCAATTTCTAGACTGATTGAATATCTAGAAAACTGTGAGTCATCTCAGTCTGCATTTGCTGAACTTTCTAAGGATGGTGGGTAAGTTTCCCCAAGTGACCTTTAAAAAAATACCTTATTGAAATTTTACATACAGGAGGCCAGAAGATGCTATTCCCATGTTTAACAAAGTGTATTTTCTTCTGCCTGTCTCGCAGCAGCCTCAGGTTTCTCCTGTTTCTTTTGAAATGACTAATTTGACCAATTTACTTGAAAGTGCTAATGTTGAGGTTTTTGAGCATACAAATTTACCTGTTTCTTTTGTTACTAAATATGATTTAAGTGCTTTATGAAGTTATATTTCCAGAATATTAATGTAAGTTTCTTAGCACAGGCTTAAGAATATTTCCTATTTAGCCAGAACCACCCAGGAAAGGAGGAAAGGATTTTTTGCTATGAGATCAGAGGCCTTAGCATTGGGGACGTCCTACGTAAGATATCCCTATAAGTGTGTTATTAAATATTATTGAGATTACAATGGTTTTATTGCCCCAGAACAGTTATGAACTTTTTTTTAGATTCCATAAACTTGATTATTGACTCCCAGTCTGGGTCTGCCGAAGGCATATAGTAATTAATATGCAAGGATTAAACATGCTATTCGTTACTTTGATCTCCCATTCCTTGTCATACCCCGGATTAGTTCAGACAAGTGAGTTTTGCATCCCTACCAGCAGATGGAGATAGAGAATAAAAACGTTTCAGGCACTACTATACAACCGAGAGTGCCACCTGCAGTTACTCAGTATTTCTCTGTCTCCAGCAGATGGTAGAGGTGCAAACCTGCAGTCTGATAAAATAAATAAAGGAGACGAAAGAGAGCGAAAGAAATCCTTTGTTTTGTTGTTCAGCCATCTTTAAGGCTGCTGCTTCTTGCTCTCGTCAGGATTTCATTCATATACATAGGATCCAAAATTTGATATTGATTGGTCATCACCACAATCTACTGGCACAAGATTGGTGGATTTCCGATAACTACTACTTCTTGGCCAGTCCGTGCACACAGATTTCTTGTGGATAATGATGTTCACTGGAAGACACCTGGTCAACTGAAATGGACCTCAGCTAGATACAAATTTAAGGCCAAAAGCTCAGCAAGTTTGTGTCTGGCTCGTACCAGCTAAATTGTAAGGTGATGTCAGATTGTTCTGTATGGAGAACAGTAGCAGATTTATTTTCAGTACAGTCTTACTGGCAGTCACATTAAAACAGCAGAGGCTGTCAAGTGTTAACTTCCATTTTGTGTTGCTTGGCCTGCACAGTTTGGTCCACAGTTGAATATGTTCTTTTATAGGGTGATGGGCTAATCCTGTTACAGAACCAGGAAGTGTGCTGTGGAGTGATAGAATGACAGAGAAAAAATTCTGACATGTAAATCTTTAGGTAGCCAATAAAATAATAAAAGGAATTATTTCATCCAATATCAGTCTAACTCCTTGTCACTTGGCCAGAGTGCTGGCATCAAAAATGCCTCTGCCTTTCTTCTTTGTGAGAGAGAACATGTGTGTATGTGTGAGAGAGAGAGTTCTTCTAGTTCAAGTTCTTGAATGTGTGAGTTTTGATGCTGATACTGACAGATATACATAAGAACTGTATTACATTAGTCGAGATGTCATTTGCTCTTCAGCCATCAAACAGGGAAATGATGAACATCCATAGAATATTTTAAAATTATTCTTGACAGTCAGTAGAGGGAGCTCACCCTCTTCCTCATACTGCTGAAAGGTAATGAATGTTGTGACAGAGAGAACGTTTTTGCTTACTTGCAATTACGCTCTTTCACATGCAAAAACAACCTCATGAGTACTGTAGTGTCCAGCATCCTGTTTCATATGCAGCTTTTCCATCTTGCAAGTCAGTTGTAATAATGAACATTGTTTAAGATATCCTTCTTACACGGTATATTCCCGCTCTGACAAACTCAAATAGCACTTGCTTCTCACGCTGTCTGGTGTAAAGACCAGTTAGTGTTAAAAAGAAAGCAGTTTAGAGTCCATTCCTTTTGTGCATTTTTTTCTTGTACTTGGCAAAATCTTTTGCTGATAAGAAACTGACAACTGACAGTGACAGAGAGAGACTAATTTAGTCTTCACCTAGAATCTACCCTGACCAGTCTATACTTATTAATCCACCCTAGATGTATACTAACAGTCCCTACAGTAGAATCTGCCCAAAAGAGAGACAATCTTCCAATCAGCAAATGTTGCAAAGCTGAATTTCAGCCCACTAATTCCAGATGGTCCAATATCTTTGTAATATACTACAGAAAATAAATGCATCACCTCAACTTTGTTTGTCACATAGAACCAGAGAAGGCACCTTTGGCCAGGCCAATATCTCTTATAACTTGTGAAAGAAAAAATATTATTGATGCATTGCAGCCCTCAGCTTAGGAATTCCTGCTTGTGTGGCTGAATTCAGTCCTGATTTTCCATGGAGAAAGCAGTTGCTTACCTGTAAATAGCAGGACAATCCAGCCACACAAACCCACCCTTCGTCACATAGATTTGAAGCTTAGCTTGTGAATTAGCTGAGGAGACTTGCACAGTGGTGGTAGTGCAGGAGCTCTGAGAGAGCATGTCCTGGCTTGGCATCATCCAATAACATTCACCCATTTGTGTGGCTGAATTTGTCCTGCCCTCTATGGAGAACACACATTTCAGGTATGCGGCTTTGCTTACCCATGCATAGGGTCCTTTGTTTACAGTTTATACTGATTTTCACCAATAAATTCTCATACTGATGCAAAGGTGAAAATTGCTTTAAACTGATTTCCACCCCAAATTCAAAAACAGCTGCAGGTCCACAATGTTTTCCAGTATCTCCTCTCCTAGAAAATGGAAAGTGGAGCATATACATGAATCTGGTCTGGACTGTACATACAGTTTAAAAAAACAAAACAAAAATGTGTGTGAGTAGTATGCATGCGTGCTGCAGCCACAAGCGCACTCCCACATCGCAGGAGGCAGAAGGATGTTGCCAGTGGAGGAGGGAGAGTGCACCCACCATCAGAGCCGGAGTTTAACTGGAGGAGTGAGGTCAGAGTAACCACTGGAGCTATGCTGGAGGGGAGTTCCAGAGTTGCTGTTAGGAAGGAAACGCCAAAGCTGCCACTGTGACCGCTGCTGAGCAGGGATGCACATGGATCTATGCCCTTCTGGGAGGAGGGTAGAAGAGGGAAGGGGACACTGGGGTCATGGACAAAAAATGAGGGAAGCAGAGGTAAATCTAGGAGAGAGGAGAGAAGTGGGAGAGAAAGGGGAAGAGTGGAAAAGAGATACTGGAAGAGGGGAAGGACTGAGAGGAGGCAAGAGAAAAGGGTAAATACTAGAAGAGGTCAATACAGTTTTTATCCTGCCCTGCCAATGATTTTTAAATTTGTGTGGCTCTCTTCATAAGAAGTTTGTGAATTCCTGCACTAGGATTCTAATCTGCTTCATATCTTTATTTATTTATTTATTTATTTTTAATTTAATCTTTATTAAATTTTCATAAATCATGACATATACATATCATTTAGAAATTCGAATGACTAAATGTTTATACTAATTACTACAATCAAGTTCAAAAAGGAAATACCTAAACATTTATTTAGACATTCTATATACTATGAAGTAGAGGGAGTCAAAATTAATTGAGCATATAAAGGTAATTATTACTTACATAAATTTGGAAATTTTTACCCCACTATTCAACATTTTGCGAATACTTATATTCAGTAGCCTACTCCCCCAACAGATTCTTAGCCTCCAAAAATCTTTTTAAATCCACAGGTTCATAATAGATATAATTCACATTGTTCAATTTTACCATACATTTAGAAGGGTAACGAATCAGCATCTGGGCTCCTACTTTCTCGGCTAGTTGTTTTAAAGCTAAAAATTCTCTTCTCCTGTTCTGAGTAGTTCTAGTAACATCAGGATAAATCCATATTTGTTGGTTGTAATATTTAACAGATCTATTTCTAAAGAATAATTTTAATACCAAATCCCTATCTGAAGGAAAGATAAACTTAACAAGGACAATACCCCTTTTTTGAACTATTTCCTCACTGGATCCCTCTAACAATTCAGTGACATTCAATAATCCTAGTTGTTGGTCCTCTTGTTCTTTCCCTTCCCTTTCCTTTCAGTTAGGTAATACACTTTTGCTAATGGCGGTAAAGATTCTTTTGGAATTTTCAGAATTTTCAGTTCTATTTATTTATTTTTATTTAATTGTTCTATCTTCTGTCCACCAAATAAACTCCAATATTTACTCAGAAAAATGTCAATTTTTTCCAAGCATTTTCTCCCATTTTTGTTCTGGAAATAAACACTGATAAATTCCCTGGAAAAAAATAAAATAAAAGCTGAAAATAAAGGTCCCTAACCACACACAAGCCTAAAATTTTGACTAGAATCTACAATATAAATGGGCTCTGACCGACAGCCTGCAAACGCGCAGTAGAGAGGAGCTCTGCTGCGCATGCGCGGGCGAAAGAGCACATCGGTCAGAGCGGACCAACATGGCACTGGGAGGAAATAGAGCCGTGTGAGGGCGGGGAGTAGCAGCGGCGGCAGTATCCGAGCGTCAGGCGGGCCAGCAACGAAGCCCGGTGGTGAGGCACGCGCGCGAGATCCCCGGAGACCTCCCATCTCCGTGTCTGCGCTGTCCAGCGGGCTGCGCTTAACAGGACCCTGGGGTGGCGGGCGAGCGGCCGACGTCTTGCAGCAAAAATGAGGGACCTGAGCTGCTGCTGCCGCTGGTGCAACAACATCGGGAGAGGGAAGGGGTTCTGGATGAGGTGAGAGAGGAAGGAAAGGGAAGATGAGGGGATGGAAGGAAAACGGAAGAGGATAGGCTCTGACCGACAGCCCGCAAATGTGCAGTAAAGAGCAGCTCTACCACACGTTGTGCAACAGAGAGCTCTGCCCGACGTGCCGTGCATCTCTCTCCATGGAGACGAGAACCGGCATGAGTTCAGCACATGGACAAGGAGTATCGGGGGAGGGAGTTGGGACGGGAGCTCTGATAGATGTGCCGTAAGGGAAGGAGCGAGTCACATAGCGTAGTGACTGAGAGGGGACGGGAGGGGATGAGAGTAAGGGATGGGATTGGGAGAGGATGGGGAGGGAGTGGGAGTGAGAATGGGGGGGAGGTGAGAGTGAAGGAAGGGGGTTTCAATGAGAGGGGAGGGAGGTAATGGGAGAAAGAGGGTGAATAGGACTGAGGGAAGGGAGTTTGAGTGGGGGCAGGGGAGGGAAGGGAGGTGAGTGACCAAGGGGGAGGAGGATGAGTGTCCAAGGTGAATGAGAGAGGGGAAGGGGGAGTGAGGGAGAAGAAGTCTAGAAGAGTGCGTTTCTGAAAACCGAACCGAAAAAAGGTTTTAATGTAGCCCCTTGTTATGGGCTTAACAGCTTGTATCATATATAGCAATTCGTGATGCACTTTTTATTGCAGTTTACTTTGAGTATAACAAAAGCAGACACAGTATCAATTTTTTTTTAATTATGTGCTCCTTGTGATTGATTTTAGGATGTTCAAAAATCTGTTGATGATCAGATTGAATTGTGCAGCAAACTGGATCCTTCTGAGGTCAACAAAGTGGGCAGTATCATCTCCGAAGACCTACAAGTGACGCGCAGCATCATGCTCCAGTATAAAAAGCAATTTGAAGAGACCAATCAAAAAATGCAAAGCAATGAAATTGCTCTCAAAGCGCTTGAAGGTTTCTTGTGCAAACTTGAGAAAGCTAAAATTTCAATAGCAATGGTAGAAAACGATTTAACAGCGAATGCTCCAGCATTGCAAGAAAACCGTTTGAAGGTCGAAGATGTTCAGAAAGAAATATCCTCGATGAAAGTAGAAGCTAAAAGTTTGGATGAGATGATAAAGACAGTGGAAATCTCCATGGAAGATCCAGAAAGTAGACTAGCAACATCCTGTGAAGACCTCATTACCCGCGTCGCTGGAAAAGCAGAGGCTGTCCATCGCTATATCTTGTTAAAGGAAGAGAGCAGACAACAAGAAGACTTGCAGGAAACATTTTTCATAAGGCATGGTGAACTCCTAAAAAACATTGGGGACATACACGATCAGATTAGCAAAATAGGATTAGAGGATCCAACAGTCCATGCTATTAATCTAAGGTTGGTCTTTCCCGTCTTTTATTCCTGGCCTCTATCTCTCAATGAACGTTTCTTGTATTGTAAATTCCATTATTCATGATTTGATGGCATACCTTAAAGAAACACTTTAAGCCTTTCTTTCAGGAGCTTCCCAGTTTGTGTAAAGTGCTGGCCCCTAGCATTGTTCATGTTGCAAGAAAAAAAATTCCTTTAAATCAAAGTTTGGTTTTTTTTTGTATTCTGTTCCTGGATGGCCTCTGGTTAATTAAGGATGTGTGAAAAGAACAAACAAAATATTAATTTTGCAAATAGTGAAAGTGTACATGTCTGTGAAACTATTTCCCCATAAATCAAACTGCTTTGAAGAAAAGTTCACGGGTAGCTTTACTTTGTAGATTTTGCACCAAATTTCACAGGGAAACATCCTGCATACTTTCCCTTTGAAATATGCCATGGGTGCTTGGACTCTTGCACCTGCTTTTTGTACAGGTAGATTTTTCATGCAAACACACAATCTAGCCGTATTATTTCCCAGTTCTTCCCAAAGCGCAGCTCTAGGAGCATCTCCTTGTAATGTTGCTAAAAGAGGCCATGGTGTTCCATAATGCATTTACTTCTAGGAAGATTGAGGGGGGGAAATTTTCACCCTGTTTACATGGGTAAATCACGAGTTGCCCGCGTAACTGGCTTTGAAAATTGCCCTTCCGATGGGAAGAATTTCCAAACAAAATGCTTTTTTCCGGATTAAAATGTATATTCGGGTGGGGGAAAACTGAGAAATCAATACTGAAGTCTAATTTTTGCCTTATTTTATGTTGATGAAATGTATGAAATAGACTTGTCTCATGAAACTTTCTGCGAAGAAGCTCAAAGCTTGCCATTTTCGCTATGAGTATTTCAAACATCTCTACCCCCTGACCTCTGCTGCTCATGGAATGTGACTGCTGGATATGTCACATTTAGAAGGTGAGATTTCCAATGGAAGGGCTGATCTGAGAAATCAGGGCACATGCTTACTTAGAAAACCCCAGATAGGAAAAGCGTTTTCTTCCCTGAAGGTTAATAGCTTGTTAGAAATGTTTGACCTATCTTAAGGTTCTTTTATAAGTAGCCTGCCTCCAATGTACTGGTATTGGAGGTGGGTTACTTTTCCATGGGCCACCCTGTATAAGAGAACCTTAAGATAGGTCAAAAATTTCTACTATTAACCTTCCAAGAAGAAAATGCTTTTCTTATCTGGGGTTTTCTAGGTAAGCATGTGCCCTGATTTCTCAGATCAGTCCTTCCACTGGAAATTTCACCCTCTAAATGTGCATTGGAGGCAGGCTAATTTTCCATGGGTCCACCCTGTACATTACTGTGAAGATTCCTCAGCTTTTCGGCTCGACCGAGAAAATAGCGACCTGCCTGCAGGTTGTTGCCGTCCCCTCTGTTCATGCAAGATTGGCTGAGTTCTGAGTCAAAATCTGTTCCTTAGGCTGAAAAGGTACCAGCTTTATCCAGGCTTTAGGGCTCAGAAGAGGAGAGGGTCCAGCGATCCTGGCTGGCTATCTTTCTTGCTGTGCACCCCACCCCAAAGTTCAGTCTCTGGAGTTTTCCTGACTCCGGAGACTTAGTCTTAGGGGCCCTAGCATACAGCGGCTCCCACTGCTCGAATCTTTCTTACTTGCCATTCTACTGTGCTTCAGCCATTGTCCTGTCAGCTTCTTTTGCCTTCTTGACCCTGTTGATTGGTTTCACTCCTTTTCCTAAAACCCAGGAAGGTGTGGCCTAGAAAAAAGTGACCCTTTGTTTCTTGGTAGAGCTGTATTTGTAAGCTCTTGTTTCTCTTCCCTGCGGCGGTGCTTCCTGTTCTGGCTGCCTGGGAATCCCTGGCCAACCTACCTTTTTTATTTGTGAGGCAAGTGCATGCCATCGCATTTATTTGGGTAGCAATGAAAATGGGGCAGGTTTGAAGCCTTACATTACTATTGAAGTTACAGCTGTTCTTCTTAATCTGCACTCATTTTTCAAATTGACTCTTACGATTTGCATTTTTATTTTTGTATCCTGCAGTTTTTCTTCCTACTCTTTTGGACTTCTAGCTTTATTGGATTATGGCACCATAAGCTTTTGTTTTGCAGCAGCCCAGGGGCTTTTCCCAGCTATTTTTTTTTTTAACACTTTCCTATCCCAAGTCTAGCCCAGAAATTGCAGTAACCATTCTGGGTGAGATGCCACAAACTGCAGCTCCTTCCATAAACCGTGAAGTGTGCACCTTGAGTCAGGCTGCTGGGTGTCATTTTAGGATGATTGAGTCTCCCTCCTCCCAGGGGCTGTGAACGCTGCCTTGCAGCATCCCCAGTCTGCCCAGGGAGCAAACCCTGCCCTCTTGCATGGCAGTCTGCAGCCCTGTGGCCGAGCCACCCAGCCCCCTCCATGGAACATAATTTATTACCATCTGCTATATGTTCTAGGATTTAATTGCATTCTTGTTTGTTTTCTAACTAAGGATAAAATCTCTCTCTGATCTGGAAAGGCAGCTGAGTTCCTATATACCTGATAAAGATCGCCTGAAAGAAATGGTTGATAAACTTCTAAAATTTCAGAAGGAGAAAGAGAGAGGAGCTGAAGAGCAGTACAGAAGAATTGAAAGTTTATGGGAGGAGACCTCACTTTCACTTATTGAAGGGTAAGGACCAAGTAACCAAGCCGATAGAAGTCACTTAAAATATGAGCATCATTAGAAGTTGTTGCTTATCATGACTGCTACGTGCTCTTATGTTTTATCCAACCAAGGGCCCAACATGACTAAGTCATAATACTTCAGAGCAGTGTGTGCAGCCATCTTTGAAGAGAAAGGCCAGGTACACTGCACATCTTCTGATGTAAAAAAAATAAATAAAAAACTTGATTCACTGATGTGATCTGGATACTGTTGAATGTTATATTTGTATATCCATAGGTTTTGTCCATTCTCTACCTACAAAAATAAAATTACCTTTTCAAAATAAAGGGTAGATTTTCATAGGTGCGCGCACATGGACGTGCCGATTTTATAACATGCATGCCAGCACAGTAGCAAATGGCTGCTGTACCGGTGCCTCCAGCCCTGCCCCCTCCCCGCGCCTTTATCTGGGCCCGAAACTTTGGCGCATAACAGTGCCCCTTTGAAGATGCGCATGGCGTGCACAAGGCCCAGCCACATGCGTAACCCCCGTTTTTTACGTGCACGGGGGATTTAAAATTTGGCCATATTTCCTCCCGTAAAGACCTAAAGTAATTGAAAGATTAATGCAGCAAATGTTGTGACACAGTACAATATATTTGAGCAGAAACTTTGCGGAGTAAAGTAGAGTTACTCAGTGGCTCCTAATCTGTTGCATTCTATTACAGGTACATTTTTTAAATTAACTTGGGTGGATGATATTTATTTATTTATTTATTTGATGCTTTTTTTATACTGGCATTCATGACAGTGACATATCATGTCGGTTTACAGAAAACTGGGGTACAATAACCTTAAAACATTAACATAGTAAAGAAGTAAAAAAGTTACAATAAAACAGGGGTGAAAAAACTGGGGGAAGAAGAAGATAGAGCAGAGGTAACTCGAAAATAATATCTGTGGTTATTTGGTTTTCACAGACTAGTGTTTGAGCAGAGTGCGCTATCAAGTGAAGTCTGACTCTCAGCATGATTCCTAACACTGCCTTACAGTAGCTTTCAGATATTTGTGCCCATGGCCCAGGATTTTGCAGAGCAGATGCTTCTGTAGGCAGATAGCCCAACTTTCGAAATTGTCTGGGATACACCTTTTGTGCTCATAAGTAGGCATGGAGATTTATTCTAGTATTGTAGAAACTGGGTGGCAGGAGTCACACAGTTTATAAAATACAGCACATTTTTGCCCTGAATGTATGTGTATATGTTTCAGTACAAACGTATATTTGTAATGCAGGAACACAGATACTGCTCTGAAAATAGTCAGTTGTGTGTGTACTTGGAATCGCCAGTTCGCTGATAACTTCACTTGTTCACTTTCACCCTGACCTCCCACCCCACCACCAGTTCAGCCAAACCTCCCACCCAAAATTGCAAGTGCAGTTTCAGTTGTGCAAGTCACTTAGCAGACATAAAAGCACTAGGTAAGTTGGGTGATGTTGCGGTCCCGGGCCATACCCCGGTACCCCCACCTACCTCGGGGATGGTCCGGGCTGTTCCGAGGCCTCCACGGGCCTGCAGGCCCTCCAGCGCGTCTCTCCCTGCTTGGGAGAGACGCCGACGATCTGGTGCGGCTGGCCCCGCTCCCTAGACGCGCGCGCGAGGAGGAGTCCCATTTAAAGGGGCCAGCGCGGGAAACCTTCAAGCCAGCCCTGGATGGCGTCAGACGCCGTCAAGGTATTTAAACCCTGCATCTGGACTCCCTCAGTGCCTTGCAACGAGGTTCCTTAGGTTTCCTGACTTGTTAGTTGCTGCGAACTCTTGGATTGCTTCTGTCTCCGACCTGGCTTGCTTCCTGACTTGTCTCCTGCTTCTGTCCCTTGGTTTTGACATCGACGTCTGACTTCTGGCTTCCGACTCTGCTCCGTCCCACGATTTCGTCTTCAGCTTCTGTTCCTGGCTTGGTATTGTCTTTTGATCTTTGGCTTCCGACCCGGCTCCGTCCACGACTCCATCTTCTGCTTCATCTCTGGCTTTAGTTCGGCTCTCTGACTCCTGGCTTCTGACCTGGCTTCGCTCCTGGACTCCGACTTCAGCTTCTTCCTCTCCTCAGGTATCCGGTACTTGCTGACCCAGAGGATTCTCCTAAGTCCCAGCGGCCCGGGCTCTCACGGGCTCCTCCCGGGGGAGCCGCGGGCTTCCGAGGGTGAAGTCTCTTCAGCCACTGCCTGAGTCCTTTGTCGCATAGGACTCCACCTAAGTCCAAGAGGTCCGGGTTCCTACGGGCTCCTCCTGGGGGGACCTCGGACTTCTAGTGGTGAAGCCTCTTCTGAGTCTCTGCTGAGCCGCCTCCCGGCTGGGACACCTGCTGTGGTCTTCCATAGCATACCATCCACTGTCCCAACCGGCCCAAGGGTCCACGATCGCAACAGTTGGCAAGGCCATGGACCCGGCGGACCTTGCAGGCCTGAAAGCCATTCCGGGTATAGCCCAGCAGCTGAACAGCAGCAGGCCTGTCTTGACACCCTGATGGCGACAGTACAGGGGTTAGCCGACTGTGTTGGAGGAGCCACGGCTGCCAGCTCCATGGTACCCGGAGCCGGGGCCGATTCCGCAGCTACAGTACCCATCCAGATGCCGGCACCTTCTCGGTATTCAGGGGAAGCGAATCTTTGCCAGGGATTCCTGAACCAGTGCTATATTCAGTTCAATCTTCTTCCGCTTCAGTTTCCGACCGACCGGGTCAAGACAAGCTTCATTATTTCTTTGCTGGACAGGAGACCTCTGGCGTGGCCTCTAACCTCTGGGAGCGCCAGGACCCTTGCCTGGACAACCTGGTGCATTTCGTCTCTGCCTTCAGGTGGGTCTTCGATGAATCCTCCTGCAAACCTACTGCCACCTCAGAGCTCCTCCAGCTGCGTCAGGGTAACTGGACTCTGGCGGAACACGCCGTAAGTTTCCAGACTCTCGCCGCTGAACTAAACTGGGGAAGTGACAGCCTGCACGGCATCTTCCTGGAAAGTCTCTCCCCAAAGCTGCAGGATGAATTGGCGGCCAGAGACCTCCCTGACGACCTGAACGCTCTTATAGATCTTGCGGGCCACGTGGACCGCAGCATCCAACGCCAGTTTCGAGAAAGGAGGTTGGCTCATAGGCCTGGGACCTTTGGACCAACTCCTTCCCGCAGCAGGAGTTCTCCGCCAGTTTATTCAGGGGCTCAAGACACCGAACCCATGCAGGTGGGCCGAGGACCCATCTCTCAGGAAGAAAGAAGGAGATGCCGGTCCCTGGGCTTATGCATGTACTGCGGTGGCAAGGGTCATTTCCTTGCCCGTTGTAGCGAGCATCCGGGAAACGCTCAGACCTAGGGACGGTCGGAGAGCTAACCCTAGGTCACACCGCTTCTGACTCCCCATGCTTCGTGCCGGTGACCTTACTCCTCCCAGAGGGAGAGTTCGAGACACAAGCCCTGATTGACTCGGAGCCGGAGGAAACTTCATACTCCAGGAGCTAGCTCAGCAACTCCAGATCAAGGTTCAACCCCAAAGGCCTCCTCTCCGCGTATCCTCCATTCAGGGGAGACTCCTTCCAGGCACCATCGCTACCCGCACCCAGCCGATCACCTTAAGTACGGGCGCCCTGCATCAGGAGGAGATCTCCTTCCTCATCTTAGAGAAGTCCATGCATCCGGTCATCCTGGAGCTATCTTGGCTTTGGAAACACTCGCCTGTAATCGTATGGGATTCCCTCCAGGTGGCATCCTGGGGTTCCGCGTGCTTTAGCTCCTGCCTGGCGGCGGTCCCTCTGGCCCTGATACCTCTTCTGACGGCTCCCTTGGCCCTGCCTTCGCATTACCAGGACTTCCACGATGTATTTTCCAAGGAGAAGGCCAAGATCCTTCCAGAGCATCGCCCCTTCGACTGTGCGATCAATCTGCTTCCAGGTACCACACCGCCTCGAGGCCGGGTATACCCATTGTCCCTTCCGGAGACACAAGCTATGTCTGACTACATCCGGGAGAACCTGGACCGAGGATTCATCCGTCCTTCCAGATCCCCAGCTGGAGCCGGGTTCTTCTTCGTGGCGAAGAAAGATGGGTCCCTTTGACCCTGCATAGACTACAGGGGCCTCATCAGCATCACGCGGCGGGATCGGTATCCATTACCCTTGATTCCTGAACTCCTCGACCGCTTGCAGGGAGCCAAGGTATTCACCAAGCTGGATCTTCGTGGGGCATACAACCTAGACCGCATTCGCCCGGGAGACGAATGGAAGACCGCTTTTAACACAAGGGACGGGCACTATGAATACTTGGTCATGCCCTTCGGCCTTTGCAATGCCCCCGCGGTCTTTCAGAACCTCATGAATGAGGTCCTGAGAGAGATGTTACATACTTCTGTTATTGTCTACCTGGACGATGTATTAATATATTCCAGGGACTTAGGAACACATCGTCAACATGTCCGCCAAGTACTGCAGAAATTGAGAGAGAACCGGCTTTACGCGAAACTTGAAAAATGCCAATTCGAACGAGAATCACTACCCTTCTTGGGGTATATTGTATTCTGGACCCGGACAAGGTTGTTGCCATTAAGAATTGGCCCCAACCGGTGGGAGTTAAGGCACTCCAGCGGTTCCTCGGCTTTTCCAATTTTTATCGGCAATTTATTCCCCACTATTCCCAGATGGTGGCTCCACTGACGGCCCTCACCAGGAAGGGGGCCGATGCTAAGAATTGGCCGGCTACGGCCACGTGGGCCTTCCATGAGTTGAGAGATGCGTTCCTCCAGGACACCTGCCTGCGCCACCCAGACCCCCAATGCCAATTCCTCGTAGAGGTTGACGCCTCGGACATAGCCATTGGGGCGGTCCTAAGCCAACTGTCTGCTGGAGGCAAATCTCTGCCATGCTCTTACTACTCCCGAAAGTTCACACCTGCAGAGAGAAACTACAGCATCGGTGATAAGGAGCTACTGGCTATCAAGCTCGCTTTTGAGGAATGGCGCCAATGGTTGGAGGGGGCCCAACATCCTATAATTGTCTACACCGACCATAAAAACCTTGAATATCTGTGCTGGGCCCAGCGCCTGAATCCACGGCAGGCATGCTGGTCCATCTTTTTTAGCTGGTTTAACTTTTCTCTCCGCTACCGACCAGCGTCTAAGAACGTAAGGGCGGAAGCGCTCTCCCGTACAATGGAGTCTGAAGATGCCTGCAACCCGCCTCAGTATATTCTGGACCCAGCCAAAGTTCTGTTAGCAGCCTCCGAGGTGGCCCCTGCGGGTAAGACTGTGGTGCCCTCTCGTTCCCGCAGGAGGGTCTTGGAGTGGGCCCACGATTCACTGACGGCCGGGCACCCAGGAAGGGCCAGGACTCTAGAACTCGTGACAGAGTTTTATTGGTGGCCACAAGTCAAGAAGGACGTACAACAGGGTGTCCAGTCGTGTCCTACCTGTGCGCGCCAGAAACCTCTGTATGGACGCCTCTGGGGCCTCCTGCAACCACTACCTATTCCCACTGAGACCTGGACTCACTTATCCACAGATTTTATTGTGGATCTGCCGGTTTCCGACGGGAAGACCGTGACCTGGGTCACGGTCGACTGTTTCTCGAAAATGGCCCACTTCATGCCTCTTGCCAAGCTACCTTCTGCGCCAGAACTGGCTAACCTCTTCACACAACACATCTTCCGTCTACATGGCCTGCCTTCGCACATTACCTCTGACCGTGGTCCACAGTTTACGGCGAAGTATTAGAGGTCCCTCTGCAGGAAGTTTGGGGTGCAGCTGGACCTCACAACCGCCTTCCACCCTCAGGCCAACGGCCAGGCCGAACGGACTAACTGAACTCTGAAGGCCTTCCTCCGAGCCTTTGTTGGGGATCTGCAGGATGACTGGGTCACCCTATTACCTTGGGCGGAGTTCTCATATAGCTGCCACAAGCACTCTGCTACTGACCTGTCCCCATTTCAGCTCGTCTATGGGAAGAGCCCCAGACCTCCTCTGCCGCTGACGGTAACCTCGCCGGCAGTTCAACTTACTGCACAACAGTTGTGCACCCTTTGGACTGCTACCCAGGAGAAGCTCCGAACAGCGTCCGCCAAGGCGAAGAAGTACGCTGACAGACTACGGTGGCCGGCCCCGGTCTTTCTTCCAAGGAGTAAGGTCTGGTTGAGCACCAGAAATATTCGCCTACGGGTCCCGTCCATGCGCCTGGCTCCCAGGTATATTGGTCCATTCACAGTGGCAGAGCAAGTAGGGGCCGTATCCTACCGCCTACGATTACCATCTACATTGCGGATTCACAACATGTTCCACATGTCCTTGCTTAAGCCTGTGGTGCCCTCCACCTTTCATGCCAAGCCTCCGGAACCCACCGCCACTGAGGCTAACACCGGCACCTATACGGTGAAGGATGTCCTGGATATTCGATTTCATCGCCGCCGCTGAGAATACCTCCTTGCCTGGGAGGGGTATGGCCCAGAGGAGAATTCCTGGGAGCCTTCGTCCAATATCCTAGACAAGGGGCTCCTCCACCAGTTTCACCTGGACCACCCAGCGAAACCCAGGCCCCCGAGGAGGGGGCGTAAAGGTGGGTACTGTTGCGGTCCCGGGCCGTATCCTGGTCCCCCCACCTACCTCGGGGACGGTCCGAGCTGTTCCGAGGCCTCCACAGGCCTGCAGGCCCTCCAGCGTGTCTCTCCCTGCTCGGGAGAGATGCCGACGATCTGGCGCGGCTGGCTCCGCCTCCTAGACGCGCGCTTGAGGAGGAATCCCATTTAAAGGGGCCAGCGCGGGAAACCTTCAAGCCAGCCCTGGATGATGTCAGACGCCATCAGGGTATTTAAACCCTGCATCTGGACTCCCTTAGTGCTTTGCAACGAGGTTCCTCAGGTTTCCTAACTTGCTAGTTGCTGCGAACTCTTGGATTGCTTCTGTCTCCGACCCGGCTTGCTTCCTGACTTGTCTCCTGCTTCCGTCCCTTGGTTTTGGCATCGACGTCAGACTTCTGGCTTCTGACCCAGCTCCGTCCCATGACTCCGTCTTCTGCTTCATCCCTGGCTTTAGTTCGGCTCTCTGACTCCTGGCTTCGCTCCTTGACTCCGACTTCGGCTTCTTCCTCACCTCAGGTATCCGGTACTTGCTGGCCCAGAGGATTCTCCTAAGTCCCAGTGGCCCGGGCTCTCACGGGCTCCTCCCGGGGGAGCCGTGGGCTTCCGAGGGTGAAGTCTCTTTAGCTGCTGCCTGGGTCCTTGGTCGCATAGGACTCCACCTAAGTCCAAGAGGACCGGGTCCCTACGGGCTCCTCCTGGGGGGACCTCGGACTTCCAGTGGTGAAGCCTCTTCTGAGTCTCTGCCGAGCCGCCTCCCGGCTGGGACACCTACTGTGGTCTTCCATAGCATACCATCCACTGTCTCAACCGGCCCAAGGGTCCACGATCGCAACAGGTGATGTATGAGTGTATACCTCTTACAAAATTACATCTTGTGCGTTTACTTATGAACCCTACCCTGGGCTGCTCCTAGACTGCCTGCTTTTTATTTTTGCCTCGTTAAAATTTGCATGTGATGCTGCAAGTACACGTGAACTTGGGAAGTTTTTATAAAATATATATGCATGCATGCAATTTTTTTTTTTTTTTTACATGTACAAACCCCTCATGATTCTTTGAAAATTCACCTGAATGCTAACAGCAGAATCTTTTAAGAACCACATTCATATGCAACTTCACATTAATCTAAATAACCAGCTGTTAACACAATTTAAAATGGGCTTGTAAAAGAGAAATGAGCAGTTCGAATGTCACCCAGAAGGCCTAACGAGTCACATGTGACTTCTGAACTGCAGGCTGAGCATTGCTCTATTATCAGTTTTGAATGAGTAGAAACATGCTAACAGCACCTCAGGCTTTCGCATTTTTACAGATCCTTCAACATTTCCGAAGGAGTGAATTGAGATAATTAAATGCTTCCACATAAATATTGGATGACGTGGCACCATATCCATGAATAATGATATATACTGCTCACAAAGGGGGTCATTTATCAAATCGCATTATGGCGTTTTGCATGTGCCTTTAATGCATGCGATAGCACCATAATGCATGGTGCGATGCAATTGGCTGTATTGCACGTAGTGATGTTTTTGCAAGTGCTGGTTTTAGTAGTTTGAAGCTCTGGGAGAGCCAGCCTAGCTATCAGGGACAGAGAGCACGAGAGAGCCTAGCCATAATGCCCTCACACTAGATAGGTATTTATATCTCTATGGGAGGCCCACCTAGTAACTCGAGGTGAAGTTTAGGTATTAGTGTAGGGATTAGGGGCCACTTTGACATTCAAAGTGAGACGTACGAAAAGAACAGTGCTATCTTGTGAAGATTTGATGACCTTCGGAGAGAGGAAACTCACCCAAAGATGAGATTTATGCAGTGTTCTCTCAACCTAGCTTGATGTTTCCAAGGTAGAGAGTCCATCAAGCTAGGTTAAGAGAACATTGCACAAATCTCATCTTTGGGTGGGCCTCCCATAGAGATATAAATACCTATCTAGTGTGAGGGCATTATGGCTAGGCTCTCTTGCTCTCTCTCGCTCTTTCTTCCTCCCCTCCCCCCCCCCCCCCATGTGGTTGTAGGATGGCCCTGATAGCTAGGATGGCTGTTTGGGACCTTTAAAACTGGTCCATCCAGTGATTGTATGCAGGAAATACGTATCGCAAAGTGTGAAAAAGTTATTGCAATTTGCACTAACTTAGCGCTTCGCATAGGTATTAGCGCACTTTGCGATAAAGTGCCTATTACCATAAAACACGCCCCTTTTGCTATCGCATGCAATATTTATCTCATTTTGATAAATGACCCCCAAAGTTTGTGAAATAAATATCTTCTTGGAATAGTTTATTTAAAAACCAAACAGCTGATTGACAATACATGCCAACTGTTTTCATCTATTAAATGTATTAAATGTAACTGCACATTGCCATCTTGAAATATCTTATGATATAGTACAAGATCAGTCAGTCATTTTTTTTATCTTGAGAACCAGATTTATAAATGTACTAAATAAGAAAGTGAGAGAACTCTTTCCATAGCGAATGTAAGTATTACCATCTGAGATAATCCAAAATTAAATGTGATATATTTCTGCATAAAAGATCATGGTTCATAGGCTCAGGCTTTAGGACAGATATAGAGGGGGTTGTAGCAATGCGTGATATATTTCTTGTTGTACGCTTATCTGGAAGAGATGGCTTCCCTTCTGATGTAGGTTTAACTAGTATAGTAACATAGCGGGTGACTGACTGGACACTTAGTCCAGTCAGTCTGCCTGGCTGCCCCTGTCTGCACTGTAATAGCTAAGAAATGTTTTTCCCGGCTGTCAGCCATGCAAGCTTGGCAGCTGCAGGATATTGCTCCTCTTTCAAGTCACGTTTTGTGTTATTTTTTCCCCTCCTTGATTCTCTACTGTTCTGGGTAGACTAATGTACAAGTTCCCATGCTTAAACCAACACCCAGTCCTCTTCTCCCTTCACACCCTCCACAGTGTTTTAGCATAATCATAGTAATGAGAAGTACATTTGGGGATGGATTCATTTGTGAGGTGTAGTAGATTTTATGAAATTAACAAATTCTGCTCAGGACTGAAAATGTGACAGAGTTGTTGGAAGATTAGCGGAATGTACGAATCTACATTTAAACAAATTCATTTTCATTCATTTCATTTTGGGTTGATAGGACTAGAAAAGTCTCAGGCCTGAACATCTAATATTACTAAAAAAAAGAAATCTATAAAATAAGCTTTTGAGATTTTAACGATTGAAAATAGGCTTGTTCAGTAAAATACAATTGATTTTCTGTAAATGACTGAGATATAAAAGAAAGCAATAACTGGATCGCTGCTTCATGATATGGAAGTTGAATGGAAGAATTGAACTGCACAAACCTTTTCTTCTCCAATAGTCATGAAGAGTGTGATAAAGTAATAGAGCTGCTTAGAGATTTTCAGAGCTGCAAGAAAAGCCTGACTGCTCTTATTCGGAGAGTAGAGAATGCCATCCAGGAGCAGGCGTCCTACATGGGCAAAGACAATCTACAACGGACGGTTGCTAAGGTGAGACCTGTGAGAACCTTATTCTCCGCGCTGAGTTTAAATCACGACGAGCAGAGTTTTCTTTCAAAGTCCATTCTCTTCATAATTCTACTGCAGATACCTTTGCTTTAAACATGAGGCTGTTATTTCATCTTTGGGGGGAGGGGACTGCTCCCATCACAACCACTTCAGTTTGTCTTAAAATCCTTGCCTATCTGTTCTTTGTTTTGCCATTGTTTTATTTTCCTGTGGTTTTAGTGCCATGAGATCTGGAAAAAGTTTACAAGCATTATGCACTTCCATAAATGCTATATTCAAAACAGAATGTTTCTTTAAGTAAGGAGAACGAAAACCCTTACTGACTAAAGCTCTAGGCCATTTCATTAACAAAATAATGAGGTACAATTTCATTAACTGGGATATTACATTGTAGTCTTTGAAGGGTAGCATTTTCAGGAATGTGTGGGACATTCTCTGAAAGAAGAGTATGTAGCAATCCAGATATACCCATTGCTGTCTGAGTGGTTAACAGCAGAGGTCAGTATTTCCTTAAAATAAACATATGTTTTGGTTCTAAGCATGCATTGCTGCTTGATAGAGAATAAAGCTTCACTTAGCCAAAATGTGTTTATAGCTCTGAGAAGTCACGCTCTTGGGTGTGTGTAGAGCTACAGTGCTGCTGCTTGTTTTCATGATTTGTAACGCTCATACCAGATGTATGCAGCGCTGTACAAAGATAGAGAAGCACATTTTCAAAGGGATTATTGCAAGTAAGCAGTGTTTTATATACAGAAATAGCCCTTTTCAAAATTGCCCGGCTCATGTGTGTAAACTTGCATGCATATGTCTTATTCACAGATTAATTTACCCAGACTGAGCGGAAGGGTTTGGACTTGTGCGCATGCGTTTGGATTTTATATATCATATAAACCTTAGGCGGTTTATAAAATGTTTAACTAAATAGATTGTGCGTGTACATTTTCAGTAAGAATTTGTGAGGTGCATCCTGTATAGGTAGATTTGGTGGGATAATTTTCAAAGCAGACGTAATGCGTAAAGCCCACTTGGAAAACCAATGTGTCTTTCTTATGTTGTTGTTTGTAAATTGGTCCCCCATGATGGACAGTCCCTACTTTTTGGAGCTTGCAGTCTAATCATGAGGACAGGCAAAGTACACAACAATAACATGTAATAGGTTTCGAGCACACCAACCTTACAGGCTGTTTTGGCTGAATATGCTTATCTGCTTAACTGCCCATATGTTCTTAAAATCCAATTTTTGTTTTCAGAATAATTATAAAGTTACAAAACTTCCTCATTTCCCCTACAATGGCATAAACTATAGCACAGTGCGCTCGTCATGAGGGCAACTTTCAAATCTGGGCATCTTGGCCTGCCTGAAAGTCGCTTTCCTCTGTCCAGATAAGACTCTGTACCTTCTCCCAGATTGTGCAGAAATTAGGAGGATTAAAAAGCCTTTGTCCCACGAGCATGCTTGCACTGGCATTTTTAAAAGCGTGCTTGTTGCTTCCCTCACCCCTGGGCCCCATTGCCCACACAAATAGCAGTTGCAAAAGAAATGCAGCCGCTTTTAGTGTGTGTTTAATGTTGCTAGTCCTCAAAGAGAAATGACCTGGACAGTTACTCTTTCAAAAGTCGCCATAAGGTACGTGCTGTCAAATCCCCCGTTTGCATGAGCTATTTAAAAATTGCCCCCTGGATGTTTGTTATATGTGAAGCCAAGACAGAAGAACACTTGTCAGGAGCTCCATGACAGTTTCTTCCTTCTGACAGAGACTGCTACGAGAACATAATATAGCCTTCCAAAGTGGCTTGATGCTACATAATTTCCCTCTTCAGTCTATTGTGAGAACTTAGAACAGGTGCCCATCAGAAAAAAAATGTTTGGGTAGCTAAACTGCACCTATAAATGATTAATTTGAGGCTGCGTTAGAGAATTGTTTTGTCATTGATTCATTACCCGAAGTCGGACTAAACAGAATAACGAATGTACACTGTCTTTCTTACAGATTGAAGCCCTGAAAAAAGAGTTAAGCGATCATTCAACAGAGGTCGACAAAGTGAATAATATTGGCAAAATGCTGCAGTTCCAGCTGAACAAAATGAAAAACTTTGAGGAGCCACCATTTGAAAAAGAGGTTAACAGTTTGGTGGACCGGTGGTTAGATGTATGTAAAACACTATTTTATTTAAAGTTAGAAGTGTTCTTTGCTAGGCTGTTGTTTTTTAGGCTCTGATCTATAGGTGAAAGTTATTCTGACATGCAGAAGCACAGAACATGGCTGCAGATAAAGACCATAGGGCTTATCTAGTTTGCCCATCTACATCTATTCAGGTTTATAGTTCCTTCCTCTCCCTCAGAGGTCCTCTGAGCTTATCCCATCTTTTCTTGAATTCTGATACTGTCCTAGTCTCTACCAGCACCACAGGGAAGGTGTTCCACGTATCAACCACCCTCTCTGTAAAGAAATATTGCCTTAGATTACTTCTGAGTCTACCCCCTTTCATCTTCATCCCATGATCCCTCATTCTCAATCCATCTTTCCATTGAAGACTGCCCAACTCTAATGCATTTATTCCTTGGAGATATATTTAAATATCAATCATATCTCCCCTTTCCCTCCTTTTTTCCATGGTAAACATATTTAGATCTTTGTTTATTCCCATATGCTTTATGACAAAGAATTTGACCATTTTATTAGCTGTTCTTTGGACTGAGACCTTTGGAAGTGCGATCTCCAAAATTGTACCCACTGTTCCAAATGAGGTCTCACCATAGGCTTATACAGAGGCATTATCATCTCCTTTTTTCCTGCTGGCTATTGCTCTTCTTATATATCCAAGAATCCTTCTGGCTTTTGCTGTCACCTTGTCTACTTGTTTAGCTACCTTAAGATCAACAGATGTGATCACTCTTGTTTTGTACCCAGAACTTCACCCTCTATAATGTACTCTTGGGATTTTACAACCCAAAGGAATAACTCTGCATTTTTTAGCTTAAAATTTTAGCTTCCAAAATCTAGACCATTCTTCAAGCTTCACTAGAATTCCTCCTCATGTTTTCCACACCATCCAGGGTGCCTTCTCTGTTGAATATTCTGGTGTCATCTGCATGAAGGCAAACCCTTCCTGATAGCCCTTTCGCAATATCGCAGGTGAAAAAATTTGAAGACAACTGGACTCGGGGTGGGGGTAGGAACTCTAGTTTTAGGTGGCATGTGACTCAATCATGACACTATACCAATTTGCCACATGTTGGAGGATTGCCCTTGAAATAATCTAGTTGCCTGGATTGTTTTTTTTCTCCTTAATACAATCTAGCTTTTGGAAAAAAAACAACTCGGCTCTTGATAAATTAGTTAGAAACTGAGAAAATGATTTTTGGGTCAGCTGAGGCTTTCTTTCTCTCTTGTTTTCAACATGTTCCAAAACACTAATTTGAAACCACTGTAGAAGTATTCACCTGATGATACGGAATGTGGGGACGGAGGAGGGAAATGTGGGCCAGATGGATATTTTTTTTTCAGTTTCTTATCAACTTGTTAAGAAATGTGTTTTGTCTGAAGTAAGACGTTCTTAGGAAAATACCCCATTTGTCCTGTATCCTTACTCACAGCTCATGGCTTTATTTCATGCCATGGCCTTTCCACAAAAACTGTCCTTTGCTAGAGGGTTTGCTGTCCCCCATGGAATTACAGGAAATCAGGAAAATGGGGTGAGTTTGGGGGGAATTTAGTTGGGGGATAGACCCGCACACTTGTGGTCCTTGTTTTTTCACTCTCCCACCTGTAACTTTTTTCAGTCCAGGCACCTGTCCCACTCCTCCCTCCCTGCCCTAGGCCAATCCTCCCTCCTGCAATTACACACTTCCAGGAGCTGAAAGCATAATACATTAACAAAAAGGATGATTTGCAAAGTGGTTTCCATGGGCAAAAAGCATTTTATCTTCCTAAATCAGCTATCAGAAAATTGCCCAGCCTCAATGAGCTGAAAAGGCTGCATGTTGTTTGACAGCACATGTACTTCTAGCTGCTCTGGTAGGGTGCGTGTTTAGGGAGGGGAGGGGGGGAAGTACATGTGTAAACTGTGCTTTCAGATTTTCGTGTGTACTTTTCAAGCACTACTTTACCTGCACAAGAAGCAAGAAGAATGGGACAATGCATACCTTGTACCTGCAGCAGTTTTCAAAGTGAAAATGTTGCATATTTTTGCTTTGAAATTTGGTGCCAAGCCTGTTGATAAAAGGCATGCATGGTCTTTGTCCCAATGCAGACAATTTTGGGGGCAATATTTAGCTGCTATCTGGCTAACACAGCTGGCGAACTTAGCTGGGATATTCAGTGGTACAGCTGTGCCACTGAATATACCCAGCTATCTAAAATTTAGCTGGATAAGTTTGTCCAGTTAACTTTAGGACAGGTCTCCTGCACAACCAGAGTTAGCTGATACTTATCCGGCTGACTCAGCTCCTCCCCATTATGCTCCCACTCCGCCCACCATGTAGCTAGCTAACTATTTAGCTGGATAAGTAGTTATCCAGCTAATTGGTGGATGCTGATCCTGAGCAGATATTCAGTTGCTGCCATTTAGCCCAACAGGTTGAAACTTATCCGGCTAAATGGCGCTGAATATGGAGCTCTTTGGAAATTGCCTGCCATGTTAATTATTGTGTGGCCTTGTATATTTTTTAGTGGGCTAAAACTGATTTTCATTTACTACAAGATAAAAACATCATGCACCTTCTATTCCAGTTTCTCTGTCCTGAAATTAAATGTCTTTTCCTGTGGAAAATTGAAGCCCATTAAATGTTTGAATATTTCTGTCATTATCTCCCTGTCCCTTCTTCCTTCCTGTAAGTATGTTTTGGATGTTTTAAGCATCTCCATGTAGGGTTTGTAGTGCAAGCCCTGTATCATTTAATAGGTCTTCTCTGAACTACATCCATCTTTTTTGTATCTCTCCGAAGATGGTATTTCTAATTGGACCAAGGAAGAATGATCCAAAGATGATGTAGCATGTGAGCCTTCAAGACCAGGCAGGCTCCTCCTCCGGCTCATGTACTTAAACAGCTTTGGATTATTTTTGCATCTATCCCGTGAGAGGGCTCACAACCTGCAAAGGGATCCAGTTTTTTCCAGGACTAATGTGCTTACATAAATTGTACTTGAATAGAAAAAACCCTAGACTTCAGAGAGAATTCTTTTTTTTTTCTGCTTTAGTGTATTGAAAATTTAATTGATTTTATATCATTATTTGGATTCCCTAAGACCTTTTCCTGGTTGTAATTGCTGTTCCACCTGTTAGTTCTTTGAAACATCTAAAAAACCTTTTCTCTTCATGATTTCTAATGCAATTATATTTGCTTTAAGAACTTTTGTATTCAGATCTTAAATCTTTTGACAGATAAATGAAAAGATTGAAAATTATGGAGAAAATATGAGAAGAGCTTTAGCTTTATGGGAGAAACTCAATAACTTAATCAATGAAATTGACACTTGGTCAGAGCTACAGCTAAAAAGACTTAAGGAACATCATCTCACCGAAAAGGAAGTTACACAATTAGAGGTATTGTGCAATAATTTAGATTGATCAAGTTTTATCTGATAACTATTTATAGCACTTGTTTCTTTGGACACAGTAAGAATGAATAACTTGAGATTAGCTATTGTAGCATCTTACTTCAGTTGTTTTTTGTTTTAGAAGTTTGTAAGATGGGTAAATCTAAATATTCCTGTAACATTTGGATCACTAACATCAGAGCCCCGATTTCCATGCTAATGTCAACTTTATTTTAGGGGGAAAATTTCTGGCCCCATTATGGCTTCTGTCTACAGTGGAATGCCTTTTTGGTTGGAGGGGGAGAGGTGGGAGAGGTCAAAACAAACCAACCAACTTCTACCCTCCCCTCCCCTTATCTCTCCCCCCATGGATTTCTTACTTTCCTTTTGATTAATGTCATTCTTTCATAATGCATTCTTTGCATAAATCACATACAGCATACTTGATTATTAGTAACCCACAATGCTAATTGCAAAATTGTTACAAAAATCACACTGAGTGCAGTAGTACAGGAAGAGTAACCGAAAACAAAGTTAAAACGGTCACCAATATTTGTCACCTTGCTTGTGAATGTGGAAGAGTCATTTTATTGCCTAAATGTTCAGCTTTGCTTAAAAAAAAACCCAAAACAAAAAAACACAGCTCATCCGCTGGAAACCATATTTAGTGCTATAATATTGTGATATCAGAGAAACACTGGGATTACGATCATAAGAACATAAGAAATTGCCATGCTGGGTCAGACCAAGGGTCCATCAAGCCCAGCATCCTGTTTCCAACAGAGGCCAAACCAGGCCACAAGAACCTGGCAGTAACCCAAACACTAAGAAGATCGTGACAGAATTGCAGAGAATGAAGAAGTTTTGTTCACATATGATGTTCCCAGACCAACCATTAAAAAGTTTGATGCTAGAAAAACCAGTGTGGTAAAGGAGAAAAACACAAGAACAGCATTGCCAATACACATGTCGGCACCAAGCCATTCTCTAACGCAGATGGAGAGAGAGAGGATGTAGTACCAATGTAATCAAAGACCAGAAAAATGGGATATGGATCTGCAAATAGTTCCAATTGTTTGAACACCATTGGCCTGATTAAAAACAATTTCCAGGCAAGCTTGATATGTTGTCTATAAATTACATTGCATGTGCTTCAGAAGGAAGCTCTCTTTGGTACAAAGCAAGTATTAAAAAGAGCTTTAGCAATAAATTTGAGAGAGTGAGATTATTCCTAGCGTACCCTGGATTTGAGAGAGAGGTTCATTCTTGTCATTAAATGTGTAAGACAAACCTACTATAAACCTGCCCTCAAGCTATATATATATTTATATATATCAATCAACATTAATTTCCAGGACCCAAACAGCAATAATCCTACCTATAAAAAGGGCAGCACTGTGAATATTGTATTGGTCCCTAAAATATCAATACATGTCCTAATGGGAAATCACAACAAATAAATCTGCTGAAGATTCTATGTGCCAGCAGGATAGCTCAGCTCAATCAGACATGCAGAACATAGAAAAACCTTCACCAAATACAGAATGGTTGATGACAAATTACAAATATGCAGATAAAAACTGAAATAGAAACTGAGAATCCACTCTGTATGCAGCACTAAACCGAGAACTAGAAACAGAAATACAATTCCTCCTATACTAACCCATAGCCCCATTATTGTTCTGGGGAGACTACCATGCCCCTGTCATTCTTGAGGAGAATGGGTTTGTGCATTACACCCTCCACAAGAATGGCAGTGGCTGCAACATAACACAAGAATGATGGGGACTCAGCTGCTCCACTCCTTGTGTGACACTGCCTCTCCCTCTCTTCCTGTCTGCCCAGAGTGCAGCAGATTCCTCCCCCCTTACCCCTCCCTCCTCCTCTGCCCCCACCAGAGGACCAGGGATTGAGAGAGGAAGCAGAAAGGATGAGAGCACCAGGAATGTGCCTTTGCCACCATCAATAAACCATTCTCCATGCACTTTAAAATAACAAAAACATTGGACAACAGAGAACATGACCCAATCAATAGCAATAAAATATATATTACTAGCGATAGCAAAACCACCCCAACAAGGTTCTCTTAGTATGTGAATGATGAAAGGATGAGGCATGCTATATGTCCCTTCCTGGAAGGAGTGTGAAATAAATTTACTGGGGATAGAGACAAAGCAAAAATGATAACTTCTTCAATGTTTAGAGATGGAAAGTTGCTTGGGATGTTAAGTCAGCAAAGGTACTAGACTTGGAATTCATCTGGTCCTGGTGCCTTATTAAATGTAAAATGCTTTTAGTTTTGGGGGGAGGGGTTTAAACTTATTCCTGAGTTTTTTAAACCTCATCCTCTTTACGTAAGGATATGATGGGAAATAGCTGATGTGGTTTCATAACTACTTTACTTAGGTAGTTCAGGACACAATTAAAGTCAAACACTTATCCTAGTATTGGCAATGGGCACAGGTAGCCTCTGTATTCAAAGAAAAATATAAATCTGACAGCTATAGACTAGTTATCCTGCTGTCATTTCTGAGGAAAATCTAACCATTCTAATGGAAGAGTTGACTGCATTCATGCAAAAGGAATCATTGTAATCATTAACATGGCTGAGGAGCAACATGTCCTTGTAACAGAGTGACCTTGTTTCCCCCCCTTTAAACCTCATGGTGCCTGGTCCACTTTAAATCCCACATAAGGAGAAAGCTCTGTGGGCAGGACCCAGCTGGGGCTGGGATAAGAATGCAAGCCCAGCTGTGTTCAGGTGGGCCCCTATGCCTCCTGGAGGAATGCAGCTCCTGTAAAGTACTCTTTCCAAACCAAGAAGAGTGAGTGTGCACTGACCAGAAACAAGACACTCTACAGCCTTTTGTGTGTAAGTAACTACTGCTAAGGTAGGAAGTCTATTGTGAAGTATTTTGCTTGCTGCTTAAAGTTTTATTTACACCAGAAAGGCTGAAGTCAGTGTGGCTTTCTGTCTCCAGCCAGGTTAACACTGATCATGCTCCTACAGTCCTGCTAAATCTACCTTATTGGGATATTTTCTGAATGTTAGCAGTCAACATTATATGAAATACATGACTGATGTAGTTCCTGTAGGTTTGACTACAGCTTGTGATACAATACTACATGAAAATTAATGTGTTAAAAGTGAGAAATGTTAACTTAAATTTCATAAAAATTTAAAAGCCTGGTTGTTTACTTGGGTTTTTAATCTGAATTAGTATTTTATTATTTTTATTATTTTGGGAATCTCATGTTATTTTTACTGTTAATTTTAGAATTGTATATTTAAATTGTTTATGCTGTGTTTTACAGTTAATGTTAATGTAACTGCCATGATGTTTATTGAATGGCAGTATATCAAATAAATAAAAAGAACAGTATGGACTTTTCAGAAGTTGGGATACCCACACAAAGAAAGCTGCAACACAGTTAGAAAGAGGCTCTTCTCAGAGTGCTTCTGGACTTCTTTTGGCTTAACCAACAATGTCATATCATCTTTCTATGTGATATAAACATGCCAAATATGGTTGCTCTCGCATTCGAGGAACCTGTAGTGGACCTTCATAACTTGTTGCCACTTTCCAGTTTTACTCAGCAGCAACTGGTAGTGATCCTATCCTGAAAACTGAGCAGAGTTGAACTAAGCATCTCAGATCACGAACATACATGAAACCTGAATAGCCCATTTTCACAAAATGGAGAGATGTCCAGAAAAATGATTGAGCTGGCAGGGTTCAGACACACTGTGAAGGTGCATGCTAGAACCTTGAGAGTAGAGAGAGTTGCTAATGCCAAGCAGCCCCTGCTGGCCATAGAACAGCACTGAGGGATGTAAGGGTTAGTCACAGAAGAGACTCCCCCTCCAAGCTTTGGAGCAGTGAGGTTACTTCTGGTGTCTGGCTGGGTTTGGCTTTTAAAGAGAGAAAAATGGAGAGAAAGCAGAGTTGGCTACCTGTAACAGGTGTTCTCACAGGACAGCAGGATGTTAGTCCTCACATATGGGTGACATCATCAGGATGAAGCCCAATCACGGAACACTTTTGTCAAAGTTTCTAGAACTTTGACTGGCCCCTACTGAGCATGCCCAGCATGGCACTAACCCTGCAGCCAGCAGGGGTCCCTCTTCAGTCTGGTTACAAAGCTGCAGGCAGTGCCGAAAAATAAAATAAGAAAATGAACCCAACTCCTTGGGGTGGCGGGCGGGTTTCGTGAGGACTAACATCCTGCTGTCCTGTGAGAACACCTGTTACAGGTAAGCAACTTTTGCTTTCTCACAGGACAAGCAGGATGGTAGTCCTCATATATGGGAGAGTACCAAGCTGAGGATGTCCGGACATGCACCAAATGCACCCAAGACATGCAACAGGCACAACAATTGGGGTGGAATTTGGGAGAGGGCATCCTGAACCCTACTGGGCAGGCGGAAGGGTGTTGGTACGTCACGTCGTAAATAAGTTACGCAAGATAGACTGGCTGAAGATGGAATCTTGTCTTCCGGCTTTGTCTAAGCAATAGTGGGCTGTAAAAGTATGGAGAGAACTCCAAGTGGCAGCCCTGCAAATGTCAGGAAGCGGCACCGATAATAGGTGTGCTTCTGAAGTCGCCATGGCCCTCACAGAGTGTGCTTTAACATGGTCTTGAAGTGGAATGCCCGTTTGCTGATAGCAAAAGGATATGCAATCCGCTAGCCAGGAGGAGAGAGTCTGCTTACCCACAGGCTGCCCCAATTTGTTAGGATGGAAAGAGATAAATAATTGAGTGCTCTTTCCGTGGGCAGCTGTACGGTCTAGGTAGAACGCTAGAGCCTGTTTGCAGTCAAGGGTATGCAGAGCCTGCTCTCCTGGATTGGAATGGGGCCTGGGAAAAAAGGTAGGTAGTATAATGGATTAATTGAGATGAAACTCTGATACTACCTTAGGCAAAAACATAGGGTGAGTACGAAGTACCGCCTGGTCCTGCAGACGTTTAGTGTAAGGCGGATAGGTAACTAGGGCCTGTAGTTCTGATGATGGTGTCGACGCTTCTCCTCGGTCCTTCTCCAGAGCCGAAGGAAATGCAGTCGACCCCTTCGGAGTAGTCAGGCCCGGGTGGGCAGCACCGGTGTCCCGCTGCTGGCGAGAGGTCGATGGCACCGGCTCAGACAATGTCGAAGTGTTCGATGGAGTCGGTGGCTTTGCCTGATAAAGGAACTCCATCTTCTCTGAGCGGGCCTTATGGCCCTTCGGCCTCATTTGGGTGCATTTGGTGCAAGTTAGGACATCATGGTCGGACCCCAAACACAAAACACAAACCATATGCGGGTCTGTGATGGACATTGTCCGAAGACAATCGGGGCACCGACGAAAGCCCGACGCCATGGCTTCGACAAAAATTTAGCTGCGGTGTGGTCGATGGTCGGTAAGCCCCGAAGGGAAAACTCGACGGGAATCAACCGCAAATGAGGGTAAAGCCTTACCTTACGACTGCGGACTACGGAATCGATAGGGGGACCCCGGATGGGGTAGAATTTTTTGAAAATTTTTAAAGAAGTTCCGTGAGGAAAATTCCTGTCAGGAATCTCCAGAGAGCTCCTTAATCCGTGTGTCTACTGCTGCGCAGAAAAAAAGAGACTGAAGGGGGGACCCCTGCTGGATGCAGGGTTAGTGCCATGCTGGGCATGCCCAATAAGTGCCAGTCAAAGTTCTAGAAACTTTGACAAAAGTGTTCTGTGATTGGGCCCCATCCTGATGATGTCACCCATATCTGAGGACTACCATCCTGCTTGTCCTGTGAGAAAATTAAAAATTGTATTTATTTTATTTTTCTGCTTTTGATTTTAACCACCTTTTTGAAAAAGCTCACACAAGGCAGGTTACAAGGATTTTAATTAATATAAGTTGGATATTACTATTTTACACATGGACATTTGAACATCTTTGCAGTATATGGTGAGATTATATTTTAGTGAAGTAGAAAAATAAAGTGGTTGGAGTTCTGTGTTTATTATATCAAAATACAGGAGAATGTCTGTTTTGTCTTGAAGCATGTTCTAAGATAGAATTCCTGTTGGCTAAAACAAGGAGGAGAAAAAATATAAATAAAGGGAGTTTAATTTCCCTCCATTGCAGAAAAAAAATTTCTATTTTTGATTTATATAGTCTATTTCTGGTGTGGACATTCAATAAGTGGTCAGTTTTCAAAATCGCATGTGTGTGTCCATGTGCGCGCAGTTCCCGGCGCATGCACATGGATGCGATGATTTTATAACATGCGCACGTCGGCATCACATGTTATAAAATATGATTCCCGCGCACATGCATGCCGGATTTTAATATCCACGCCCGCATGTCATCTCCTGCGCACAAGGGAGGGTAGTTTACAAAAATGCACGCAGCGATGCAAGTAGGCCTTTCCCAGTTCCCTATCCCCCTACCTACCCTTCCTCCCTTTCCCTCTCCTCCCTAACCCCTAAACTAATCCTATGTACCCTAGAAATTTTGTTTTAAAACTTACTTGCTCCTCTGAGCAGGTATAAGTACCGCATGCCGGCCGTCTGCTGGCAAGTGCTGGTGGCCTAATGGCCGCTGTCCTGGCTGGCTTCTGTCCCGGCCCGCCCCTTTCATTAAACCTGGCACTTCTATGTGTACTGGGAGATATGTGCGTGGCCAGGCCGTTTTTAAAATGTGCTTGGCACGCACATGGCCTGGCCACGCATGCATCTCCCAGATTTTACGTGCACTGGGCTTTGAAAATTCGGACAGAAGTGTATTGCAGATATGATTTCAAGCATGACTTAAAACTTCATCATCATCATCACCATCATCATCGTTTATGGCATGCTTTTCCAGCCAGCGAGATCAAAGCATGTTACAACCAGAATTCATTTACAATATGGTGCATTACAGTATAACTAGCGGAGAGGTATAGATTCCAAGATGTGAGAGTAATATAAGAAGGAAAAACAAAGCACCAGTAGCTGCTTTATAAAAAAACATATTTGTAGAGAGTACAACAGAAAGCAGGAGCTAAACTAAATCATGAGGAACTAGAGGGTAGTTACTGCATTTGGCATTGTTAGGTGGGTTGGGTTGCTGAATGAAAGGTATGGGCGGGCAGATATTGGGTTAATTTATTTAGGTAGGTGGGTGCCCAAGGAAGTACTATCCTCCACCAACAAGGTCCCGAGTTACGAGGCCTTATAAAAAAAAATCTTAGCCTCGCCAGCCCCGGAAGCAAAAGCCACAAGCAGCTCCCCAGCCGGGGCCTGCTTCAGATTTTTGACTTGCCCTTGGAGAGCAGCAGCCTGATTCCTCTGCCAGGCATACCAGTGGGAGGTCGATTGTGCCACTTTCATGGCATGTGGCAATCAATCACAACTGACCAATGGGTGCTAGCAATCATTGCTCAGGGTTACCTACCACCTGAACTTTCTTGCTCTTCCACCGGAATCACCACCTCTACAAGCGTGGAGAGTAACCGACCACTCTGTCCTTCTGGAGCAGGAGGTTTCCCTTCTTCTCCAGTTAAGGGCAATAGAACCCGTCCCTCTTTCGCAACAAGGCCTAGGGTTCTATTCCCGGTTCTTTTTGATCCCCCAAAAATCCGGGGGGCTTCGTCCAATTCTGGACCTACGTGCCCTCAACAAGTACCTCCAGCGGGAGGTACTTGTTGAGGGCTTGTTGGTAACCTTGGGCTCGCTTCTACCTCTTCTACAAAGAGGAGACTGGCTCTGCTCTCTGGACCTCCAGGACGCATACACCCACATTGAGATATCTCCAGCTCATCGCAAGTACCTCAGGTTTTTAGTAGGCCCAAGGCACTATCATTACCGGGTGCTTCCATTCGGCCTAGCATCGGCACCACGAGTCTTTACCAAATGTCTCGTAGTTGTTGCAGCCTTTCTCAGGAAAGAAGGTGTTCACGTCTACCCCTATCTAGACGACTGGTTAATCAGGGCCCCAACCCAGCAAGCCGCTCGATCGTTCCTGGATTTGACCCTACACACTCTAATTTCTCTAGGATTTCTCGTGAATTACGAGAAATCCTATTTAGTCCCATCTCAAACCTTGTCGTTCATTGGGGCAGATTTGGACACCTTACAGGCAAAAGCCTTTCTACCTCAACAACGAGTGCAAACCCTTGTGTCCCTCGCTCACCAGTTGCAGTCTCGGTATACAGCAACAGCTCGGCAATTCCTTGTCCTTCTCGGCCACATGGTGTCCTCAGTCCATCTCACACCAATGGCCCACCTGGCCATGAGAGTTATGCATTGGACTTTGAGGTCACAATGGATTCAAGCGACTCAGCCTCTGTCAACCATTGTCTACATCACTGACGCACTCCGTCTGTCTCTCGCCTGGTGGAAAGATCAGAACAATCTCCTCCAGGGACTGCCTTTTCACCTACCAGATCCTCAACTCATTCTCACCACCGACACTTCCAACCTCGGGTGGGGAGCTCATGTGAACGATCTACAGACACAAGGATCTTGGTCTCCAGAGGAAGCCAAACACCAGATAAATTTCCTGGAGCTTCGAGCAATGCGATATGCTCTCAGAGCTTTTCAGGATTGCCTATCAAATCACGTCATCCTGATTCAAACAGACAACCAGGTGGCCATGTGGTACATCAACAAGCAGGGAGGCACAGGCTCCTTCCTTCTGTGTCAGGAAGCTGCACAGATTTGGGCGGAAGCGCTCTCCCACTCGATGTACCTCAGGGCCACCTATTTGCCGGGAGTGCACAATGTCTTGGCAGACAAACTGAGTCATGTCTTCCAGCCACACGAGTGGTCTCTCAATCCCTCGGTAGCGACCTCTCTCTTCCAGCGATGGGGTTATCCCCAAATAGACCTCTTTGTGTCCCCTCAGAACCACAAAGTGGACAATTACTGCTCCCTCATTCGGAGCGAGCGCTCTCAGCCTAGAGATGCATTCTCCCTCTCGTGGGCAGCCGGTCTGCTTTATGCATTCCCTCCACTTCCTCTTCTCTGGAAGACTCTCGTGAAGCTCCGTCAGGACAAAGGGACCATGATCCTGATAGCACCTCACTGGCCACGCCAAGTGTGGTTTCCCATACTCCCTTGGGAACGCACCCGCTTCTGATCACTCAGAACGACGGATGTCTACGCCATCCCAATCTTCAGGCCTTGTCCCTGATGGCATGGATGTTGAAAGGTTAATCCTTCAACCACTTAACCTTTCAGATTCGGTTCCTCGTGTCCTGATTGCTTCATGGAAGCCTTCCACAAGAAAGTCTTATTCCTATAAATGGAAAAGGTATACATCATGGTGTTCTTCGCAATCCCTTGATCCCTTTTCCTGTCCAATCCCAAGGTTTTTGGACTATCTCTGGCATTTATCGAAATCAGGACCAAAGTCCTCTTCCATCAGAATGCATGTCAGTGCGGTAGCCGCCTTCCATAAAGGTGTCGGGGATGTCCCTATATCGGAACAACCCCTCGTAACACATTTTCTTAAAGGCTTGCTCCATATCAAGTCATCTTTACTTCCTCCGGCCCCTTCTTGGGATCTTAATCTGGTTCTCGGGCGGCTCATGAAACCACCATTCGAACCTCTTCACTCCTGTGACCTAAAATATCTCACATGGAAAGTGATTTTCCTTTTGGCTACCACTTCAGCTCGCAGAGTTAGTGAGTTACAGGCCCTAGTTACCTATCCGCCTTACACTAAACTCCTGCAGGACCGGGCGGTACTCCGCACTCAGCCTAAGTTTTTGCCTAAGGTAGTTTCGGAGTTTCACATTAATCAATCCATCATACTACCTATCTTCTTTCCCAGGCCCCTCTCCAACCCAGGGGAACAGGCTCTGCATACCCTTGACTGTAAACGGGCTCTAGCATTCTATCTAGACCGTACAGTTGCCCACAGGAAGAGCACTCAGCTATTCGTCTCTTTCCATCGCAACAAATTAGGGCAACCTCTGGGTAAGCAGACTCTCTCCTCCTGGTTGGCGGACTGCATATCTTTTTTTCTATCAGCAAGCAGGCATTTCTTTCCAAGACCGTGTTAAAGCACACTCTGTGAGGGCCATGGCGACTTCAGTAGCACACCTACGATCGGTGCCACTTCCTGACATTTGCAGGGCTGCCACCTGGAGTTCTCTCCACACTTTCGCAGCCCACTATTGCTTGGACAAAGCTGGAAGACAAGATTCCATCTTCGGCCAATCTGTCCTGCGTAACCTATTTCCAACGTGACGTACCAACACCCTTCCGCCTGCCCGAGGGGCGGGTTCAGGATGCCCTCTACCAAATTCCACCCCAGTTGTTGTGCCTGTTGCACGCCGTTGGGTATATTTGGTGCATGTTTGGACATCCTCAGCTCGGTACTCACCCATATGTGAGGACTACCATCCTGCTTGTCCTGTGAGAAAGCAAGTGTTGCTTACTTGTAACAGGTGTTCTCACAGGACAGCAGGATGTTAGTCCTCACGAAACCCGCCCGCCGCCCCGCGGTGTTGGGTTCGTAAGGTTTTGTTGTTTTATTTTTTCGGCACTGCCTGTAGCTATCAAATAAGACTGAAGGGGGACCCCTGCTGGCTGCAGGGTTAGTGCCATGCTGGGCATGCCCAGTAGGGGTCAGTCAAAGTTCTGGAAACTTTGACAGAAGTTTTCCGTGATTGGGCTCCATCCTGATGATGTCACCCATATGTGAGGACTAATATTCTGCTGCCTGTGAGAACACCTGTTACAGGTAAGCAACACTTGCTTTCTCACAGGACAGCAGGATGTTAGTCCTCACGAAACTCGCCCGCCACCCCACAGAGTTGGGTTTGCTTACGATTTATTATGTTGTTTTTCTCTTGTACTTTTGCTATAAACGAGACTGAAGGGGGACCCTTGCTGGATGTAGGGTTGGTGGCATGCTGGGCATGCTCAGTGTGCCAAGTTAAAGTTCTATAAACTTTGACAAAGTGTTCCGTGAAGGGCTCCATCCTGATGATGTCACCCATATGTGAGGATTAACATCCTGCTGTCCTCCTGAGAACACTTGTTACAGGTAAGCAACTCTGCTTTCTTTGGGTTCAGGTTCAGTTTATTTTGGTGTGGGCAAATTTTCCCAGACAGCTATTTAGGTTGGTGATGACTATGACATAGTTTATGTTGAATGGTACCTGCAGCTGGATGCCATTGGCATAGAAGTAATAAGTGATGTGGCGGTCTTTGATGAGGTTTCCCAGGGGTGCCATGTAGATACTGAATAATGTAGGTGAAAAGATGGATCTCCATAGGACTCAGCAAGTGATTGATAGTGGATTCGAGAGAGTCATTTCTAGTGCAACAGTTTGGGTATGGGTCTTGTAGGAATGAATGAGCCAGGCTAGTACAGGACCCATGATTCCGAAATTATTTCGTTGGGAGATTAAGATATTGTGATTAACCATGTCAAAGACTGCTGATAAGGCAAAGTTTTAGTAGGTCTTGTTGGCCATGGTCCAGGTAGATGTGGATATTATTCAGCAGGCTTATAAGTGTTGTTTCCATGCTGTGATGAGGTCAGAATCCTGATTGATAGGGGTCTAGTGCATAAGTGGTTGGAGCGTTATCTTTGGACAGCTTTCTCAATGATCTTGAGTAAGAAAGGGAGGTTGGAGACTGAGCAGTAATTATTCAGGTCATTTGGCTCGAGGTTGTGTTTCTTCAAAGTAGGTCTTGTTTTCTAACATGCAAGTCTAATCTGCCTAACTCTGAATTATGAATCCAGTTCTGCAAAGGAATTCTTGCACTTCTTATATTTCTCAGTAGTTAAAGCTACAGCAAGAATGAATAAATGCAATATAGATTTTTTTAGCCTTTCTCTTTCTTTGTTTTGTTAGGTTGAATTACAAGCTCAAGAACAGAAAATAGAAGAATTTAATAAAAAGTCAGCTGAGATACAATCTCTTCTTCAAAGCAATGACCCTCCTCTGCAATTACAGGTGATGGGTACCTTATCCGTAATTATTGTGGTAAAATTGATCATCCAGTCATGTTCATTAAACATTTGAATTTAAAAAAGAAATGCTCATCATTTCACTTTCTTGTCTTGTAGCTACCTTTAACCAAACTCTGCTTGGATACAGTTTTATCCTTTCTCCCTTGGCCATGCATGGGATCCTTTTCTCATTTTGGAAGACTCAAACTCAAGGCATCACCTTACAAACGCTTTGTAATGAATGTCATTGTTTGTCAGTTGCCACTTGTAGCATTCTTCAGCTTTAGATGCTGGCTGTTCCTAAGACCTTTGTATAAAAGTTACAAATTGTATAAGTTCAACATACCGATCTAAAGGTGGAAATATCACAAACATCCCTATAGAAATAATTATAAACCTACTTTATATTAATTGCCATAAGAAGCATTGAGAACACTGAGTCACTGGCAAAATAGGATCTTTTTGGAAGTCAAATGAGTTATGTTGAACATATATCCAAAAAGCCAGATACTATTGTGGCGATCAAATGTAAGGAGGAAAATGTGCATCTAGGAGTTATCAGGATTGGGAAAGTTACCCAGAAAACATTACTTGGATATTCAATGGAATATACCTGGATAAGTGTTCCACTGAACATTAAAGATAGTTATCCAGATAACTTTAGGGCAGGTATTTTTTCAACCAAGCTTATTTGGTTAACTTTGTCTGGATAGTGCTGAATATATCCCGTCCTCACTGGCTAAAATGTAGCCACATCCAGTACAACTCCTCCATCACTATCTCTTTTTATCTGACTAAATTTTGTTAAGATAAGTTATCTTGAAAAGATTTAGCTGGTCAGTAGTAGGAAATACTCAAATCTTGGATTTTGTCCTCTTTCTGTTCATCATTCCTTCTTTTCTGTCCTTCTCCTAAACATTGCTTTGTAAGGATGTGATTCGGCCAAACCTTTTTGTTCAGTCTTCATTATCAGCCCGCTGTGGAAAATTTCGGGACAGCTGATTTTGTTTCGGCTGTCCCGAACCGAAACCCCCCACCCCAACCCTTCAGATTTAATTAATTACAACCCCCTACCCTTCCGACACCCCCCCCCCCCAAACTTACCGAAAGACCCTGGTGGTCCAGCGGGGGTCCCGGGTGCCATTGGCCAGCCTCTGTCACATGGTAGGAGCAATGGACGGCCGGTGCCAAATTAAAAATGGCATATGGTTTTCTTATTGTATTTCGGGAATGGGGGAAGAAAGGGCACATAAAAAAAAAACCCCAAACCCTTCAAATTTAATTAATTGCAACCCCCCCCCCCCCCCACCCCCCCCCCCCCCCAAGACATACCCACAATCCCTGGTGGTCCAGCAGGGGCTCGGGAACGATCTCCCCCTCTCGGGCCGTCGGCTGCCACTAATCAAAATGGCGCTGATGGACCTTTGCCCTTACCATGTGTCAGGGGCTATCGTGCCATTGGTCGGCCCCTGTCACATGGTAGGAGCAATGGACGGCCGGTGCCATCTTAAAAAATGGCATGGGCCATCCATTGCTCCTACCATGTGTCAGGGGCCGACCAATGGCACGATAGCCCCTGACACATGGTAAGGGCAAAGGTCCATCAGCGCCATTTTGATTAGTGGCAGCCGACGGCCCGAGAGGGGGAGATCGTTCCCGAGCCCCTGCTGGACCACCAGGGATTGTGGGTACGTCTTGGGGGGGGGGGGGGGTCGGGCAAATCTTGGGGGGTCGGGAGGGTGGGGGGTTGCAATTAATTAAATTTGAAGGGTTTGGATTTTTTTTTTTTTATGTGCCCTTTCTTCCCCCACTCCCGAAATACAATAAGAAAACCACACTTAATTTTGTGGGTTTTCTTACCGTTTCAGCAGGCCCTCCCCAAACTGTGACGAAATAGGAAATATCATCTATATTTCCTATTTCATCGCGAACGAATGCACATCCCTATCTTTGTCTCCTCCATGTACTAATGTATGAATCATTCTATTCACTCAAATTTGGTGTGATGCAGCTAACCAAAGCTACCAAGATGGCTTCATTTGCATGTTTTATGTGAAAAAATATAATTTTGCTTTGGTAATGATGCATTTATACATGATACACTAGCACAAAGAGGCTGAAACTGTAGACTATACTAATATGGTTAGCAAAAAGCTAAAAATGCTATAATCTTGACCTTATTTGCTGGTAAACCTTTATCTAGTTAAAGAGCTTCCCTGGTAAACTTTTCTCATAAAGTCATTGGTAAATTAAATATAAAAGCTTCAATTAAAATAAACTGTCTTCATAAAAGAATCAGTCTGTTTTTTTCTTTAGGACATAAATGGTTACAGGGTGAATGTTTTAGGTTAATGGAAAATGCCTTGTCTGATTTTGTACAGAAGATGTAAATAAGTGTGGAAAAAAGTGGACTATAGTAGGCTTTGTTTTGTGATCATCTAGCAAAGTAGTCATGAACAACTTTTTAATGCCTTCTAAATGTATCTCCATTTTTCAGGTCATTAAAAATTTTGTTCTGAACAAAATGCAACAAATAAGAACACAGATAACAAGCAAACCTGAAGATGAAGGCGAGACAGCAGGGCTAAAAAAAGACCTTGATTTGGCCAGAACACAGCTTGGAGCTATTGAATCATTTTTAAATGCCCTATCTGTCTTGGACAATTTGGATGTTTTTAGTACATTAGAGGTATTTCAAATGCTATAGCTTTTTTTTGTAATTTTTTTGACATTTTCTCTCCTTGGCAACTTGAGTTGTAGTTTTTATATTTATTTCCAATTCTGTGTAGAATGAAGTAGAGATGATCATGCATCCCACCTTCTTATAATACAAATTATTCATTAGTTTAAAAATTTAAAAAAAAAGAATTTTCTTTTTACTGAGTATATAAGGAACAGCTACTGATTAGACACAATTCTCATGTTAATTGCCAAAAATAGGCAGAAGTTAATAAACTTTATTTCATTTGGAAAGAATTTTTTTATTTATGCCATATGAAGTTAGTATGTATTATCATGTTTAATTATCTAATTCAATATGTAGATGTTATGTTTATTGGAGCTCGAATTACAGGTTAGCATTGGTCTTGAGCAACCCTGGCTACTCGTGGAAATTACAGCAGTCCGGGTAGATATCAGCCTTTCTTGGCTGCTATTTTAGGTCATCGCTTTCAGATTCATGTATTGTGAAGAAACATTTTCATAATGTTTTTCACCGAAGGCCATGGTGTAGGGTTTAGCTTCAGAAACCTCTCCTTTACTATTCATTTTTATCACCTAGATTTTTGACCCAAGATCTGCTTAAGGATATGAAGGTCAAGCCATGCTGTGATTTGGGTGTAACACAGGCTGGATACCTGACAAAGAAAATAAATTGTATGAAGATACATTAGCGACATTCATCTAGTGTTTTATTGCAACATTTTAAGGATAGCATATGCATAGCAGGTGTTGCTTACCTGTAACAGGTGTTCTCACAGGACAGCAGGATGTTAGTGCTCACATATGGGTGATGTCAGTGGACGGAGCCCCGCTATGGAAAACCTTTCTGTCAAAGTTTATATATAGCTTTGACTGACGCTGGCACACTGAGTGCAGTGAGCATGCTCAGCCTGCAATTATCCCTGTGACCACAGGTGTCTCCCCTCAGTCTCGTCTTATAGCAAAAAGCGCAAGCGAAACTAAAATAATAAAACGTATGTAGACCCAACTCCGCGGGGTGGCGGGTGGGTTTCATGAGGACTAACATCCTGCTGTCCTGTGAGAACACCTGTTACAGGTGAGCAACACTTGCTTTCTCACAGGACAAGCAGGATGGTAGTCCTCACATATGGGTGAGTACCGAGCTGAGCGTGACTGAGAGTGCACCCAATGCACCCAAGACGTGCAAAAGGCGCAACATCAGGGGTGGAATTTGGTAAGGAAGGCATCCTGAAACCCTTAATGGGTTGGTGGAAGGATGTTGGGTAGTTAAACCAAACAGAAGAGGAGTAGACGGACTGGCCAAACATGGAAGCATGCCGGCCAGTCTTATGTAAGCGATAATGGGCTGCGAAGGGATGGAGAGAGCTCCAGGTCGCAGCTTTACAAATATGTACAAGCGGCACTGGCTGAAGGTAAGTTATTAAGGCTGGTACGGCCCTAACAGAGTGAGGTTACACACGGTGTTGTAGTGAAATGCCTGCTTGTTAGGAAAAAGAGATACAGATCATCAATTATGAGGAATAGGTCTGTTTGCCCACTGGAACTCGCAGCTTGGCTTTTTCCACAGGAGGAAAGAGTTAGGTGTAAGTCCTATGGAGTGTAGTGCAGTCTGGATAGAATGCAAGTGCACTTTTACAGTCCAAGGAGTGGAAAACCCTCTCGCTCTGGTGAGAGAGAGGTGTTGGGAAAAAGTGGACAGAGTATATTCTGAGTAAGGTGAGATGCTGCCTCTACCTTGATATGTGGTTGAGTATGTAAAACCACTCGGTCACGGAGGAATGGAAGGTCAGGTACTCACTGTAACAAGGTGTGGAACTCACTGACCCTGTTGGCAGAAGTGATGCTATGAGGGAAAGAATTTCCCATTGCAGACTGTTATGTGAGAGGAATGGCCAGGCTCGAACGGGGAACGCATGAGTCTTGTAAGCACTAATATATAGGCCCCATACTGTAACCAGTAAAAAATAGAGGCAGCTTAATCAGTGGATAACCCATGGTAAGCTGACTCAGAAGGGGTTGAACCGGTAATCGGATATCCCCACTCCCAAGTGGTACACCAATTGGAATCGAGGCGTACCCATGTAGAGGATGTCTGGGGAGCAGAATCACGACACGTGGTAAATCATGCCATTTTGAATGGTAAGATTTTTGTGTAGAAGGTTTTTGAGACGCTACCAGTACCTGAGAACATCAGTGAGTTCATCATATGAGACTGACCTGTGAAAAGGCGAATTGGTTACTGGTGTGATAGATTGAGAAGTATGGGAAAGCATTCTGGTCTCAGCCAGGGCGTGGGTCTGAGAACAGTGAACCCCGTCCCAGTGCAGCATAATAAGGGTGCTGGTTATGAGAGGCATCGAAAGAGACACATATAAGAGGCCTTTGTTGTAGCATTGGAGACATGTGTAGGGAGTAGAATCTATCCACCGTATGGTTTGATTCAGACGCAGTGGGCAAGTTCAGTTGACCTCAGCGCTAGAAGATATTCCTTGCTACACATATAATCCAAGACCATCCGAGAGGATGAAAACTTATGTGGAGAAGGTCTGCTAGTGCGTTCAGTAAGTCTGTTAGATAAGTGGCCTGGGGATGTATGGAGTGAGCAAGGACCAAGAGTAGAGCTGCACAGCTTCCTAGCAGAGCATGCTTGTGTATTGGAAATACCACAATGTCACTATGCTGTCTGTATGCACAAAGGTTTGCTCCATAGGCATTATTATAAGGTATAAAGGCATAACTCATGGCTCAAAGCTCCAGGAACTTAATGTGAAACTCTGCATGGAGTGGAAGAGATGCATATTGGGTTGAGAAGATGTAGTTCGAACTCTGCAACCCTGAGTAAATGCAAGTATGAGCAGGACCAGTCTAGGTTTTGGCTCTAGATTTGCAATATGGATCAGGGGCGATAGCGGTTGAACAGCTTAAGTCCACTGATAATTGAATTTCACTGAATCTTACTCATAGCAATTTTTTGGGACCTATGAGTAAATTCATGGTGAAAAAATGCCGTGGCCCAACAATGAAAGAATTGAGGGGCTGAGGTTATGGTGTATGCACGCAGAGACACATAGGAATTTGTCAGAATGTCTATGCGGTTGTTGGACAGGAAGTTCGTTGTGACTGTGGTGTCCAGAAGTGTGCTATATGGGATTTATGATAGTGAACAGCAATCCCAGGTAATAGATTTATAGTGAGTCATGAAGAAGGTAGAGCTCCTTGCTTGGGTTGACTGTTGTTATGCAGCTGTCCATGCAAGGAAAAGCGTGAATGATGTTTTACTCTGTAGAGAAACAGCAGTCACTGCTAGTGATTTAATGAAATACCCAAGTTATCGAAGCTGGTGCAACCGACAGAGCTTTGGATTGTAATATTGTTGACTTACCATGAAGCAAACAGAGAGAATAGAGGAGAGAGGCAATCTACTTACTGTGGTATGGAAGCATGGTGACGAGAGTTACCATTTTACCTGCACCTTCTGAAGAAAGTTGATATTTTCTGAGGTCCAGGATGGGTGGAGAGTAACTACTTTCTGTGAAAGAAAGAATAGTGAAATTAAAACTCCCCCCCCCCCCCCCGCGCTTTGTAGCATCCGGGGGACTGTACCCTGAACCTTGGTACAAAATGGGGTGACCGCTCTGATATCCGGCAAGTTGAGAGACCAGGAGGTGTCCAACTGGCGGGATATCATGTAATCTCCCACGGGAGCGTGAGCGGTAAAAGTCGTACCTGCATTCCTGTGTGCTGTACAAGAAAACATCGAGACCTGTCGCCATGTCTCGAGATGGACTTGCAATTGAGACAGTGTTTGCTGAATCTCATGTTTAGCAGATCAGCGAATGCATCTGGAATTTCGGTCCTTAATTAGGAACCAGAAACCAGAGTATTAATCAGTACAGAGTCCCGTTGCTAACAATGGGAGGATGTCTGATGTAATCCCAAATGTTTGGTAGAGAGGTTCTCTTGGTATTGTGTCCGACATAGCTGGCAATAGGGATATGTGACACTAATACGGTTCTTAGAAGGCCAGACGACCTAGAACCTTTCGAACCATATGGCCCGATTTAGAGAACAGGTCTCAATGGGATTGTCGCTGAAGCGGGATTAGAGTACTTACCATCTGCCGTGGATCGCAGAAGGACGAGCTGGTGAAGATTGATGGTTCCATGGATTTCAGGAGTCATTGAGGGATAGCCTGAAGGACGTACACATCCGACTCAACTCTGTAACCTGGTTTGATAGCACAGGTACAGAGGAGACAGGCTGGGCATGTCTGGCGCTACCACAGTAATTTGTGGAGGGTCAGATCCCCGCACCAGTGTTGGTAGAGAACGCCTCGGGTACAGGGGAGCCATTATGACTCATGAACCCGGCTCGGGTACAGGGGAGCCATTATGACTCATGAACCCAGCCCTCTTTGCAGCGGCTCGATGTATCGTGACGCCAGTGTAGAATTCTGCAGAACTCGGTTCGGTCATTCTGGAGCACGGAGGACTGCCAGCGTTGTGTGGAACAGTGGTGGCAGTAGCAATGTTGCTCGGCCCGGGCATTCTCCAGCACAGAGTAGGATAGCACCGATGTGCTGGATGATGTCGGTGGCGGACGGTCACCGTGCCGGTGACAATGAGTGCCACGGTGCTCGGCCCGGTCTTTCCCCAGCGCCGAGGTGGATGCCCTCGCTGTCCTGGATGGCAAATGATGACGGACTGTCAGCATGCCTGCACTGCTCCTGGCACTATGTAGTGTCGTAGGATGATACGGGGCTTTAGTAAAAAAAAACCCCCAAGCATGGAGCACTGTGTTTAGGCGAGGGCATTGCGTGTAGGTGCTATGTCAGTATTGACGGTATCGATGGCGGCCTGCAGTGGCCTCGAGGGTATCGTCAAAAATATATATGAAAAAATGTTGATGGCCCGGGCAGAGCAACGATAACAATGACGGAGGCACCGACGGCATCGGTATAAGTATCGATGACAACGATGTGGCATTAAAGGATCGAACAGACATTGATGGCATTGGGAAATTGATACTGGACTTGACAAAATCGATGGTCGCATCGATAGGAAAGACGAGGACACCGATGGAAACAACATGGGCGTTGACGGCATCGATGGATGGATGGAGACAGGCGCCGACGGCATCGATGGCATGGCCACGGGTGTCGACGGCCTCGATGGAATCGACGGCATCAACCCGGGCATCGATGTAATCGATGGCATTGAGCTGGGCATCGATGATACCGATGGAAAAATCAGCGCCATGGATGAAAACATTGATGGCACTGAAAAAATCGATGTGGGGATCGATGGCATCGACGGACCGCCGGGGGGAGGTGTGTCGAAAAAGGCAGGACGGCCTGGAAGGGGGTACCGACGGTAGTGATGGGGGCATCGACTGCACAAAGGTACCGAGGTATGAATTCATCAGTGGGCCCTGGCGGCAACGGTAACAGTGGAAGTCCCTATCCCACTAGTGCTAATAACCAGGCAGAGGGTCACAGGAGGACACTTGCAGGCTATATGGGGCTAACTGTGAAAACATAGGGAGAGGGAAGGCCGCAATTTGGTTGGTAGGCTGGGGAAACCGTAGTGAGGTGATAGGAACTGACCGAAAAACAGGGCGTAATACTCACTGAGCGTCGATTAAACGTACGCAAGGGGAGACCTGCACAGGGAAAAAGCGTTTGAAGTAAAAGTTTAAGTATTTCTGTGGGGAAAAGTTGTGAGAATTTCTCACAGAGCTCCTAACCGCTATGCTTACTGCAGAACAGAAAAAAGAAGACTGAGGGGAGACACCTGTGGTCACAGGGATAATTGCAGGCTGAGCATGCTCAGTGCACTCAGTGTGCCAGCATCAGTCAAAGCTTTATAGAAACTTTGACAGAAAAGTTTTCCGTAGCGGGGCTCCATCCACTGACATCACCCATATGTGAGGACTACCATCTTGCTTGTCCTGTGAGAAAAAAAATACTATCTGCAACAGAAGTGTTAATTTGTTGTATAAATTTATCTTATAACACCACAGTTAAATCTTATTTTTATCATTATCTTTATTTAGAGCATGCACGAGCAAATTTTGTGTCAAAAAGACAATCTGAGAATATTTCCGACAGAAGGTCCAAATACTGATCTGGAGGAATTAAAGAAGCAATATAAAGATGTAATGCAACTATTTAATACCAAAAAACAAGCTTATGAGGAACATTTCCTTGAAAATTTAAATGGTAAGTCAAATATGCTTGTATACAGTATTTTCTGTTGGCATCTTGTGCCTTGGTGAAAAACAGATACAAATGTATTGAGTTATTTAGATATATGTTCTGTGGCATTATTTTTTTTTTTGGGGGGGGGGGGGTAATAAAAGGGTTTTCACACACAGAAATTTCCTGTGCAAAAGTTGGAGGTCTTAATTGACACAAATATTTTTTCAAGTTTGAAGGTTAAGCGATGGGAAATATCCAGGTTTTGTTGATGACGACTGACATAAAGAGATATTCACAAGATATTCTGCATAAAAAAAAAATGGTGAATAGACTAGAAAAGAGATACTAGGGGCACACAGATGGAAGAGTCACCAGAGACTTTCCAGTAGCACCCTCCACTTAAATACAGACATGCCTACAAGTGCCAATAAAACCAAATACAAAGAGCAGCTTTATTCACTTCCCCCAGCCTTAGATACAAATATAGTGAATCCTGCTTCAGGCTGGTGTTAGTAAGGACCCAAATGCTGCTTCTACTACTACTTCCTATGGGAGTGACTTTGACAAATGTGAAATGTTTGTGTTTTAGGGGAAAATAGAAGAGCAGCAAACCTTGTTCACTCTATTGCACACAACCACCCAAAAGGTTTAAATTCTCTTCTCCAATTTTCAACATAATGACTCTGCTCCTGCTTGGCCTCTCCAGTATCGTTAAAAAAAAAAAAAAAAAAAAGGAAAATCACATTAGTCAATTCATTGAGACATATCAAGCATAGGCACACCTTCTAGCACTTTAACCTGTAAAGTTAATATTTGCATTACAGGTTAAATTTGCATCTATGTGCTAGTAGGATTTGTCAGGTATAGATAGGCACCCAATATTAAGTACAATCATATTTCAAATATGAAATCTTAAAAGAAAAATACTTATGAGGTAGCTAAGAAGACCCTCCAGGGTGTGTTCTTTAGGTCCATGTAATTGTATTATAGGGTTGGCTATAGAGAAGCAGTCTTCATGCTCTCATGATTGGGCATGCAGATCCTGTAGCTTCTCTCATTCTGAAATTAGGGAACAGTGAAAACCACATAGAGGTATGTTGCCAGAGCCCCATACATGACCACAAGGGCGACACTGTAGAGATTTCAAAAGGGTCTCTGTCCCGTTCACACAGTAGATACAGATTATAGATTTCTGAAAAGGAATTACACTTTGGGGGAATTTTTCAAACTATCCGCATTTATTGGGACAATGATCATACATATTTTGTATCTGCAAGCTGTGCAGCAATTTTCAAAGCAAAAGTAAGCATATACTTTGCACCCATGGCTAATTTCAAAGCAAAGTACACGCAGTCACTTGCACCTGCATTGCCTGTGGTAGGGTTTTGCTGGAAAAGTGCACGTGAAGGTTTTAAAATGCTGTTTATGTGCATAATTTTCCTCCCTCTGACCTGTGTGCCTCCTCTCAGTGTGGCTAAAAGCACATACATTGTGGGACAAGTTGACTTTTAGCCATATTGATGGTGGGCATTTTTTCAGGCACCCAATTAAAATTTATTTATTTATTTATTTATACTTTTTATATACTGACTTTCATGATACAATCATATCAAATCAGTTTACATGGAACAGGGATTAACAGTAACGAGATGCAAAAGTTACAATGAACAGGGTTAATGGAACTAGGAAGGAGAAGCAACCAGAGGTAGAGATGTAACTCGATAACTATAACAAAGTAAAAGCATTGTACAAGATAGTGTACCCTAAACAGTCGGGTTTAGTATGTGATCTGTGGCATTGATGATGCCGGCCTAGGTTGGGTGGAAGGCTCGTTGGAACAACCAAGTTTTAAGTTTTTTCCTGAAAGTCAACAGACAAGGTTCCTGTCTGAGATCAGGAGGGATGGCATTCCAAATGGCTGGTCCCGCTGTCGAGAAGGCCCGTTCTCTGGTGGTTGTCAGGTGGGTAGATTTGGAAGAGGAGACGTGCAGGGAGCCTTTGTAGGCTTCCCTAATGGGTCCTGAAGAGGTGTGGAGTTTGAGAGGAAGCTGCAGGTTGATGGGGAGCTGGTGGTGAATGGTTTTATGAATGGTGGTAAGGGATTTGTGAAGGATTCTGTAGCTTATTGGAAGCCAATGTAGATCTCTGAGGATGGGCGTGATATGTTCTCTTCTGTTGGTGTTCGTCAGGATTCTAGTGGCCGCGTTTTGGAGCATCTGAAGCGGTTTGGTAGTGGCGGTAGGAAGACCAAGCAAAATGGAGTTGCAGTAGTCAACTTTGGAGAACAGGATAGCCTGGAGAATTGATCTGAAGTCTTGGAAATGAAAGAGAGGTTTAATTCTTTTTAACACTTGAAGTTTGTAGAAGCAATCCTTGGTGGTGTGATTGATGAAATTCTTTAAGTTCAGATGGCTGTCTATTATTACCCCCAGGCCTCTTGCTTGAGTGATTAGGGTGTTGGGTTGGGTCAGCTGGAGAGTATCATTGTTTTCTGGTGAAATGAGGAGGAGTTCCGTCTTGGCAGGGTTGAGAATTAGATTGATGGATTGAAGGCAGTTGTCCCAAAACTTAAGTGTTTTTGTCAGGGATTCAGTTATAGGGATCCAAATTTGCATGTCGGCGTATAGATAGTGTTTCAGCTTTAGATTTGTTAACAAATGGCAGAGGGGAAGGAAATAGATGTTGAAGAGCGTGGGTGATAGCGAAGAGCCCTGAGGTACACCTAGTGGAGAACTGATGCATGGGGACTCTTTGTTATTGACTTTGACTTTGAATCCTCTATTACTGAGGAAGGAGACGAACCAACTAAGGGCTGTTCCAGTTATTCCAATGTCAGAATGTTGATTTAGAAGGATGTTATGGTTCACCGTGTCGAAGGCCGCCGAGAAGTCGGGGAGAACTTGCAGGAAGGAGTGCCCTTTGTCTAAGCCCATGATGAGGGGGTCTGTGAGGGAGATGAGGAGTGTTTCAGTGCTAAGCGATTTGCGGAATCCGATTTGGGAGGGGTGGAGTATTTTGTGGTCTTAGAGATATTCTGAGAGTTGGGTGTTGACTAATTTTTCCATGATTTTCACGACAAAAGGCAGATTGGAAATAGGGCAGAAATTGGGTAAATCACTTTGGGGTCAGTATTCATAAAATCTTGGTGCCTAACTTAAAGACCTAGGCACTTAGCCTAGATCTCCTTAAATTTAAAACATCCCCTGCTGAGCACCTAAATTTAGGTGACTATTTACACTAGGTACCTAAAAAGCGGGTAGGCATCAGGTTGGGGGAAGTAAGTTGAGCACCTAGCACTGATTTTCAATACCAGGCACCTAAATGTAGGTGAATAAATAGCAAGCCTAATTTAGGGGAATCAGTTCTAGGCACCTAAAGTTAGGAACCTTTTGGCCCAAAACTTGTAAATTTAGCTGAAAATGTGGCTAATTTTAGTACCTAGGTCAGGTGCTTGGCTTTTTTTCAATATTAACCCATTTGAAAATTGTTTTCTATATGAAAGCCAGGAGGTATGCAAATTTTTTTTTTTTTTTTTTTTTTACACTCTTTAGGTAGGATGGCTTTGTGTGTCATGGTTATGCGTATGACTCTGTGATCCTCCTCATATATTACTAATGATGACCTGAGGCTGCGGTTTTCTTGGTCAACTGAGAACTTTAAGAGCTTACTTTGACAGAGGATATGGTTAGTGATGTCTTCAAAACAGAGAGAAGGGAATATAAGACATGCCATGCTGGGTCAAACCAAGGTCCATCGAGCCCAACATTCTGCCTCCAACAGTGGCCAGGCCGGGTCACAAGTACTTGGTAGATTCCAAATAATTGATCTCTTTCTCATATCTCACTCCCAGGGATAAGCACTGGGTTTCCCAAGTCTACCTGTTTATGGCCTTTTCCTTCAGGAATTTGGCTAGCTCTGTTTTAGATAGAGAAACATAGAAAAGTGATAGCAGAAAAAAACATATGGCCTGTTTAAATTAATTAAGTCAGCTTTATAATTCTTACCACTCCCTCAGAGATCCCCTGTGTTTATCCCATGCTTTCACCAGGGACCTATACAAGGGCAATATCACTTCTTTTTTTCTACTGACCATTCCACTCCCTATGTACCAAACATCTTTCTCGCCTTATCCTTATGATCATCAGATACGAGCATCCTAGATCTTCTTCTTTCATGTTTAGAAGAATTTCACCCCTAAACTGTACCTTTCCCTAGGGTTTGCATCCTAAATGCATATTTCTGCATATTTTAGTATTAAATCTTAACTTCTGGTAGATGTAGTATACTTGGATTTTCAGAAGGCATTTGACAAAGTTCCTCATGGGAGGCTTCTAGGAAAAGTAAAAAGTCATAGGATAGGTGGCGATGTCCTTTCTTGGATTACAAACTGGCTAAAAGACAAGAAACAGAGAGTAGGATTAAATGGACAATTTTCTTCAGGGATCTGTATTGGGACCTGTACTTTTCAATATATTTATAAATGATCTGGAAAGAAATACGACGAGTGAGGTAATCAAATTTGCAGTTGATACAAAATTGTTCAGAGTAGTTAAATCACAAGCAGATTGTGACAAATTGCAGGAAGACCTTGTGAGACTGGAAAATTGGGCATCGAAATGGCAGATGAAATTTAATGTGGATAAGTGCAAGGTGATGAATATAGGGAAAAATAACCCATGCTATAGTTACACAATGTTAGGGTCCATATTAGGAGCTACCACCCAAGAAAGAGATCTAGGCGTCGTAGTGGATAACACATTGAAATCTTCAGTTCAGTGTGCTGCAGCAGTCAAAAAAGCAAACAATGTTGGGAATTATTCAGTCTAAAAAGCAAACAATTTTGGGAATTATTAGAAAGGGAGTGGTTAATAAAACGGAAAATGTCAGAATGCCTCTGTATCGCTCCATGGCGAGAACGCACCTTGAATACTGTGTACAATTCTGGTTGCCACATCTCAAAAAAGATATAGTTGCGATGGAAAAGGTACAGAGAAGGGTGACCAAAATGATAAAGGGAATGGAACAGCTCCCCTATGAGGAAAGACTAAAGAGGTTAGGACTTTTCAGCTTGGAGAAGAGACGGCTGAGGGGGGATATGATAGAGGTGTTTAAAATCATGAGAGGTCTAGAACAAGTAAATGTGAATCTGTTATTTACTCTTTCAGATAATAGAAAGACTAGGGTGCACTCCATGAAGTTACCATGTGGCACATTTAAAACTAATCTGAGAAAGTTCTTTTTCACTCAATGCACAATTAAACTTTGGAATTTGTTGCCAGAGGATATGATTAGTGCAGTTAGTGTAGCTGTGTTTAAAAAAGGATTGGATACGTTTTTGGAGGAGAAGTCCATTACCTGCTATTAATTAAGTTGACTTAGGAAAATAGCCACTGCTATTACTAGCAACAGTAGCCTGGGATAGACTTATTTTTTGGGTACTTGCCAGGTTCTTATGGCCTGGATTGGCCACTGTTGGAATCAGGATGCTGGGCTTGATAGACCCTTGGTCTGATCCAGTATGGCATGTTCTTATGATTATTTTAAAGGGTGGTGTGGAAGCCTCTGAAACAACCAAAAATATGTCTAGCCTTCACATTGCATCACTTGACCTCCCCGATACAGATGAAGTATTTGCTGTAACATGAATCAGTAGTAGGCATTTCTCATGTACATTGATTATGGGTAACCTGAAAACCATACCAGTTTGTAGATCTTTACAATTACTTTCTACCATAGCCATAAAGAGTACATAACAAGAAGCAATGAAGCAAGACAGTTAATTTCTGGTAAGAAATGATTCCACATTAAGTAATATTTAGGCTTTGGCTACATGTCTGGAATTTTTCAATACTCTGACTGATTTTGAATAAAGATGTACGACAAGTGGATTACCCTTTTTGGTTATGCTAAAAGAATGCTAAAGATACTGTTTGCAAATACAGTATATCACTTATTGTAAAATAGCAAGGGAATTAGTTTAATTAAATCCAGTTTTTAAGTAAAGCATGTTAAACATAAAATTGCTTTGTACACACAAGCCTGTTCAGTCCTACCCTAACACTCTGCCGAAAAAGTATCCATGAAGAATTAAACACAGCTGTTTAACTGAAAAGTGTTCTTTCTTATGACATTTGTTTCTGCAGGTCATCAGCAGAAATTTGATGACTGGTTCAGCAGTGCACGGTTAGCCCTAAATGCATGCTTTGACCCATCAGAAACCAAACAGGCAATGGAAGAAAAATTACATCAGCTTACTGTAAGATACTGGAATATTTCAAGCTAAGTGTTTTGCAATTAAGGTTTTTATCAGTTTGAAAACATTATTTTAATCAAAAATGAAATTGTCTAATAAGCTAGGTAGGCATGCCAGTCTTTTTAGAACCACAAAGAATAGGCTAGCTGGATTTGTGTCTGAGGTGGCATATAAATATTTGGAGCATTAAATATGTATAAATTGGGCATTTCACTATTATTATCAGCTATATATATTAAACATTTTTCTGTGTAGTCACAAAATGGGAGAAAAACTTTAGTAAATCTGACCCGGTATGTTCTTATGTGACTGAATACCAATCTCTGCTTTGTTTTGTATTGCTTAATAAAGATATGAAGGACACTTCAGTTAATCAAGAGCCATACTTACTAGAGAACTGTAAACTCAATGGATAGAAAACACAAAATATGTGAAAGGAGAGAGTTTATTTCAAATATAGAAACATAGAAATGACAGCAGAAAAGGACTTATGGTCCATCCAGTCTGCCTAGCAAACTTCTTAAGGTAGTAACTGCCGCTCTGTGCAGGTTACTTCCATTTTTCTCTTAAGGATAGTAATTGTCACTCTGTCCAGTTATCCCCAAGCTTTATGATAACCATAAAATTTACAGCTAGCAACATTTTTTACTGGGTGATGAGCTTTCTTGAGAATTTAGACGGTATTGCTTGACGTGCTTTGCTTATGGACTTGGCCGAAGAAGCAGTCCTGTGCTTTTTTTTCATATGTCTGCGTATCAGTACCCGAACCTTAGAAGTCAGGGAGCAATATTGCAGTTGCATTAGAATCATCAAAGCATATTGGTAAGGATAGTGATCTCCATATCTTCTGTTAAGGGAATGGGCTCCGCTCGCAGCAAATTCTGTGCAGAAAACGGAAATTCTGCTCAGGAGAGGAATTCTGCGTAAATTCTGCATTCCGCAGTAGCGCAGAATTCCTTCAAGAGTAAAAAAAAAATCACACTGATACCAAGTATAGCTAAACTATTGTCTAAAACATCCAATGCCCCCATATTTATTGAAGTTTAGGTTTTAGCTGTAGTCAGTCCATACAAGTTACCCCAGTGCCTTCTTGGAAGCCTGATGCAGTCATACCATTGCTTTTGGGTTATATGTGTGTATGTTTCAAACCAGGTTTTCATTAATACTAACTTAAGTGTTTATCGATAGATGAACTCTTTTCTGCCTCAAGGATGCTGGAAGAGGTCACTTCTGCATCAGCAGCAGTTATATTTTCTTTCTCTGTGGTATCAGCATATCACGCTCATGATGCATCAACTCCCTGATAGCCCCAATGGCCAGGTGGCTCAGATATGGTTCTCCTGTACTGGGCCAAGGGCTTGTCCTGATAAGTGAATTTATCAGGATTTTTGCAGACCTGTTTTTTCGACTGGAAAGTGAAGTCCCTGAGATAATTTGTGTGATGAAGGAAGCAAAAGTAGTTAGCTTTGACATGCTAAGAAAATGCATCAAAATGTTATTTTAAATGTGAAGAGCTGTGCTGACTTCGTACAGAACCTTAGATAATCTAAACCTGCCTTAATGTTCAAAAGTATGCAAATATTTAGGGACAGCTGAAAATTTTGATCTTGCTACCAAATGTATGACATGCATGCATAAAGGCAACATAAAGGAACCCTATGTAAGCTTATTAGTATACCATGCATATTAGGCTCTTGGGTAAATGTCTTAGCTTTAATTTACTAGGCTTTTCTAACTTCGGAAGAAAGAGAAAATCTACAGCAGATGAAAACCGTGCTAAGTAAAGTGGGGTGCCATCTACCCAAAGAGAATGTCAGCCAGATGAACAGCTATATAGTCCATCAAGAATCAGAATTACAGCAAGTGACCTCCAAATGCCAAACTCGAATTAAAGAAATTCAAGACTGTGAGAGGAAGTTCCGTAGGTAAGAAGAAAAAATGAACTGTTGAGTAGCTTTTAATGTGTTAGAATTTAAAATATACTTATTTCCTAAGTAGATGGCCCCACTGAAAGGGAGAAGAAAATGATTTTGCATTTAGATGGTAAGGTATTTCCTGACTCACTTGTTTTTATCAAGATGTCTCTAGAGGGTGGTTTTCTAATGCTATCCACCTAGTCGAAAGGGCTTTGCTTCTTACAAATTTCAAAAACTCTTTTAATCTGGTATATGGCTTTTGAACATTAAGCTCCTCCCTGCAGATAAAAGTATCAATGTTTTACCTGCAATTATTAGAGGCGCTACCTGAGGTGACAATAGGGCAGAGAATGCAACAACCTGCGTAGTTCATTTTCAAACTACCTATGTTGTTTCAAAGGGAATAACTTTGTTGGCAGGCATTTGGAGAAGAGAATGAGAATATCTTTAAATGGACTGTAATGGTTATTGCTGGACTTTATTGAGCCTTTTATTATAGTGTTTTATGTTTTAGATTTTATTTTATTTTATTTACTTTGGTTTTATCTTATGTTTTAGAGGTTATTTATTTATTTTATATGTCAAAGGTGTATTCATTGATGTATTTTATGCTGTATTTAAATGTTGTAATATTTTATGTGATTGATCCAGAACACCGGTATATAAAAACTAATAAATAAGATTCCACAGAAAATGCAGGGGCAAATGTCAGCATGTACTTTCCCTTTGAGAACTGATGTAAAGTCCTCAGGTTAAAGTATCCATGTACATTACATAAGTATATAAGGCTTGCCATGCTGGGTCAGACCAAGGGTCCATCAGGCCCAGTATCCTGTTTCCAACAGTGGTCAAGCCAGGTCACAGGTACCTGGCAGGATCCCAAGGGGTAGATTCCAATCTGCTTATCCCAAGAATAAGTATTGGATTTCTGCAATTCTACCTTAATTGTTAATGGACTTTTCCTCCAGGAACGTGTCCAAACCTTTTTTAAATGCAGCTATACTAATAACTTTCACCACATCCTCTGGCAATGAATTCTAGAGCTTAATTATGTGTTGAGTAAAAAAATTGTTTTTCTTATTAGTTTTAAATGTATTACCTAGTAACTTCATTTTGTGTCCCCCTGGTCATTGTACTTTTGGAAAGAGTAAACAACTGACTGTTTACTCATTCTATTCCACTCATTTTATAGATCTGTATCATATCTCCCCTCAGCCGTCTCTTCTCCACACTGAATATTCCTAACTTCTTTAGCCTTTCTTCATAGGGGAATTGTTCTATCCCATTTATCATTTTGGTCGCCCTTCTCTGTACCTTTTCTAATTCTTCTATATCTTTCTTGAGATATGCTGACCAGAACTGAAAACAAAACTCAAGATGAGGTTGCACCATAGAGCAATACAGAGGCTAATGATATTGATATTCTCTGTTTTATTCTCCATATAATAATCCCTAGCATTCTGTTTGCTTTCTTGGCTGCTGCTACACACTGAACAGAAGATTTCAACATATTTTCAACGATGACACCTTTTCCTGAGTGGGAGACTCCTAATATGGAATGTTGCATTTTGTAGCTATAATTTGGGTTACTCTTCCCTAAATGCATCACTTTGCACTTATCCACATTAAATTTCATTTGCCATTTGCATGCCCAGTCTCGCAGTTTTGAAATGTCCTCTTGCAGTTTCTCACAATCCTCTTGTGATTTGACAACTTTGAATAATTTTGTGTCATTGGCAAATTTGATCACCTTACTTCTTCTCATTTCCAGGTCATTTATAAATATATTAAAAAACATCGGTCCCAGAACAGATCCCTGGGGCACTCCACTGTTAAACTTTTTCCACTGGAAAAATTTAACCTTAAGCTCTGCTTTCTGTTTTCTGTCTTTTAACCAGTTTCAATCCACAATAGGATACTGCCACCTATTCCATGACTTTCTAATTTCCTAAGTCGTCTCTCATGAGGGACTTTGTCAAATGCTTTCTGGAAATCCAGATACACTATATCAACTGGCTCACGTTTATCCACATGTTCATTTATGCCCTCAAAAAATGTAGCATATTTATGAGGCAAGACTTCCTTTGGTTAAATCCATGTTGACTTTGTACCATTAAACTATGTTTTTGTATATTTTCAGCAGTTTTGTTCTTTATAATAGTTTCTATCATTTTTCTTGGCACAGATGTGAGACTCGCTGGTCTGTAATTTCCTGGATCACCCCTTGTACCCTTTTTAAAAATTGGCATTACATTCCAGTCTTCAGTTACCATATTGATGATGTTCACAAATTTCTAGTAGTAGGTCCACAATTTCATTTCTCAGTGCTTTCAGCACTCTGGGTTGTATACCATTTGGTCCAGATGATTTGCTACTCCTTAGTTTGTCAGTTTGCCCTACTGTATCTTCCAGGATCACAGAGATTTGTTTGTTCCTCTGAATCATCACCTTTGAATAACATTTCTGGCATGGGTATATCTCTACCAAACAAAGAGCACTTCAAAAGGGTCCTGTCAATCAAATACAATAGGCACCCCTCTCTTAATCTGTTCAGCTTGTTGACTCAGAACCAGTTATTAGTGAAAAAATTATATGTAAATGTAAGATGCCGCATCAGCAAGCCTGCCGTGTCCAACTGTGCAAAGTTGGACCGTCCGGACTACTCCTCATTTGCTGCTCTTAAGAACATAAGAAAATGCCATACTGGGTCAGACCAAGGGTCCATCAAGCCCAGCATCCTGTTTCCAACAGTGGCCAATCCAGGCCATAAGAACCTGGCAAGTACCCAAAAACTAAGTCTATTCCATGTTACCATTGCTAATGGCAGTGGATATTCTCTAAGTGAACTTAATAGCAGGTAATGGACTTCTCCTCCAAGAACTTATCCAATCCTTTTTTAAACACAGCTATACTAACTGCACTAACCACATCCTCTGGCAACAAATTCCAGAGTTTAATTGTGCGTTGAGTAAAAAAGAACTTTCTCAGATTAGTTTTAAATGTGCCATATGCTAACTTCATGGAGTGCCCCCTAGTCTTTCTATTATCCGAAAGAGTAAATAACTGATTCACATTAATTCGTTCTAGACTTCTTTTTTTTTTTTTTTTATTTATAAATTTTCAGATCCAATACAAGAATTTTATAAAATATCTTATCAAATCGAAATACAAGTCTTTACTTCCAACATGAAATCAAAACAAAGCAATCAAAATCCAAGAAATCATTTTGGGTAAATAACTCTTCTAACTACAGGAAAAGTTGTGAGATCAGTTACATTAAGAAAGAAAAGGAGCCTCTTAACAGGAAATAAACATAATTATTTAAGTACATGGAAACTCTATTTTCTTTAATCACCTGTTCCTATTTTCCAAGAAGGATTTTCAACTGTTCTGGATCTAAGAAGGAATAATCCTTTCCCCCAAGTTTAATTACACACCTGCAAGGGTACTTTAGAAGAAAGAAACCTCCTTTTTCTTCTACCTCTTTTTTGAAACCCAAGAACTTTTTTCTACGTAATTGTGTGTTTTTTTCCAGGTCGGGGAAAACCCAAACTTTCTGTCCATAAAAGATTTTGGATCTATTCCGAAAGAATAATTTTAAAACATTATCCTTATCCGTTATAAAAGCAAATTGCACTAATAAAGTACATCTTTCTTTAATATCTAACTCATCTTGAGACTTCTGTAACAAGTCTGATATATTTATGGATGTTTCTACCTTTTGTTCTCCCTCATTACTGACTTTTTCTCTCTGCTCTTTACTTTTCTTTACCCCAATATAGAAAGCTCTAACTACTACTGGTGTTGCTTGTTCCGGTATATTGAGAATTTTAAGGACATATGATTTGAATAAATCAATTGGTGTTATATAGTCTGAAATAGGAAAATTTGTAATTCTTAAATTTAATGCCCTTACAGTATTTTCCAAAGATTCTATTTTCCTTTGATATATTATCTCATTTTTTATCTGAGACTCCTGAATACTCTCGACTTGCTTTAACCGGTTCTCTATATTACCTAGTTTCTCTTGATGTTCTTGAATCTTTTTACTATTTTCCTTCAGAGATACATTTGTTTGTCTTACCTCACCTGTCAGATTTACAATAAGGGAGTCAATCTTTACCATATAATTCCAAAGAGAATCTAATGTCACTGTATTAGGTTTCATTGCTTTAACTTTAACTAACTCTGTTAAATCCATAACCTTTTTATTAGACATCTTAGGTGTACTAGAGTCTTTGGGTTCTGTTTGAGATCCTCCTTCTCCACTTATCACCGGATCTTCTTCCAAATGAGGAGAATTTCCCAAATTGTTACTCCTATTCATTTCTTCTTCTTGCAGACTTAATGCAATTCCAGATCTAGTTTCTTCCTTCTGGTTTTCCTCTGGCTCAACTAAGGGAAAAATCACCTTATTGCCAGGAGGGGATGGTGTTTCAATGTAATTTTCAACTTACATTTCTGAGGTTTTTCAGTCAAATCAGGCAAAGCCAGGCTAAGCCGTACATAACCTGCGCGCGCCCCTTAGGCGCGCGCGGCTTTGGCGGCGCGCCGCCGTCGGCTCAGTTCTTATAGTCCCGCCTCCAGTTCTAGTTCCGGTTTGGGGTAGCCAGGCAAATTAACTCCACCTGTCCGTCGGGGCTCGAAAAGAACTCCACGAACCCCCGGTTCAGGCGGCAGTAGTAGGTAAAGCACTCAAAAGGGTTTTCACCTGATTCCCCTCTCAGTCAGGCAACGCCGTCGGCTCAGTTCTTATAGTCCCGCCTCCAGTTCTAGTTCCGGTTCGGGGTAGCCAGGCAAATTAACTCCACCTGTCCGTCGGGGCTCGAAAAGAACTCCACGAACCCCCGGTTCAGGCGGCAGTAGTAGGTAAAGCACTCAAAAGGGTTTTCACCCGATTCCCCTCTCCATTCGTTCTAGACTTCTAATGATTTTAAACACCTCTATCATATCCCCCCTCAACCGTCTCTTCTCCAAGCTGAAAAGTCCTAACCTCTTTAGTCTTTCCTCATAGGGGAGCTGTTCCATTTCCTTTATAATTTTGGTCGCCCTTCTCTGTACCTTCTCCATCGCAATTATATCTTTTTTTAGATGCAGCGACCAGAATTGTACACAGTATTCAAGGTGCGTTCTCGCCATGGAGCGATACAGAGGCATTCTGACATTTTCCGTTTTATTCACCATTCCCTTTCTAATAATTCCCAACATTCTGTTTGCTTTTTTGACTGCCGCAGCACACTGAACCGACAATTTCAATGTGTTATCCACTATGACACCTAGATATCTTTCTTGGGTTGTAGCACCTAATATGGAACCCAACATTGTGTAATTATAGCATGGGTTATTTTTTCCTATATGCATCACCTTGCACTTGTCCACATTAAATTTCATCTGCCATTTTGATGCCCAATTTTCGAGCCTCACAAGGTCTTCCTGCAATTTATCACAATCTGCTTGTGATTTAACTACTCTGAACAATTTTGTATCATCTGCAAATATGATTACCTCACTTGTATTTCTTTCCAGATCATTTATAAATATATTGAAAAGTAAGGGTCCCAATACAGATCCCTGAGGCACTCCACTGCTCACACCCTTCCACTGAGAAAATGGCCCATTTAATCCTACTCTCTGTTTCCTGTCTTTTAGCCAGTTTGTAATCCACGAAAGGACATCACCACCTATCCCATGACTTTTTATTTTTCCTAGAAGCCTCTCATGAGGAACTTTGCCAAACGCCTTCTGAAAATCCAAGTACACTACATCTACAGGCTCACCTTTATCCACATATTTATTAACTCCTTCAAAAAAGTGAAGCAGATTTGTGAGGCAAGACTTGTCTTGGGTAAAGCCATGCTGACTTTGTTCCATTAAACTCCATCATCTAGTTTGAAAGCTGCTTTTTAAAGGTTAGTGCCAGCAGCCTGGTTCCACTCTGGTTAAGGTGGAGCCCATCCTTTCAGAAAAGGCCCCTCTTCCCAAAAATTAAGCCCAGTTCCTAACAAATCTAAAACCCTCTTCCTTGCTCTATCGTCTTATCCACACATTGAGACTTTTGAGCTCTGCCTGCCTCTGGGGTCCTGTAGGTGGAGCGGGAAGCATTTCTGAGAATGCTACCCTGGAGGATCTGGATTTCAACAAGTAACCTTGTAGTTTTAAAAATGTCCACGATAAGACTTTAGTTGTCTGATTTCACTTGTTTTCTGATTAGTTTGAATATTACGGTGCATGGATCTAATAAATGTTTTATTCTATTCTTTCTTAAAATGTCGCACATGAAGATTTCAGGAAGACTTTAGTAGCTTGAACAAGTGGCTGACATGCCAAGAAGGGAAACTGCAAGACAAAGAGAATAAAAAGCAACTTGAGAACTTTAACCAAATGATTATGGGCTACAGGTAGTTTGATTTCGGATTTTCTTTCTGCTTCGAATGATTAGTGGGCAGAGAGAGTATGACTTTGTTTTGTTTTTATTCATGTTTATACAACTATGGTGGCTGTGAATATTATCACAAAACTCGGTAATAAGCCACAGAAGGGAGCTTGCGTGTTGAGTTTAAGTATTGATTTTGAAAGAGGCAAAGTTGATGATGACAAGGCTGGAAATGGCCTACTGGTGGAGGTGGCGGAGGCGATCAACATGGCATATTTTCAGCATGCTTGGGACATATATGGATAGCAGTGGTAGGAAAAGGGTTGAAAGAGGAGGGGGGAAGTTCGCATTTGGGAATTCAGATGTGCATCTATCCAAGGTGGATGAATCTTCAATTAGCAGACAGACTTTTTCTGCTGTCATTTACTATGAGGTCCATAGTCAGTAAGCTGGCAAGCAGACAAGTTATTCAGTTAAAGTTAGGTGGGATAACTTGTCCAGGATATTCAGAGGAGCCCTGCTGAATGAATATGTTTGGATAAACTCCGTCTTAGCCAGATAAACTTTAGGACTGCTCTCCATATAACTAAAGTTAGACTGATAACTGTGAATATCAGCATTATTTGGCTAACAACTTTGCCCTCAGAATGCTTCTGGCTTATTCAGATATGTTTTATTCAGCTAATCCTTAGCTGAATTATACCTGGATAGGTCTGAGGCTTTGAGAGCAACAGGAAATTAAAAGCAACGGGATTTGTTCAGTTAAGTCATGCATTTAATCCGAAAAAGCCCATTGAATATGGACCTTTTTGTGACATTACTGTGTCTTAACAATTATGAGCCAGAGAGAGTATGATTTTGGGTCTTCTGTTTTGAAAAAAATAAAAATATTCCTTCACCTTATAGTAAATAACATTCCCTTGTGTGCTTTTGGATTTTGTAGAGAAGCATTTGATTCTCTGGAACAACTGGCTAATTCTTTGAGAGAATTAGGGTTTACAGAAGATGAAAAAGTAACCAAGTCCTGCCAATTGTTCAGAAGATACCAAGCACTACTCACACGAGTAAGTGAAAAGCTAGGTCTTACCCAGGAGCTTTCTAAACAAGTCCAGAAATTTAAAGAAGTCGCACAGAGCATTTCTGCATGGATAGATAAAGTGAGACCATCACTCGACAGTTTGAAGTCAGTGGAAGGGAACAAATCCCAGCTCGAAGAAAAGACACATCAGATGAAGGTAGGATGACAATTCATGTTTTAGGGTTTGGCAGCTGATTGTATTTATAAGAAGTTTAAGAGTCAAATATGTGTCTTTACCAAATTCACCAGGCATACATCCAGGACAAAAAAGGTAGATAAGGGGGAAATTTTGATACTGCCTGTGTGGCCTGCAAGCTCATTTTCCAAGCGAAACACTCTGCAGAGTTTTCCTTTGTAAATATGGAGCTGTGGGGGAATGTGAGTACTTGGTTAGTGCAGGCAACAAAGTACATTAATGAAGGTACCATGGGAATTTTAAAATGAAATCTCCGGGTATGCTTTCACTCTCCCTACCTAACCGCCCCCTTTTACCTGCAGGTAAAAGTACACATGCTGTGATTAGCTCGCATACTTTTATCCGTATTGAGGGGTGGGAAGGGTGACAATTTTCAAATAAGTTTGACAATTACTCCATTAGTGTATACTTTACAGGTTTTAATCTTGATTTTTCAGTGGCATGCATTTATCTTCAATATATATTCTAACAGTCTACATCTATATTTCACACTAGTTTTAAGCTTAGTTTTCGTCAGGTGAGTGAGAGAGAAATTATTTGTAGAGTAGTTTTTCATCTATGTAAACCCAGCTAGGGGTAGTAGACTATGCACAGAGGGGTTTCTTTACTGGAAATGGTAACTTCTCCCCTCTAGATGAACAGACAACTCCAAGGAACTTGGCTGCTTCTGATTAGGATATATCAGTGGAGAAGCCAAAAACCACACTCAACCCAAGGTACTTGGCTCCTTCGGATCAGTATATATGAGTGGAGAAGCCAAAAACCACACTCAATATAGAGAAAAATAAAGGTGCATTTTAATTATTTCTGATGAGTTCAAAAGAACAAATCAAAAAAAATCTTCTAAAGGCTTTAAGGAGAAAACTTCGCAGCATAAAACAAGCAGTGTCTACACAAGAAATAAGTCTACTGATATGTTATGCCGTGAGGCTACACTGGGAGGGACAACCCACTCTGTAAATAAAGCAAATAAATTCAGCTCAGTAATATCAAAGGACAAATCACAATTAGCTGCTTACAGCAAAGGGACCAAATGGTTATCAGAATGAGTGATAATTTAATATATTTTTAAAATTTATAGTAAAGTGACAAGTCAGTTTTAGTCAGCAAGCATATTGACAGGGTAGCTTTTAACTAAAAACTTTCATAATGTGCCAAAATAGTCATGTGGGATAGATTAACCAAATAAAAAACCACCAGGTATTTCTTACTGAAAAAAGCCAAGGGAACACACATGACAGACAAGTTAAAGGCTAAGCCAAAGTGTCAATAAGCTTACATATATACAAATGACATAAAGTAAGTTCCGTAGCAAACATTTAAGCAAAGCAACATGTAGCTTAAGAAAAACTTTCAAAAAGTGCACCTAACTGGTCACATGATGTAAATCAATGAATCGTAAAAGCATCAAGTCTTTCTTTAGGAATGTCACCTCATGACAAGTTCCACCAATCAAAAATCACCAAGGGAACACGAATTAAAAAAAAAATCTGAGCCAAACCGTCAATAGTGGTAGTACAATATATACAGAACCAACTATGAATAATAAGTGCGATAGTGAAATAAAGAACAATATTGACCATTCAGTATCACAGTTTTACCCATAAGGATGAAAAGATTGCAATTTGAAGATGCAACATAAACGCTGGATCAAAAGGCTAGAAAAATCTCCTCTTGATTGGTGCATTTCTAAATGAGTCACACACAAATCTAAGGTCTGAAATAGCATGCGGCTATTTCAGACCTTAGAGACCAGTGAGACACCAAAGGAAGTCTCATTGCAGGTATGACGTGTACAGTTGTAATGCTCAAAAATTCTAGTTGTTAACATCCAGGTGGTCTTGCTTACGTAGAGTAAAGGACTTGGCACATAACTTAGACCACTCCTGTAGAGCAGCAGTCTGAGGTAAAGTTTGTAGGTTTTACTAGATACCGGATGTGTAAATTATGGTACTCGACACAACATAGGGAAAGCTTGACACTGACCACAAGGGTAAAGTCCCAAAACAGAGACAGTAGGTATCTTTTTATAGTGCAAGTTCCTATGTCGTTGAAAATAGCATGAGGAGCCAAAATGAGGTAATGTTTTATAATGGCACACACCTGGCCCACCCATCCAGGATATGGCAAAACACAACGCTATTAGAAGACCCAGAGGTTGATTGCGTGAATAGTAAATTATGGTTAACATATAGAGCGCATTTAAATGCATTTTAATAATACGACGTGGATAAATTCTAGACAAAAATCTAACTGATGTCTATCCTGCCTGTTTTATAAAATCCTCTTGTGAAGAACACAGACGACACAGTCTAAAAAAACATGATCCCCTAGGGTTATTATCATGGTGAAACTGTGGATATTGACTTCCATACCATAATAGAATATTGTGGTCAATAGGTTTGTGAAAGATATACGTAATGAAAACATTATCATGTAATGTAATAAGGATATCTAAAAAAGATGCCCGTTTCCTATGTAAAGAATAAGAAAACCATAAGTTCAGATCACATGTATTAAGCCAGTCAGAAAACATAAAGATTTGTACATTGATTGATACCTGTCCAAATGAAAAATACATCATCCTTACAACAGAGCTCTGGGGGAATAAAAATTCAAAATAGTGATGAATATAACCACCAGTTCAAAATGTAAAGTATATAAACAAGCAATATTTAGCGCCATCATGGTTCCCATCCCTGTCCCTTTGATCTGTTGGTAAAAGCAATCTTGGAAACAAAAGAAGTCTTTTGTTAAAGCCCTCTATTTCAGCTAGTTCTTCCTTTGTGGACTCTTCTTCTTTGGACTTGTCACAATTTATGCCCTCCAAGGAATCTGTGCCTTCATGGAAGATTAGGTTTGATCAGTCCCCCTTGTGCTCAACAAACCATCCATTCTCAACAGCAACAATGCTGCTGTTTCTGATAGCTGATATTGGACATGACTCAACAGTTTTCAACTTATTCTGGACTTTATCAATATTAGAAAATGCAGTGTTATAATGAGGATTGTCTTTTGTTCCTTCTGTTTTCTATGATTCCTTTAATGTACATGTATAACTATATCGGGTTTTTTTCAGTTAATTAAAGATTAGACTTTTTTTCTCCTCACATCTTTCTTCGGCAGACCCATCAGTTGTCGCTCATATATCTCTTTGGTGTCCTCCTGGCCAGGTTGATCTACTTTTTTTTTTTTTAATATATTTTATTTTTATAGATTTCAAACAAAACATCATTGAAACAATGTTTACAGCAAAACACAGAAAGGATAACAATTCCAATGTAATCAGCCTAATATTGGTCTCAAAGAAGAATAACAAAAATATCTGTATATTATAGGTATAATTGGGGAGCAAATACATTCAAGCAGATTATGCGGTAAATTTTCAATATTAATATGCACTACATAGCGATATCATGCACCTATCTCAAATAACCAACACCTTCTTGAGGTCTCTTAGGAGTGTGAATCTAAATACTGCCTCAACTGCTCCGACTCTGAAAAAACATATCTATCATTATGATACACAACTATGCATCTACAAGGAAATCTCAGATAGAACTTGGCTCCTCTTGTAATTACTTCATTTTTCATCTGAAGAAAAACTTTTCTCTTTTCTTGCATCCTTTTAGTAATATCTGGAAATATTCTAATTTGTTTTCCATAAAATTGGAGCTGCTGTTTCCAAAAATACAATTGGAGTATCAAGTCCCTATCAGACACCTGCATAAATGAAACTAACAGAGTTGCTCTCATTTCTATGTTTGATTCAAAAGATTTTTCTATTATGTCTGATAAATTTTCAGTCTATTACTCCTCCTGTTCTTTTGATTCCTGTTTTGATGATAAATATAGAATTTTTGATACCGCAGGAATAATTGTTTCTGAAAAGCCCAGTATATTTATTAAATAGCTTTTAAGCAAATCTTTAGAAGACATCCATCTTGTCTTTGGAAAATTAAGGAACCTTAAATTAGGTCTTCTCAGCTCATTCTCAAAAAATATCCAACTCCATTGCCATAATAGTATCTGATTTTATCAGATTACACTGAACTTCTTTGACTTTTTTTTTTTTTACCTCTAGGTCGATTTCTTTTTCTTTCATATCTATCTCTGTATTCTTTTTTTCTTGGGACTGAACTTTACTCAAATTTTCTTTCACTGTGGTAGTCAAATCAGTTACTGCTTTATTCAAAGTTATTATTGCCTTCCAGATTACCTCTAAAGTAATTTTTACCGGCATATCCATATTCAGGTTGATCTACTTTTGACAGCTTTTAAACATTTAGTGATACATCTTGTGTAGAGTTCAATACTTTCTGCACTATGTATTTACTATGTATTTACTCTTTCCCCCTTCCCCGCCCTGTTAATTGTATTTTCAGTCTTTTAGTTACAATGTAAACCGGTATGATGTTTGCATATTAATACCGGTATATAAAAGTTTTAAATAAATAAAATAAATAGAGTCCGATACTTTGTGCTATTTTCAGAACTTATCTGGGATAGAATGGTCAGCAGTAGAATTAGTGTCCTCTGATCCCTCTGCGGTTATAAAACCGGCCAATAAAGGTAGAGGTATCGTAGTTATGGACCATACACAGTATGTGATGGAACTAGACAACTTTCAGATACTCAGTTATACATTTTATTGCCTGCTGATCCTACTCCAGATTTACCATCAATGATTTCTTCTATGGTACAATTGGGTTTGGATTAACATTACATCACTTCTTGGGAAGCCAGTTTTCTTTTGGAAAGACATCCTGTTATGCCAGTCTTTTATACTTTACCTAAAATTCATAAATGTTTTTTTCTAATCCCTAGGCTGACATATTGTGTGGGGCATTTCTCTGTTCTTGAGCCTCTTTCCAAATTTGTGGACAAAGTTTTACAACAATTTGTACCTCCTTTTGTTCATGGCTGTAAATTACTATATTAGGATGCAATTACCTTCTAGACTTTTTTTTCTAATAACCCTAATTGAGTCTTTATACTCTAAAATTCCACTGTGGGGTGTTATTTAAGTGGTTAGATCATTTTTGGATCAACGTCCACCTACATTCATGGGTTCCTATGGATTCTTAGTCAATATTACTAGAATCATTTTGACCAAAAAAATGTTTTGTTTCAAAGGTCACTTTTGCTATCAGATCAAAGGGACAGTGATGGGGGCCACAATAGCCCCCGACATCACTTGTTTATACATTTTCTTGTTTAGATACTGCTTATTTTATGCTGCAAAGTTTTCTCATTAAAGCTTTTGGAAGATTTTTTATTTCTTCTTGTGGACTCATCTGAAGTAATTAAAAAACACCTTTTTCTCCTTCTGACTAGTAACAAGTCACATGCAATCTCCACCTGAAGTGAACCCAAACCCAAAAAATTCAATCCACAATGTGAATTGGTGGCTCCAACAATACCAAAGTATATTAAGACAATAAAAAGGTTCTCTCTCATAAGTTCAATTTGTCACAGGCTCCCACATTAAAAATAAGCAGACAATAGCAAATATAAACATTTTAGCAGCACATACTGCTCAGCATAGGGATTTCATTCCTGACAAAGAAAACCAGCGCAGTTCATCAATAAGAAATATATCACTTAGTCCACATTGGAAGTTTGGATAAATGATGAAACTTCAAGGCAGTGGTTCTCTTTGATGTCACCATGATTCTCTTTATCAGATTTTAGTGTTTGAGCAGGCCAGCCAGATTTTAGTGTTTGAGTCTAGTGCCAGCCTGGTACACAAATTAGCTTTTTATAAGCAGATTCTTTAACATGTTAATATTTGTATTTGGTAGTGGTGAAAATAGCTGTATATTTGTAAACATTTTATTTTATGAATTAAACTGAAAAGAATGGTTGCACATTATGTTCATGTTATTACTGTATATGTGAACAAATTGGTAACTGAAAATGGGAGAGAGAAAGGGAAAGCAAGTGAGGAAATAGAAATGAAATTAAGAAGATGGAGAGAGAGAAGTAGTAGTGTGCAATAGGTAAGAAAGATGGAGACAGAAGAGTAAGACCTATGTTGTGGGCCTTCTTGAACTACTTTCATTGCTCTATGATAATATCTTGAGATATTGACTTTATTTAATTGATCATTAATTGAGTTTATTTTCCAAACATATATGACCAATTTTAATCTAAAAGCCAATTGCTTTTATAGAGCAATATTGAACACACCAAAGAATTTCCTGCATTTTGCAAACTGGAAAACTGCAAGCTTTTTTAAGGGATCCGTTACTCTGTTAGTCTTCATACACTTGTACATTCGCATGCATTAATGTTAATGCAGATTAATGCAATGAAAATGTTAATGAGCTTCTTTGTATGCAAAGCAGCTCATTAATATTTGGATTGAGTTAATGCAAATCACATTAAGCAATATGATTTGCGTTAACCTGCTCAAACATAGGGCTTTCTACGGGCCATGATGCTCCCTCTCCCTTAGTGCACTCAAGTTGATCCTTCAAACAAAAAAGAGGTCTCACACCTGGAAAGATTTCAAAGCCCCTCTGGGACCGCTCATTCCAGCAAGATGCTGATGCCCACCCCTTGTACAGTCTGTATGATTCAAAGTTGGGCCACAGTGGCTGGGGGCAGGAGAGATTCATCCATTGTCTTGGCCAAAATGGCGCAAGCAGGGCAAGAAGATAGAACTCTCTCCTGTCCCCATACTTCATGGCCTGACATCAGATTAAGTAGGGGGACCTAATGGCAGGCTGGAGGTGAGGGGGCCTCTGATTATTCCTAGGGGGAAGAGTGCCAATAACTGACAGCAGTAATGCAAGCATTATCTGGCATAAAACACTAGTATATTAATGCCCTTTAATATCTTGGGCACTTAATGTGGAGTTTTATGGGAGATAACCACATTAAAACTAACTAATAATGCACATCATGCGGCAATTTTAATGTGGCTTTGTACATTGGCTCCAGAGATGACATAAGATCAGTATAAAATCCTAGTTCTTCACTAACTGGTAATGGCTGCGGTTGCCTCGTTATTGCACAGCAAAACCAGTTAGGGTTCTTAACAGTTTTCCTCTAGTATAAAACACTCTCCAGTTCTGTAATATACTACTATTTATTTATTTATTTATTTATTTATGTATTTATTAAAAATGTCTATACCTGTATTTAGCATGGCAGTCATATCTGTTTACATTATACATATAACAAAATTAAAAATATCTAAAACATGTTATCCCAAACAATACAAAACAATATTTCTAAAATTTATCTTCTTATACATTTTGTAAATAAAGTCCTAAACATGAAAACACAGTGTGGGATGTTCAACAGACATTCTTACTCATCGTCTTTACCATGATGGATTCATAATACTCAAGTACTGTTGCCTTCATTAAATGCCTGGTGAAACAGCCAAGTTTTAACCATTTTTCTGAAAGTTGCCATATTTGATTCCATTTGTATCTCGACAGGTAAACTGTTCCAAATTTTTGGGCCGGCCAGAGATAAAGCTCTTTCTCTTACTGCCGTTAGTTTTGTTGATACCATTGAGGGAATGGATAAGAGACCTTTATTGGATGATCTTATGTTTCTTTGAGGTGTATGTAATCGTATAAGGGTGTTCAGCCATTCCACCTTATCCCCGTGTATTGCCTTATATAAATACATAGTGACTTAAATTGTACATGCAGTTCAATTGGTAGCCAATGAAGCTCCTTAAGTATAGGAGTGATGTGTTCTTTTCTGTTTGCGCCTGTTAGTATTCGTGCTGCTGCATTTTGCATTATTTGTAAAGGTCGGATTGTTGAGTATGGTAGGCCAAGCAACAAAGCATTACAGTAATCGACTGATGAAAAAATTAAGGCTTGAAGTACTATTCTGAAATCCTTTGACTTAAGGTAGGGATTTTAATCTCCTCAATATAACAATTTATAATATCCTTCTTTCGTTTTGGTGGCTATATGGTTTTTGAAGGTCAGTTCTTGATCTATTTGAATACCAAGATCTCTAATTGAAGATGACATCTTGATCTGGTGGTTTTCATAATTAAGTGTCAGATTACTGTTTGACATTTTTCTTTCAAGTACTATTATTTCTGTCTTTGCAATATTACTACTGAGTTTCAATTGATTTAACAATTGTTTAATTACATTAAGATAGAGTGAGATTAGTTGAAAAGCATTTTCAGTTGTATCAGAAACTGGAACTAGGATCTGTATATCATCTGCTACAACTACTTAACATTTCTATAGCACTGCATGATATAGCAGCACTGTACAAACATATAAAAAGACAGTCCCTACTAAATAGAGCTTGCAATCTAATAAGACAAACATTCAGGACAAGAGACTTGGAATGTTTCACAAAGTAAAGGGTATGGGAAAAGAATGGAATCGCTGCTGAAAGAAAGAATAATGAACTATCTACAGTTGGAAGAATTGCTGGACCAGAGGCAGCATGGATTCACCAGGGGAAGATCCTGTCAGACAAATCTGACTCTTTTGACTGGGTGACTAGGGAATTGGATCAAGGAAGAGCGCTCGATGTCATCTACTTGGATTTCAGCAAAGCTTTTGATATGGTCCCGCACAGGAGGCTGGTGACTAAAATGAGAAGCTTAGGAGTGAGTGCCGAGGTGGTGGCCTGGATTGCAAACTGGTTGACGGATGAAGACAATGTGTGATGGTAAATGGAACTTACGCCGAAGAGAAAGCGGTGTTAAGCAGAGTGCCGCAAGGATCGGTGTTTGGACCGGTTCTGTTCAGTATCTTTGTGAGCGACATTGCGGCCGGGACAGAAGGTAAGGTTTGTCTTTTTGCGGATGGCACCAAGATCTGCAACAGAGAAGACACGCCGGAAGGAGTGGAGAGAATGAGATGGGATTTAAAGAAGCTGGAAGAGTGGTCGAAGATATGGCAGCTGAGATTCAATGCCAAGAAGTGCAGTGTCAAGCATATGGGGTGTGGAAATCCGAAAGAACTGTATTCGATGGGGGGTGAAAGGCTGATGTGCACAGAGCAGGAGAGAGACCTTGGGGTGATAGTGCCTTAACGATCTGAAGTCGGCGTAACAATGTGACAAGGTGATAGCTAAAGCCAGAAGAATGCTGGGCTGCATAGAGAGAGGGATATCGAGTAAGAAAAGGGAAGTGATTATCCCTTTGTACAGGTCCTTGGTGAAACCTCACCTGGAGTACTGTGTTCAGTTCTGGAGACCATATCTCCGAAGGGACAGAGACAGGATGGAGGTGGTCCAGAGAAGGGCGACCAAAAAGGTGGATGGTCTTCATCGAATGATTTATGAGGAGAGATTGAAGAATCAAAATATGAACACCCTGGAAGAAAGGAGGAGCAGAGGTGATATGATACAGACTTTCAGATACTTGAAAGGTTTTAATGATCCAAAGACAACAACAAAACCTTTTCCGCTGGAAAAAAATCAGCAGCACCAGAGGTCACAATTTGAAGCTCCAGGGAGGAAGACTCAGAACCAATGTCAGGAAGGATTTCTTCACGGAGAGAGTGGTGAATGCCTGGAATGCCCTTCTGGAGGAAGTGATGAAGACCAAAACTGTGAAGGATTTCAAAGGGGCGTGGGATAAACACTGTGGATCCATAAATTCTAGAGGATGTGAATGAAGAAAAGAGGCATGGGGAGTGGCTTGCGGGAATGACAGCTACTACCTGGAGATTAATAGCCTTATTCAATAAACATACACACGGTTAATGCAACTCCAACGTTGCTCTATGCTTCAAAGGCAAGAAGAAATGTGGAAAAAAGGATTTGCATTCACAAAAAAGCGGGGGAGTAGCTTGCTTGTTGAGATTACTACCCCAAACCAAATAAGCCTGATACTTCACTTTCAATGTATATCCAGCATTAGCTCTCTGCTTCAAATGCAGGGGGAATAAAGAAAAGAGGATTTATATTCAGACAACAACCAACAAGGACTGAAATGCATAGTCTGGGTAAACAAATAAGCATGGGTGTAGCTTGCTTGTTACAGCGGTTACTATCCCCGATCAATTAAACCTGATACTTCACTTGGAATACATATCCAGCGCAGTGCAGCTCACTGCTTCAACAGCAGGGGGAATGAAGAACAGAGGATTTATATTCAGACAGCCAACAAGGACTGAATTACACAGGCTGGTAAACAAATAAGCGTGGGAGTAGCTTGCTTATTGTGGCGGTTACTACCCCTAACCAATTAAGCTAGATACTTCACTTAGATGCCGCTCCAGCACTGCTCTCTACATCAATGGTGGGGGTGGAAGGTAAGTAGAACAAAATATTTACTAATAAGTATGAGAAAAAAAAAGTGTGAAAGCTTGCTGGGCGGGCCGTTTGGTCTTCTTCTGCCGTCATTTCTATGTTTCATTTCTATATAAGACAATGGTTAAAAAGATTAAAAGTAGACAATCAGGCATAAGATTTAAAAGTAGTTTCAGAAAGGTGGGTCTTTAGATGGGATTTAAACATGGCAAGAGAGGGAGCATGATGCACCAGTTCAAAAAGACTATTCCAAGCACACGGTGCAGCCAGATGGAAAGCACAGAGTCTGGAATTGGCAGTAGAGGGGAAGGACACAGATAGGAATGACTTATCCAATGAGTGGAGTCCATGAATAGGGGTGTAGATAGAGATAAGAGAGGAGAGGTAATGAGGTGCTGCAGAATGAAGGCATTTGTAAGTGAGAAAGAGGAGCTTGATCTGTATGCATTAGCAGATAGGGAGCCAATGCAGTGACTTCAGACGAGCATAATGACTTTGGTAAAAGATAAGTTGTGCAGCTGAATTTAGGACAGACTGCAATGGAGAGAGATGGCTTCCCGGGAGACCTGTGAGGACCGGGTTGCAGCAGTCTAAGCGGGAGGAGATGAGAGAGTGGACAATGATTCTGGCAGTGTGTTCTGTTCATCTGCGGGGAAAAAGGAAAGAACAGATTTTGGCAATGTTAGAAAGAAACAATATATTTTAGCAGTGTTTTGGATATGCATAGAGGAGAGAGAGGAGTTGAAGAGGACTCCAAGGTTACGGGCTTATGAGTCCGGGATGACGACAGTGTTATCCACAGAAACAGAGAAAGGAAGACAACCCACCTCCGTGGGTTGGGGGGAAAGATAAGGAGCTCCGTCTTGGCCATGTTGAGTTTAAGATGGTGGCAGGACATCCAGGCAGCAATGTCAGACAGGCAGGCCGAGATCCGGGACTAGATTTGTGGTGAAATTTCTGTGTACAAAGGTAGATCTGGGAGTCATCAACATAAAAATGATTTTGAAAGCCATGAGAGGAAATCAGGGCACACAGGGAATTAGTATATAGTGAGAAGAGGGCCCAGGACAGAGCCCTGAGGCACACCAATTGATAGTGGAATGGCAGTATTATTATTTATTTATTTATGCATGCTTTTTTTTTATACCGACATTCATGAAGAATATCATATCTGTTTACAAGGAACAGTGTGATATAACATTAACCTTAACATAAACAAAGTTGCAAAAAGTTACAATAAAACAAGGGAAATGGGCTAAGGAGGAGGAGAAGCTAGAAGTTGAAAGAGTAACTCAGTAATAATAACAGTGCAGTAACAATGTCTGAGAAGGTGTGTATTGAGCTGGAAGCCTCAATAAGTGTGACATATTTGAGACATGTGACCGTGACATATTTGAGACATGTGTCCGTGACAAATTTGAGACATGTGTCCGTGACATATCTGGTGCTGGTCTGGTTATGGGAAGGCTTGTAGAGGAGGAACCACCAGAGGAAACGCTAAAAGTGCGATGGGTGAGGTAAGAAGAGAATCAAGACAGGACAGAGTCCCAAAATCCAAGGGAGGACAGAGTATCAAGGAATAGGTGGTGATGAACAGTGTCAAAAGCAGCAGACAGGTCAAGGAGCATAAGGACAGAGTAAAGACCTTTGACTTTAGCCATAAACTGGTCATTAGAAACTTTGGCAAGGGCTGTTTCAGTTGAATGTAGAGAGCGAAAGCCAGACTGGAGTGGATCAAGAATGAAGCAACCTGAGCCCGCGTTGAGTGGACCCGCAAACCCTCAGGGTCTTGACGGCCCTTCAGAATGTATGCCGACCCAATAGCCTCCTTAAGCCATCTGGTGATAGTTGCTTTGGAGGCATGGGTACCTTTCTTTGATCCGCTCCATAAAACAGAAAAATGATCAGATCTTCTGAAATCATTAGTAACCTTGAGATAGCGAAGCAAGGTTCTGCGGACTTCCAACAGCTTAAGCTCCCGAGCATGCTGTGTAGAATCATCCAAGTCTGTAAACGCTGGGAGCTCGATAGTCTGATTAACATGAAAAGCAGAGACAACCTTTGGGACAAAGGAGAGAACCGTACACAACGTAATTCCCGAATCAGATATTTGAAGAAAAGGATCCCTGCACGACAAGGCTTGCAATTCCGAAATTCTCCTGGCGGAACAGATGGCCACCAAGAACACCACCTTGAGAGTGAGATCCTTAAGAGTTGCCCTCCGGATTGGTTCAAATGAAGCATCACACAATACGTGCAGAACAAGATTAAGGTTCCAGAGAGGTCATACTTTCCGCACAGGAGGATTCAAATTCTTAACTCCCTGAAGGAAACCTCTGTACATCCGGATGAGAAGAAAGGGAATAACCCTCAATCTTTCCTTGTAAGCAGACAAGAGCCGCTACCTGCACTTTAAGAGAATTAAACGCAAGACCTTTAGCTAAACCATCCTGAAGGAAAGAAAAGACTTGAGAAATTGAGGCTTGAACCACATGGATTCCTCGGTCGGTACACCAAGCTTCAAATACTTTCCAGACCCGAACATATGAGAGGGAAGTAGACTGCCGTCTAGCTTGCAAAAGCAAAGCGATCACTGGCTCTGAATAGCCTCTCTGCCTTAAGTAATGCTTTTCAAAAGCCAAGCCACTAGACAAAAGCGATCTGCCTGGTCGGAAAATACAGGCCCTTGACGGTGAAGATCCGGAAGATGACTGAGGCGCAACGGACCGTCCACCGCTAGATTGACTAGATCTGCAAACCATGGCGAACGTGGCCATTCCAGAGCTACTAGGATCACCTTCCCAGGGTGCCTTTCTATTCGACGCAATACTTTGCCCACCAGAGGCCATGGCGGAAACACATACAGCAAGATTCCCTGAGGCCAAGGCACTACCAGACCGTCGACTCCCTCGGCCCCGTACTCACTCCTGCGACTGAAGAACCGAAGAGCTTTTGCGTTGAGCCGAGTTGCCATCAAATCAAGTGGGGATGGCCCCACCGTCTTCGAATGTGCAGCATCGCGGACTCTGCCAACTTCCACTCACGGGGATCTAAGCTTTGACAGCTGAGAAAATCGGCCTGGATGTTGTCGACACCTGTGATATGAGAAGCTGCTAGCTGAACCAGGTACTGCTCCACCCATTGAAACAATTCTTGAGCTTCCAGCATCACCCCCTGGCTCTTGGTTCCGCCCTGACGATTGATATAAGCAACCGTTGTGGCGTTGTCTGACAGAACCCTGACCGAACGACCCTGAACGAGGGGGAGAAAGGTTTGAAGTGCCAGCCGTACCACTCTGGTCTCCAACCGATTGATAGGCCACGAGGCTTCCATAGTCGACCAAGTGCCCTGAGCCGACTGAGCTCGCAGACCTCTCCCCAACCAGAGAGCCTGGCATCGGTAGTAAAAACCACCCACTCTGGGACTTCGAGACTGACTCCACGCTGTAGATTGGATGACTGTAGCCACCACGAGAGGCTGGCTTGTGCCGACGCATCCAGCAAAACCGGTAAATGAAAAGCCTGTGACAGAGGATTCCATTTGTCCAACAGGGCCCTCTGAAGTGGGCGCAAATGCACGAAGGCCCACGGCACCAATTCCAGTGTTGAGGCCATCGATCCTAGAACCTGCAAAAAATCCCAGGCTCGAGGTATTTTCAAGGACAGCATGCGGTGAACTTGTGATTGCAGCTTAATCATTCTCTCCTGTGTGAGGAACACTCTGCCTTGTCTCGTGTCGAAACGAGCCCTGAGGTAGTCTAGCATCTGTGACAGCTCTAGATGACTCTTCGCCCGATTGACCATCCAGCCTAGAGACTCTAGCAGACAAATCACTTTCTGGACCACAGAACGGCACCCCTCCAACGATTTCTCTTGAATCAACCAATCGTCAAGATAAGGGTGCACCAACACTCCCTCTCGCTGAAGAGCTGCTGCCACCACCACCATTACTTTGGTGAATGTGTGAGGAGCCATGGCCAGCCCAAAGGGAAGAGCTTGAAATTGGAAATGCTGACCCATTACTGTGAATCTCAGAAAACGCTGATGGTCGGCCGAATGGGAATGTGTAAATATGCCTCTGTCAGATCCAGGGAGGCCAAGAATTCCCGAGAGCGCACCCGCAATCACTGACGTAAAGTCTCCATGCGGAACCGCGGTATCTTCAAGGATGCATTGACAGACTTTTGAGGTCCAGGATGGGGTGAAACGTACCCTCTTTTTTCGGAACCACAAAATAAATGGAGTAATGACCCCTGCCCTGTTTATGAGGAGACACCGGTATCACCGCCCCCAAGTCTCGCAACCTGCGTAATGTCTCCCGAACCGCCCGACGCTTTGCCGAGAACCCGCAGGGGGAGACTAAGAAAAGGTCGCGAATGGGACGTGCAAACTCTAAAGCGTAACCGTTTCTTATTACCGAGAGAACCCACTGATCCTGTGTAATCTTGATCCACTCCCCATAGAAATCTGCCAGCCGGCCCCCTATATAGGGAACGGCGGAGTGGACCGGCCTCGCTTCATTGGGAGGACTTGACCACAGTTGGTCCCCCAGCTGAGGGAGCCCTGAAAGGCCTTCATCCGCCGTGAAAGGACTGACCCCAATTTGAGCCCCACGGTTGAAAGGACTTCTGCGACTGCGACCCGACAGGACCTCTGGAAGGACGAGACCTCCTGTTGTCCCGAAAACGGGACCGGACCTGAAACCCCTGGCGATTTCTAGGCTTATCCTCCGGTAATTTATGTATCTTTGTTTCACTTAATTGTTTAATCAGCTGTTCCTCAAACAGGAGATGGCCCTTAAAAGGCAAGGAACCTAACTAAGCCTTAGAGGATACATCCGCAGACCAGTGACGGAGCCATAGCAAACGTCAGGCCGTGACTGCCAAACTCATCACACGAGACAGCAAATGCACCAAGTCATACAGCGCATCCACCACATATGCGACTGATGCCTCCACGCTGTCAGCATCCAATGTGCCGGAACCAGTTTGGCCATCCTGGAAATTCTGCACCCAGTGTAAACATGCCCTTTGCATAAAGCTGGAGCAAATGGTGGCCCGAAGTCCCAATGCCGCCCCCTCAAAAATCCTCTTGAGGTGTAGTTCCAATTTATGATCCTGGTCATCCTTTAGAGCCGCGGCCCCTGCCACCGGGATCTTAGTCTTCTTACTGACTACAGAAACCGCCTCGTTCGCTTGTGGCAGCACAAAAAGTTCCAACGTTTGTTCCGACAAGAGGTAGAGCTTAGCCATAGCTCTCCCTACCCTCAAATTGGAGTCCGGGGAATCCCACTCATGCTCCACTAACTGCCGCACCGACCTGTGATAGGGGAATGCGGAAGGGGGGGCCCGAAGGCTGTCCAGGATGGGAACTGCCCCATCTAATTCCATAACCTCCTGAGGAGCTTTCAAACCAAGCTCCTCAAGAACTTGAAGCAGAGGGTCCAGCTCCTCCCTCCGGAACAACCGGAGAATTTTAGGATCATCCCCCTCTGTCACTGACGGCATCCCTATGTCATCCCCTTGATCTATGTCAGGTGCCACCAGAGCCTGCACTGAGGACCCCGTCACAGACGCAGCCCCTGCCAGAGGGACCGGGACCTGTAAGCCCCCCGTTGCCCTTCCCGGGCTAGGCACCCCTGGGAAAACAGAGTCCCACGGCCATGGTGGACCCTGATTCGGCCCAGTAGGCTGCAGACACGGACTCTGAGGTGTAAGGGGCAGCTGCGACCCCCTAACCCTTCCTGCTGTGCCAGATAGGCCTGGTACAGCAGGAGAATAAAACCTGAGGAAAAAGGGCATAAACCCACAGGGAAAGATAGGATCTGGTCTCCCCCAGGCCCCTGTGGTAAAGGGTCTGCAGATCTGCACCACCAGAGGGCCCCTTCCCCTCAAAGAGCCCGGGTGCACCGGGGAAAGCCGCGGAGGCAAATCTCCCTCCCCCTCTGAAAATGGCGGCGCGTGCGAATCCGGTGGCAAAATGGCTGCTGCTCCCGTCTCGAGGGTGCCGGCACAGCCAGAGGCACCAGAAGCCTTAGAAACAGGCCTGATCACAGCAGCCGAGCGTCTACAAAGCTGCTGATGTTTTGAGACTCCCAGGAGGAGGCAGGGCCCCCCCCCCAAAACACACCCAGAGCAAAGGCCTGCCCTGCTAAGACCCGCTGGGACCTCCCCACATGTGCGGCAAGCCGAGCTGCGAACCATGACTATAGAAAACAAAAAAGGTGGAGCAGCAAAAAATCTAAGTAAAAAATTGCTAAAACACAAAATTCAACGTGAACCACAGGGGGGAGTCACCCCGGAGCCTTACCAGCAGCCGACATCTTTCTTCACTTCAAAACTTTTTTTTTTTTGTTAACTTTAATAAACTAACAAAAAAACTAAGAGGGAAGTTTCTTTCCTGTAGCTGAGAGGAGCTGTCCAGCTCAACTCAGTTTCTGAATTAAAAGGAGAGAAAAACCCCTGTGAAAAAAGAAGTGCTGAAAGCCGCACGGCCGGCTTTGTGAGGGGAGAGATCTGGACCACCAGATGTACACCTCACGGAACAAACTGGACCTCAACTGGTCCATCTCGACCGAACAGGGAATTGTTCCCCAGAGAACCTGTCCCCTGGGAGGAAGGCTCACCCGAAAAATCCTATTAAAAAAAAAAAGCAAGGGTAAAGGAAAAACTGCAGGTTTATGCACCAGCCATCTGCTAGAGACAGAGAAATACTGAGCTACTGCAGGTGGCACCAGGGCTTTTTAGTAGTGTCAGCGAGGCTTTTTTCTGTCTCCATCTGCTGGCAGGGCTGAATAAATCCAGGAGTCTGGACTGATCCGTTGGTACTACAGGAACGAAAATTAACAGGTAATTTGGGAAAGACACAGAATTTCACTGTGGGAAGATCACCTTTTGAGAAAAATGGAAGAAAAAGATAGACATATTAGAACTGAAGAGAAAACTAAACTATTGTGAAGATTACATGGCCTTCCTGGATGCAAAATTATGAATGAAGCCATTGGCCTTCCTCCTCCCCTTCCCTCTTCTTCCTCGCCTGCTTCTCCTTTCCCCTCGATAACCTCTGTTGATATCCGTCCCTCCTCCTCTCCCATCCCTGCTGTCTCTTCTTCCCCCGTCTGTTCACACCTCCCCTCTCTTTCCTGCTCTGTTTCCCCTTCCCTTTCAATTTTTCCTACCCCCCCTCCCCAGCCTCCTCCTGTGCTCCCTCCCGGGCTCCCTCTCCTGCTCCCTCCCCAGCCTACTCCCAGGATCCATCCCGGGCCTCCTCCCCTGCTTCCTCCCCCTTCTCTTCATCTTCTTCCAATTTTATAGAGGAGCCCAGAAAGGAGCAGCAAAGATCCAGAGGATGGAGAAGATGGCTTCACTTCGTTTTGTGCTGCAGCAGAAAAAATAATCATGGTCCCCGAGATGCTTTATCAGGTCCTCCAAAAAGCAGCTTCCCCTTGAAAGGTAGCGCTCCTAATTGAGACTTGGACAACACATCCACCGACCAGTTCCTTAACCTCAGCAGTCTCCTTGCTGAGACCACTGACATCATGGTCCTAGAGGACATCTTGATAAGGTCACAGCACATCCGCACCATATGCTACCACAGCTTCCAGCCGTTCTGCCTGCTTCACCTCCTGAAGTGACATGGACCTGTCAGACTGCAGCTGTTGAACCCAACGCAGCCCCGCTCGATGCATGAAACTGCTGCACACAGCAGCACAAATGCCGAGCGAAGATACCTCAATTCCATGATTATCTATTAAAGAGGCTGGCTCCTTGCCCCCCTCTTTTGTATATAGTATTTATTTATTTACTTTTTCGTTCACCCCTTCTTTATTTCTTACTCCAAGTTAAGGCATCCTTGTTATAATGTAACTGTATGCTCCTTATCTCTTGTTGATTGGTTAATTATTTTTTTTCTGCTTAGTTCATTGTAAACCGAGTTGATTTGATTTGTATCAAGAAAGTCTGTATATAAAAGCCTTTAATAAATAAATAAATAAATTATCCAACAAAAATCTCAATTGGGACGGCTCAAAGAAGAGATACAGCAAATGTTGCTTACCTGTAACAGGTGTTCTCACAGGACAGCAGGATGTTAGTCCTCACATATGGGGTGACATCACAGGATGGAGCCCCGTACAGAAAACATTTCTGTCATAGTTTCTATAAAGCTTTGACTGACGCTGGCACACTGAGTACACTGAGCATGCTCAGCCTGCAATTATCCCTGTGACCACAGGTGTCTCCCTCAGTCTCGTCTTACAGCAAAAAGCGCAAGCGAAACTAAATAAAAGTAAAAACGTATACAGACCCAACTCCGTGGGGTGCTGGGTAGGTTTCGTGAGGACTAACATCCTGCTGTCCTGTGAGAACACCTGTTATAGGTAAGCAACATTTGCTTTCTCACAGGACAAGCAAGATGGTAGTCCTCACATATGAGTGAGTAACCGAGCTGAGGATACCCGAGAGTGCACCAAATGCACCCAAGACGTGCAAAAGGCGCAATGACGGGGGTGGAATTTGGAATGGAGGACATCCTGAAACCCTTAATGGGTTGGTGGAAGGATGTTGGGTCGTTAAACCGAAAAGAATAGGAGTAGATGGACTGGCCAAACATGGAGCATGATGGCTAGTCGTATCTAAGCAATAATGGCTGTGAAGGTATGGAGAGAGCTCAGGTCGCGCCTGATAAATATGTACAAGCAGCACCGGCCCAAGGTAAGCTATGGAGGCTGGGACGGATGGAACAGAGTGTGGTTACACACAGTGTTGTAGTGAAATGCCTGCTTGTTGGTAGGAAAAAGAGATACAGACCATCAATTAGGAGGAATAGGTCTGTTTGCCCACTGGAACTCGCAGCTTGGCTCTTGCCACAGAAGGAAAGAGTTAGGTGGAATTCCTATGGAATGTAGTGCAGTCTAGATAGAATGCAAGTGCACTATTACAGTCCAAGGAGTGGAAAAACCCTCTTGCTTTGGTGAGAGAGAGGTGTTGGGAAAGTGGGCAGAGTATATTCTGAGTAAGGTAAGATACAACATCTACCTTAAAAAGGATATGAAGTTGAAAACGTAAAACCACTTGGTCACGGAGGAAAGCAGGGTCGGGTGAGTAGGTAACAAGGTTTGTAACTCTCTGACCCTGTTGGTAGAAGTGATGTCTATGAGGGGAAAAAGTTCCCCATGGCAGACTGTTAAGTGAGAGGAATGGAAAGGCTCGAACGGAGAACGTATGAGTCTTGTAAGCACGAATTACATGTCCCATTCCGTGACTAGTGAAAACAGAGGCGGCTTGATCAGTGGATAATCCATGGTAAGCTGACTCAGAAGGGGTTGACCGTTAAACGGGTATCCCCACTCCCAAGTGGTATGTCAATTGGAACCGAGATGTACCCATGTGAAGGATGTCTGGGGAGCAGAATCCAAGGGAGTAAGAAAAAAGAGTGGTGTAGAAAAAAGAAAAAGGGTAAAACCCTTTTGTAAGCGTCATGTGGTAAATCATGCCATTTTGAATGGTAGGATTTGGGTGTGGAAGGGTTTTTGTGACGCTACCAGTACCTGAGAACATCAGTGAGTCTGATATGAGACTGACTTGTGAAAAGGCGAATTGGTTACTGGTGTGATAGACCGAGAAGCATGGGAAGCATACTGGTCTCGGCCAAGACGTGGATCTGAGGAACAGTGAACCCCGTCCCGTTTCAGCATTAGAAGAGTGCTGGCTATGAGAGACAGTGGAAGAGACACATATAATAGGGCCTTGTTGGAACAAAAGCGCCTATGGGAACGCATTGGAAACGTGTGTAGGGAGGAGAATCCATGCACCGTATGGTTCGATGCGGACGCAGAGGGCAAGTTAGGTTGACCTCTGCCCTAGAAGATTTCTCTTGCTACACATGTAGTCCAAGACCATTCAAGAGGATGGAAACCTATATGGAGAAGTTCTGTTAGTGCGTTCAGTAAGTCTGTCAGATAAGTGGCCCGAGGATGCATGGAGCGAGCAAGGGCCAAGGGTAGAGCTGCGGAGCTTCCTAGCATAGCAGCTAAGAGGTTATGCGTGCTTGTGTGTTGGAAAAGCACATTGTCCCTATGCTGTCTGTCTGTATGCACAAATATTTGTTGCAGAGGCAGTATTGGAAGGCTTAAGGGCATAACTCATGGCTGCAAGCTCCAGGAAGTTCATGTGAAACTGTGTCTGGAGCGGAATAGACTCATATTGGGTTGAGAAGATGTTAGGTCAAACTTTACAATCCTGAGTAAATGCGAGCATTAGCAGGAGCAGACTAGGTTTTGGTTCTAGATCTGCAATATGGATGAGGGATGAAAGTGGTTGAACAGCTTAGACCCACTGATAATAAAATTTCACTGAACCTAACCCATAGCAATTTTGGATCTATGAGGAAAATGCATAGTGAAAAAACCCCATGGCTCGACAATGAAAGACTTGAGGGGCTGAAGTTATGGAATATGTGTGCAGGGACATATAGAAATTTGTTAGAATGTCTGTGCGGTTGCTGGACAGAAAGGTCGTTGTGACTGTGGTGTCCAGAAGTGTTCTATAAGGGATTTATGGCAGTGACAGCAATTCCAGCTAGTAGATTTATAGTGAGTCATGAAGAAGTTAGAGCTCCTTGCTTGGATTGACTGTGGTTATGCAGCTGTCCATGCAAGGAAAAACGTGAATGATGTTGTACTCCATAGAGAAACAGCAGTCACCGATAGTGATTTAATGAAATACCCCAGTTGCCGGAGCTGGTGCAACCGGCAGAGCTTGGGATTGTAATATTGTTGACTCACCATGAAGCACATAGAAAGATTAGAGGCAATCTACTTACTGTGATATGGAAGCATGGTGACGAGAGATACCATTTTACCTGTGCTTTCTGAAGAAAGTTGGTATTTCTGAGGTCCAGGATGGGCAGAGACTACTTTCTTTTGAAAGAAAGAATAGTGAAATTAAAACTCCCCAACCCCCCCCAAACTCCCCTGTGCTTTGTAGTGTCCGGGGGAGTGAATCTTGGTACAGAGTGGGGTGGCTGCTCTGACATCCAGCAAGTTGAGAGACCCGGAGGTGTCAAACTGGTGGGGCTGATGTAACCTGGATATCATGTAACCTCCCAAGGGAGCGTGAGCGGTAAAGTCTTACCCGCATTTGTGTGTGCTGTACAAGCACACGTCGAGACCTGTCGCCAGGTTTCGAGGTGGACTTGCACTTGAGGCAGTATTTTCTGGATCTCGTGTTTAGCAGATCCATCTGGAACTTCGGTCCTGAATTAGGAACTAGAAGCCAGAGTATTAATCAGTACAGGGTCCCGTTGCTGACAACGGGAGGATGTCCTGATGCAATCCCAAATAAATGGTAAAGAGGTTCTCTTGGTATGGTGTCTGACATAGCTATCAATAGCGATATGTGACACTAATACGGTTCTTGGAAGACAGGCGACCTTAGAACCTTTCAAACCATGTGGCCCGAATTAGAGAACAGATCTCAATGGGAATGCCGCTGAAGCGGGATTAGACTACTTACCATTCGACGTGGATCACCGAAGGATGAGCTGGTGAAGGTTGATGGCTCCATGGATTTCAGGAGTCATCGAGGGGTAGCCTGTCGGACGTAATGTCCATCTCAACTCTGAAACCTGGTATGGTAGCGCAGGTATAGAGGAGACAGGCTGAGCGTGGCTGGCGCTACCACAGTAATTTGTGGAGGGCCACAAACCCGCACCGATGTCGGTGGGGCACGCCTCGGGTACAGGGGAGCTATTATGACTCATGAACCCGGCCCTCGTTGCAGCGGCTCGATGTGTCGTGATGCCAGTCCAGAATTCTTTCGAACTCATTCCGGTGTTTCTGGAGCACCAAGGACTGCCAGCATTGTGCGGAACAGTGGCGATGGCAGTGGTGATGTTGCTCGGCCCGGGTGTTCTCCAGCACCGAGAAGGATAGCACCGATGTGCTGGATGGCGTCGGTGGCGGACAGTCACTATGCCGGTGACAATGAGCACCACGGTGCTCGGCCCGGTCTTTCCCTAGCACCGAGGTGGATGCCCTTGCTTTCTTGGATGGCGAATGTTGACAGACTGTCAGCATGCCTGCACTGCTCCTGGCACTATGTAGTGTCGTAGGCTAAGACCGGGCTTTAAGAAGAACCCAAAGCATGGAGCACTGCGTTTAGATGAGGGCATTACGTGGAGGTGCTTTGTCGGTATTGATGGTGTCGATGGCGGCCGACGCGGCCTCGAGGGCATCATCAAAAATATATATACGGTATGAAAAACGTCGATGACCCGGGCAGAGCAAGGATAACAATGACAAAAGCACTGATGGCATCGGCGTAGGTATCTATGGAAATGATGTGGCATCGAGAAATCGAAAAACATCGTTGGCATCGGAAAAAATGATGCTGGCATCAACGGAGTCAATGACCGCGTTGATAGGAACGTCGAAGACATCAATGGAAATGACGTGGGTGTCGACGGCATCGATGATGGAGGCGGGTGCCGATGGCATCGGTGGCATGGCCACAGGTATCGGCATGGCACGGGCGTCGACGGCATCAATGGCACCGTTGGCATCGATGCCATCGATGGAATCGACATTGGCATCGATGGAATCGACACTGGCATCGATGGAACTGACCCGGGCATCGATGCCACTGATGGAATCGACCGACACAGGCATCGATGGAATCGATGATGGAATCGACCTGGGCATCGAGGGCACCGATGACATCGATAAAATAAACGATGGCATCGATGGAAGTGCCCTGGGCGATGATGGTATCGACCCGGGTAACGATGGCACAGACGACACAAGGGTGTGCATTGATGGCATCCATCCGAGCAATGATGGCATTGTTGAAACCCAGGGAAAAATCAGTGCCATGGATGAAAAAAATGGATGGCACTGATAGAATCGATGCAGGGATGATGGCATCAATGTACCCGTAGGGGCGGGGTACCGATGGCATCGAAGAATGCAGGACGGTCTAGAAGGGGGTAGCGATGGGGGCATCGACTGCACGAGGGTACTGAGGAAATCGAAGGACCTGGATTCGACAGAGGCCCTGGTGGCAACAGAAACCGTGGAAGTCCCTGTTCCACTAGCACTAATAATCAGGCAGAGTGTCACAGAGGGACACTCACAGGCTATGTGTGGCTAACTATGAAAACATAGGGAGAGGGAAGGCCGCAATCGGTTGGCAGGCCAGGGAGGTGACAGGACCCGGCTGAAAAACAGGGCATAGTACTCACCAAGCGTCGAATAAATGTATGCGAAGGGAGACCCGTGCAGGGAAAAAGTGTTTGTGAAGTAAAAGTTTGTGTTTCCGTGTGGAAAAAGTGTTAGAATTTCTCACAGAGCTCCTAACCGCTATACTTACTGCAGAGTAGAAAAAAGACTGAGGGAGACACCTGTGGTCACAGGGATAATTGCAGGCTGAGCATGCTCAGTGCATTCAGTGTGCCAGTGTCGGTCAAAGCTTTATAGAAACTTTGACAGAAAGGTTTTCCGTAAAGGGCTCCATCCTGTGATGTCACCCCATATGTGAGGACTACCATCCTGCTTGTCCTGTGAGAACTAATATTATTCAAATTTACAAGGCATTTTCAAGAGTACCTAACTGAAATTTTTGCACCCAGCTGTCTAGATTCTTGGCACATTTCCAGAAACGTTCTCCTTCGGATTTGGGTAGCCCGGGTGATGTCTGGGTATACTCAAATCTTTTGCCCTAAGTATATTTTACTTCTGTTCCGAAAAAACAAACTCAATACTGAATTTCTATCCATTGAAAAAACAAATGATACCAAGAGTGTCCCTCGATATTCAACTTGTTCCTCTGTTGATGTTTCAAGGAATGCAGTTAAATCTGTTTCTGTACCCTGTGGCAGCCTAGTTGGTATTTTTTTTTATTTTTATTTATTTTATTTATTGCTCTTTTAACAAAAAATAAATTTAGGAAAATTTTCCAACTTTTACATATTATTCAATCAATTATTATACATAATTCCTTCCTTTTCGCAGACGACGTACAGATCGTGATCCCCATAAAAGAATCAATATCTAAAACAATGGAATACTGGGACAGTTGCTTAGTAGAAATTAAACTTCTCCTCACCAGTCTAAACCTGGTACTTAATGCTTCTAAAACAGAATTCCTGCTCATATCACCGGAAAACAAAAATACACACCCAAAACCACCCACACTCCTTCAAACAGCCCATGTAAGAGATTTAGGAGCCATCCTGGACAATCGACTCAACCTCAAACCTTTCATTAACCAAACCACCAAGGACTGCTTCTACAAATTACATATCCTGAAAAGAATTAAACCACTTTTTCACGCCCAAGACTTTAGAACAATTTTGCAAGCAATAATCTTTTCCAAATTAGATTATTGCAACTCATTACTACTAGGCCTCCCAGCTTCCTATACCAAACCTCTACAAATGGTCCAGAACTCTGCAGCCAGAGTCCTCACAAACTCCAGGAAAATGGACCACATCTCACCTATCCTCAAAAACCTCCATTGGCTACCGATCCACTATAGAATCATGTATAAAACCATCAACATCATATACAAAACTATCAACCAAAACACGCACCTCGACCTACAAATACCTCTTAAAAAATACACTTCCGCTAGACCCATCAGGGAATGCTACAAAGAGTCACTCCAAATACCAAAGGCCAAAACCTACCAACATAAATCATTGAGTCTCAGAGTCTTCTCTTCAGCAGGTCCAACTCTCTGGAACTCTATCCCACCAGATTTGAGACAGGAGCCATGCTCTCTAACATTTAGGAAAAGACTAAAAACTTGGCTTTTCAAAAAAGCATTTCCAAGCCTTGAATAATACCTCTATTAAACAGCACAAACTCTTATCCAATAACTGGACCAAATACAATTCAATCAACCTTAATTGACAATCATCAATACCTGCTGAACTTTTATCATACCACTGTCGTATTTATGCTTTTGGTTATTTATGTTCCGTTCCATAGTGAGGTATTGCCACAGTTTCTCACATATTCTTATTTACTCACTATGCTACTCTATTACATTAATAGACTGAAATGTAAATATTGCTCTGTGCAATTTCTCCCCCTTTTCCAGTTCCAAGTTGATTTCCCTGATTTATTGTAACTTTCTCAATTCCTTTATCTGATTCACGATATTTAAAGTTCAAGGTTCTTTTTGAGAACATTGTTTCATGTTATGTTATGTTTTATACACTTTGTTAATTGTAAACCGGGTTGATGTGATGCCTGTCATGAAACTCGGTACAACAAAAACAATAAATAAATAAATAAATAAATAATTCTTAAAGAACTACAAAAACAAAGTAAATTTAAGACATTACCTGTCAAAACATTAATCTCTAAGGCCGGAGTTGGCCCCGGAAGAGAAGGAGTCGGGGCGTCACCGGGGCCGACTCCGCAAAGACGCCGCGGACAACAAAAAGGTAAGGCCCTTTTCGCGTCCGAGTTCGCGCCCAATAGCTACACCTTCTATGGTGGCGCTATTGGGTGCTAAACCGGCAGCGATTGCTCCGCAACGGTGGGATCGCTGCTGGCTAGTGCAGGCCCGCCCCCCCGTTTCGGCCCCCCGCCCCTCATTCCCTAAAGTATCGCAGGCCTGCGATACTTTAGAAAATGAGGCCCTAAATCATCCTTTATAGGTATATATAAGATCCAAGAATTACTAGAACATATACTAAAGAAAATCATTAGTTTTGCTAGTGAGAAGATCGTTAGCAGTTTGAAGCATACTTGCTAATAAGAGATTTGTGAATTTCTTCAAATTGGGTTGTTTGAGCAAAGTGATAAATCTGAAAAAGTGTTGAGATTTCATCCGATTGTTTGGTGATTCTTTTTCCTTTTTTAAGAAAGTCTGAAAAATGCAAAGTAATTTTTGTCAGATCATCTGACCTGCTTTCAAATTGTCATGAAATCCAAAATGGATATTTCAGATTTTCCTTTGAATTTTCACCTGTATGCCAGGGAAAATTCAGTGGATGTCCTTTAAATTGTGAATTGCTCTACATGTCTACTTAGTAGCATATGTCATAGGGCACCAGTGTATAAGGCCAGTACCATGTCTTGTTCTACACCAATTGTTGCCTATTGTGGTTGTGTCTTCATTACATGGCATAATAGATTGCTAACAAAATGTAGATTTTTGCATAATTTCACATGCTATATATTTAAGTTGCTGAAATTTTGGGATCCTGTTAAACCAAACTAATTGTTGCTGACACATTTTTCATATTGATCTTGGTTTTACATATTGTAGGAAATCATTGCACTTAAAGCTGAGGGGGGCGCTAAAATAAAAGACCTCAGATTTATGGGTGAATCCTTAATTGAGAAAAGTACCAAAAGAAATGAAAACTCTGAAATCCAGCAAACTATTTTAAATCTTCAAAAGGAATGGGAAGAGACAATGCATTCAGCTACTGAGCATCTCAGGTACGATTACTGCTTTAAAAGGCTGACAGGTGACTTAATTGAATGAAGCAAAGTTTAGAAAAGCTCTTGATTTCTGTAAATGTGATATGTCAAAAGTAAATCTAGCACGCCTATAGTACAGAATCTGTATTTTAAACTGTATCCTTTTCTAACGGATGATATGTGATTTTTTGATTTGAAATGTTTTCCTCCTCCAAGCTTGGCTTAGGGGAAAAGCTTGAGAGGAGCGGGGTGTTTGGGAGGGATTTCCGGAGATGGGAATCAGGAGGGGAAGAAGAATTGAAGGGAGCATTTGGGTCTTTCTTTCTTATCCGGAGATTTGGGTCAGCCCAGTACTTAATGTCAGGTAAGAGGGAGGCAGGTAGCTGGGCACTATTACATATATATTTTTTTATTTATTTTTTTGCTTTATTTTGGATGATGGGAGGAGAATCAGGGCAGCTAGCCCCTTCTTTTTTTTAAATTTGGGTGAGGGGCTGAGAACTTTTTTTTTCTTTTTTGTGTTGCAGGGAGCATTCATGAGCCAGCCAAATTTGGGTCTGCTATTGCAGCAACTAGATTTGCCCGGCCAAGTTAGGAGGTTAGCAATGAAATTAAGGGCAAACTACTTAACTTTTTCTACCAACGTATCTTCTGTCCCCAGGGCTGCCCATTTTGTAACAGGCTAAACTTGTGCACCTTGCATGTAGCCAGTTAAAGTTGGCTAGTTAGATAGGGACAGTTTTAAATGGGGAAGGTTTAACTGGCTAACTCCCAAAGATAAGCCGGTTAAGCCTTTTGAAAATCCCGCCTCAATGCTTCACTTAAGGCCCTAAATTTAGGTGGTTTTTCGGGCATACATAGGTGGCTAATTTGTACCTGAAAACTAAATAAATTTAGGCCTGTAATTCATTTGTCCAGATTTTGGTGCCTAAGGCCTAGAGCAACTAAACTGCGATGTATTTTCACGGGAGAGGGGTCCCGTTATTGTGTGTGTGTGGGGGGGGGGGTGTCGCTACGATAGTGGGTTCCCCTCCCCTGAAAACATATCGCAGCTTTATGGCGCATTTTTTTCTCTCGTGGCCAAACAGTTCGGTACAATAGAAGAAGTTGGCGGCTCCAACCTCATAGAACCGCCATCGCCTTAAAGGGCCACTGTCCCCTTCCCCCCCCCCCCCCCCCGAAAAGTGTCCTGGGAAAATGGGGAAGCTTGGTGCTGGTCAGTGCTGACCTCCAGCTGAACCTGGAGTCGCCTCTCGAGGTAGCCCCAACTACCCAGAAGTTTAAAAATAGATATGAGTCTGCATGGCCCTGGCCCCGCTACCCTCCACAAAGTTCAACATTTAAAGTCACCCCCTCCCCCTCCCAAAGATGATTTTAAATTAAACAGTGGCTCAGTGGTCTCCCCCCCCCCCCCCAAAAAATTATAAATTAAAATAAGTAGTCCGGGTTCGGGGTCCCCTTGAACCCCCCCCCCCCACACCCCCTGAACCATAGAAATGTGTGGAATCCCACGGTGAGGCCGGGGTGCTCCCTCACACCTGGCCTGGTCAGCGCCATTTTTAAAAATGGCACTCACCCGACCTTGCCCCAGCTGTGTGATTGGGGCAGGATCCGCCTGGGTCCAATCACATTGCTGGGATAAGGTCATATCGGGATCCCCACTCTTATTTCTAAGGCTAAGGGAGTGTGAGAGGGGGCTCGGGTGGGGGATGAGCAACTTGAGGGGTGGGAGGCCCTACACCGGACCACTTATTTCATTTAAAAATCTTTTTTTGGATGGGGTGGGGGGGGGGGAAGGGGGCCTACTGAGTCACCAGTGTTTAATTTAACATCACCTTTGGGAAGAGGAGTGGGGGTCAAGGGCTATTTTAATGTTCTTTTTGGGGGAGCAAGGCCACCTCTGTGCGGCTAAATTTTCTGCCTTTTTTTTTTTTTAGTTTGGGGGAGTTGGGGCTGCCTTGAGTGGCAGCTTTGGGTTAAGCCGAGGGTCAGCACTGCAGCACTGACCCTGGCTCAACCTTTTATCGAGCCGCAATGTTTGTTTTTTGTTCTTTTTGGTTGGCTAGCACCTTAAATGTGAGGCAGGAGCCTCGGGACCTGCATTAGGTTCCCAGGGCTCCCGCCTCACCTTTGCCTCATTTGAAATAGCTGGTGGTATTTTATCGCAGTTGACCACCTTTTCAGTCAGCCGTGATAAAATATTTGCATAGGATTGCCTATTCATGATGTTATTTACATTATTCATGCATGCAGATCATTGTAATAGGGGAGGGTAGAAGGAATGGTAACATGCAAAATACTGTGCGATATATGCTGCTTAACGCGTTAGAGCACTACCACAGCTTGATGCATCTTCCAGTAAGTTAGGTGCCTCATGCTGTAAACCAGCACTAGGTGCCCAACTCCCCCCCCCCCCCCCTCACTTCAAATTTAGGGCTTCATGACCTAGTCAGTCTTCAGATGGGCTGATTTAGGAGCCGCTCTCTGAAAATTGACCCTAAACTTATATATTACAATGTACTTTTTTGCCCTTAAGCACTGTGCAGTTTTAAGGATAGCTGAATGATGTGTGTAACATGTTTAAAGCGTATTTGCTGTGTAATGCTTTTCATCAAATGTTCTGGTTAATATATATATATTTTTAATTCTTCTTCAAAGGGACAGATATATACAAGATAAAGAAGACTTGAGTTTAAGACTAAAAGAATTACAGACGAAGCAGGAACTGATCTGCTTTGAGCCTCAGTCCAGCTTGCAAGAAAAACAAGCTCAGTTAGTAAACTGCAAAATGCTGCTGCAGGAAGCAGAAGACTTGACACCTGCACTCTATGAGCTAAAAATCCAAGGAGATTATCTTCTCGGCTGTACCCAGGATTCCTGTTTTGAAGAATTATGGTTAGAAATAAAATATCTTCATGAACACCTCCTTATTCGACTGCAGGTTAGAAACATGACTTATTTAAAATAAATAAATAAATAGAATTTTTTTTTTTTGCTTTTTTGGACAGTGAGCTACAATCATATCTACATGCGAATAAATGGCATCATCATGGATTTCTTGTTTTCCATTTCAAATGCAGCTGCATACTCCATGGCCTGTCAAATTCTGGTGCAAGGTGACCAGAAAGGTAGCCCCCATCTGTTAAAAGTGGGATGGAGGTAGTGAAATAACATTATTACAGTTGCACTGTCAGTTCCAGCAATGAAAGGAAAAACAAAACAAAAAAAAAAGCTAATCACCAGAGTACTCAAATTGCAAGATTTGCTACATTGCTGATGATCTTTTAACATTTCTGTGTGCTTTTTAGTGATGGGAGGTGCTATGACAGCAAATTCTCAAACTGGGATTTCAGTGACTAATGCTCTGTGTTGAAAACTGGTGCATGTGGCAAAGCTGAACACCCTTTGTTTTGAGTGGTCTAAAGTTTAGAAATGCATTTGTGTTCTAACCAGTCCATTGCTGACCATAGCAACTTTGTAGAAAGAACTGTTTGCTAAATAGAAGAAACCTGGACTCGGTGAACTTTTTTCTTTCAACCTAGCCAACGTCTGTAGGTACAGGGCAGCAAAATGTTTGGTGACAGCAATGTCTGAAAGAGATCCTTTATATGCATTTGAAAATCTTATTTGCCACAAACTTCCATACATAACTGTGTTCAGTGCGGCTTACAGGTAGCATCCATAAAATCACGTTGGAAGTCCTTGTGGTACTCCTAGCAATACCTGCATTAGTTTGGTACAAACAATGGACTGCCTTTGTTTTGTTTCTACCAATGTTCAGGCATTGCATTGTTATTAAGATACCCTGCCTATATGACACTTTAAAACTGCATTTAATGTATACCTACATGTGAATCCATCCAATTATCATATTGCCCTGTAACCATGTGCAAATGGTGCAGTATAAGAAAAAGAACACCCCCCCACCCCTCAGAAAACAAGAAAGAAAATGTATAATTCTAGATGCATGTTAAGTAGGGATCCAGATTCAAAGGGTTTTAATTGCCTAACTTTGGGAGTTAGGCACTTGAATCAGCCCAATTGAAAATTGAATAAGGCTGAGCTCCTAAATTTAGGAGTCTGTTTTCTCTAGATATCTAAATTTAGGTGCCCAAAAAGTGGGCAGCTGTGGAAACTGAGTTGGGGTGGGGAAAAAACTTGAGCTTAGTCCTGATTTTCAGCATTAGGCACCTAAGGGCCTCATTTTCCAAAGCTATCGCAGGCTTTGAGGCCCTTGGGTTTGGAGGCCGGCAGGACTTAGATATGAGGGTCAGGCAGCCTCAGTAACCAGGCCAAGGTCAGGACAGGATAAACAAAATAGAATAGATGCCAAATGTCCTTCAAGATACTTTATTTAGATGGAGACGAAATGAGTTACAATTGCCCAACTCTGGCCAAGTTTCGCCACCATATACGTGGCTGCCTCAGGGGCTTTAATAAATAAAATAATTTTTATAAAAACTTTCTAAAAAAAAACCATATAAACAAATCAAAATTTTAACTTACAAAAAATATAAAATAAAATTATAACTGACAAGAAAACATATAAAATGGTAACATATAAATGTGGATGTTGAATGCATATATTAACCAATACAAGAGCATTTAAACATGGATGTTGAAAGAACATGGGCAACGCATAACTAATATCAAAGAGTAGAGCACCAAAATTGTGATATCAGTGGAAGAAAGCATTCAGTGAATGCAGTGGCACAATAAAACAAATACCTGTATATGTATAAAACTGGAGTAACCATTTATAGTTGTAATTAATATAGGATACCTGTAAAAACATAATCAGACTTCAGGGGATATGACAAAAATATTATATTTAACTAAAAGGTCAGACCGTATATAAATTAAAAACAGACAAGGTCACTAAGTGGTAACAAATAAACTAATTCTACTAATCTGTGTGATAAGAGGAAAGGAAATAAATGTGTATATTAAGCCCAAAGTATAAATGCTCAGGTTGACACTGGAGGCAAGAGACAGTAAACAGTGCCCCGTTTGTAGGAATCATATTACAGATTAAATCATTGACAGCAATGCCGACAATTCAAAACATCACTTTCTCACAGTTAATAAAATGAAGGGCCAAACAACAACCAAGGTCCAAATAAAATTAATATAAAATAATAAATTTTACCTTAAAAACCAATCAAAAGTGAACAGTCTCCACGCAGTGCTTCATATTTGAAGCACCAGCACAGAACGCTGAGTTTAAATGGCTAAGAATGGTACAAAAAAATGTCATTCACAAAAACTGGGCGTGACTAAAAAAAAAATAAAAACCTGATGAAAAATATATATGAACTTAAAGTATAAATGAATAGAAAAAACAACCAAATGGGGATACTCATACTTAAGTCTAAAACTAGCAAAATCAACATTAAAATTTTTTTTTATAAAATTCGCAAATTAGTTATGAGGGTCAGGCAGCATCAGTAACCAGGCCAGGTGGAGATCGGGCGAAGTCAGAATCCAAGCCGAGAGCAGGTTACTAGAAGACAGTCCGAGAGGCAGGGGCAAGGGCTGGAAGATACAAGGACTGGAATAGGCAAGACAAAGAGCAGGAGTGGACCCAGGCAGGGCAAAAGGAGCAGGAACAAGCAACCCATACTGCAGGCAAAGTACGGCAGGGTACCTGTTGCTGAAGAACTGGCTGGCTGGAACCGAGCTTCCTTATATACCAGAGCTGGGATAACATCCGTCAGCGCCCACAGGAAATGCTGGCTGCATGGTCTATAAAAGGGCTACAGGAAGTGCAAGTGGTTTCAACTAGGCCCTGGAATATAGCACACTGTACCGAAAGTGCTTGAGATAAGGGGCGTTGCACGTAGCCAGGTCTGTCTAACAGGCTATACTGGGAACCTAGAGTTAAAATAGCAGTTAGACCTGTCTGGAAGGCTGAAGTACAGAAATAACTAGAAGTCGTGAAAGAAAAAGGATCTTTTGAAGCCTGGTTTGTCTGTCAGGCTGAATGGGAGACCTAAGAGGCCAGATATTTGGGCAGCAGTTTTGTGGTTTGACATGGGAACGGAAAGAGGGAATACTTGGTGTGAACTAAATAGGTGATGATGTATGTTTATATATCCAAGATGGTTGACTACTAAGGATGAGGATGACAAAAATTGTCCTGGATAAGGAGTGATATCTTAGAAGTGGTGACACTCTATGGCTGGCAGCTAGTATATATTCTTAGGAATAACTGGGCCGAGGGTGGTGGTGGCTTTTTTTCTGCCATTAACTATTATTTTACTATGTCAGGCAGTCTGGAAAGGCCTAGATAATTTAATCTGTCATCTTTATATATGTTTCTGAGGATTAAATGTTTAACTTTTTTAGTGATGGCAGGGAGATGTTTGCATTTATTTTCCTTTGCCTGTTTTATCTTTCATGAACTCAAGTTCTATGAGAAAGTATTAATAACTATCAAAACTTATACAATTGTAGGATTTAGTACAGAAATTGAAACATCAAGAACACCATGAGGATCAAACTCAAAACGCAGACCTGGGCACTGAAGAGGATGGATTCCCTCATAAGTTGCTCAATGGTACTGATGTGAAAAGTCACAAGATTGCAGCTGAAGAAAAGATGCAAAAATTTCAGGTACACTGCTGTTTCCTGTGAAAATACATCGCTCTTCATATATATGGACATTGGGAATATATCCAGAAAGCAAATTTCTTGAAAATAGAAGGTCCAGCAATTTAACACTGTCTGTACATAAAACAGCATACATCCGTGATAATGAATTTGCCATTTATAGAGGGTTCAGGACTGGCTGAGCACTAGCAGGAACTACCATAGCACTTTTTTTCTTGTGGTCCAGGTGTATTCAGTGCCCTGTGAAATCCTCCTTTTTCTCTTCATCAGATCCCTCCTGCCACCGATTAGGCGCTTATGAACTGAGAGGTGTTGAGAGAAATAAAGCAGAAGGACACCAGGATCCCACAAATTATTCTTTGGGATCCAGTTTAAAGCAATGGTTAAATAAAAAAACATACCTTTTTACACACAGATGCTGCCGATAATGGGGTGGACTGCCTTCACCTTTCCACCCTCTGTACACAAGATTCGTTGCTGCTGCAAGGTGCAGAGGCAGTTCACACCCTGGTGAATTGGGCCCTGCAAAGGGGGGCCCCCTCTTCTGGTCTGGCCTCCCGGTCCAACCCTTTCTTTGTTTCCAGCCATATGGAGTTGTGCCCGTATGGCTGTGCAACCATTTCTAGGCATGTCCTGGCAGGCTGCATGGCCTTGAAGCAGTGTGTACCCAGAACTGATACAATCAACCCTTGGGAGGGATGGCAAGAGGGTTAAAGGGTGACATCAGCCCCTCCAGCCTTCCTCTTTGTCTTCTTTGGCCCATCCCAGGAGCTGCTTTCCCACCCACCACCCCTAATATTTAATGGTTCCTTCTAGGTAGAATGTGTTATATTATAGTTAGGTTACCCGTAAACAATATAATGATATTTAGAGCCGATCCTTGTTAAATGCCGAGCGTGCTAAATATTCCAATTTGAGTCCTGTTGTATGTCGAATGTGACAAGCTCAATGTTAAAATTGCCTATGAGGAGCATGATTTGGCTGCAAATTTATACTGTGTTAGCGCAGGGCACTCATGCTTGAGGGCAAGGACTGTGGGAGGGGCCCGAAGAGCTTGTTATTATTTGTCTGTCTGGTGCTGTGGCCTTTATAAAGTTGTTTGGGATGGGCTCAGATTTGAATTGGGTCCAGGCTGGGCGCACTCTTGGTATGGCCAAAGCCTGTAGTTACTGTGGTCCGCCACCTCGTGCAAGCACAGTGGTGGCCAGATGACCCATGAATGAGTTACTGCTGAGACTTGCTTTGGGCTGCACATGATCGGTGGACTTAGAGCTTCCAGGAAGCATCTCCCCCAGATAAGTGGGGAGGGAAGAAAAGCTAGGCAAGCTTCGATCACCAGTTTGATTCCCCCTGTCAAGATATCTAAATGATGTTGTGACCATTTCTCCAATCAATTTATTTATTTGTCTAGTTTTATATAGCATCGTTCGGTTTCGCCATCACAACGATTTACATGTTTCGACTGATAAAGAAATACAAGTTTGGTTCCTATAGAAAGGTTAATATAGGTACATAAAGGAGTCATAGGTACAATTCAATGTCATAGATGTTATTGAACATAAGTGTGATAGTGTCATATGCTGGTGAACAGGAGAAGGCATTGTGATACGTGTTCTGCTTGTGCGAAGACGATGTTGGCTTTGGATTTGTTATGACCAGGCGAGATGTGAACCCTTGGACCGATGGGGAGCTGGCAAGACCTGAGGAGATGGCTCCTCGGGTTCCCCCCCTGTCAGGTGGTGAGGCGGAGTCAAAGTAGGAGCTGGCTGGATCTTCGCCTCTGGAAGCCCGCAGTCCCCCTGGGAGGAGCCTGTAGGGACCCGGGCCGCTGGGACTTAGGTGGACCTTTGAGAGGTCGAAGAGGCATGGAGTTGGTGCAAGGGCTAGTTGGATCTTCACCACTGGAAGCTCACAGCCCCACCGGGGAGGAGCCTATAGAGACCCGGGCTGCTGGGACTTAGGTGGGCTCTTGAAGATGGACAGTCCGTCGAAGAAGTCCGAGGTCGAGTACCAGAGAGTCGCCGCTTGCCAGTCCAAAGTCATACACCAAAGAGTCGTTCAAGTAGGAGCAGGAACCAGGATCCCAAGGCACCAAGAGACTCACTGAAGCGAGCAGACTCATTGCCAAGTCAAAGAGTGTGCAGAGGAAATCTCCTTAAATAGCTCCCTGAGCCTGAGCCCAATTGATGCAGCTGAATCTAATATATTTATTTATTTATTTATTTTATTTAGCATTTTTCTATACCGACCTTCATGGTTAAATACCATATCAGATCGGTTTACATCGAACGGGGATAGAGAACTGTAACAAACAGAACAACAATTTATAATCAGAAGGAAAACAAAGTTACATTAAACAAGGACTATAAACTTGGAAGCTTGGACAGCTGAAAAATAAAGGCCCGAGTAGGGCAATAACTTAAAAACAAGAGAGTCATAATGGAGTCCGGGTTAGTGCAGGTTAGATTATTAGCGAAGGTGCTAATGTATGCTGTATGCTCCGTATCTCTTGTTGATTGGTTAACTGTATATTCTGCTTAGTTCATTGTAAACCGAATTGATTTGATTTGTATCAAGAAAGTCGGTATATAAAAGCCTTTAATAAATAAAATAAATAATGTATATGATGTAAATAGAGGAGGAGCACGGTTCCATAGCTCGTGAACAGGTTGATCGTCTAATGTGTATCCGAAGGATCCGGGAAGGCTTGTTGGAACAGCCAAGTCTTAAGTTTTTTTTAAAATGTTAGGAGGCAAGGTTCCAACCTGAGATCTGCGGGGAGGTTGTTCCAGATGGCTGGACCTGCTATTGAAAAAGCTCGGTCCCTGGTCGAGATGAGGCGGGTGGCTTTGGTTGGAGGGGCTTGTAGCGCTCCTTTGTAGATTTCTCTAATCGGTCTGTTTGAAGTATGGGACAAGGCCCCTTTAAATGAGTGTAGGAGGCACGGCCTCGTGCCCAAGGGCAGGGCAGCCTGAGGACACTCCTGGAGTGCAGCAGTGCGGCTCGACGCCGCGAAAGGAAGCCTGAGGGGTGTCTCCCCCGTTGGCAGGTCCTGCGGGGACCCGCTCCCGCAAGAGGGACGAGTGGGGAGAGCATGAGGCCGGTCCCAGAGCGCCTCCCTGCCGCAGCGGCGACCCCGATGCCATGAGCTGAGGTTGGAGGGCTCGGCCACGGATGCTCGTGGCTGGGAACCATGACAGGATTATCATAAGGTTGTGAGTAGTTTTGCGTTATCAAGGGATGTGAGTGGATTTGACTTACTATAGGGTTGCGAGAGGTAGAATATAGAAGGTTTAGGTTGCAGGGGGATGTTAATTGTTTCGGTAGGCTTTGGTGAATAGCCAGGTTTTTAGTTCTTTCTTGAAGGTTTTTAAGTTCGGGAGTGGGAGTGAGTTCCAGAGTTTGGGGCTTCCGAGTGTTATGGCTCTATCAAGAGTTGAGGTGAGTTGTTTTGGTCGTACTGATGGGATTTTCAAGAGGCCTTTGTTTGAGCGTAGGTTTCGTTGCAGGGTGTGGAGTTTTGTCGTTATCCTTAACCAGTCTGATTGCTCTTCATGTATTAGTTTGTGTATTAAGGTCAGTATTTTATACTCGATTCGGAATTTTATTGGGAGCCAATGTAGTGATATCAGAATTGGGGTGATATGTTCTTGTTTTTTTGTTCCTGTGAGGATTCTGGCGGCTGCGTTTTGCAAGATTTGTAGTGGGCGGATGGTGGAGAGTGGTAAACAGAGTAATAATGAGTTGCAATAGTCCAGGTTGGAGAAAATGAGTAGTTGTAGGACAGTTCTGAAGCCGTCTGGGGTTAGGAAAGGTTTTAGTCGTTTTAGTGTTAGTAGCTTGTGGTATCCTTCCTTAATTTTTGCAGTGATGTGGTTCTTGAATGATAATTCACTGTCAATGATGATCCTTAGGTGAGTAACAGGTGAAATTGCTGTTTTTTGGTTCTCCATTTTTAGTGGTGGAGGGGGTGAAGGCTTCTTTTTTTCTATCCAGGATGATTATTTCTGTCTTTTTGATATTTATTAGGTTGTATTTATTATGTTATATTGTCACTTTTTGAGCAAGACAGAGTTGAAAGGAGGGGGTGCAAGAGAAGGTTGGGGGTGAAGCCAACCCTGGTTGCTAAAAATTAAATCTAGCCTCGTTGGCCAGCATAACAAGGTAAAACTGAAAGCTCAACCTGCTTTTTGCTCTTATAAGTGCTTTGTCCAGGAGTCAATGAATCAGCAACATATGACAGCCTATATGCCATTTAAACTTAATGGTGCACACCCTGCTTATCTCTCCAGAAATCCAAAGTGTCAGGATTCTATTGTTTGCATTTTGTTAGACTAGAATGAGAGACGTGCTGGGATCAAAGGTATATTTTGTTGATAGATGTGTAGGTATGTTTGTTTTAGATATGCTTTCTGATATTTTTAATTTGTACTTTGCCTTGGGAAAGGTTTTAATAAAAATAAAATGGTGCTAATATTAACTGCACAAATCATATTGAAAACACACCTATAAAAATGTGTACTTTTAACTGCATTGAGAGGAGGCATTCCTGGGGGGCAGTGGGGGGGGGGGGCATTTTTAGGTCAGGGGAGGAAAAGTACATGTGTAAATTGCATTTTCCAATTTTCATGTGTATTTTCCCATGAAAATTTTGCCACAGAAAAAAAGCAAGTGCAAGTGACTAACACGTACTTTGTACCTTGGGAAAGTTACTAAAATCTAGCTCAAGCCTCACTGGCCAGCGTAACAAGCTAAAGCCGAAAGCCCCAATCTTGAAACTTGGTGCAGAGTCTCTGGATAAAAAGTATGTGCGGTCTTCGTCCCTCACAAGGGCAGTGTGAAAATTTCCCCTAAAAGGTGCATAATAAGTAGATGGGGGCAAGCTTTAGATTTGTGGAGAGAGATGATGGGTGTGTACCTTTTTAAATCTGTGTTCTATGTCTGTCATATGTATCTGATTCTTTGATCCCTTGACAGAGTGCTAGAGTGAACATGTGCCATTGTTGAGACTTTTAGCTTTTTCTTGTCGCTTAGTTCATCCAGACTCGGTCTAGCTTTTAAATTTGGAATACAGGAATACTTTTATATGTCTGCCTCTTTGCAACCATTTGATTATAGCGTGCAGGGTGGGGCTTTGAATTGTGTTGAAGCTTCTTGGCTGTTTTCACTGGCAAAGGCACCATGCAACATATTTTTATTTTTCACATCCCTGATGCTATATTGTCCATTGACTTCAGAAGTGCTTCCAACTTAGGTTCATCAAAGTAGCTACAATCTTTTACCCACCCTCACCTCCCCTCTCCTTTGGAAATTTCCTCTTTGAGTGTCCATCTCGATTGGAACCTCTCCTACATGGATTAAGGCCCCTGGAGTTTTCCCCTCTCATCCAGTCCAGCCATTGTAGTGATAGTCCTTTGAAAAGCACAGACTTGAGTTCACTGTGCTACCTGGCAAAAGTGGATTTGTAAGCCAATCTGTAGGTATTGCTGTTGCATTGTGATAGGAAATCACTGCCCCCTACTCCCCAATGCTAAAAGGCTATAAATACTGCCTTCCTGAGCATTTCCAGCAGGTCCAAGAAGCAGAAGTGGGATAGTGGAAAAAAGATGCTCCTCCATAGAAAATGGGTGACATTTTCTTTTTCCCTTTGAAGGAATTGCAGAGGTCTCCTGAGCCAAAGAAAGAAACTTCAGAGATAATGTTGCCATTAATCGAAGCTGTTAAACAAAATCCAACTCCTCCGGGACACAGAACCACTAAAGACAAAGCTGAAACCCTTCAGTATGAACACACAGGTTTGGCCCGTAAATTGGAGCCTGTTACCGAAGAAACTAAAAACATAGTCGGTGATTCTATGAAGTCCAAACATGAACTTTTTTATACAACAGAGGACAAGGAAAGTAATATAGGTACAGAAATGCAAGCTAGCACAGAAAAGTACTTTAATGCTAAAGAGAATAACACCAAAGAAAACTTGAAGGAATGCAGTGTAATAAACAAGGTAAGTTAGTAGCAATCGGGAAAAAAAAAAACCAATTACAGGTGAATTTTCAAAGGAGTTACATGTGTAAATGTAGCTTACTGTCATAGCAATTTTCAAAAGCCATTTATCCGCATAAAGTACATTTGCACGAGTAAATCCTATGGACAATTCAATTGCATATATTTTAGCAATTTTCAAAAACCCACATACACCAGTAAAGTGCATTACACATGTAATACCCATTTTTAAGTGTGTAAATGCTTTTGAAAATCAGGCCTTTAATGTAGAAATTGTGTTATGAAAATGTGGCAAAACCCTTTTCTGCAGTTTTACTGTTATATAATTTCAGTTTAGGAAATCAATGCATGCAAACATCATAGGTGTCCATCAAACTCAAAGAAGAGGCGGTTGTCAACAATAAATGCTGGTTTTATTCAAGAGCTTCATATAAACAGAATTGAAAGAGGTAAACAGTAGTAAGTCTCCTGACACAGACCCGCTTTTCTCCCGGAGGCTGCGACAGGAGGACTTAGGAGGCAGACAGCTCAGACTACAAAACAAACAAAATTAATGCAAAACAATAACAGAGGCATTAAGAAAATGAGGACACTAAGAATGGGAAAGCAGGCAGAACAATGTCACATACCTTTTACAGTAAATTCATATAACTTGAAAGAAGCTCTTACAGAGACTGGCAATGCAGAGGGATTTTAAAAGGAATGAATCAAACAGAAGAGGCAAATTGCATGCAAAAAAGGGTGTGTGTGCATGTGACCAAAGGCAGCCAATCAAAACCAAGGGTTACAATGCCGTACAGCTAATAGTATATGTTGGGAAAGATTAGGGAAACAGCAATGAAAAATAGATGTGGACAGGTTAGAGGGAAACAGATACAGACAGCTTAAGGAAAAATAGACCACTTGACTTTCTGATTCAGATCATTGGGGGGGATAAGGCGAGTAATCTATTGATCCAGCATTGTTCCCTGCGTGTCGTCAGTTCAGAAAAATTGCCTCCCCTAGAGGGAGAATGAACCATGCTTGTTGATATACCACATCGCTACTGGTTGTCCATCTGGATTAGGATTGTTTTGTTGGACAAGCAATCCTTGAAAGCACTTAGAGCATATCTGATCGCTCGGAGCTCCAGAAAATGTATTTGATGTTGTGATTCCTCTGCAGACCAGGTTCCCTGAGTCTGCAGTTGGTTGAAGTGTGCTCCCCAACCTAGATTGGAAGTATCGGTCGTTAAGATGATTTGAGGTTCTGGAGCTTGAAACGGTAGCCCTTTGTGCAGGTGGGACTCCTGGATCCACCACTCTAGCAAGAGGCGAAGCTGCCTGGTGACCTGGACAGTGTTGGACATTGAATGATGTGCTTGTGACCACTGGAACTTTAATGTCCACTGCATTACTCTCATGGCAAGGCGATCCATTGGGGTAACGTGGACGAGGACGCCATATGTCCCAACAAACCCTAGGACATGATGAGCCGTCATGGTTCGGCGAGAGTGTATAGTGCGCGCCCGCACCGCCAGCGCATGAGCTCGGTCCCTGGGAAGAAAGGCCTTTGCTTGGATCGTGTCGAGATCCGCTCTGATAAAGGAGAGGACTTGAGACGGAATCAGATGAGACTTCTGATAATTGATGAGAAATCCCAAGGATAGTAGCCGCTGCATAGTAAGATGGAGGGAGTGAAGAATTTCCTTTGATGACCGAGCACGCGGCAACCAATGGTCTAGATAAGGATAGACGTGAGTGCCTAGTTTTCTTAAGTGCGCGGCTACTACTGCCAAGCATTTCATGAAGACACGAGGGGCTGAGGCCAGGCCGAATGGAAGTACATCGTATTGAAAGTGTTGGCTTCTGACAAGAAAACGGAGATACCTTCTGTGAGATGGGGTAATTGCGATGTGCATGTATGCGTCTTTTAGGTCCAGAGAGCAAAGCTAATCCCCTTGTTGGAGAAGCGGTAGTAAGGAGCCTAAGGTTACCATCTGAAACTTCTCTTTCCGAAGATGTTTGTTTAGGGCACAAAGGTCTAGTATGGGACGAATGCCTCCCATCTTTTTCGGGATTAAAAAGTATCGGGAGTAGAAGCCCTGTCCCCTTTGGAAAAGAGGAACTGGTTCTATGGCGTTGGCTTGTAGGAGGGATTTTATTTCTTCCTGCAGCTGATGAGCGTGGTCGGAGGAAGTCCACCCCGACTGAGGTGGAGAGTCCGACGGGATGGAGAGGAAGTTTAGATGGTAACCTTGAGCTACGACCCATTGGTCTGTGGTGATCTTTAGCCACATGGCGGTGAAGTGGCAGAGCCGGCCGCCGACAGGCAGGGATGGCAGAGGGGGATGACATTCGCTCTCCAGCGGGAAGTCAAAAACCCACAGCAGGATTAGGCTGGGCAGGAGGTTGTGCCTTCTGAGTCCGTAGCTGTCGTGGTGGAGGCTTCTGGAACGGATGAGATGGACGAGCCCACGCTGGTGGACGATAATATCTTCGGGCTTTGTAAGCTGGTCTTTTAGTCTCCCATCTAAGCGGTCGTTTGGAGGGGGCTGAAAACTCAGCATGAGCGGCCGAAAGCTGACTGAGTGTTTCGTTGTGATCCTTCAGCTATGCCACCATCTCCTGCATCTTTTCTCCAAAGAGATTTATCTCCTGTGCAGGGGAGATCAGCCAAACGATCTTGAACCTCTGGGCGTAGATCTGAGGACTTTAGCCAAGCCCAACATCTTGCACTTATGCCAGCCGCCGATAACTGGGATGCTGTATCAAAGATGTCGTATGCCGATCGGACTTCATGCTTCCCTGCGTCAAAGCCTTTTTTTAACTATCTAGTTCAGCTGATTTATTTATTTAACAGTTTTTTATACCGACCTTCATAGTAGATAACCATATCAGATTGGTTTACATTTTAACAAGGGTAAACTGATGTAACAATTCTGGTAAACAATGGATAACAAAGGAAAAGGAATAAGTCAAAGTTACAAACAACAAGGAATGGAAACTTGGGAGCTTAAAACAAGCTGGAAGGAAGATAAAAGCAAAAAGCAGGTAGAATAAATATAACGTGATATGAATAATTTAACGGGTTAGAGCTTATGCTTTAACTTGGAACGTGCCAGTGACCATTGTTCTGGAGGTAGTGTGTCGAAGGTCTTGTATGAAGTGGGGCTCAAGCTATTGATTATCAGGTGGATCTGGGAAGGCTTGGTGAAAGCCACGTCTTTAGTCTTTTTCTGAAGGTTAAGAGGCAGGGTTCCAATCTGAGATTTGCTGGGATGCTATTCCAGATAGATGGGCCAGCTATTGAAAAAGCTCTGTCTTTGGTCGTAGAGAGGCGTGTGGCTTTAGTAGGGGGACATTTCAGAGTGCCTTTGTGAATATCTCTCGTTGGTCTATCAGAGGAGTGGAGTTTGAAAGGGATTTCCAGGTCGAGTTGGAGTTGTTGATGGATGGTTTTGTGTATTAGGGTAATAGATTTGTACAGGATTCTGAAATTTACTGGTAACCAATGTAGGTTTCTGAGGATGGGGGAGATGTGTTCACCGCGGCTGGTGTTGGTCAGCAGTCTCGCTGCCGCATTTTGTAACATCTGCAGTGGTTTGGTGGTAGATTTGGGGAGGCCTAGGAAGAGGGCACTGCAGTAATCTATTTGGCGAACAGTAGTGCCTGGAGGACTGTCCTGAAGTCTTGGAAAAATAATAGTGGTCTAAGTCGTTTCAATACCAGAAGTCTGTAGAAGCTGTCTTTGGTAGTTGTGTTGACCATTTTTTTAAGGTTTAGTCGATTGTCTATTATTGCCCCAAGGTCTCTCACGTGCGTGCAGGTGAGAGCTCCGGAAGGGACTCACCAAAGTCCTGCAATTGTTTGAAAAGATTTTGATTGCATTGCGTCATATATAATTGATATGCCGCAATACGTGAGATAAGCATAGAGCCGTGGAAGACTCTGCACCCTAAAGCATCTAGAAACTTCTGCTCCTTCCCAGGTGGTGCGGAAGAGTGAGGTTTTGGACGTTTCGCCCTCTTCTGGGCGGACTCCACTACCACCGACTGATGCGCCAGCTGCGTCTTTTGGAAGCCAGGCGAGGGCTGCACCAGATAGATAGCATCCATCTTGCGATTGACAGGAGGGACCATCCCAGGATGCTCCCAGTTACGTTGCATCAGATCCAGTAAAACTTCATGGACTGGGACAGACATTATCTCTTTTGGAGGGTCCAGGAACTGAAGCATCTCCAGCATTTTATGTCTGGAGTCCAACTCCATCTGCAGCATAAAGGGAATAGTCTCTGCCATTTCCTTGATGAAATTAATGAAGAAGAGGTCTTCCGGTGGAGATTTACACCTTTCCTCAGGAGGTGAAGGTTCTGATGGGTACCTCAGCCGAATCCTGGGAATCTGAGGTGTCATCCGTCCGTGGATCATATGGATGATCCCCTGCATCCAGCCGGAGGTCTGGCCACCAAAGTTATCGGTACTGGCATCAATGGTCTCTGCCCCGGCACAGACAAATCGAGATCCGGCACCGGTGTAGGGCGAGATGGCATCTGTGACTTGGCCAGTCTCCTCGAAGCGCTCACTCCCGAAGGTCCCGGGATGGGCGCTGGCCTCAACAAATCCTCTTCATCCGAAGAGAGCGGAATGGGTGTCGATGGAGCCATGGGAATCGGAGATTTCCTCGGCGCCACCGGCAGGGCACCAATGAGCATATCGAGTTTATCGAAAAGAGGAAGCAGCATCGGTGGCTTTGGTGCCGGCTCCGGCACGGGCACTGGTGCTGGAGTCTGTGGTCTGGGAAGGCCCTGGATGGTCTGGACCACTGCCTCTTGCACCATCCGGTGCAATTCCTCGCGGAACGCTGGAGTCATGAACCCCAGGTCCGGAGTAGGAGGCATGGCGGGCAATGCCGGAGGTTCCACCGGTCCCGGTGGAATCTCGGCTGCTGCGCCCACCGAAGGCGGGGAACGCCTCTGTGCATCCGGCTTAGAGGAGGGTTTAAGCTCCTCTAAGCCGGATTTCGGGCTTTCTTCTTCAGTGGCTCGATACCAGATGCCGCCACCACCGGTGTCCCAGATGTCGATGGCATAGGCCTACAATGCTAATGCCGGTGCTTTTCATGGTGCTCAGCCTTCCCTGTCTCCAGCACTGATGATGGAGACACCGAGCGAGACTCCTCTGCATCGGATCGATGGCGTTGCTTCGCTGGGGACGGTGTCAATGGAGTCTGTGAAGACGGGCGCTGCTGAAATAAGAGTGCCATTTTCTCTAGACATGCCAGATGACTCTTCGGGGTCATTTGAGCACATTTGGTACACGTCTCTACGTCGTGTGACGAGACCAGACACAGGACACAGACCAAATGAGGGTCTGTGATTGACATTGTCCTCGGACAGTCAGGGCACCGACAAAATCCCATCGCCATCGTGGCCTTCGAAAATTGAGGCTGGCCGCGGTCCCCACCGGGAACCGACCGAAAAACGGGCAAAACTTACCGTATGGACGCAGCAGACAAAATCCTGTTGAATAATCAGTCAAATTACTTAATAGGTAAAAATTCTGATTATACAACTCTCCCAACGTAAATCTGCTTAACTTATAAGAATGCTGAGACTCATAAGACTTATCTTGCATAATGCTGTAGGTTGTTACTGTTGTAATGAGATTTGAGAATGATGCCCACCTGATGCTAGCAGTGTTCCGACGCATAGCACCTGCTTCAGGGGCTGGAGAGTTGTTGCAGCGTCTCTTCACCTTTCAACTGCCACCTTCTCTGTCCAACAGTTGCAGTTACAACAGTAACAACCTACAGTGTCTAGCAAGATAAGAATGCTGAGACTCATAAGACTTATCAGTTGAGCAGGTTTTCCCGTCGATAGCAGGGCTGAATTAGCCATGCTGTCCTGGGATCTGTCAATCAGCTTAATAAGCAGAGGTTAGTTTTTTGTTCCCGCGCAGGAAGTACAGATTCTCCTCAGTCTGTTCTTTCCGCGCGCGGGATCGCACGCGGAGCTATCTTCTCATGTCCAAATCGGGCTTTAAGCGCGGCGGCAAGGTGATGTCGGTCACGGATGGCCATGACCGGTGTTACCGATGCCTCGCTGGCACCCATGATGTCCAAAACTGCGAATTTTGCACCAGAATGTCGCCCAGAGCCAAACGCCAATGGGCCTATAGACTGAAAGAGCTGCTGGGCACCTCAGACCCATCGGAGGCCCATTCTTTGCCGGGCCCGGTAAAGAAACCTCCGCATTCGGTAAAGAGAGCAGCCTCGTGGGAGGTAGGACAAAACTTTCATAGTGTACCAGTGCTTGCAACTCACCTACTCGTCTCACCGAGGTGACTGCGACAAGAAATGCTACTTTCCATGTCAGGTATTTTATGTGTGCTGTCTCCATTGGTTCAAAGGGGGGGAGCATCAGTTGCTCGAGGACTGAATTGATATTCCACGGAACCGCCGGCTTCGTAACAGGCGGTCTAAAGTGTAGTAGTCCTTTAAAGAAACGAGAGAGGAGTGGATGAGCCGCTATTGTGACATCATTGTATGGCCTATGGTAGGCCGAGATGGCACTGAAGTGAGCGCGAATTGAAGCCGTGGCTAGTCCATCATCGTACAGCCTACATAGGTAATCCACCAGTCGCTCCGGTGGACAATCCAGTGGTGATATGTTTTCGGATGCACACCACGTAGAGTAGCGTTGCCATTTGTAACTGTAATTCTTTCTGGTGGAGGGCTTCCTGGACTCCAAAAGTATAAGTTGAGCCTGCTGAGAAATGTTCTGTTCTGCTAATAACAGCCGGTCAACCTCCACCCTGTTAACTGGAGGGAGGAGTGCAACGGGTGTAGGAGCGTTCCGCATTCCTGAAGTAGAAGGTCTGGTCGATTCGGAAGACGGATTGGTGCAGCGCTGGATAAATGTAGAAGGTACGTGTACCATGGTTGACGAGGCCAGGCCGGGGCGATCAGGATCATTTGAGCCCTGTCCGTTATGCACTTTGAATTGTCCTGGTGATTAAGGGTATGGAAGGGAAGGCGTAAAGGAGCCCTGTCGACCATGATATTAGAAACGCATCTTGAGCTATCCGAAGATCGCTGGATTGTATGGAACAGAAGGTTGGAACTTGTTTGTTGATCGATGGATGGTGTCCCCCACCTGTGGAAGATACTGAGCGCTACCTGTGGATTGAGGGACCATTCGTGGGGATGAAAGATGCGACTTAACCTGTCTGCCCTTGTGTTTGCGACACCCGGCAGATAAGTGGCTTGCAGGTGTATGCAATGCTGGTGTGCATATTGGAAGATGATTAACGTTTCTTTGCAAAGAGGCCACGAGCCCGATCCCCCTTGCTTGTTGATATAGAACATCGCTACCTGATTGTCTATGTATACCATCACTCTCCGGCCTTGCAGAAATTCCTGAAAGGCCTGCAGGGCATTGCGAATTGCTCTGAGTTCTAGAAAGTTGATTTGTAAATTCTGTTCCGCCCGGGTCCAGAGACCTTGTGTCTCGTGTACATCTAGATGTGCTCCCCAGCCCTTCGTGATGCATCCATAGTGAGGACTGTATTGTGGATGGGCGGACGAAACAATGCTCCCTTCGTCATCGTGGACCGTAGGAGCCACCAAGAGATGTCCTTTTTCATTTCTATCGTATGATTTACTACGTTATCTATGTTTTAATTACATGTTTAATATCACCTGTAGCAACAGAAATGGGAGGAAATTTTCATTAAGCCATCTAGCAGCAAAACATGTAGGCACTTGCTTAAAGGTGAATTTTAAAACCTTGGCGTGCCAGAACTGGATGATATGTGCACAAGCCAAGCCGGCGAGCGCCGCACAGATTTTAAAAGGCTCCTGCGTACACATGTATCGCCTGTTACATGCACAAGCTTTTTTTTCTCAAAAAGGGGTGGGGAATGGGCATTCCTGGATTTCTCTATGAAACCAGCGCATACATACTTATGTGCACAAATGGTCCCCTGCCACGTAACCTTACCTCTGCTATGGATGGCGTGTAAGTCAGAAAACAAAAAAGACAGTAAAGAGGTGAGTGGGGTTTTAAAGGTCCAGGTTAACAGGGTAAAAGGGGAGGCTATTTAACTAGGGGGGTTAGGAAGCCCTAGCCCTTACCTGGGCGAACTGGGAAAGAACTGGAAAAACTGGAAAATATGCACGTATATTAGAAAATCTAACACACACACACACACACACACACACACACATATTGTCTTCTTACCCACCTTTGATCTCGCCATGCCTTTAGAAATGCCCAGCTTTTGAAATTAGGTGGCTACAGTTAGCCTCTCACTAAATTTAACCGATCTTGCTGGCTAACTCCTCAGAACCTATGGCAAACTAGAGTAGAGCTGATTCTGCATCATTCCTTCCTGATGGTATTTTCATTGTAAAGAAAAATGAAGATACTAAAGAACTATTAGCAGAATATGGCTAAATTTGCAAGACACACATCAAACATATAAAGGTAACTGGTATTCCTTTTATCAACAGTCACAATATAGAACCACATCAACAAATCACTGTTTCAATTATTTATGTATTTGTAGGACCTCTGATCTACCTGAGTGTGTTGAGCATACAGACTCATTTGTAGTATACAGGTCCAAATTTACTTTATTAATCACGAGGTAAATTTTTTTGAATTTTCCTTTTCTTAAAACGTTTCTAGACCCAAACTTTTATTAATCGTTGTGTGCATCACAATCGCACAACCCTTGGACACAGAGCCAAACTTTCAAAATAGAAGACCACTTTGCAGCTCTAAATGCTTTTCTATTATAGAAGTCTCAAAGGTATACTCATCATTTCGAATGTCCCGTCCCGACATGATCGTGTTTCGGACCGTCCTGGTCCTGCTTCAGGGGCAACGACTGATCCGTAAGAATTTTGGGTCTCCAACGATGACTTTATTACGGTTCTATTTCATTTCGCTCCATTATGTCTGCAGTCGGCATCCTCGACCGCTGTTTCAATTTGTAAGACAACAGAAACTATTTAATGACCTTTTTCAGACTTTATATAACATATAAGCGGCATTTGTATGCCATTTATTAAAAAAAAATGGGGCTAAGATCAGGACATGCTCTGAGGCACAGTGCTCATCCCTTGTTCTACCAACTGACATTTCCTTAGGATGTATTTATTTGATAGCTGTCAGTTGGGGTTTCACCTGTGATGGCACCACTTGCTAACAATATTGCTATCACTGCCACTCTTTTATAGTGTGCAGTTTATTTTCTACAAAATGAAGGGTTTCTTATTTTATATAAAATAAGCTGCACACTGTAAAAAAAGAAAAAAAAAGACATAAAACCAGTTACCCTAGTTTAGCCTGATTTTCAGAAGAAGTTGTAAACGTTTAATACAGATGACAATCTGCCCTTATTATTTTTATGTACATAAACACATAAGAGTTGCCATATCCCAGTATCCTGTTTCCAACAGTGGCCAAGCCAAGTCAAAAGTACCTGGCAGGATCCCAAGGGGTAGATAGATTCAAAGCTGCTTATCCCAAGATTAAGCAGTAGATATCTGCAACTCTACCTTAATGGTTATTGGACTTTTCCTCCAGGAACTTGTCCAAAATATTTTTTAAATGCAGCTACACTGATAGCTTTCACAACATTCTCTGGCAACGAATTTCAGAGCTTAATTTTGCTTTGAGTAAAAATATATTTTCTCTTATTAGTTTTAAATGTATTAACCAGTAACTTCCTTATGTGTCCCCTGGTCTTTGTACTTTTCAAAAGAGTAAACAACTGAGTAACGTTTACTTGTTCCATTCTGCTCATTATTTTATAGACCTCTATCATTTCTCCCCTCAGTCGTCTTTTCTCCAAGTTGAAGAGTTGTAACCTTTTTAGTATCATCCAGTAAAAATGTTGCTAGCAGTAAATTTTTATGGGTTATCATAAGGTTTGGGGATAACTGCACAGAGCAGCAGTTGCTACCCTTAAGAGAAACATGCGGGTAACCTGCACAGCACATTATATACTACCTTAAGCTTGCTAGGCAGACTGGATGGACCATTTTGGTCCTTTCCTGCCGTCATTTCTATGTTTCATAGGGGAATTGTTCCATCTCTGTTATAATGTTGTATTCCCTTCTCTGTACATTTTTTAATTCTGCTATAACTTTCTTCAGATTTGGTGACCAGAACTGCACATAATACTCAAAATGAGGTCACACCATGGAGTGGTACAGAGGCATTATGATATTCTGTTTTATTCTCCATTCCTTTCCTAATAATCCCTGGAATTCTAATTGCTTTCTTGGCTACTGCTTTACACTGAGCAGAAGATTTCAACGTATTTTCAACGATGACACCTAGATCCTTTTCCTGAGTGGTGACTCCTAATGTGGAACTTTGCATTTTGTAGCTATAATTTGGGTTACTCTTCTCTTAAGTGCATCCCTTTACACTTGTCCACATTAAATTTCATTTGCATGCCCAGTCTCCTAGTTTTGCAGTGTCCTCTTGCAATTTCTCACAATCCTCTTCTGATTTAACAACTTTGAATAATTTTGTGTCATCCGCACATTTGATCACCTTGCTGCTTGTTCCCATTTCCAGGTCGTTTATAAATATATTAAAAAGCAGTGGTCCCAGAACAGATCCCTGGGGCACTCCAGTATTCACCTTTTTCCATTGGGAAAATGTACCATTTAGCCCTACTCTCTGTTTTATATCTTTTAACCAGTTGTCAATCCACAATAGGACACTGCCCCCTATCCCATGACGTTTTAATTTCCTAAGAAGTTTCTCATGAGGGACTTTGGCAAATGCCTTCTGAAAATCCAAGTACATTGGCTCACCTTTATCCACATGTTTATTTATCCCCCCCAAAAAAATGTAGCAAATAGGTGAGGCAAGACTTCCCTTGGCTAAATCCATGTTGACTTTGTCCCTTTGAACTATGCTTTATTTTATTTATTTCATTTTATTTTTATTGTGCTATGATGTTTCTTTCTCTTCTTTCTTCTTCTTTTGAGAAGTATTTATGTTGATGCTAAGATTTAAACTGTAATCTATGCAATTCTTATGTTTATTTTAGTTATATTTTATTTTTATTTTTGTTTATTTTCTATATTTTATCAAATTGTGAACTGTTTTGATCAATTATACATTGCCAAGATGGTATAGAAATGTTTTAAATAAATAAATCTATATGTTCAGCAGTTTTGTTCTTTTTTTATCCTTTCTACCAGATAAACATGGATGTCTGAAAGAACAGAGGTAGTAACTTTCAAACTGACGCACTTTGGTGCATCTGCATTGGTGTGCATACAGATATGTGGCCATTTTATAGCACGCACACATATATAGAAACATAGAATTGACAGCAGAAGAAGACCAAACGGTCCATCCAGTCTGTCCAGCAAGCTTTCACCTTTTTTTTTTTTCCCCCATATTTATCTGTTACTCTTGTCCCTTGTAAGTGACTTTTTTGTTCTATTTCCCTTCCACCCCCGCCATCAATGTAGTTAGCAGTGCTGGAGCTGCATCTAAGTGAAGTATCTAGCTAATTGGTTAGGGGTATCCGAGCTGGAGCTGTATCTAAGTGAATACTTTGCATCTAAGTGCATACTTTGGCCGCGCACCCATGTGGGTGTGCAGCCGGGTTGGGTATTTTATAATGGGCACACATCCACACCACTGCTAGTTTCACTAGTTTTTCCACTTAAGAGCTAGGTTCTCCAAAACCCCCTGCTTTAATAGGCTGTACTCCTCCCAGTTACCCCAGACCCTTTAAACCCAGCAGAAATGGCTAATTTATTTTATTTTTTAAGTTACATCTCCTCCATAGCAGAAGTAAAGTTACATGGCAGTGGACCTGGGCGTGTGCTGGGTTGCATATGTATTTATGTGCCCATCTCTTTTCCAATCCGGAAATGCCCATGCCCCACCCATACCACTCCCCTTTTTGGAATCAAATGAGATGTCCATGCGGCAGGAGATACACGCACATCTAGGTGGCTTTTAAAATTCGGTGGGCACGCATCTCCTGATATTGGCACTCGCTGGGTTCTTTAAATTCACTTTATAGTTTATATTAACCACGAAAATAATGTTTATGCTGTTTCACGATTATTGATGTTGCTTTAATTGTCATGATGGTGTTTGTTGAATGATCGTCTATCAAATAATAAATAAAACTGCAGCATCAGAACTTTGAAAAAGAAAAAAACCCTGCTGCATCAACAATACCATCCTTGTTTGAATGTATGTAAATAGGAATGCAACAATTTACTTCATTTAATAAAGACAAAATTTCATCTTGCTATACTGCGTTTATAAGTACAATTGAAGGCCTTATTATTCTGAAGAACTTTTAATGAATAGCTCTTGATGATTTCAAGGATGAAGTTGGGATCCGTGAGCTGACTGTGGAAAAACGTGGTGGTTGGAAAGAAGAGCTCGTGGACCTACAGCAATGGCTTCAGAAAACCAGAGCTGAATTGGAAACATATCAGAACTCTCCATGTGGTGAAGATAAACTGGCTGAAAAGATCAGCCATATTCAGGTACTCTAATACAGCATTTCTGATATGTGATAACCAATATAGATTAAAAAAATGTTTTTGCAAATTTTGCAGATGAAAGGGTTGGCTAAAGTTAACAGAGGAGCTAAAGTTAACAGAGGAGCTAATTTTCAAAGAGTTTAGGCTCCTAGTCAGATCCAGCTGCTAATACTTCTATTTCCTCAGCTTTTTGGCAGTTCCAGCTGCTAATTCTTCAGCTATTTCCTCAGCTTGTTGAAACTAAGAATTCTCTTAACTCGTCCCTAATGTTGAAGAGAGCGTGGGACAAACACAGAGAATTCTTAGTTGTGAAAAAATAGAGGTAGCAGAAGAATTAGTAGCTGTGTTTGTGTTGCAGGTTGCATGTTCCTTCTCCTCTTCCTCTGCTGGCATTTGAATGTCTGTCCATGGCAGACTTTTTTGGTGGGGGCTCAGCCCCATTCTCTGTCTAGTCACAAAAGCAGAGGGCCTCTCCCATTCAGTGTGCCCCCCCGAGACAGTGGAGTAGCTAGTGGCTTCCCCAAAGTCCTTACCCATCCCCCACCCAGTGTGAGACAACTAGTTTGGGTGGGGGATTTTAAATTGCCAGATGTGGACTGGAGTAGCCTTTTTGCAGATTCGGTTAGATATGGAGATCCTGGACTCCCTTCAAGGGATTTCCTCAGATTAATGGCAATGGAACCCAATATACTTAAGTCCTGGTACTCATACATGGATAGACACAAGACCTGCATTTCAAAAATACTGACTTTGGTAAAATGGGGAACTACTTTAATCAAGTGCTGGCAAGGTGGGAGTTGGTGGCTGAAGTGCAAGAATAGTGGGATATAGTAAATGCAGCAGATCTTTGACAGGAAAGTCAATGAAAAGAAGAAGAAAAATAAACTGTTCTCCATAGTGGTGTCTAGAAAACTAAGAGAAAAGATTAGCATTCAAAAAGTACAAAGAATCTCAAAGTGAAGAAGACAGGAAAATATCTGGTAAAGCAGGAAAAGAAGTCAGGGTGTCAAAAGCATGAATGGAAGACACGATCGCTAAAGAGTTAAAGTGAGGCGACTAAACTTTTTTCAGATATCTCAGAGAAAGAAGGATGGTCGGAGGTAAGATTGACAAGAGACACAAGGTGTGATGCATGGAGAGAGATGAAGAAAATATAGAAACGCTAAATAAATAGCTCTGTTTGGTTTTCACAGAGGGAATGATTGGAGAAAGATCACTGAAGGTTGTCAAAAGTACATATGGTAATGGGATATAACTTCATTTAAGGAAGAGAGTGTTTGTGTGCATCTAGCAAAACTGAAAGTGGACAAAGCCATGGGGCTGGATGGGGATACATGTCAGAATATTAAGGGAGCTCAGAGAGGTTCTGGCAAGTTTGCTGAAGGACCTGTTCAATAGATCTTTGGAAACAAGAGTGGTTCCGTGGGACTGGAGATGTGTGGATTTGGTCCCTCTTCTTAAAAGTGGTAACCACATATGCCCACCATTAAACCCTTGCATTCAAAGTTTATGGTTAAGGCCTGACATTAAAAACAGAAGTTGTGGATATATCATTACCTTCTATGAAGGGACACTTCTTCCATAGGAAGGGGCATATGTAGCCAGCAGAAATTAGAGACATGTCCTGGAGATAAGTGATTTTACTATTGGGAGGAGTCAGTCCAGGAAATCTGCTTTGTTTGCTATTGGAGAGACAAAGCTTTATACAATAGATGGTAATAGAAAATGCTGAGTGCTAAAAGCTATAAAACAGAAGATTCACCAGCCAATAATTTACTACTTTAACACACTGTGCTTGTTCACGGACAATTATATTTCAAGACTACTCTAATTGCAAGTAGTCCATGAGCTTTAATCATAGACCCTTTTATTTATTTGGTAACTTTTTTCTAATATATTTTATCATAGAGTAAAGTATGATAAAGTACATATCAATTACTTTCCTTGACTGAGTCTGTATGTATTTACACCTGACACAATACTATGTTTCTTTATCCTGCATTAGGGGGTTTGGCGACGTGCAACAATCCTGTCCCATTAGTTGGAGCAGTGTATTGCTTATCTATCTCTTCTGTGAAAACGGAGATAAGCGTAGCTGCAAATTCCACGTATATCCAATCATTCTGTTCTGTTTACTATCCAGGCAAATCCGTTTTGCTCTAATCATTAACCAATCACATCTTTTCTTTAACATAATTCCATTCTAACTCCTGATTCATTCCATATGGTTCCATAGACCATGTAGCCTTATGTCAAAGGGAATGGGCTGAGGCAGTCCTTTCTTGTACCCCCAATTACATGCATAAAATATGGTTCTGATGTCCCAGTTGATTTCTCGAAAAGAATTAGGACTACATCTCCATACATGCAATTGTATATATAAATACACACACACATATAGTGACCATATAGTTTCTTGCCAAAAACAAAAACTTGCATTATTGTTATTAATAAATGATATTTTAATTGCATTCTGTTGAAATAAAATGTATTTATTTATCGAGTTTTATATACTGTCGTTCGGTTTCACCATTACAACAGTTTACAAAGTTTCGATGTTTAACAGAGTGTTCAAAATTCATACGCTTGTTAACATAGTTATCTTAATCATTATAAACATAGTTTGGTTGTAACTTGTACAGGTTAATTTACGTGTTTTGGATTGGGTCTGGATGTTTATATGGGCCAATAGGGAGGGAAGTTGTAGCATAGAGTCATAGGGTATTTTGGTAGGCTTTGGTGAACATCCAAGTTTTTAGTTCTTTTTTGAAGGTTTTTAGATTTTCTTGTGTTCTCAGTTCGGTTGGGAGGGAGTTCCATAGCTCGGGGCTTCCTAGGGATATGGCTGTTTTCCGAGTTGAGGTAAGTTTGTGATGAGGTGGAATTTTTAATAGACCTTTGTTAGCTGAACGGAGATTTCGGTTTGGTGAGTGAAGTTTTATGGATGCACTTAGCCAGTTTGTTTGTTTTTCATATATTATTTTGTGTATTATGGATAGTATTTTGTATTCAATCCTGAATTTTATTGGGAGCCAGTGTGGTGAAATGAGGGTTGGAGTGATGTGATCGTATTTTTTCGTTCCTGTGAGTATTCTGGCAACTGTTTTTTGAAGGATTTGTAGTGGTTGGATGGTGGTGAGAGGTAAGTTGAAAAGCAGGGAGTTGCAGTAATCTAGGTTGGAGAAGATGAGAAGTTGGAGGACTGTTCTGAAGTCGTTGGGGGAAAGGAAAGGTTTTAGGTGTCATAGGGTTAGGGTTTTGTGATATCTGTCTTTGATTTTTGCGGAGATGTGGTTCTTGAAGGATAGTTCCTTGTCTATTATTACTCCTAAGTTGCGGGCATGAGTGACAGGGGAGATTGCCGACTTTTGCTTCGTTATGTTGAGTGGTGGTATGTGCCTAGGGTTCTTCTTTCTATCCAGCATGATTATTTCTGTTATCAATGTTTAGGATAAGTCTCATGTTGGTTAGTAGTTGCTTTATTTTGGTGAGGTAGTTGGCTGTTTTTTTGTAGGTGTCTTTCAGAGAGTTGTGTATTGGGATAAGTATCTGGATGTCATCAGCATAAATGAAGTGAGTCAGTTTAAGGTTTGAGGGGAAGTGGCATATCGGGAGAAGATAAATGTTGAAGAGTGTCGCTGATAGTGCAGAGCTTATGTTTTAATGTAGGTCTTTAACTTTGTTGTCATCCTTTCTGACTCAGCAGTGTTAGCTTTTCTTACAGGCTATTCATGCAGACATTATGCAGAAGCAAATAGATCTTGATGTGATTGACAGTAAAGTTGAAACTCTGGAGAGAGAGGCACAATCTGAGGGAAAAAGAAAAGCAAATCCAGAGATACAGGGGCCCAAGGATCAACTGCAAAAGCTACTTCTATACTGTGATTCATATAAAAGGTAAGCAGATGCTTTTAGCAGTTTTGTGCTATAAAAAATGAACCAGGGAATAAACTAGTTTCATCTGATGAGTCTTTGTAGATGCCTTGGAAAAATGCCTCACATGAATTTATAACCGAGCTGATGATGCGATACTCTGTTACTTTACGAGAAGGAGAAAGGGAGCTCAGACATAGCATTAGAAGGGGCCTCGACTTTTGAATTACAAAGTTTCATCAGCCCTTCCCCTGCAAATTGGTTTATATTGAATTGTCACCACTGCAGGTACTTGTGGGCTGAATTAAAACAAATCCACAGATGGGAGGATGAAGCGGGCGTTTGGGAGCGTAAAAAACAAACCTGTTGAGGACCCCTTCATTCTGCCTATTTATAGGAAAAGAGGGAACAGTTTCAGAACAGACGCCCTTTAAACCATATGGGGTCGATGTTCAACAAACCGCACGTAGATTTCGCAACGAGTTATCTAGCTATGCTGTGGCTGGCCAAATAACAATTAAGAGAATATTTTAGTAAAAAGTGATTCTTTTAAGAAACATTGAAAAATGGTCCTTTCTGAATTGGTTTTATAGACTGAGCATAATATTCTAGCACTACTGTGGATCAGCATTGTGATTAATCTCCACACTCTATACTTCTAGGCAGCTGGCATCTCTACAGACGGACCTGAGTAGCTGCTATGTTCATTTACATGAAGCTTCCCATTTATTAAATTCAATTCAGCTAAAACTGAGTGAGGGTAAACAGCCTTCCAGCAAGGATAGAGAAGCAATTTTAGCTGAGGTTCAGGTAATTTTCATAATTTTACTAAACAGATTATAGAGCTAAGATATCAAGGTTTCTTTGCCAAGACCAGTTTTGTTATTCTGGGTACTCTGCGCACTGTTCTCCAGTTCCTGCCCCCACCCCTCGTGTGCACATTCCTGCACTGGGCAGATTGTTATAGCGACTGTGAGACCTCATTCAGCTTTAGTTATAGCCAGCAGTTGGTGCAGCTTCAATAAGGACTTTGGCTGTAGGAAGGTAAACGGTTATTGTAGCCTGTTGTACGCTGGGTCATTTTCCCATGTAATATTACCCTCGGAAATGTTTCAGCCCTGTAATCCACAGTAACAGTCATTCCAGGGGTTAATTATGAATCTCTTGCCTCTCCCCTCGCCCCTTTTTTTTCTAAAGTGTAAAATCCTGGTGTGTGTTGATGATGTGCTCTCTTGTCCTTTTCTGAAAGGTGAGCATAGTGCTGCAGGAAGAGTAGACCCCTTAAAAGATTTTTCAGAGTGACAGGACCTTAAATCTGAGGAGCTCCGCAAGATCACCTTTCCTGCCTGAGTGCAGAGATGAATCTGAAACTTTTTAAATGAGCCTCATTATGTGCTGACGAGTCTTAATGTCTCTGGGACACCGAGGGGAGGCTTGACTTATCAGCAAAGGAGAGAACAAAAGATTGGCAGTACTTGTCCTTGATACAGTACTAGAAAAATATAACTGAGAATCTCAATTGTTGGCTTTCTGCAAAGTGTTAATGAACTTGGAAATGTCTCTTCTTTCTCTCTTTCTTCTTAGCCACTTTATGATCAAGTGTGGCATCACTTTGGTTTTCTCGACAAAATCTGCTCACAAGCTCTCAGTCTGAAAGTTTCTAATAATGCGGAGCAGGAGAGGAAAAAGCTGAGAGAGAAATGGGAGCCCCTAATGATGGTTGGTGCCTCTCTTTCATATGCAGCTTTAAAAAAAAAAAAAAGAAACAAAATACATATGTTGAGTACTTTTTTAACAATTTCATATTACCTGATCTTTTGGTATGTATCTGTCTATATCTATATATCTATAGTCAAAATAGATACCAGACAAACCTTCCCACTGAATTAAGTGCTATATTAATACATTTCACTCTCCACCATGTGTGTGTGTGCATATATATATATATATTTATTTTTTTTTTATATACATAGAATTCCAACAAAAAACAGACCTTGAGGTACAAAATGAATAACTAATTGCAAATGAACCCAAAATCAAGTATTGAAAAGCAGAGTTCCCTTGTATATTCCAGTTTATTCTCTTCGCTCTGTGAGTCTGTGATTGCTGCAGGTATCGCCTGTTAGGGGTTCTAAGCACCGACAGACAAGACTGTACTCTGCTTATAACTCAGATCTTGAGCTTCAGGCTTAGCCAGAAGACTGAGCTGCTTCGCAAGTTGCTTCTAGTTATTAGTGCCAAATTTGTTTGTGCAAATTATGCTCCATAACTGCATCGGCTCCTGGTGGTCAACAGTTTGGCTGACAGGAGCCAGAAGTAGAATTGTGAAATGGGAAAAATAAAAAGAATTTAGAGAGTAACGTTTGTAAGCATTTGCAAACTTCCCTTCTCTTTTTCAATTGGACCTAGCAGAGGGAGACTCTTCAAAATATCTTAGTAAATGTTTTTATTATAGCCTATTCCCTACTTGATCACTTTGTAAGTGCCTGATGTTTTAAGGGTTTTTTTCCTATCTTAGGGGTTGAATTTCAAAGCCATTTATGCACTTAAAACCCAGCTTTACGTGTGTAAATGTTACAAAAAAGTCCAGGGCTCTGTGTGTGTAAAACTATGCATGTAACCTGTGGGTGTACTTTGATACAAACTGCAGAGAGGTGTTCAGTAGCAGAGTTGAAAGGTACATGCACACTTTCTGATTTAAAAAAAATGTGTGTGTGCAAGTTAGCCTGCATAAGTTATACCTTCTGAATAGGAGGTGTAATGTTGCACAAGTTAACATGGAAAAATTACCCAATTTCAAAGTGATTTTATGCACATAAGTTTGCTTTGAACATGCTGGCTAAAGTCTTCATGCACTTGCAGACTTTAGCCCTACTTGCACAGTTATAAAATACCATCCTCATGTGTACAGGAAAAATGCTTAGTACATAGGACCCCATATAAAATTACTGCATTTACATCTTTAAAAAAATCTTATCATTCTGGCACCACTTTTAAGTATTAGTAATGCAGGTACTGTTATTTTTGTAAGTATGCTCTTTCTTTCATCTTCCTGAAATTTTAATCATGTTCTGTCTTTGAAGGAGATTTCCTTAGCTAGATCCAGTGACCCTCAGCATTTGGCATGCAGAGAGCATGCAGAGAAGTTCCAGCAGTGGCTGTGCCATAGAGAAGAGCTGCTGAACTCCTCACCTGCTGCACAGCAAGGGAAACTGCCATCTGCAGAAGGACTTTTGGTGCTTCAGGTTAACCAAATAGGCAGCATTGGTTTATTTTTAACAACCTTTTACATAATAATTCCCAATATTCACAGTCATTTTGTACAGTTGATAGCAATGTCTGTATCATCTAATGGGTGAACAGTACAAAAAAGATGTAGTGATATCAGATGAATTCCTAAATCCATGAACCCTCTTCATGGCTACAGAAAATATCCTTTTATTCAAAAGATTATGATCCTTTTCTTCTTATATCCATCCACCTCATATAAAGACTAATTGCAGTAGGTTTGAGGGTCTTCCAGAATTTGGACAGTAAATTGCCTAGGACGCTCTCCCTTGATAATACTAGAAGCGTTGTACTTGCAAGGAATTACTTCAGAGACCTTTGTAGGTACACTTAAGTCTGAAGGAAACTGTATACTGTCCTGGTACTATGTATAGCATAGCTAGGCTGGCCAGGAATTATTGAGAAAATATAGACATCATACATAATTTCCTCCCCAAACCTAAAATGTGTATATAATTCATTGTCATTTATTTGATTTAATAGTTGTGGATCTTTACTAGATTAATCATTCACTTGCAGTAATCTAATACAGCTCTTTTGTGTACTATTAGTTACCCAAGGAATGAAAAATAGACTAGTAGACATGATAAAAGCATATTGCATGCGAATAACAGTGCATGAGATATAAAAATTGTAGGTTGATGTTAGCAAAGATTCTTTAAGATTTCAGTTATATATAAAGTCTGTAGTATTTCTGATCATTTATTTTCTTGTCCTGCTGTAGAGGCTGGCGGGAGCTTCAATTTTGTTAGATAGAAAAACAATTTTCTCTAGTAGATATGACTTGTAAAGTAGCTATCTTCACTTTGACAGGGAAGATTAGTTTAATAACATAAATCATGCATTTACTGTTAAAAAGAATTGTAATAAATTGCCAAAACACATAAAAAGCTTTCTTGGTCTTCATTTGCTATGTTTAATATAAGCTTTTACATAAATCTTCAGAACTGGCTACTGACGCACAGTATTTTTTTCCCACTTTCTTCTTGATTATCTTGTAGAGAGAGCTTTTAGACAATTAGAAGAAGGTTAGATGTAATGGACCTCTGGTGATCTTTCAACCTAAGCCAACTATGTAACTATATAATTCTAGTTCCTTATCATCCCACCAAACCAGACCAGATGCATGGATTTTTATCCCTTACCAGGAGATGGAGACAGAGAATGAAAGCTTTGATGGAAACAGCCTAGATAATGAACTATGACACCTACAGCCTTTCAGTATTTCTCTGTCTCCAGCAGTGATAGATGTGCCAAACCTGCAGTCTTTAGATTTTGGTGGATGAAGGGCTCCAAGGAGGGTTTAGGTCTGTTTGGACTTGCTCTCTGGTTGAGTAGGGGCCAACCCTGTTGCGGGGGGGGGGGGGGGGGGGGGGGGGGGTGTCTGAAAACCAGTGGCATTTGTTCCATCTTATCCTGCTCTCCACTCTTAATCCCTGGCTGTTGGGATGCGGGACCCAAGATCGGAACAAAGATCCTTTAAGAATCAAGGAAGTATCTGTATTTTTGTGTTTTTCTCTGGGGTAAAATTACCTAAAAAAACAGTTTATGAAGTGGCAGGAAATCTGAAGCCAGGGCAGTGGTTAGTTGGAGCTTGCCTTTCCTGCAGCAGGAGCTGATGGTGGAGTGTTGGGGACCTGGCAGGGAGAGGGGAGAGAGTGTGCAAATAGCAGTGGAGTATATTTTGCTTGCAGCTGTGCAGTGCCAAAAGCATGGCCACCACTGTGGAGCATGAGAAAAAATGTCTCATTTCTAGGGGCCTGTGCACAAGTGTTTTATATCCACACTGTGCTGGTCCTGTTCTGGAGTAGGAGAAGGCCGTTTGGGAACATCTGCAGCAAATGAAAAAAGGACCTCCAGGATTAAGGTGAAGGCAGCACCTGAAGTCAGCTCTGCTGGGAAAGAGATGGTCAGATTGGGGATGGCAGCCATTATAGATTTTGCCTCTGGCAGTGCTAGACCAAGGTAGGGAGGTGTTTGCTGAACTTCTGGTGTTGTCTCCCACACAGGGGCTTATTGCCCCACAGGATGAAGCTGGGGTAGGATCAGGTTCAGTAGATAAGTGGAGCTCATCTCCTGTGGTGCCTTTTTCTCCAGAATTTGTAGTGCTAATGCATCTGGCCTTTTTAATTAAGCAGGCTCAGATATGAATAAATCTACCTCAGAAGGGATTTCCTCCAGCTCTATTCCTTCTATCCCTTCTTGGGCCAAGAGAGCCAGGAGGGAACTGGAACCAGAGTGGGAACAGTGTCGATGGATGGTTCACTGAAGGAATTGATGGTTGGGAAAGAATTGGAAAGTGAACCAGATTGGGTGGGAGGGGGTTTCCCCAGAAGACAGTGAAATCCCGATGGTAGAGGGAGATGACTCCTGGGTGGTTCGTTTTGTTTAAAAAAGAGGAGCTGCCAGTGATAACACAGACCCTGGTGTAGTTGGGCATTAAGGAGCAGCAGTTGGAACCAGCTCTGGAAGGGGAAGATCCCATTTTGAAAAGGGCACAGGGGCCCAACTAAGGCATTCCCCTTTCTTAGTGGTAAAGGCCTTTATATCTGCAGAGTGGGGAAACTCCGGAAGCTGAGCTGAAAGTGGGTAGAGCCATGATTTTGTGATATCCATTTCCTGAGGAAGCCTTGGAGCAATTGAGGTTTCCTAAGGTGGATGCACTGGTCTCTACAGACACAAAGAAAATGATTCCTGTAAAGGGAAGTGTGATCTTAAAGAATGCCCAAGATGGGAAACTTAGAAATGATGGCAGAAGACCAAATGGTCTATCCAGTCTGCCCAGCAAGCTTATGGTAGTATCTGCCATACCGCACAGATCTGTTAGGGTTTTGAGGTGTTTAGTGGATTCATAGGTGCTGCAGTGATGGCCACTCCCACGGGGAGGAGCCCCGCGGGGAACTGCAGTACTGGGCTAGACTCAGATGCACAAACACAGAGATTGATTTTATTGTACAGCTTGTAGAGTTCACCAGAGTTGGCAGTAGTGAGCAGATTCCTGCAGCAGCAGTCTTGGGTCCTCGGCTGAGGAGACCCATCCCACAATGGTGGTATAGGGAACGCCAATGCAGATCTTCAATGAGGAGCTATAGGTGAGACAGACTGGTAGATGTTAGATTACTCACACTCTTGTAGCTGTAATAGTGGGGTTCCCAGCAGGTAGAAGTAATGGTAGCAGGCACCAAGATAGACAACTCAGGCCCTCAAGGAGTGAGTACCTGGATACTGGATAGGCACCGGGAAAAAAGCATAGGGCCCCCGAGGAGCGGGGACCCAAGTTAGTAGAACCCGGAGGGTAGAGAGAGCTTCCAGCAGCAGCAAGAAGCGGCAGCTTAGACCGGGCGAATCCAATCCTTGCTAACTCAGTCAGTCAGCAAATGGGCAACCTAAATACCCGGATGTTGTGACGTCACTCGAGGGGGACGCCCCTGAGGTTCACGCCAATGTTGGAATAAAGACATGGGTAGCGTGCATGCGCGCACCCTAGGAGGCCCTCAGGTGAATCATGGTGAAATGCCTTGCCATAGCCGTTCCGGGGACGCTGGAGAGTGCGGTAAGCAGACGCGGCGGTCGCCATTTTCCCGAGGCTGGTGGAGAAAGGAAATATTGAGGTGAAGCATGTAGGACGAAGCCGTCTGAGTCCGGACGCAACAAGATCATCCCCATACTTATCATTTTCCCAGACTGTAAAAGTCAGGTCTGTCTTAAACAGGTCTTTGAGGTGTCAGCCCTGACTGAGCTGTGGTTTGTGACAGTTATAGGTATAGGGTGAGTTTGTGCTGGGCACAGCAGATACCAGTGGACACTACTGAGAACAGTCTGACAGAAAAGGAGGTGGAAAAACTGGAAGCTGGGCTCGCGTTTACAGCAGTTGCTTTCTATGATCTCATTCAGACTTCAGCCAAAGGTATGGTAGCCTTGGTATCAGCCAGGTGTTTATGGAGGCTGTGCAACTGGGTGACAGATGTATGGTCTAAGTTGTGTTTGGGGAAGCTACCCTTCTGAGGAAAGCTGCTTTTTTTGAGGCGGATCTGGAGAAGCTGGTAAAGCATTCGTGCAAGTCAAAGTCCCATGAGTTACCTGAGGACAGGACCAAGGGAACTCGTAAAGGGGTCCCCAACAGGCCTATATTTAGAAATGCAAGGTGATATCGGGCAGGAAGATCTTTTGTTCCATTGCTGTCTTATTGGTAAAGGCAATTTGGGAACAAGTCTTGGTCCTTTCATGCGAGCCGAAGAAGCACTAGGTGTTTTGTCAGTGGTGGCACAGCGGGAGGAAAGAGTTCACAATGAGAAGCAAGGGTTTCACTCTCCTCCTTAAAAATTTGGGGTTGGTTGTCTCTTTTATGGAGAATGGACCCACATTACTATGGATTAGTGGGTTCTGTCTATAATTTAAAAAAAAAAAAAAAAAAAAAAAAGCAGCTACAAGTTATAATTTGCTCGTCCAGTGTTGGATGCTTTTATGGCTTCCCCCCGTTATTCAGTTAAGAAAAAATGTAGCTGTAAGGGATAGTGTGGAGTGCCGTCTCCATTTGGCAGTGGTCATTCCAGTACCAATGGGGTCAAGGTCAATACTCCTTTTATTTTGCTGTCCCCAAAAAAAAGGACACTTTCAGGTCTATTGTTAGAGACCTTGCTAAGGAGGTAGCAATCTGTTAGCGCTCAGCCCGCCAGGAGGGCGGAGTGAGCGGTCTGGTAGCGGTCAGCTCCTCCCAAGGGGAGGAGATAGCAATCTGATAGGCTTGGCTCCTGTAGGAGTAGGAATTTAATAATCGGTTAGTGCTCTACTCCCCCAGAGTGGAGGAGTAGCAAACTGTTATGCTTTGTTCCTGTAGAAAGATGAGCCAGTAACCTGTATGATCCCCACAGGGAGTTAGTTATCTGATATGGATCAGCTTCCGCAAAGAGAGGTGTAATGGTCTGATGTGGGTTGGCTCCCACAGAATGGTAGATAATACCGCTCTATTAGTGTAAGAAGTAACACTTAGTAGAAATAGTGAATCCCTGGGCGGATGGCAGATGACAGCGCCCTCACGTAGAGATCCTGAGAGGGACCACCGGCTAGGCTGGAGTATTGAGACAAACACAGATAGTTCTTTATTAGACTGGAAGTAGAACCACCAGAGGTAGCAGTAGTGAGCTGATGTGCCCGGCAGGGCTGAAGGCCTTCTAATACTGGAACTACGATCTCTGAGTTGCTGAGCTGTAAGGAGAGACTATAGGTAGTGAGTAGACAGGGTATGCTGGACATATAATCAGTGGTAGATGATACTCACACTTGTAGATATCTGTAACGTCTTCTTATGCAACAGAGAGTCTTCAGTATTCAGTAACAGGAGCCGCAGGCGAGTACTGGTTCCTAAAGGCAGTCTGAAATAGAACTCACAATAACTGTGTATGGGATGGCTTCTGGAATAGAAGAGAGGCTAGGAGAGATTTAGGAACATAGGCCCTCATGGAGCGAGTACCGGTTCCTATCTGTTAATCTGTAATAGTATTCCATAAGATATAGGTATGCGATATCTTCTGAGGAAGAAGGGAGTTTGAGAAAGGTATTAGGAACATAGGCCCTCGTGGAGTGAATACCGGTTCCTATCTGCAATGGTAACTCACGATCTCCATACCTGTAATAACATCTTAGACTGAAGGGAGTCTTAGAGATTAGGAACATGGGCCCTCGTGGAGTGAGTACCGGTTCCTGTCTGTAACAGGACTCACTGTGTTCACGTCAGCGATCACCTCCAGGCAATAGGAGTCTTCTGAGTCTTCGGGATCGTAGGCCCTCGAGGAGCGAGTACCGGATCCTGTCCAGCAGTCTGAAATCAAGAAGAGAGAGAGTGGGGCCTCCGAGGAGCGGGTACCCCAGGTGAGTTTGTAGAGGCAGAGTTGCAAGGAAGGGATTCCTACCCTTGTCCTTGCTAACTCGATTTGAAGTAGCAATCGAGGACCTTTTATGTTGGAAGCGGATGATGTCACTATGGGGGGACGCTCCCGAGGTTTGCGCCCTTGCTGGTACAAGTCTGGAGTGTGCGCACGCGCCCTTACATCATCAGGAACATGGCGGATCCGTGACATCAGGCCAGCCCGGGGATTCCAGGAAGAAAATGGCAAGAAGAAGCCGTGGCAGCATCTGTCCATCAGATCCGAAGGGAGTCGCCATAAGGTAGAGAGGGTGGAGCGAGGACGAAAATAGGCATGAACGCAACATCTATTCTGGATTTAAAGAAGGTGAGAGCATCCTTACAGGAAGTCCATTTTCCCATGGAAACACTTTTTGCTCAGTGATCATGGAGGTGCAGCAGGGGAGAGTTCCTTTCACCTCGGGATCATTCAGAAGTGTATCTGCCTATTCAAATCCAGAGGGATCATCAGTGGTTCCTCAGGTTTAATGTCCTGGAGGTTCATTTCCGGTTTCAGACTCTTCTTTCAGACTGGCACATGAATATTCATAACTTCATTATCCAGGCATCACTATTTTTTTTTTTTTTGCCTGCCATCTAATCTTGACTAAATCAATCTCGGATCGTGAAATTATCCTTTACATGTTTAAAGTTTGTATATAGTGAGGACCTTACTCATAGCTGATGAGTAAGTAAGTTATCCAAATAACTTTATCCAGATAGTCATCAGAACTTAGCTGAATAATCATGCGCTTAATACATCTGAATAAAATTAACCATAGAAATTTAAGCCAGCCTTTCTCCCTGACCAGACTTACCCTTGTCACTTTAGCCGGCAGCACTGGATATCCATGTTAACTGGTTAAAGTTTTACCATGCCCTAGAAACGCCTCCAGCCTTGCCTCTTTATGTGGGTAACGGGTAACAGTTTGCCTGGACAAAATTTACTCTCTCTTACAGTCGATCCAGTAAGGCCGCGGTAGAAACAGTGCGGTAGTGTCAGGCGCACCCTTCCTCCCCGCACCCACAGTTCTCTTCACTAACTCCCCGATACTCTCCTCTAATCGCATGCAAATGCATGCCGCGGCTTTAAAGCGGTAGGGAAGGGTTATGGCCGCGTAACCCATTTTACTGTATAGGCGCTTAATACAGCTCCTATACAGTAACCAGGGTGCGACGGTTCCTGTCATTTCAAATGTCATTTCAAATGACATTTGAAATGACATTTGAAATGACAGGCACCAAGAAGTGAAAAAAAAAATACCAAAAATATGTAAAAACCTGAGTGTTCAAATTTTTAAATACCTGTCACTTTCATGCGGTCATCCAGGCAGCGGCGTGGGTCCAGGCGGCCGGCGGGCGGGCGCGTGTTCAAACGAGCCGGCGGCGAAAGCGGCCTCCGGTAACCCCCACCGAAAGGCACGCATTCACTGCCGGTGGGGGTTTCCGGAGGCCGCTTTCGCCGCCGGCTCTCTCCGCCTGAATTAATGCGCGCCCCGGCCGGGTCTCACAGGCGCGCATTAATTCAGGCGGAGGGAACCGTGGGCCGTTTTCGCCACCGGTTCCCTCTGCCTGGATGAATGGCCGTGCGAAATCGAGAGGAAGGGAGAAGGGCCCGAGCCCTTCCCCCTTCCTCTCGATTTCGAGGAGAAGGGAGAAGGCCCGAGCCTTGCTACTTTTTTATTTTTTGTTTTTTTTTTGCTTCAACTCCTATTACTAGGGGGAGGCGGTAAACTAACACGTTAAGGTGCTCAAGGCAGTCGGTGGGGGGCAGTGAATGAATGCGCGCCTGTGCGACCCCTGCCATTCGGCGCTCAAGGCAGTCACATGCCGTGACCCCTGCCTTGAGCGCCGAATCGCAGGGTCGCACAGGCGCGCATTCATTCATTCATTTACACGTGCATTCACTGCCGGCAGGGCCTGGATGAATGCACGCCCACGCCGGCAGTGAATAAATGCCCGTGCGATTTCGGCGCTCAATGTGTGACAGGCGCGCATTCATTCGCTGCCGGCGGCGGATTGACGAACGCCGATGGTTGAATCAGTCTCTATCTTGAAGAACATAAGAAATTGTTAAAACCCTTTATCGTTTTGGTCGCCCTTCTCTGTACCTTCTTCACAGCTCGATTAACATTTCTATTCATTGTAAACTGATGTCTATAACGTGCCGCTGTATAAAAAGACTTTAAATATATTAATAATTAAACGCCGTGAACGGCACTTTACGGGCGACTGTTTTCTCTCGTCCGCCTTACGGCGGCTATATCGACCGGCGCACATCCTCCGCTGCCCAACCACCGGCGCCCATTACCGGCGCCCGTTACCGGCGCCCATAACCGGCGCCGTGAAAGGCACTTTACGGGCGACTGTTTTCTCTTGTCCGCCTTACGGCGGCTATATTGACCGGCGCCCATCGACCGGCGCACATCCTCCGGTGCCCATCGACCGGCGTCAATAGAGGCACCAGAAGGCATGGGCGCCGTTCTTACAGAAAATAACAGATCACCTACCTCCGGTCTTACAGCTGGGTTCTTGGGTCGGTTTGGTTCTCCATGCTGCGGCAGCCCCCCGTTCACCTCTCCAATCTGCCGAGCGTTTCCTGGGTTTCTCAGTCGAGCATACATTCGTCTCCTTCTCCACTGAATCATTATTAGCGTCAGAGCAAAAAAAAACATCTCGTCCATGGTGCAGTCCGGTACCTAACTGTTCGAACACCACACTAACACCACACTAACACCACGTAGAGGTAGGCGCTAAACGAGCATGTTAAGGCCGCGGCTAAACAGTGGGTTACAAAGGAGATAATCTGAGCGCGCGTTACGGTATCGGAGAGGAATAGCTAATTCCTTCATTATACAGCATTATACAGCTAATTCGTTCATTTACATGCCGGGTGCGGAAAGGGTTATGCGTCTGTTTTCAGAAGCGATACGGACGCGTGAAACTGGAGACTGTATCGCTGAATTGCCTTGCGCGCCCGAATTGTGCGCTACGAGCACGTTACAGACGGGCAATCTTCGACCGGACGATACTGGATCGACCTGAATGTGTGGGCAATTTAAACTCCAAAGATACTTTCTGGCTAATTTATTTAAAACTTTTATATACTGTTGTTCTATCACAATGGTTTACATAAAGTGTAATTAAAAATATAAGAATACAATAAAATAGAAAATAAAACAGAAGTTACAAATACAAATTAAAAGTACAATAAAAATATATAAAAAAAAATAAAAATACAATAAAAATGTATCAAATTTAAACAGGTGCAATGCCTAATAAAATTAAAAGATTTAAAAAAACAATCAAAAACAAATGACATGCCTCCTTTATCATTTATTTATTTATTTATTTATTTATTTATTTAGCATTCTTATATACCGACGTTCTCGATACAAATATCAAATCAGGTCGGTTTACATAAAACAAAACAATCGCGGTGAGGCGTTACAATAAACGGAGTTTCAGAACATGAGAATAATAAATATTAAATAAACAGCAGTGACTCATCAAATGACGAGAATCTATATAGTAAATAACATGTAATAAAATAGATAATGGTGTAAATAACTAACTTGAAATAAAATAAATAATAAATAGAATAGTATAAAATATATATGTAAAGACAACAGTAACTCGTTATGATACGTGAAACATGTAGAGAATAACTAAGAATAAATGATGTGTTAATTTGGGATATACAGGTATCAGGGACCAATGTTTATGTGCCTGGTTATGAGTAATGCATGGGCTAAAGAATTAATGCATCCACAAGTGGAACAATCAAACAGGTGGGCTGTCAAATAACGTGGATTCATGTGGAGATAACTAAAAATAAATGATGAGCTGAACAGTGACCAATGTTTATGTGTTTAGATATCAGTAATGCATGAACTAAAGAATTAGTGCATCTACGCGGGAGGCTTTCCCTACAGGTGTGTTGTAAGTGGGTTGTCCAGATGAGGTGGCTTTCACTACAAGTGGGTTGTAAGTGGGTTGTCCAGATGAGGTGTAATCGGGCCTTGAAGAGGTGTGGGCGGTCGTGGAACTTGAGGTGTGGTCATGGAACTTGTAGTGAACTAATTTTGCTCTTTGGCCCGTGTCAGAGTGTTCCTGCGATTCTGGAAATGCTTGCCGGAAGAGCCACGTTTTTAAATTTTTCTTAAAAGTTATATGACAGGTTTCTTGGCGTAGATCCGGTGGTAATGAGTTCCAGAGGGTGGGCCCAGCTGAGGAAAGTGCTCGTTTAGATCGTGAAGTTTTGATCGGGGGAGCGTATAAGGAACCTTTGTAGTTGAATCTGATAGGTCTTTGTGATGTGTGAGGTCGGAGTTGCGAGTTTAGGTTTAGGTGTGCGGTGCCCGTAATATCCTTGTGGATCATTGATAATGTCTTGAATGTGATTCTGGCTTTTATGGGTAGCCAGTGCAGACTATAGAGAATAGGTGTTATGTGGGCTCTTTTATTTGTGTTGGTGAGTAACCTCGCGGCAGCGTTCTGCACCATCTGTAAGGGTTTTGTAGCTGTGATCGGTAGACCTAACAGGAGCGAGTTGCAGTAGTCTAATTTGGATAGAATTATAGACTGCACTACTAGACGGAAGTCACTGAAGTGGAGGAGAGGTTTCAGATTTTTGAGTACTTGAAGTTTAAAATAACATTCTTTTGTTGTATTGGAGACGAAGGATTTAAGGTTGAATTGATTGTCGAGACGCACCCCTAAGTCTCTGACGGAAGGGGAGTGGTTAATGGATGATTTTGCGAATTGAGATGCGCTTTGGGAGTTGATGAGAGTATGGTTTTTTTCGTCAGGTGAGATGATGAGGATTTCTGTTTTATTTGAGTTGAGTATGAGGTTCAGGCTGGATAACAGAGTGTTGATGGATTGTAAGCAATTGTTCCAATGTTCCCATGTTTTTTGTAGTGATTCTGTGATGGGGAGGAGTATCTGAATGTCATCAGCGAAAATATAATGCTTTAGCTTAAGGTTGGAGAGTAGGTGGCAGAGTGGGAGCAGGTAGATATTAAAAATGGTAGGGGAGAGAGATGATCCTTGTGGTACTCCTCGGATTGATTTAATGGGAGGTGATTCTTCGTTGTTGATCTTGACTTTATAGAATCTATTCTCCAGAAACGATTGAAACCAGCTATGAGCCTCTCCTTGAATTCCTATATCGGATAGCCGCTCGAGAAGGATGGCATGATTGACTGTGTCGAATGCGGCAGATAGGTCGAGAAGAGCGAGAAGGTATGGTTGGTTTTTTTCAAGATTGAGGAGTACGGTGTTAGATAACGATGCCAGTAGGGCTTCTGTGTTTTGCGATTTCCTAAAGCCGAACTGGAAAGGGGAGAGTATATTGTTCTCCTCTAGGTATTCAGACAGTTGCTTGTTGACGAATCTTTCCATCACTCTTGAGATAAGGGGAAGGTTGGCGATGGGGCGGAAGTTTGCGGGGTCAGCCGTGGAAAGGTTAGGTTTTTTTAATAAGGGTTTCAGAATGGCTATTTTGACTTGATCTGGGACCTTTCCTTGAGTTAAAGAGCAGTTGATGATATCTGCTAGTGCTTTGGATATAGTGTTAGGAGTTGATAGTAGAAGGTTAGAGGGTATGGTATCCAGTGGATGCGATGAGGGTTTAAGCTTGTTGAGGATGGTTTCAATTTCCAGTGATGATGGGGTCTCGAACGATGATAGGCTGTATCCTTTATTATGTTTGTGTGGTGCTGAGGGGTGTTGGTGTTGGCTGTTGGGTAGAGATTGGCTTAAGGAGATTGGTGATCTTTTTATCAAAGTAGATTGCTAGTTCCAAAGCTTTGTTGGCTGCTTGTTCGTCTGGGATGATGGGTGGAGAGGGTTTAGTTAAAGATGATACAAATGAGAATAAGGCTTTGGAGTCAAATGCGAAATTGTGGATTTTTTTTGCAAAGAAGTCTTTTTTGGCCTTGAGGATGGCTAGTCTGTATGAGTTGAGGTGGGATTTGTAGTTTAGGGTTGTGATGATGGAAGGGGACTTGCGCCAACTGTTTTCTTTTTTCCGAAGTTCTTGTTTAAGGATTTTGAGTGTTGGAGTGTACCATGGATGTCTGTTGGTTTGGGGTGATTTCAAGGATTTGGAGGTGGAGGGGCAGGATAGGTCTGCGACCTCGTTTGTAATCTTGAGCCAGGAATTGATTGCTGAGGATCCGTCTGTGAGTTCCAGTCTGTCAAGTTCTTTAGAGAGCAGATTATTGAGACTGTCTATGGAGCAGGGTTTTCTGTATCGTATAGTGGTAGTTGGGTAGATGGGACGAGGCTGATCTTTGATAAGAAGTTCGGCAGAGATGAGGTGGTGGTCAGACCATGGGACAGGGACGCATTTAGGGTTATTATTGAAAGATATGCCGTTGTTGAGAAATATTAAGTCTAGGGTGTGTCCCGCTTTGTGTGTGGGGTCTTTGACAATTTGATTGAAGCCAAGGTGATTGAGTGCTGTGATAAGTATGTCGCAGTTATTGGTTGGACGAGCGCTGTTTACATGTATGTTAAAATCTCCCATCAATATAGCTGGTTTGTCCTGCTTGAAATGTTTTGTTGTGAATTCTATTAAAGGTGAGGGGTCTGTGGCTAAGGTTCCTGGTGGTGAGTAGACTAAGGCTATTTGTAGATGGTCCGATTTGAAAAAGGCAATTTCAGTGTTGTTTATAGTAGTAGATAGTTGAAGTGCGAGTCCAAGGCCCTTTTTTGTGGCTAGCAGGATCCCTCCACCCCTTTTTTTGATTCTGGGGATTGAATGAAAGTCGTAGAGGTGATTGGGGAGTTGGTTTAAAAGAACTGTGTCTGTGGGTTTGAGCCATGTTTCTGTAATGGCGCAGATATCCGGGCTGTTGTCTGTCAGGTGGTCGTTGAGGAGGTGGAGTTTTTTGGTGATAGATTGGGCGTTAAATAGAGTGAGCGTGAATAGTGTTAATCCTAGCATTTGAGATATGGGGGAGATCATAATTGGAATCAATCTCTGTTGTCGGAGACCTAGAATCCTGGGTTTGTTAGATGTGAGTTTGGGAGTGTAAGGTATTGTAGGTATAGGGATAGGGTGCATGATGAGGTGCTTGTGTGTTGGGTTGTGTCCTTATTGGGAGTCGGGGTTGTGATCCTTGTTTGAAATCCGGAAGTGTGTCTGCTGGATGAAGGATGGATGAGTGGCTGCTGGATGAAGGGTGGATGAGTGGCTGCTGGATGAAGGGTGGATGAGTGGCTGCTGGATGAAGGATGGATGAGTGGCTGCTGGATGAAGGGTGGATGAGTGGCTGCTGGATGAAGATTAGGTGAGTGTTTGCTCAGGACCAGCTTGGCAGCTCCTTCATTCAGGAAATGGTTGGTGGCTATAGTTGCCAGCCTCACAGCTGCACATTTCAATGGGACATAAGCAATTACTTCATCAGTTTGCCCAGTTCTTCTCTAGGTCATGAAGACCCTCTTGTTTGTTCAACCTGAGTTCCCTTCCAGTTCATCAATACCTCCCACTGAGTGGATGCAGGATGGTTGCTTGCTGAATGCTTGCTGAGAGGGTGTTGGATGGGCACTGGATGGTGGATTGATGGATGCGGGCTGGAAGGTCGTTATCTGGATGGATGCTGAATGAGTTCTAGTGCGGTATAGGTGTGGTGTAGCTCAGGGAGGCGAGGGTCAACACGAAGGGGCAAAACAAAGGGGCAGGCCCCTTTGTCGCGCTGAAATCGATTTACTCCTCCCTTATCAGAATCAATTACCCACTGCCTTCAAATGCTTTTTTAAATAGCCATGTTTTAAGATGTTTTTTAAAAGATGTAAAATCAGCTTGCATTCTCAAGTCAGGTCACAAAGAGTTCCATACCTTCGGCCCTGCAATTGAAATAGTTCTAGCTCTTACGTCACTTAGATGGGCCGACCGAATGGAGGGTACAACCAAAAGACCTTTATTAGCAGATCTTAGATTTCGTTGTAGGGTATAGAAATGCAATGCAGCATTGAGCCATTCTGTATTTTTAGCATAAATACATTTGTGTAAAAGTCAGAGTACTTTAAACTCAGTTCTGAATTTCACAGGTAGCCAATGTAGGGAGCTTAAGATTGGTGTTATATGATCGAACATTTTGCCACATTCTGAAATAGTTGTAATGGTTTTATAGTACAACCTGGCAGGCCTAGTAAAAGAGAATTACAATAATCCAGATTTGAGAATAATAATGACTGTAATACAGTGTGGAAATTTTCCAGAGTAAGAAGAGGTTTTAATCGTCTTAAAACAAGAAGTTTATTATATCCATCTTTTATTTTTTTACTAATGTTTTCTCATATTTAAATTTGTTAATAATTACTCCCAAATCTTTTGCATGGTTGATTAATTCAATTTCGGTGGAATCCATTTTAAAGAGAAAAGAATCATTAGAATGTATTTTTCTATAATATGATTTCAGTTTTAAGTTCAAAACCAGTTTCATATGAGTTAGTAATTGTTTAATAGCAGAAACATAAATCTGGACTAATTTTAGAGCATTATTAATCATGTCTTTAATTGTAACCATAAATTGAATGTCATCCACGTATAGATAGTGGGGTAGATCTTAAAAGCCCTGCACGCGTAAATCCTTCCTGATTTACGCACGCAGGGCAGTCGCGCGCTGGTGCGCCTATTTTGCATAGGCCACTGGCGCGCGCAAGTCCCAGGGCTTCGTAAAAGGGGCGGGAGGGGCGTGTTGGGGGGTGTGTCGGCAGGCTGGGGTGTGTCCAGGGCCGTGTCTGGGGAGGGTCTGGGGGCGCGGCGATGGTTCGGGGGCGGGCCGGGAGGCAGGCGTAACTTGCACAACAAAGGTAGGGGGGAATTTAGGTAGGGCTGGGGGGTGGGTTAGATAGGGGAAGGGAGGGGAAGGTGGGGAGACGCGGAAGGAAAGTTCACTCCGAGGCCACTCCAATTTCGGACCGGCCACTGAGGGAACGGAGGCAGGCTGTGCGGCTCGGCACTCAGGCTGCCGATTTTGCGCAGCCTTGCGCGCGCCAACCCCGGATTTTATAAGATACGCGCGGCTACGCGCGTATCTTATAAAATCCGGCATACTTTTGTTTGCGCCGGTTTCGCGAACAAAAGTGTATGCGCGCGCATACTTTTTTAAGATCTACTTCAATGTGTAATCCATAAACCAGCCAAGAGTTGACACAATGGTAACATGTATATATTAAAAAGAGTAGTGGATAAGGTTGATCCACGTGGTACACTAGAGTCAAGACTGAACTTTTCGGATAAGGAGTTACCAATTTTTACTTGAAAGGATTGATTCTTTAAATAGGAGACAAACTACTAATTCCCAAAGTTACCAGTCCATATCCTTTGAATATGGACCTCCGTATTTTTAATTACCTTTTTTACTGTAAAAGAGGAAAACTGTCTCTGCACATCCAATGCTAAATTGCCTGCAGTAATTTAATTGAATTGCACGATTTTAAACCATTTGTTCTCCATTGCCATTGTTGGTACATTAGCCTTGAACAAGAAAATAAAGTAAAAATTTGTAGTTAAAACTCAAAAATAAGATAATCTTATACTTTTTTTTTGTTTTCTTTTTCTAGCACTCAGGCAAAGAACTGATTTTCAAGACACCTCTCTTTTCTGAATCTCAAGCAAATATAGAAATTAAGGAAGCCGAACAAAAGGTTATTCAGCTGAAAAATCAAGCCATGGAATTAGACATTGCACTAGCAAATGAACAACTAGAAGAGATAGAGGTAAATAAAAAAAAACAAAACTAAATAAATTAAAAAGCACACTTTTCATGAATTACAGCAAATGAATCACAAGGCTTTTGAAATACCTGTTACATTGTCACACACATCACAAAACAAAGCAAAACTTATTTTTATTATTGAATCCAGGTGATTTAGTGAGTGGGATGTCTGGACCATGTATTAAATGCCAGTGCATTTACTCAGGTAAATTGATTTGGCTGAAAGCTGGCCTCCTCTCCCTGGCTAAAAGTATGTCTACTTCTACAATAAGTGTAGTTTTAGCCATGTTAAAAATAATTCCTAGGAGGGAAAACAGCATGTGCACATTTAATTTTCAAATGTGGGCGCACTATTTTGCCCAGATCGTCCATCCCCACAAATAGCAGGTACAAAGTAAATGCACTTTTTGTACATACGTACTTTTCTGTAGCTCCAGGGGTGACTCAAGGTGAAACAATTATGGTCTCCAGGGATGACTCAAGTAGCTATAGACTGTGAAACTGACATCGATCCTTTGTAAAATGGTGGAAGCTATTATTAAGTCCAGCACAAAGGGTCCCTCAGTCAGTAGGAGTCCAGTTGTCATTGCTAATGAAGAATTTTTTTTTTGCCTTCTTAAGCCCTGAAGACCAGAGAGAGAGCTTCTCTTGTCCACGATGGAGGAAATTTTCCCACATAGTGGGGCCATTCAGAATCCCCCAGAGGTTCAGGGTGTTGCGTCCGTCGGTCCTCGACGGCTTCGCCCCGTTTGCCTCACCTTATTCACGGCTCCTCCCGCTTACCGACAAGCCGACCTCTCTGGCGTCCCCAGAACGGCTATGGTGCAACTTCCTGCCATTGCTCCTCCCAGGTACCAACTAGGGTGCGCGCACCCCACGTCTTTGTACCACCCTTGGCGCGAACCTAGAGGGCGTTCCTTCATGCTGATGACTCGCCATCCGGGTATATTGCCTTCACAGATTTGCTAGCTCCCCGAGTTAGCAAGGACTCTAATCCGTTCCTGTCTACGCTACTCTGCCGCTTCCGTGCTGCTGCAGGAAGCTCTCTTTCTGCCCTTCGGGGTTATGCTAACCTGGGTACCCGCTCCTCGGGGGCCCTCTGCTTTATTTCAGGTGCCCTACAGGGAACAGGTTCTCGCTTCTCGAGGGCCTGCTCTCCCTGCCTTGTACCTTCTACAACAGACCTTGTAGAATTGCATATCAACAGCAAACACCTTGTGAGTACTCTAGCTCTCAGTCTATCTCATCCACAGTATCCCGTCGCTGGGAGACCTGCTGCGGAACCTCCTGACGTCATCAAGGAGAGAAGGGCTCCCTCTGCCGAGGTCCCTGAGACTGTAACTACTAGATTGCCTCACTACTGCCACCTTTGGTGGTTCTCTTCAAGCTGTTTAATAAAAGAACACTTGTGTTTGTGTAGTACGAGTCTAGCCCAGTGCTGTGGCTCCTCACAGGGCTCCTCCCCATGGGTGTGGTCACCTCCACAGCACCCAAGGATCCACAAATACACATAATTACAACACAGGGCTCTTCTCATGGGCTTTCTGAGGTTGTAGATTCACCCTCTCCAGGTGAGTCCCTTCATGGATTAGAAGAGGTTCATTTGTTTTCGAGTTCATACTGGATGTTTTCCCCTTGGACAAACAGAGTTCTCCTCTGTCTTGCTTATTGTCATTGGGTTCCTGTCTCCGTGTATTCCCTTGGTCAGGGGAGGAGAATTCAGTGGGGATTCCTTCAGATCCTCTGCCAGACTTGCCTCACTATATATCTCCTTTGGAAGATCTCAGCTGTTTGCGCTTTTTGGATAAGCTAGTGAGGACACTGTCCATCAGTGTTAGAAAAGAGCAGAAAACAATAACAGTTGTTTTCAGGCTGCTGCAATTCCTTTAACTTTCAGCAGACTCTGTTTTCATTCCAGTGCATAACCTCTTCATTGACCTGCAAATGAAGATGTGGTAAGCTAAGATGTCTTGTCTACCGATAGCCCTAAAGTTTCATCTGACGTATAGAGTTCAGGCTTCTCCAAACTTTGGGATAGTCTGGCTACTGCACCATTCCATAGTGATGGAAGTCAGCATTGAAGCATGTGACGCACACTCGGGATCACTCTACTATACCTCTAGGGAAGGATCCAAAGGCGTTCGATGAATTTGAGAAGGTCTTCCAGGGATCCGTGCTTAGTGCTCGGATGGCACAATATCTACATGAATGTGTGCAAAAGTTGAAGCCTTTGATGGAACAGTCATAGCCTGGGCATGTTGAGCTGTTTAAGATATAGAAGAGTGAAAGAAGCCTTTTATTCACTTTCGCATATGAAGTTTTCGACACTGTGGCCCAGCAGCATTGTAACCTATGCCTGGGATTAGTTTTTGAAATTTTTGACACCTGCCGCCTCTGATAGGGGGTAAGGATCCATCCTTTCCTTTTGGAATGGGTTTGCATCACCAAGGACAAGTGGGTCTTGAGAATGATGGAAAACTGCTACCATTTGTGCTATTTTTCCCCCCTCCGGGCCAACAGAGGGCAGTCTTCAGTTCCAACCCCTCTCGAACTGCTTAGCTGCAACTGGAAGTAGCCTTTCTTCAGTAGAAGGTGATCGAGCTTGTTCCATCTCAGTAATGTGGCCAGGGATTCTATCCCCAGTACTTTCTCATCCCGAAGAAATCAGGAGGATTGAGGCCTATCCTAGATTTACAGATGCTTAGCAGATTGTTGGTCAGAGAGCTTCAAGATGAACATTCAGATGATTCTGCTGTCATCCAGCCAAGGGATTGGATGTGTGCTTTGTATCTGAAAGACTCTTATGCATACATTCCCATTTGCATCGCCCATTAAGTGTACTACTAGGACAAGGTACTTCCATTTGGCCTATCGGCGGCCCCTAGAACAGGGCTTCCCAAGCCTGTCCTGGGGACCCCATAGCCAGTCGGGTTTTCAGGATTTCCACAATGAATATGCATAGAAACATAGAAATATCGGCAGAAGAAGACCAAACGGCCCATCCAGTCTGCCCAGCAAGCTTCCACACTTATTTTTTCTCATACTTATCTGTTACTCTTGGCCCTTATTAGTAACTTTTTGGTTCTAGTTACCTTCCACCCCCACCATTGATGTAGAGAGCAGTGCTGGAACTGCATCTAAGTGAAGTATCAAGCTTAATTGGTTAGGGGTAGTAACCGCCGCAATAAGCAAGCTACTCCCACACTTATTTGTTTACCCAGCCTGTGCAATTCAGTCCTTGTTGGTGGTTGTCTGAATACATGAGATATCGTGGAGACTCAGTATATGCAAATTTATCTCATGCATAGTCATTGTGGAAATCCTGAAAATCTGACTGGCTATGGGATCCCCAGAACAGGTTTGGGAAGCCCTGCCCTAGAATGTTTACAAAATATGTCTCAGTTATAGCTGTGCAGCTTCATAGGCAAGAAGTCTGTATGTTCCCATTCCTGGATGATTGGTTGGAAATGGGCCTAAATCTGGTGAAGTGCTCAAGTCCCTCGGTGCTACCATCATCTTCTCCAGTCTCATAAGTTCCTAGTCAATTGTTCAAAATTCAGCTTGGTCTTGTCTCTAGAAGCTTGGATAGACTCACTTCAGGAGAAGGTCAAACAAGGTGAAGTTTTGATGGGCTTGGCAAAATCCCTTCTGCAACAGGACCAGATGTCATTGAGGTCAATCTTGGTTCTTGTAGATCATGTGGCTGTGGCTGTTCATGTGATTCCTTTATCTCATTTGCATGTGTAGGGCCTACAGTGGGCCCTCTGATTCCAGTTGGATTAACTGTTCCATCCTTTATCCTATCAAATTTCAGGGCCTTCTGAAATTACATCATCCTGCTAGTAGTGAATGAACCCTGAGGTTCTGACAGCAGGATGAATTAACCATACTTAATACCTGCCTACCTCCCTAGAAAGTCGATTATCTTGTTAAAGCTTAAATTCTGGAAGAGACTTGGGAGCTCACAAAACAGTATGTGAGCGCGGGAATTCCTACACATGATCAGTAAAACTTTTCCTGAGCTCTGAGAGTTGGGTCCATGTCTGCACCATCGGATGATTATATACCCTATGTGTTATGGCTGATTCATCTTGCTGTCTACAGAGAACCTTGTTTACAAGTAAGCAAACTTGCTTTCTCACATCTGCATGTATGGCTAATCATACACCAGCTGCCAAAGACCTGGATATATTTTGGAACTCTGCAGCTGTTTCTGTACCACAGCTACCAGAGTCTATGTATTTTAATTTCAATTAACAGGCTGACAAATGCTGATGCTGAACACAGCTTCATAAGCTCATATACCTGAAAAGATAAGGACTTTTTCAAGAAGATATAAAAATGATGGTAGTGCTGTATTTCAGTCCAAAACCAAAGTGATATTTCACAGTTAAAAGTTTGTAACTTATATGTTGCTTGATAAATAGTTGCTTTTTGTATTTAGTAAATTGTGTTTGTATGTAGTTTCACATTGTTTTAAACAATATTTAAAGATTTATAATAAAACATTTACTTTTTTGCATAGTAAGATGTGAAGCTTTATACAGAATTTTGAAAAATCTGCCACAGAAACCAAGGGCTGTAACTATATGCATGCATTTATAAGCTTGCTTACATACTATGCGTAATTGGAAATACAGGTTTAAGTAGAGCTAATGACGCCTCGTTGTTTTTTTTATCTTCTGTTAATTTTGTTATAGAAATTGTATCTTCAGTTTACAAAAAAGAAGGATCAAGCTTTGTGTTTGAAAAAAGATGGGAATCTACCCAATGCAGAAGATGCCTTTTCTCATTGGAACAGACTTCTGCATGAATTGATTCTGATTAAAGATAATAAGGAAAGGCTACATACTCAGATGAGAGATTACCATGACATGCTGGCTGCAGTTAAATCATCAGTAAAAACATTATCCATGGAAAAAGAGAATATTAAACTGTAAGTACTTGGGATAGAACTATATTTTTCCAGTCTTGAATGAAGGTATGTAATGTATGAAGAATTTGCCAAGTTATTTTCAAGTAGAAAACTATGCTTTGAACATAATTTCATCAGAAAAAAAAATGTTTAGAGCATTTGAAAATAGGGTTTGATTTGGGGAAAAAGGCTCTCTTCATAGTGTTTGTGTCTGGTGCCATGAACCTCCAAGTATAATAATAGAAATACATGTATACATTTAATGGGAAATGATTACATATGGTACCCCTGTATGTTTTTATCATGTTCCAAGTATAACAAGATAGAGATTGATCTTCTGTTTATGAAAGACAAATTCTACTATTGACATATCTTTCATCTCTTTACTGAGCGAGGGGTAGATGCCAACCTGGATTACTGCAACTCTCTGCTGTTTAACTTACCTCTCACCAACATCCGACCTCTTCAAATCCTACAAAATACAGCTGCCAGAATACTCACAGGAACAAGAAAATTCGATCATATTATTCCAATCTTCATTTCACTACACTGGCTTCCAATAAAATACAGGCTTGACTACAAAATACTATCCATAATTCACAAAATAATATACGAAAAACAAACAAATTGGCTCAGCGCATCCATAAAACTCCACTCACCAAATAAAAATCTCTGATCAGCAAACAAAGGCCTAGTAAAAATCCCACCAACCCATCACAAACTCATCTCAACTCGGAAGAGAGCCATATCCCAGGGAAGCCCTGAGCTTTGGAACTCACTCCCAATGGTCCTGAGAACACAACAAAATCTAAAATCCTTCAAAAAAGAGCTAAAAATGTGGATATTTACAAAAGCCTACTAAAACCCCCAATGTCACGATACTTATACGACTTTACCAGATTATACCAGCCAACACCAGAATGACTCTATGAAAGAATATATACTAGAATGACTAAAAGCCATGTTAACAAATGTTTGAGTGTATAATTGCAGAAATCGATCCTTTGTAAACCGTTGTGATGGCGAAACCGAACAACGGTATATAAAACTCGATAAATAAATAAATGCCCGGAATAGCTTCCTGGCAGAGGTAACACAAACCAAAACTTACAGAATTTAAACATGCATGGGACAGAGACAGAGTGTAGTGGTAAGGCCAGGTAGAAGAAGTGAGGAAAGGGGCTTCAGTGTTTGCTCAGTCATATAGAACTGTAGGAGGCCCAAGGTATGGGAATTACAAATAAATTAGCAGAGAACTGTGATAGGACTACATCAGCTTCTAAGAATATTGGGGTAACCTGAAAAGAGCAGCCATAGTTGCAATATTGATATCATTGTTATGGCTGTATTAGGCTTCCAAGAAGGCTGTGGTAAGCTGTAGTGAAGGGCCATGGTTGCAACCCTAAAAGAGAGAAAATTGCAGCAGGTTTCCAAGAAGGTTGGAGTGGCTGTAGTTATAATCATAACATGGTGTGGCCAGATGTTTTGAACAACAGTTTCACTTGTTTTGGATAATTATAAAGCCTATTGGTAAGACACAAAGGGGACCTGCATGTTAGATTAATTATGAGATTTATAAGAATCAAAGAGTAGGAAGAAAAGGCTTGAACTTTCTTACTAGTGGAAATCAGCAGTATAACAAAATTTATACCTGATTAGACAGATTGAGACGACAGTGATGGGAACAGAGTTGAAAGATTGGATAAAAGTTGGAGGGAGCTGGTATTGGTTTAAGTATAGGAATTAATGGTTTCCTTACTTTTTTATGCAATTATTTTAATATTTACAGAAAAACAAAACTTTTTAAAAGAAACGCATCTCCAAACGTTATGAAAAGTATATAATTAAAGTCCAGGAAAATTATATCTGGAAAGAAAACTTAAGTCCAAAACATGGGAGGGGAAGAAAAGAAACAATAAGGAAAATAAAACAAAAGAATCAAATCAGGCAAGCATCTTAAATATTTAACTACAACCCTCCACCAGTGCAACTTTAATCCCAGCAGCTGCTCTACATGCCACAAACCTATAGAATTGAACAGGATCAAAAAATATATATGTGACTTAAGTCCCAAAAAGGATTTTATGCTTGTCCCAAAGTCTGCCTGCTAAGGTCAGGGAAAACCCTAATCTTAGTATCATAGAACTCAGCCTCTCTATTTTGAAAAAAGACTGGAGAACCCATTCCCTATTTGGTTCTCTAACACAAAAGAAACAAACAAAGTTGCTCTTGTATTAGGGAGATCTTGAGATGACTCCAACAGTGCTGTTAATTCGAGTATCAAATATCTAATTATTTTTTTCAATATTCTCTTCCATCTAAGTCTTCCTCTTCCCAGTAGGGAGGTGGTAAACCCGGGCTATGGGTGGAAAAGCCTCAGAGAGGGATATTTCAGCACTTCAGTAACCTTTTTTGATAACATTTCCATCAAAGAAGACTGAAGAAAATTAGTAAAATTCAAATTATTCCTTCTAATTTGGTTTTCCATAATCTCCAGTCAATTATGTAAAATCTGATTATCCTCGATGAGCGCTGAATTGGAGGCAACCACAGCTGCAATATTCTTCTCACAATTCATAAGGCCTTCATCTTGCTTAATCAAACTTTTATCTTGAGATACCATTTTTTTCTGAAGCCACTTAGTAAATTATTGTAACTGAGATATAGATCCTGTTAAAGAAGACTCTATGCAGGATATCAATGTCCAGTTTTTGCCCAAGGAAGCATCCAGAGGAGGATGGGGCAGAGGAGCCAAGATAAATTGGACTGGGGTGGGAGTCAAAAGATGGGATGCCAAAACCACAGTCAAAGTTTCTTCCTTTTTTCCCCCTCATTGTTTAATTTGGTGACACCTACCTCCTGCTGACACACCCCAGATGAAATCTCTCCCAGATCCATAACTGAAGAACATACAGAGACTTTCATTCCAGGATCTGCAGTGCTGAAAGCAGCATTCTCTGCCGGCTGCACTCAATCATCAATATGTGCTGATGTTCCCTGAGAAGCTGCTCTGGCTGCTACGATCCATGGAAGAGATCTCCCATGGAAGCTCAAAGATGCCTCAGGAAGAGTGGTGACGCTCTCCATACCAACCACCTGTCCACCACTCAAGGGCAACAGCTGCAAGTAATGCATGACATGAGAGTCTAGAGATGCAACCACTGGCGACACAACAGGGTAACTTTGATGTTACCCTTCCCTCTTGGCCATTTTGCAGATAACAACTTGAATACCTGGAACTCATACTTGCAGCTAGTGTTTGCCTGCCATCGTGATTCCTTCCCCTAAATATAGGAATTTATATGCTTATCTAACTAAAGTGGTAGAGAACTGGGCAGGTTTGCAACTAAGCAGATTGGATGGGCCATCTGGTTGCTATCTGCTGCAATTTACTATGTTACTATATTATATTTTGTGCAGGTTTTAGATTGGACTTAAGAATTGGACACAAGTTCATCAGTGGTTTTTGCTATAGATTTTTTTTGTATGCTTTTTTCCTGTGGAATTTTTTTCTTTTCCAGAGTTTGTGGGTAGAAGATGTGCTATTACAAAATTTTATAATTCAGAGTTAATCACAAAAGCTTGTTCAAAAAGCACCCAGTTGTTAAGTTCATTGCTTTGTAGGAAAAATGGCATAGCACTTTTCACTTGTACATCTTTTTTCCTATGGAATTTTCTCCCTTCCAAAATTTGCAGGAAGTTAACCCTTGGACAAAAATGTGCTGTTTCAGAATTATGTAAGCAAACAGATTTGAAAGCATTTTGCATTTTTTTTGACTGATCCTTAAAATTGCCCTTTTGAATGTTAGCTACATAATACCCAATAAAGTCTTTATTGTAGGGATATTGAATAGAATTTGCGAGAGAATATCTATTCATACTTGGTAAAGCAACAGTATGTAATAAATATATGTAAGAAAATAGATATTACTATAAAAATGATAGGAAGATGATCATTGGCACAGTATATTAAACAAAGTATAGTATTTATAAAGTCCTTTGTGACTTGGTCTTTGTAGAATGGTACGCAGCAAATATATCTTTAAAAATGATTATTCTTTGGCAGGGGACCTATGGACAGCAGCGTGATTCATCTGGAGAGAATTGTACAATTTATGATTGCTCTGCAGAAAGAGAAAGATGTTCTGAGGAGGCTGAGGACTGAACAAGAAAATGTTTCCAAGTACCTGCTTTTCATTGATAGGAAGATTACAGAAAACCAAGTTAAGCAGCTTGAGCAATGGTGGGATCAAACAGAGCAGTCGGCTGAAAGGAAACGCCATCGGCTTGCTGCTGAAGTCGATGAATTCAACGCTTATATGAGTAAAATTGGGGACCTTCAAAAACTGCTCCAAGATGCACAACATTTACTAAATGCACAAGAAGAAAATAAAACATCTGCCGTTTTAATCACAAAGCTCCAAGCCATTAAAGGTAACTTTTTCCAGTTAAAGGAAATAGTTGAGCTGCAGATGAAACAAATTTGGGGACAACAAGAAAAGGAAACTTTGGAAAACTCCATAAACAATTTGCAAAAGCAATTAGAAGTGTTAGAAGAACAAACCAGTGACAAAGAGGAAACCACTAGTAGCTTTTCAGAGAAATCTGAATTCACGAGAACCTTGAAAGAGACTGCTCAGATGAAGGACTGCCATAATAAAATCATTCTTGATCAGACTGTTAGCCTGTTCCCAGATGATATTAGAACCCAGGTCAGCAGCTGTAAGACTTTACAAAGTGATCTTCTAAACCAAAAAGCCGCCATAGAGTCATTGACTAATGAAGCTAAACACTTCAGCCTTGAAATGAATCAGCAAGAGGCGGCAGATGTAAGTACCCTTTTACAGGAATTGCAGGATTCGTACCAGACCCTCATTACCAAAGCGCCTCAGAGACTGCAGCAGCTAGAACATGGACTGGAAAAGAGAGAAAAACTCTTTGCAGAGTTAGCAAAGGCGCATGGCTGGCTTCAGCATCTTGAGCTTGTGACAGTTCCAGATGCCAGTAAACAAATTACACAACCCGAGCTAGATCAGCAAATTCGTTTTTTAAAGGAGAAGAGAGAGGAATTAGAAAAAATTGAGAGTCTTCTTTATTCACTTCTGAAGGAAAGCCAGGACTTTCAGAAAGAGCTAAACTTATTTGAACAGCTCTTTTTAGCTGAAAAATTAAGAGGGCTGGAGAATATGGCTCATAGAATGCAGAGACTGGTAAATAGTATGTCTCAACAAGCTGATAAAAAACAGGGCCTTTATATGGAACTGTCAGACAGAGCATGTGCATTGCAACTGGAGCTTAATACCATAATACAAAAAAAACTGGAACCAGATCAGCAGGAAATGGTATATGCAAGTCAGAATATTAAAGAAAAATTAGGAGTTCACAAAGATAGAGCCCTGGAAGCTCAGTCCACCCTTTCTCAAATGTTCAAGTACAAGGAAATATTTGAATATGCAGGATTAGAGTGGGTCACTTCACCTCTTGATGAAATACAAATTCTCTACTTTAAAGTTAAAGATGACCAAGAGGAGAAAGTTAGACAAGCTGATAAACATTTCATAGAAAGCAGCAAGTATCAAGTTCTGGTAAATGAAATTAAGATTTTGACAACTAACATAAAGAAAGAGATTAATATAGTAACAAAGTATTCTGATCTTGAAGCTACTCATCTTTTGTGTCAGAGAGTTAGGAAAGTGATACCTTTAATTCAAGAGGCAGCAAATCAGTTAAAGACAGCCGATGTATCTGATGCATCTTTGAAAGAGAATGAAGTACAGCAAAAGAAAGATCAGTTAGAAGATATGGAAAATATCCATCAACTCCTTTGCAACAGGATATTGGAGCTACAGCCAAGGTATACAAGTGAACAAGATTTTCAGAGCAGACTTGAAGACACTTTACGCACTATGAAGCAGAGTCTATCAGAACTACAGCAGCCGCTTCGTGTAGACCTGGATATAAACTGGATCGAGGACAAAAAGCTGAAGTATGAAGCTTTTCAAGAAAGAGTTAGGGCAGATATGTGTTCCATCAAAGCTGTACCTGTTGAAGGAAAGGAAGGGCTAAAAGGAATTTTGTGTGAACTGAATGATCATGAGCAGCAGCTTATGACTCACCTGTCTTCTCATGTAGTAAGTATCTTCTTATTGTTAAGTTGTATTTTCAGTTTTAAGGTTAAGAGATAAATATTCAAAGCCATTTAGACGGATAACTCTCAAGTTATCCATCTAAATGGCAAATTGTGACTGTTCCCTTTGCTTATCTAGCTAAAAAGGGTAAGTCTTATTTGGCTAAATCTCAGCCGGATAATGAAAGGGACATGTGGGGAGCATTCTGGGGATGGGGTTGAGTTGAGTTAGCTGAATAACTTATCTGGCCCCATATGGCTAGATAACTTTAGTCATAACTGGCTGTATTCAAAAGAATAGATCCAGTTAAATGCTGGCTCTTTTCTATTCTAAAAAAAACAAAAAAAAATTGCAGAACTAGTTGCCCTTTCGCAGCCCCTTGCCCACCTAATCTAGACATATATGGCCCTTCTGGTCCATGGCTCCAGCACCCCCACCTCTTCCGTGCCCCTCAAAGTGCCCTAGCAACCATAGACGCACTGGGCCCGGGTCAGGGTAGGTTGCCACTGTGATCCAGGTTGAAGATGGGCAGATTAAAGGTACCAGGAAGGTGGGAGAGTTAGGGTTAGAGTGGGAAGCAACCCCAGCAAGGATACTTTTGGCAGGACCAGGGAACAGATGGGGATGCTGGCACTGGGCCCTTAAAATGTACTTTTATACAATGACTTTGTGGTGGTGGTGGGGGGGGGGGGGGGGGGGAGGAAGGTGCTGCAGGCATGGTCTGGCAGGGCCATACATTTCTAGCTTGGGTGGTGGGAAGGGGGCTGTGAAAAGGCAACTAGAACCATAACTTTTTTTTCCTGCAGCTCAGCATTTAACTGGTTATATTATTTTAAATATAGCTAGTAAAGGCTAACGTTATCTGGCCACATCGGGCAGATAGCTTTCAACCTAACTGGTGATATTCAAAAGATATTAGGTTAGGTTTAAAGTTATCCGGTTTATGTTAGCCAGATAACTTTAATCAGGGATATTCAGTGGGACCTTTATCCCACTGACTATCTGGAACAAGTTATCCAGCTAAACTTGTTTGCTCACCAGCTTTCTAAAAATGGACCTCTAATTGAGGTTAACTTTATCACCCTTTTTAGTGAGAAGGTTTCCATAACCTCAGTTGATTTAGATAACTGATCTAACTTGGGTTGGTCTCTCTTGATAATTTTGTGTTGTTTACAGTTGCTCACCATAAATTTATTTTTCTGCTATTTCATTCTTTTTTTCTCTTGTACAAAATTTACAGAGAGCTAAAACCTAAAACTTCAGCAGTTACAATGGAGAGACAGAATTTAAAATAAAAAAGCTTGCCAATTGCTTGTGACATGCGGAATAACATTCTGTTTAAATTTTCCAGAATGCACTTAATGAAACATGTGAGACTATTAAACGACTCAAAGAAGCAGTTCAAAGGGCTGTTGGGTTCCTCATTGAGTTTGAAGCCAACATGCTTCTAGAGAAAGTGGACCTTGATGACTTTGAGAAATCATCCTTGAAACCTATCCTGAATCCTCAGTCACAAACGGAGGAGCTTGAGTCCATAATGACTGAGCTGCAGGATTTAACCCATCAGCTGGAAAACGTCTGCAAGCCAAGAGCTAAGCAGCAACTTCAGATCATTTTAGATGAACTCATTGGGAAGCAGAGAGTCCTGACAGAGGAGTCTGGAAGACGAAAGGCTGATTTAATGAGGTATGACATCATATAAGGCTTGATATTAGAAAATAACTATTGGGAGTCCTCTGCAATCTTCTGGGCACTTCCTAATGTCCTGGATTGTCCACTGTCAGAGACAGGGTGCTGGGCTCAGTGAACCTTTGATTTGACTTAAAATGGAATGTCTTATGTTATCTGTCCTTGTATGCTGTGTTATGTTCTCTCTTGGAAAAAGGCTCTACTCATATAGTATCTGACTCTAACTACCATGCTATTTATATGAAAATGGAAAGGTTTATTTTGGCTTTAAAAACAATAGATTGACTATACCTTAGTTTTCATATAAATGTCACTAAGGGATCAATATTGAAAGCCATTTAATGGCAATTTTTTGAATATTGGGGAACTTATCCAGCTAGATTGCAGCTGGCCAAGTCATTATCTGACTAAAATCTAACTGGATAAACAGAGCCACAGCATGCCTATGGCCAATATGGCAACAGCCATAGGCACTGCTACCAAAAGGCACCAACAAGAGCAGTGCAGCCGGCCGCTGGTGGGTCCTCAGCAAAAGAAAAGCACAAAATTGACTGCGTGGTCGGCATGGCCTTAGTAAGTGGAAAAGCAGAGTGGCCCCACTGGCAATTCTGCTGATTCTGGCAGGGCTATACTGCTTTTCCACTTACCAAGGTAGCACTTTCCATGCCAACAATTTCGGCAGGGCCTCGCTGCTGAGGAGGAGTGCACCCTGCTGGAAGTCATTCCCTTGGCCACGGGGACTGAAGAAGGAGCTTGCTGCTGCTTGCTAAGTCAAAGAGGAAGTGAGTGAAAGAGTGAGCATGTGTGCTTGTGTGTGGGAGAGTGAGAGAGTGCATGTGTTGCTTGTGTGTGGGGAAAGTGAGAATGCATGTGTGCTTGTGTGTGGGAAAATGAGTGAGAATGCATGTGTGCTTGTGTGTGGGAGAGTGAGAGAGAGCATGTGTGCTTGTGTGTGTGAGAGTGAGAGAGCGCATGTGTGCTTGTGTGTGGGAAAGGAGAGAGAGAACATGTGTGTGTTTGAGAGGGAGCATGTGTGTGCACAGCTACCCCAGTTACTCTTTGCCTGCTAATCCCTGATAATTTCAGGGCATCTGGAAATCAAAAGTTCCAAGATATGGATAAGGGGGAATTTAAAAAAAAATCCTTATTTTATTTATTTATTTATTTATTTATTTATTATTTGTTTAACAGCTTTTCTATACCGGTATTCGTGTGAACATGATATCGGTTTACATCAAACAAAAGATAGAAATTACATCGACCAGGTGGGGAAAAACTGGGGCAGGGAGGGATATAACTAGAGGAGAAAAGGCAGAAGGAGTTTAACGGTTAACAGAGAAAGCAAAACAATGAGATCGATGAAATTCAAGGTAGAATAAATAGTTAAAATAGATTATCTGAAAATGCGTTAAGATAGGCCAAGTAAATCAAATCTGATTCGAGGCAGTTGGGGGGAGAGATAATGACAGGAAGGGTCCTATTCTGGGAAAGCCTGGTTGAATAGCCAGGTCTTTAATTTTTTTTTGAAGTTTTTGGGGCATGGCTCAAGACAGGAGGTTTGGAGGTAGTTTGTTCCAACAGGTGGGGCCCACAATAGATATGGCTCTATCTCTTTTTGAGGAGAGGTGTGCTTTTTTGAGGGAGGGTATTTGGAGCATAATTTTAATTGTTGGTTCTTATTTGATGTCTGTTTTGAAATATTTTATTGATGTTTGGAAGATTTTTATATCTTTTTTAATTATTGAATGTTATTCTATTCATTAATTGTTTTGAATTTTCTATTTATGGTATGTTTTACTAATTTTGTCTTATGAGGAATGGTAATGTTTCTGTTTTTTACATTGTTCCAGTGCATACAGAATTTGGCTTGTGGTTTCCAGTTCAATTTTTATCTGTACATTTCTGTTTATACTGTATGGTCTCTTTATTCTATATTTGAGGATCTATAGGAAAATTAGTTTCTTACCTGATAATTTTCGTTTCTGTAGTACCAAGGATCAGTCTAGACTGCTGGGTTATGCCTCCCTTCCTGCAGATGGAGTCAGAGAGAAAACTGAAAAGCACTGCCCATATAACCCGGGGTGCTGCCTGCGATCCTTCAGTATTATCGATATCTAAGCAGAATGAACTTACTACAGATAAAGAAGAGTGTGTAATAGACCAACAGCTAATATGCTTTTGCAACCAGTGACTAGATCAGGTTAAAAAACCTTCGCGGAACTATTTAACAATAAAACCCAACAGTCTGCAACAAATCTGTGGAAAAAAGAATATAGGAACTGTTGACTGGACTCTCCTGCGTATGGGCGGGCGTCTGGACTGATCCTTGGTACTACAGGAACGAAAATTATCAGGTAAGAAACTAATTTTCCTTTCCCTGTACATACCAGGATCAGTCCAGACTGCTGGGATGTACCCAAGCCGCCTTAAATGGGGTGGGGCCTGGAGAGTCCCGCACGAAGAACACTACCGCCAAACCAAAGGAATCCACTCCGGGATCCCTGACATCCAGCCGGTAATGTCTAGCAAAAGTGTGCAATGATTTCCACGTAGCCGCCCGACAAATCTCTTGCAGCGATAAGCACTGATTCTCTGCCCAGGAAGTCGCCTGAGACCGCAGAGAATGCGCCTTAAGGCCTTCCGGCACTGGGTGCCCGCAACCGATGTAGGCAGAAGCAATGACGTCCTTCAACCATCGTGCAATAGTAGTCTTAGAAGCCTGAGCCCCTCTCCGAGGCCCGTTCCACAAAACAAAGAGATGGTCCGAAAGATGAAAAGGATTAGTGACCTCCAAGTAGCGTACAAGTAGCCAACTGCCGCAAATCCTTATCCGCATCGGAAAAAGCCAGCAACTCGACGGATTGATTGACATGAAACGCAGACACCACCTTAGGCAAGAACAAAGGAGCGGTGCGAATAGAAACACCAGAATCAGAAATACGCAGAAAAGGTTCTCGACAGGAGAGGGCTTGAAGCTCTGAAACCCGCCGAACAAATCGCCACGAGAAATACCGTCTTGAGCGTCAAATCCTTAAGCGTCGCTCGCTTCAAAGGCTCAAAGGGTGATCCACAAAGAGACCGGAGGACCAAGTTTAAACGCCAAGACGGGCAGACCGCCCGCACCGGGGGCTTCAAATGCTTGGCCCCCTTTAAGAATCTCACCACATCCAGGTGAGTCGCAACAGAAATTCCATCAATTTTACCACTGAGACTGGCCAAGGCCAAGACCTGAACCCGAAGCGAGCTGTAGGACAACCCCTTCTGCAATCCGGCTTGCAAAAAAGACAATAGGTGAACGATAGTGGCCCGTCGAGGGGACAAGTTGCACCCCTGGCACCAGGACTCAAAAACTTTCCAGACTCGTATATAGGCAAGCGATGTGGAGGTCTTCCTGGCCCGCAGAAGGGTAGATACGACCGCATGTGAATAACCTTTACGCCTTAACCTCCTCCTTTCTTAAGCCCTGCCGCTAGACAAAAGCGATCTGCCTGCTCTAAAAATACTGGACCCTGACGTAGAAGGTTGGGTAGGTGGCTGAAGCGCAGCGGGCTGTCCACTGCTAGGTTGACTAGGTTGGCGAACCAAGGCCTCCGCGCTCACTCAGGCACTACCAGAACCACTGGACCCCAGTGAGCTTCTATGCGATGCAGTACCTTTCCTATCAGGGGCCATGGAGGAAACACATACAGAAGAATGTTTGGAGGCCAAGGAAGGACCAGAGTGTCCACTCCTTCGGATCCGTAGTCTCGCCGGCGACTGAAGAAGCGAGCCGCCTTGGCATTCTGACGAGTCTCCATCAGGTCGAGGTGGGGGGTCCCCCACCGCCTCAATATCATGCCCATCACTTCTTCCGACAGTTCCCATTCTCTGGGATCCAAGTGCTGACGGCTGAGGAAGTCCGCCTGCACGTTGTCTACGCCGGCGATATGAGATGCCGCAATCCGGTTGAGATGGCGCTCCGCCCATCTCATCAAGCGGTCTGCCTCGTCTGCCACGGGACGACTCCTGGTGCCTCCTTGCCTGTTTATGTAGGCCACCGCGGTGGCATTGTCTGACAGAACCCGTACTGCCTGGTTGCGCAACATTGGCAAGAAGTGTCGTAAAGCTAGACGAACCGATTTCGGAGTGGCCTCAGAAGGAACGGACAGCGCGCAGGGCTCGGCGCACGCAAGTTGCACAAATGTGCACCCCTTTGCGCGCGCCGACCCCAGATTTTATAAGATACGCGCGTATCTTATAAAATACAGCGTACTTTTGTTTGCGTCTGATGTGCGAACAAAAGTACGCGCTAGCGCTGTCTTTTAAAATGTACCCCTAGGTGTGTAAATATAGGGGCAGAATAGCAGGCCTAATTTCGGTGCAGGACATTCCCTGCCTGGAACTTTGTGATTTATTCAGGCTACGACTCCTTTTTAAAATAAATAAAATTATTGCCCTTAATTTTAGAAAATACAAATGAACAGTTATGAAATACATGCTGGCAAGACATAAAAACCCATATGTAGCATACTACAAGGTTTTAGAAGCCTTTATTTAAAAATAAAAATAAATGTCACTAAAATAAAAATACACAGTGCCACATTTTACAAAGATTTCCCATGCTCCAACCATATATTTTATACTTTTGCCATTTTTCTGCCTTTCAGTATTCATGACAAATAATTTTCTACTCATAAGTAATTTGTAATACATATCCATCAACAGAAAATGTCAGTCCTTTGGTGAAAATTGTGATAAATGTGGAAGATAGTGATAACATTTTATTGTCTCTTCACAGATACTGTGAAAAGTATCAACATTACAAAGAAACCAAGCAAAAAATTTGTGCAGATCTGAAGGTATTGGAGGAGCTGCTCAGAGATTCTTTTTCTCAAACATCAAAATCTTATAAAGATGCTCTACTACAGTTGGAACAAAGCAAGGCAAGTTTGCAACAAATTGCCTACATAAAACTTTATCGTAGCCAATTCAGAAATCATCTATACTTAATTTTCCAGATTTTCCCAAAATATAGCGATCTATTTTTCCAAATAGAAAATATGCTTTCTAACATAATTTTATTTCAGGAGTAATCAATATATAGCAGTCTGGATAATAGATATCGCATATTTGTTAGTGAATTGGCTGAATGCAAAATGATTACAGTTTATCAGGGTTCATCACAAAGTAGTAATCTGTGTAAATTGAAATGTTGTCCTAAGATCCTAGGAAAGGTTTGTTATCCTATGCTGTTGGTTATTGCAACTGGGAGTCCACTAATGCAGTTCACTCTGATGGGATTTAGGTGTCCATTTGGCATAGACATTGAATTGTTAGTATGTGCATGTTGGTGCTGGACAGTAAGGAGATAATTTTCAAAGGAGTTTCGCATGTAAATGTAATATACTATCATAGCAATTTTCAAAAGCCCATCATGTAAAACCTAATGGCAAAGGCATATACTGTAGCAATTTTCAAAAGTGCATTTACATGCGTAAAACCCAGATTTAAGCAAGAAAATCCTTTTGAAAATTACCCCATAAAGGCTAAGGTAGTTTTGAAACCATAGAAATTGTTTATCAAAAGGCGAGAAGTGGCATATCGCTGTGGGTGTTGAGTTGACTGTACAAACCAACTGCAAGTTCACAGTACAAAGACGACAAAAATTCATTGAGTTTTATCAAATGTTATGTCATGACATAACCATGAAATCTAAACTATTGCTACACTTAAAGATGATTTGCCAACATTCAGCAGTATCAGAAAATTATTATGGGATATGAAGTTTATTTTGCAAGGTTTGGAGTTGTACAAAGAAAGCTATATACAAGAGTAAATCTCCTCAAAACATATAGAGGTTGATATTTGAAAGATTTATCCATTTGCAGTTAGGTTTTTGCTAGGTAAATCTTTGTGTACAAAAATGTGGCCTCTTTAAACTTCTGTATTTGTGCAATTAAAACTGCAAGCCACATAAATTTAGTCTGTTATAAGTAGGGCAAAGTTGGAGACATTTCTGGGATGGCCTTTCAAATTTTGGGCTCATTTACTAAGCATTTTTCTCATAGACACAGAATAGGAGAGAAGCCTTAGTGAATCAGGTCTTTCCTGAACATACCCAGATCAGTTCAGAGAAGTGAGTTGTGTATCCCTACCAGCAGGTGGAGTCAGAGAGCAAAATCTTTGGGCACTGCCATATATACAAGAGTGCCACCTGCAGTCCCTCAGTATTTCTCTGACTCCAGCAGGTAGTAGAGATCCACTCCTGCAGTCATAGTTAGTTTTTAGTCAGTGTTTTTTAGTTTTTAATAGATAGTGATTTTTTTCTTTTCTGAGATCACTTCCCGAGGTGTTAGGCACCCTCGTGGGCCATCCCTCCGTGGAAGCCGGGCGTCCAGGGGGTTGGACAACCCTGTCAAGGTTTCGCCCACTATAGCTCAGTGGGTGAAGGCCAGGGGCTCCTAGTTTCTCTCCACCAAAGCTACTTCATCTGCTCCCTCGACCTACCTGCATGAGGCTCCATAAAGTTTCTTAAAAAAAAAAAAAAAGTTTAGCAGCTGCAGTCTTTTTTTCTGGAGGTAAGGAGTCGGGGCAGGGAGGGCCTCAGTGGCCATTCAGGGAGTCGGTTGGCGTTTCCCCTCAGCTCCCGGGGCTCTGGGGTGCTTCTGAGGGAAGGGAGTAAGCTGTACTCCAAGGTCCGTTTGGTGCGTTTCGCCACGATCGCAAGCTCAGCTGTTTTCAATTAGGCCTGCTGGCTTGGATTTCTCACGCCTCCGGTGGCACGCACTTTTTCACTGCAGCGGGCCCTTTCTCCTCAGCCTAGCACCGCGTGGCTATGCGGTTTTTTTCATGGGCCCCTGCACCAAATCGGTGGCCTGCCGCGCTTGTGGGGCGCGCGGTCAAGCGCTCGATTCGTCTTCTGTTTGTTCCGCCTGCTCCTCCGGGATGGAGGGCTCGTCTGGACTGGCCGCCCCAGGGAGGGGTGCCTTGCGCTGAGGATCACATGAGGAGGATGCTCCTCCTATTTTAGCCCCTGTGGGAGACGAGCTTGATTTGGGGACTGGTGATTCACCTCCACGCGATTCCCTGGAGAGGGATGGGGACCCAGAGGGGTTTTCCCCAGAATTCATCCTACTGATGCACCAAGCCTTCCTGGCCAGGAAGTATATGGCGCTAAGAAGGGCCAGACAGCCTTTAGACCAGGCGGAACCTCCGGCAAAGAAGGGTCAGGTTGCAGAGCTTCTGCAGCGTCCTGTGGAGCAACCTCGCCCGAGGGTAACAGGATCCAGTTCTGGGGTCAGGGGTGCCGTTAGAAACACAGAAATGACGGCAGAAGAAGACCAAACGGCACATCCAATCTGCCCTGCAAGCTTTCACACTTATTTTTTTCTCATACTTATCTGTTATACTTGGTCCTTAGTAACCTTTTGGTTCCAATTCCCTTCCACCCCCGCCATTAATGTAGAAAGCTGTGCTGTAACTGCATCTAAGTGAAGTATCCAGCTTAATTGGTTAGGGGTAGTAACCGCCTCAATAAGCAAGCTACTCCCACGCTTATTTGTTTACCTAGCCTGTGCAATTAAGTCCTTGTTGGTTGTTGTCTGAATATAAATCCACTTTTTTCATTTTCCCCTGCCGTTGAAGCAGAGAGCTATGCAGGATATGCATTGAAAATGAATTATCAGGCTTAATTGATTCGGGGTAGTAACCGCCGTAACCAGCAAGCTACACCCGTACTTATTTGTTTACCCAGACTATGTAATTCAGTCCTTGTTGGTTGTTGTCTGAATATAAATCTTTTCTTCTTCCCCTCCCCTGCCGTTGAAGCAGAGAGCTACGCTGGATATGCATTGAAAGTGAAGTATCAAGCTTATTTGGTTTGGGGTAGTAACCGCCGTAACAAGCAAGCTACTCCCCGCTTTTTTGTGAATGCAAATCCTTTTTTCCACATTTCCTCTTGCCATTGAAGCATAGAGCAATGTTGGAGTCACATTAACCGTGTGTATGTTTATTGAATAAGGGTATTATCTCCAGGTAGTAGCCATCATTTCTGCAAGCCACCCTCTCTTCATTCACATTCTCTAGACTTTATGGATCCACAGTGTTTATCCCACGCCCTTTTGAAGCCCTTCACAGTTTTGGTCTTTGGATGCTAGCACGGGTGCAGATCCAGACCCAATTCCTGATACGGGTGACGTTGATCCAGATGACCTGGATGGTGACGATATCCTGCCCACTGAGGGAGATGATCCCAGCGTGGTTCGCCTTTTTAAACGGGACGAGCTGCGGCCCCTTATTCCCCAGGTTTTGGATGTTTTGGGCCTGAAGGTTTCTCGGGAAGAATTCGACAATGAAGATGTTAATCCAGTCCTCAATGGACTTCAAGGTCCCACAACTTCCTTCCCGCTGCCTAAGAAGGTCCGCAAGCTGGTAACCCGTGGGTGGGACGCCCAGATTCGGGACTGAAGGTGGGCAGGGCTATAGCAAAGCTTTATCCCCTGTCGACAGATGTTTTAGATCTTCTGGACGCGGCTGTTTCTGCGGTCACGAAGAAAACCACTATTCCACTAGCTGGAGTGGCCGCTTTAAAGGATATGCAGGACCGCAAACTGGAGATCCAGTTAAAGCGTGTTTTCGAAGTGGCTGCTTTGGGCCTTCGGGTGGCAGTTTGCGTTAGCCTTATGCAGAGGGTGTGTCTCTGCTGGGTTCAGGAGTCTGCTTCCAGTTCGGGGACCGGTGGCAGCAGGGTGCTGCAGGCCGCCCGGTTGGAGGCGGGTGTCGCATATGTGGCTGATGCACTTTATGATCTGGTGCGAACCTCGGCACGGAGTATGGTATCTGTGGGGGCGGCGCGGCGATTCCTTTGGCTGAAGAATTGGGCGGTAGATTTGTCCTCAAAATCCCAGTTTTGTAATCTACCCTTTAAGGCAAGCTTCTGTTCGGGGAAGATCTTGATCAATTGGTTAAGCTGCTTGGGGAATCCAAGGGCAATAAGTTACCAGAAGATAGGAGATCTTCTAAGAAGGTTTTTCCACCTCGGTCTCGTTTTCGGGATTCTCGCCATTTTCGAGCCGGCCGATATTCCTCGCCTTCTGGTCCTAAGCAAACTCCAGGACACCAGCAGTCCTTTCGCGGAGGTCGCCGCTCCGGTAGGGACTCTGGACACCTCTGCGCAGGAACCAGTAAACCCTCCCAATGAAGCCACGAGCACCCATTCCGTCGTCGAAGCTGTCGGAGGCAGATTATCCAACTTTTACACGGAATGGGAAAGGATTACCTCAGACCGCTGGGTCTTGGAGGTGATCAGAGAAGGCTACGCGCTAGAGCTTTCGCAGCCAGTTCGGGAGGTTTTTGTGGAGTCCCACATGGGCTCACACAGCAAACGCAACACGGTTCAGGTAACTCTACAACGTCTCCTCAAGCTCCGAGCAATTGTCCCAGTTCCGGAGGCGCAGCAGGGGTGGGGATGTTACTCGGATTACTTTGTGGTTCCCAAGAAGGAGAGCACGTTTCGTTCCATCTTCGACTTGCAGAAGATGAAGCGTTGTCTGTGGATCCCTCGTTTTCAGATGGAAACTCTGAGGACTGTAATGGCTGCTGTGCAAAAAGAGGAGTTTCTAGCGTCCCTGGACCTTAAGGAGGCATATCTTCATATACCCATCCGGCTGAGCCACCAGCGGTTTCTATGCTTCAAGGTCTTGGGACAGCACTTCCAATTTCGAGCCCTTCCATTTGGTCTCTCAACAGCTCCTCAGACATTCACCAAAGTGATGGTGGTAGTAGCGGCTTTCCTTTGCAAGGAGGGGATTTCAGTCCATCCTTACCTGGACGCCTGGCTGATTCGCGCAAAATCTCAGGAGGACTGCAAGAGATCGGTTCGCATGGTGATGGTCACCTTACAGTCGCTCGGGTGGGTCATCAATGTACAGAAGAGTCACTTGGAACCCACCCAAGAGCTGATTTACTTGGGAGCACAGTTCAATACCTTGCGCGGCAAGGTATTTCTGGCGGCGGACTGGGTGACAAAGTTACAAGGCCAGATCCATTCTCTTCTTCGGAGGAAGAGTCCCACAGTCTGGCATCATCTGCAAGTCCTGGGTTCCATGGCTTCCACCCTGGACCTGGTTCCATGGGCGTTCGCTCACTTACGACCATTACAGCGTGCACTTTTGTCACGATGGAATCCGGTGTCGGAAGAGTTCCATCTACCAGTGCTGCTGCTTCCAAAGTCCAGAGTCAGTCTGTCGTGGTGGCTATCGTGCAACAATCTAGAACGGGGAGTGGACTTGGACCCTCCGAATTGGCTGATAATCTCTACCGATGCCAGCCTGTCCGGTTGGGGAGCAGTGTGTGCAGACAAATCCACTCAAGGTCTCTGGTCACCGATGGAGGGCTCCTGGTCTATCAATCGACTCGAGACTAGAGCGGTCCGGCTTGCCCTACAAGCATTCCTACCCTGGATACAGGGCAAAATGGTAAGAGCGTTCTCCGACAATGCGACGACGGTGGCTTACATCAACCGGCAAGGCGGAACAAGAAGTCCTGCAGTTGCTCTCGAGGCGCGACTCCTGTTCGCTTGGGCGGAACGGCACCTTGGGGGAATTGCCGCCTCTCATGTCTCAGGAGTGGAGAACATGCAGGCGGACTTCCTCAGCAGACAACAACTTGATCCAGGAAAGTGGGAGCTGTCTCCCAAAGCCTGGAACCTAATTTGCGCCAGGTGGGGCGTACCGCAGTTGGATCTGATGGCAACGCAGATGAATGCGAAGACAGAATGCTTCATCAGCCATCGACGGGAGCAGGGCTTGGTGGGCCTCGACGCTCTGGTGTGCCCCTGGCCCACGGGAATCCTACTTTATGCTTTCCCTCCCTGGCTTCTCATTGGTCGGCTTCTCCGTCGCATAGAACTCCACCTAGGCAGGGTGGTGTTGGTGGCGCCAGAGTGGCTGCATCGCCCATGGTTCGTGGATCTGGTTTGCATGGCTCTAGAGGGTCCCTTGCAGCTAGCTCATCTGCCGCATCTGCTTCGGCAGGTCCCATATTTTCGTATCGGGAGGATCACTTCTCTCTCGTGGCTTGTCTTTGGAGAGGCGACGTTTACACTTGAAGGGTTATTCTGAACAGGTCATTTCCACGCTCCTGCAGGCGAGATGTCCAGCCACCTCTATGGCCTATGTTAGAGTCTGGAAGCTGTTTGAGACCTGCTGCCACCAGCGTTCTTGCGATCCATTAGCTGTGGATGTCCCTCAGGTCCTGGAATTTCTGCAACAGGGGCTCGCTAAGGGGTTGGCGTTCAATTCCCTTCGTGTTCAGGTGGCGGCTTTGGGTTCTTTGATTGCAAAGTTTAACGGTTGTTTGCTTGCAGTGCACCCAGATATTGCTTGGTTTCTCAAAGGGGTTAAACATTTGTGGCCTCCCGTCCGTTCTGTGTGTCCAGATTGGAGTTTGAACCTAGTGCTTCGGGTACTATGTGGTCCCCCTTTCGAGCCTATCCACGCAGCTTCTCTGAAGGATCTAACTTTGGTCTTTTTGGTGGCCATTTGCTCGGCGCATCGGATTTCAGAGTTACAGGCATTGTAGTGTCGTGACCCTTTTCTTCAGATCTATGACGAAAGGGTGTCGTTGCGCACGGTTCCGTCCTTCGTTCCGAAGGTTGTATCGTTCTTTCATGTCAATCAGACTGTAGAGCTTCCGGGGTTCCCTCAATGGTCTAGGGCAGAGCTTTCCAAACTTTTCATGTTGGTGACACACTTTTTAGACAAACATAATTTCACGACACAGTAATTCAGTCTACTAGCAAACCAGAGGTTAAAGGTTAAACGAACAAAACGTATTTTGACAATTTATGTATGTTTCCTTAAATAAAATGTTTCACAACACAACCTATCTCATTTATATTAAAAATATATAATATTCCAAGATTAATGTTATTGTTATAATTTATGATTAACACACTCATCTCTTCCCCCCCCCCCCCAAAGCACGTCTGTCCCCCACACACTCTCTCTCCCCACCCCCCAGCACATGTCTGGCCCCCACATTCATGTACCTCTTCTTTTTGATTGTTGCCAGTTAAGTGCTTCACTCCCTTCAGGGTTCAAGCCTGCCGTGGTGCATGACACCTTCCAGGATCACCAGACACTGTTGCTTGCAGTCAGTACTCCACGTGGCCAGGCCTCATCGGCAGCAGCAGCCAATGACGGGGACAACTGGGCTCAAGTCCCACCCACCAAGCCCCCAAAAAAACACAATTGACAGCAAAAATTGCCCAATAATAAGCAACCCGCAAACTGAAAAAAAAAGCGAATTACTAGAAAAAAAAAGCCCAAACTTGCGAGAAATAAGTGAGGTTGGGAACACTGCATGCTACGTTCGCGTTGCAGTTGCTGTCGCATGCTTGTGATGCTGGAGGGGAGCGGTTTCCGAGGTGCCCGGCTGCTTTAATGTGCTACGTTCACGCGACACACCTTCACACTGCAGGTGACACACTAACATGTCGCGACACACAGTTTGGAAAGCTCTGGTCTAGGGAGTCCTCTCAGGGCAGGGACCTTCATCTTTTGGACGTGCGAAGCATCTTACTGCGGTACCTGGAAGTTACCATTGATTTTCGATGTTCCGATCATTTGTTCATTCTATTTGGTGGTCCTAAGAAGGGGGACAAAGTGTCTAAGGCGTCTGTCTCTCGTTGGATTAAAGAGGCCATTTGTTCATCATACATAGCCCGTGGACGCCAAGTACCTTTGGGTTTCAGAGCTCATTCCACCAGGGCCCAGGCTATTTCCTGGGCAGAATGTCAGTTGCTGTCGCCTCAGGAAATCTGTAGGGTGGCTGTGTGGTCCTCGCTTCACACTTTCACTAAACATTATCGACTGGACATTAAGGCTTCTGATGAATCGTCCTTCAGTGAGAGTGTCCTGCATGTGGGTCTTTCGGGTTCCCGCCCAGTGTAGGGTGGCTTGGGTACATCCCACTTCTCTGGACTGATCTGGGTATGATCAGGAAATGAAAATTGGTTCTTACCTGCTAATTTTCGTTCCTGTAAGGCCACAGATCAGTCCAGAGGCCCACCCCTTTTCTTCAGATACCGAAAGACTGTCTGGCTAGACTTTGCTATGTTTTTTCACGATGCTCCTTTTTGCAGATAAGATTGATGGAGCAGTTCTTTGAAGTTTGTTTGGTTTATGTGTTCATGGGGCGAAGTGGTAGTCAGTTTTAGTTGGTTTCTACCCTTTGTTCCTTAGTTCTGTTAGCATGGGCTTGGGTACAGGACAATACTGAGGGACTGCAGGTGGCGCTCTTGTGTATATGGCAGTGCCCAAAGGTTTTGCTCTCTGACTCCACGTGCTGGTAGGAAATCACCATCCACTTCTCTGGACTGATCTGTGGTATTACAGGAACGAAAATTAGCAGGTAAGAACCAATTTTCATTTAGCTGGTTAACATGATATTCAGCTCTACAGAATAACTCTGGCTTAATAAATGGCGGGCCTAAATCTACCTGATGAAATTTTTGAGCAAGTACATTTAGCTGGATATTCAGCCACACAACTAGCCCGGTAAGTGTGGCTGAATATCTCTGTGAAGATCATTGAATAAATTTACTGCTCAGCATGTTTTTGAATATCAACCCAATAGTCAAATGTGTTCCTGAACATTGTTATTAGGAAAACGTACTATATGCAGAATCCAAATGCTCAGTCACTCCCAGGACTGTGGAGTTTTGCAAAACTGAGACCAATGTAAATTAAAGCATGAGTCCTTTTAAACCTTGATCATTACTTAATGTAATCTGCCAACATCTTATACCTATCGTTTAATAGGCTTTGGTCATCAAAATTGATTCCATTGAAAAGGACTTAACGAAGCTGAGACAAGACTCCAGAGATCTCTGCACAGTGTGTAAAGAAGGTGACATCACACTTGTCACAAAAACGGTGGAAGTTTTATGGGATAAATGGCTATACTTGCTGGAGTTGGCTAAAGAATGGGAGATGACATGTGAAGCAGTGAAAGAAAACTGGAAGTTTGTCAGTGAAGAAGTGAGTGGTTTGTACTGTAAATGTCTTAGGATAATTTGGGTTCCTCTTAAAAGTGGCATTAATGTTTAGTTTCCAAAGAAAAGACCCTTTGCAAGCTGGACATTTCTTAAGCACCTGTGTTACTATACTCTATGTTCCAGCTATGAGACATATACATGTATGTATATTTTTTGAAAAACTAAAAAGTGAAAATCATCCTATATATAAATGCTCAAAACAACTAGCTGTAAAGAGACCGTCATCAAGCTGAGCTGTGTAATTGAAATAAAGAAATAAGACTATCAACTATAGTATAATTTTTTAGAATTTTTCAATGCAATAAAATGTTCATTGATGAAATAGTACTTCTTTTTTTTAGATAGAATTGGTTTTGTGATGCCAAAAATATCTCTGAACATGCCAAACAAACATGGCTCTCAAACACCTGGTCTCATTAGGCTGAAATAGTCTATAAACATCCCAACACCACTGCAATGATTCGAGTGAAATTCTCATCTGAAGAGCGTCGCCTGAAACACTGCAGTGGTGTTGGGAAGTTTATAGACTATTTCAGCACGATGAAATCACGACTTTCAGAAATATTTTTGTTTGGCATGTTCCGAGCCATTTTCAGCATCACAAAACTTCATCAATGAATGTTTGATTGCATTGAAAAAATTCTAAAAAAGTATGCATGAACATTCTTAGAGACCTATGATTATACTGTAGTTGATAGTCTGTGTTATTTACATATTTCTATTTCACACTCAGCTTGATGATGGTCTCTTTACACCTAGTTGTTGTATAGAATTTTTAAGTTTTCATGTTTGGTTTTTCGGCCTATTTTGTGTTTTGGATGTATATTTTTTTTGAACGATATAATTAAATGTAGTCAGGCTAGGAAACAACCTAACCATTACATTTTAATGATCAGAGGATTTTTCAGAGGGAATCCATGCATAGAGTTTCGCTTTGAAAATTTAGTGGCCACAAAGTGCATGTGCTGAAAGTGCCCTTCTACCTTTCACCTGCTGTTTGTCACGGTAGCCAAGGGCGGGGAGCAAAATTGCACTTGTTAATTAAAGAGCAGAATGATTTCCATGAGCTTTTTCCTCCCATGCGCTAAACAATGAGCCCTTCCTGCCCCACCCAACTAAGGAAATGCCTCTTTTTAACCTGACTAAAGGTTAAAAAGAGGCATGCACCTCGAAAGCCGCTGCGTACTTTTAGTCAGGCAGAGGAGGGAGATTTTCAGCCATGCTATTTTACCCGGGTCAATAGCTTTGGAAATTCCTCCTCCTCATAACTCAGGATCTGATTCACTAAGGGTTTTCCCAAAGACACATAATGAGAGAAGAGCCTTAATAAATCTGGTCCTCAGCTGGCAAGAATATAGAGAGGTTTGAAATCCCAAAGAAATGCAGGTTAAATATGCTTGCATTCTAATAACTCTGCAGAACAGGTCTTTTGAAATAAGGAGCTCCCTGGAACAGCAAACATGATGAAAAGAACAGTGTTACTTGATATTTTCTCAGATTGTGTGTTAGTTTATTGGCTGCATTTCCTCCTCTTGGTCTAAAGAGTTGTGTAACTTTCATTTTCTGTAACCCTTATGTTAAAAACTTTCTTTCCCTGTAGTCACTCAGCTTTCTGTTTAAGCATTTATTCGATGTGTTGGAAATATTGCTGTAAACCTATGAAGGCATACATGAAGCGATGATCTAATTATGTCAGAAGATTCCTTTAGTATCAGATCAACCATCTTCCAAAGGGGGGACACCTTTCCTCCATGCATATTTCATATCCATTGCAACTACAAACTTGATTGTCCAGAAACTTTGTTTAATCTTTCAACAAACGCCAACAAAAATGAGCAAAGGCTTTGCAGCAGGTTTTAATGATTGACCCTTCTGCATGTGTTCTGGGGCCTGCATTTTTACATATGTGTGTCTAGCATTTGAGCATAGCAAGTTCGCTATAATGAGCTAGCTTTCAAGAGATCGACATTTGGTGCCACTTAGTCGGATAAGTTCAGACTTATCCAGCTAAGTAGTATCGTTTCAATATTCAGCCAAATTGAGTGGCTGCAATTAGCCGGATAACTATTTATTTGGCTGAATAGTAGGGATGTGAATCGTTTTTTGATGATTTAAAATATCGTCCGATATATTTTAAATCGTCAAAAATCGTTAGGGCCACGATACAATACCAATTCCACCGATTTATCGTCAAAAAATCGTAAATCGGGGGAAGGGGGAGGGCAGGAAAACCGGCACACTAAAACACCCTAAAACCCACCCCGACCCTTTAAATTAAATCCCCCACCCTCCCGAACACCCCCCCAAATGCCTTAAATTACCTGGGGGTCCAGCGGCACACTAAAACACGGCACACTAAAACCCCCTAAAACCCACCCCGACCCTTTAAATTAAATCCCCCCCCCTCCCGAACCCCCCCCAAATGCCTTAAATTACCTGGGGGTCCGTAGCGGCGGTCCATAGCTTAAATTACCTCCGTAGCGGCGGTCCGTAGCTAAATCGGGGGAAGGGGGAGAGCAGGAAAACCGGCACACTAAATCGTGTAGTCTTCAGCCGGCGCCATTTTGCAAAATGGCCGCCGCAAAATGGCGGCGGCCATAGACCAAAACGATTCGACGAAGGAGGTCGTTCCGGACCCCCGCTGGACTTTTGGCAAGTCTTGTGGGGGTCAGGAGGCCCCCCCAAGCTGGCCAAAAGTTCCTGGGGGTCCAGCGGGGGTCAAGGAGCGATTTCCTGCCGCGAATCGTTTTCCGTACGGAAAATGGCGCCGGCAGGAGATCGACTGCAGGAGGTCGTTCAGCGAGGGTTCCTGACCCCCGCTGAACAATCAGCGGGGGTCAGGAACCCTCGCTGAACGACCTCCTGCAGTCGATCTCCTGCCGGCGCCATTTTCCGTACGGAAAACGATTCGCGGCAGGAAATCGCTCCTTGACCCCCGCTGGACCCCCAGGAACTTTTGGCCAGCTTGGGGGGGCCTCCTGACCCCCACAAGACTTGCCAAAAGTCCAGCGGGGGTCCGGAACGACCTCCTTCGTCGAATCGTTTTGGTCTATGGCCGCCGCCATTTTGCGGCGGCCATTTTGCAAAATGGCGCCGGCTGAAGACTACACGATTTAGTGTGCCGGTTTTCCTGCTCTCCCCCTTCCCCCGATTTAGCTACGGACCGCCGCTACGGAGGTAATTTAAGCTATGGACCGCCGCTACGGACCCCCCAGGTAATTTAAGGCATTTGGGGGGGGGGATTTAATTTAAAGCGTCGGGGTGGGTTTTAGGGGGTTTTAGTTGCCGTGTTTTAGTGTGCTGCTGGACCCCCAGGTAATTTAAGGCATTTGGGGGGGGTTCGGGAGGGTGGGGGATTTAATTTAAAGGGTCGGGGGTGGGTTTTAGGGGGTTTTAGTGTGCCGGCTCACGATTTTAACGATTTTCACGATACTTTACACACCCAAACGGCAACAATACGATTCCCTCCCCCTCCCAGCCGAAATCGATCGTTAAGACGATCGAGGACACGATTCACATCTCTACTGAATAGCCAGCTAAGTAAAGGGCGGGACAGGGGACATTCCAGGGCAGAGCTACATATCTGGCTAATTACTGATTATTCAGCCTCAACCAGATAAGTTAGACCTGTTATTCAGCAGGTCTAAAGTTAGCCAGATCAACTATCCCACTAACTATTAGATAGCTGGGTATATTCAGCAGTGCGGCCACACCACTAAATATCGCAAACAAGTTAGCTGGATATGTTTATCTGGCTAACCTGCTCAGCCGGATAGCAGTTAAATATTGACCTCCAAATGTAAAATATTCCCATTCTTAAACATTGTGAAGTCTTATTCCTCCAGTTGAATGAATGAATGAATTTATTTAAAATATTTATAACCCACCTTCTGTAGTTCAGGGCAGGGTACAATAAAAACATACATAAGTATCAGTCACAAACATACATAAAAATCATAATAAATTAAAAAACCCAAAAAAATCTCACAACACAGTCCAAGATTATTCTGGAATTAAACTCTGTACATCGTATGCAATAGGGATGGCACAATTCAGTTTGGTTCACAATTTAATCACCGGTGTCCCGACAACAATACTGAGCTGCCCTCTGAACTTTCACTGTCTGCAACTGTAGCAGTCCTGCTTCACTTTTAGTTGTGAGGCCAACAACTTGGCCATGCAATCTGTCTTCTTCCTGTCAAGCTGCTTCCTTACAGCTTAGTTCAGTTCCAATAAAAATTCAGTTAACTATTTCTGTCCCAATCTAGGCCTTTACCTCCCATGCTGCAGCATCAGTTTATTTTACGAGATTCAATCACTCCAAACAGCAGTTTCCCTCTCTTGCAATTTGCAGTGTCCCTCCCGAATACTACATGTTCACATGGCTACTTTATCAAGTTTAGAGTACGGTTATCTTACCTTCTCTAAACACCAGTCGTGAAATCCTGGCTGTTTTAACTCTGAGAACAGGGCTTACAACAGACTGACCTCTTGATTCCTTTTATGTAGCCTCTGCTTCTGAAAGTCTTAGCCTCCCCTTTACCTCTTCATAGCTGTTCTAAGGGGGCCAAACCACACTTCCTTTTATTCCCCCACCTTTGCTTGTGGGGCTGGAACCTCTGCCTGCCCTTTTCTAAGAGGTACTATTCACAAAGCCCCATTTGTCTACCCCGCCACTAAGGATCATGGGACTTGTAGTCTCTCCCGACTCCATTTCCTCTACTCTGAGGGGTTTCTGTTTCCTGTGCGCCAGCCCTGCATCCTGTCTAGTTCATCTGCGTCTACTGGCATGATGTGTCCATCACAGGACACAAATACTTAATCTCATTGAATCACTCTTTTTTTTTTTTTGTAAGCCTGTGCAGAGTTATGCAATTAAGGATCTTTTTAGCAGCTATGGGCCTGATTTTATAACATGTGTGTGCTGCTGTGCGCATGTTATAAAATCCAGGGTCGGCGCGCGCAGGGGGGGTGCACAATTGTGCAACCTGCGCGCGCCGAGCCGAGCAGCCTGCCTCTGTGCCCTTCAAGGCCGCTCCAAAATTGGAGCGGCCTCGGAGGGAACTTTCCTTCCGCCCCCCCCGCACCTTCCCCTCCCTTCCCCTATCTAACCCGACCCCAGCCCTAACTAAAACCCCCCCCTGACCTTTATTAAAGAAGTTACGCCTGCCTCCGGGCAAGTGTAACTTGTGCGCGTCGGCGCTCCATCCCCCAGCCCGGTGGCTGTTCCGGAGGCCTCGGTCCCGGAATGCCCATTTTTTCAAGCCCCGGGACTTACGCACGCTGCCGAGCCTATGCAAGATAGGCTCGGCGGAGGCAGGGGTAGGTTTTTGGGGGTTGCGTGCGTATCTTACGCGCGCAACCCTTTGAAAATCTACCCCTATGTCTATGAACTATAATTTACATGAAGGAGGTTAAATATATAAATGTTTTATTATGTTTAATAAAAAGAATACTCAAATTTAAATATAGTTTCTGTAAATCTAGTTAATGTTGGTTTAAGTGGAGCACCTCTTTTGAAATCCATTTAGACTTTGAACTAGTGATACCATCTATTGAACCAACATGAAAATTATCCACAGAAGATGTCGTAAAGGAAGGACATCTTGTGAAGGAACCTGTACAGTCTGAAAGATCTTGCACATCATTATCTTTGGGTAATTTTACGTTGATCAAGGAAAAGCTATCTTGACCTGCCAAGGATCCAATTTCCTTTAAGACCAGGATAGCTTGCAGAATGCTGCACACCCGGACGTACTTCAACTTTAATACTGAAGCACTTCATCACCAGCATTTTTATTGTCTTCCCTGGGAACTGCTGATAGTTTTTGTTTCATTTTTTTTTAATACAGAAAACCTTGCCCTACAGCATCTGAGTTGGATAAATTTTAAAAGCTCCATCGTTATGTAGAAACTGAGTGGAAAAACAGAAAGCAGCAAATATTTTGTTCTTAAATGAATTTCCTATGATGCTGTGGCTAGAAATCAGCGCATGCCGAATTTTTTTATCTCTAGCTATCACACAGAGGGAGATTGATAAAATGAGGATAGTTTTCAAAGTAATTTCTGCAAATTAAATACTATATTAACTGTGGAAATGGCCTTTTACAAAATTGCCTGCTAGATATCCAGTTATACTTATATCTGGCCCGAACATGTGCAGTTTTAGCCAGACTGAATGGAAATGTTCATGGCAGGAGTGGGGGAATGGTTTACACTTACACATACATCTTATTTTCAAAAGTGTGTACATACGTTTTCTCAGAAAACTGTACAGAGTAGCAGGTGTAGTTGTGTATAGGTAGTTTTAATATGGTAATTTTCCAAGGGAAAGTATGTGCATAACATTTGTTTTGGTATGCACATGATTGACTTTCATTTTGTGCAGTCTGTTAACAAAATTAGCCCCAATGTGTCTCCTGCAGATGGGAATTTCCTGTAGCTAAGATATATGAGCTAAGCAGAATCAGTAGGACAGCAGACAATGATAGAAAAAGACCAACCAAGCCCATCCAGTCTACCCAATTATTCCTGTCCACATTGTCACGTATATACCAGTTTCTAGCCATAGAATGTGAACTGGAGATGTCGCTTCTTGTCTTGCCAAAGAAGGTGGCATTCTATAGAGAAAACGAGCATACAAAGACCTCTGTCTACGCATCTGATATCCTCCCTTCCCAAGTCAAACCAAAAGCTGTTACTCGAGCATCCCGGCCTCCTAGGTCCCATCCCCCCCCACCCCGCGCAGCCTGCCAGACAGACCTGGCCCTGGCTGCCCACACAAATGTCTGTTTCTACTTCTAGCTATTACTGTAATGCCTTTACTCTCTCTGTGTTTTATCTAAATAGATTGAGCGGGAAATTATCATTCTGGATAATTTTCACGAAGAGCTCCCTGGCAGTTCTAAAGAGATGGCTAGCAAAAAAGCGCTTTTAGAGTCGCTGGAATGCATAAATCGCTATGAGGAGAACATAGGGAGGCAGCAGCTGCTGCTGCTTTTGCTGCTAAGCCGCGTGAAAGACACACAGGCCGCATCTGAAAGCTCAGAGGACCTTACAACGCTCCCCGCAATACAGGAGATTCAGTCCATGCAAGAGAAATGCGGAAGGTAAGTGGTAGCCAAGGAGGGCTCAAGATTAAGGGCAGGTGCGGTCTTTGCTAGAATATTTTGATTTCATGATTTATTTTTTTTTTGGACTATTTAGAGAACATTTTCAAATCTTTAACGTTCACTTCCTTTCATTTGGAGCTGAAATTTCTTTGGACCATTCAAGAGTCCTAGATGTATGCCACAATTATTGTAGGGTCATTGACACCAAATAAAATATATACTTGTATTTCAAGAAAAGCATAAAAAAAAAAAGATATGGATCACACTACTTGTTTTTATGATATGAAACCTATTTGCCCAGAGCTTGCCTAGATGGTGCAATATCAGATATAAATAAACAATCTATATTCATAAAAAAAACTAATATGCATTTTTCAAGCTAACAAAAAAAAAAAAGATATACATAATAATGAGTGATAGTTTTAGATCAATGAAGATTACCTGGAAGAGTCCAGAACAGATAAGACAACTGGCCGCAGGTTTACCAGATGACTCCTTATTATCAGGTATTTAAAAAAAAAAAAAAAAAAAAAAAAAGATGTGGCTGGATTGCCTGGTTTGGGTCCCTTCCCCCCCAGACCTTACCTGGCGCAGGGAGGTTTAGTGTAACCCAGGGACAGAAAAAAATTAAAGGACAAAAGATAATAACTAGACTGGTGACAACTGTATTCCAGATTTACAGCAAAGGGACAACTGGGCACTGTTGTTTTCCCTGTGGAGCACAGAGATGTGGAAATATAACTGTTTCTGTTTAAATCCAGCACGAGACTTGTGCTGTTGCAAAAAGCAGCCGTTAACAGATTACAAGAGGCAGAGGGGGGTTCAGTTACTAAAATGAGCCAATGGGGAGCCAGCTTACTACCCGGAGACAGGAGAGAAGGTCAGACCAATCAGTGAGGAGCAAGCAAAAGAAGGCACGAGGCTGTGTGTGAGATCAGCGAGATAGAGCAGCAGTGGATGAAAAGCAGAGAGCTGTGCTGAGCTAGGATCCCTCCTTGCCCTTCTTATGGCTACCAGGAGCCAGAGCACAGCAGAAGGAGAGTCCAGGAGCTGAGAGTGTGTCCCCTCCTGCAGGACCTATTCAGCTAAGTAAATCCTACTTTGCTCAGCAGCTGTACAGTGATTCCAGTTGTCTTTCTGGGGGCCCAGACTGTTGCATCAGTGATCTACAGGATAAACCCCTGCTGTTTGCTACCAATCAAGTAGGGGCCTACCCTGAATTTCTAAGTCCTTGCATCAGGGCAGGGAACCAGCTGGTTTTCCCCTGGTTTGGAGCCTCCATAAGCTTGGAGCTTCCCCAGAGAGAGCCATTACTTTTCAACTTATACAGCCTGCATTGACTATGATTTACCAACCATTTTCTTATTTATACCCGGGCCCAACGTTCTTGTGATTTTTCCTTTTTTTTTTGGGGGGGGTGTATACACTCCTTGGACTATGGACTAATGAGAGTAACAGTAAAACATTCTTTTGTGCACTGGTATAACATTTATCCTTAAGATATTAGGTAACTCTCAGGTTTTCCAGAGGGGCAGTCTGAGCAAGAGAATCCACAGACTGCTATTGATAATTCAAGTTGCTCATAGCCCTGGTAGGTTGCTTAATTTACTGGACAAATATTTGGCCAATTTGTGATTGTCAGGCTTATGGATGTGTGCTATTAATGCTATTAGTAATTATTTTCCCTTCTTTTGCTTTATCATTTCTGTATTGTTCTGCGTACCTGTTCTTTTACTATGAAGTTAATGTTTACAGTAAAATGGTGATTTTTTGTGCTGTACACTATTCCTGTGTGAGGGGTGAGAACCGCAGAGACCCCTAGAAAAGATGGATCGGGGCATTTAGATTATTTATTCTAGAGGTGCTAACATAACCCGCAATCCCCCACTCTGATACTCATATCCATAGGTGCAGGTGGGGGTTATTCTTCTTGTGCAGCCCCTCTCCTTTGGCAGCATAATACTTGAGGGGGCGCAGCACAGAAGTGGTGGCCCATATGGGGATAATAGTGGGTGGTCCTGTGCCCCAGGAAAAGAGAGTATTTATTCTGTCGTCCCCCCCCCCCCCCCCCCCCCCCCCCCCCCACTAGAGAAGTACCTCTCCAGTGTGAATATGGAGGTACAATTGTTCATTAATTGGTGCAAGGGTGAGAGAGTGGATCCGGCACGGGCTTTCCTTGTGCAACATGTCCCAGTAGAGACAAGTTTACAGGAGATCCAGTCTGTGGTGGAAGAACACACAGTGATAAGACAGATGAGAATACTGGGTCGAGTGCAAGACTCCACATGGCAAACCCTGACAGTTCTATGGAGGATGGAGAGTTTAGTTCAAGCAGAAGGAACCATGGGGCCTTTCCCTAAAGATAGTAACTTGCCTGAAGAGCTTACTCCATTCTTGGTGAAACAAGGGAAAACTGCAAGATTTAAAGGCATTGCTTTTCCCTACAGAGACTCCCCTCTAGACGCTGCTTCTATTATATTGGCAGTAGGAAAAGTGATGGAAACGACCCAGAAGCCATACACTGAGAAAAATGCTTACAAGCGTCTGAGGACTTTTTCTAGCATGATGACTATGACAATTGGATGGAACAGGCCACACAGATGGTGCAAGAGTGGGTCTGCCCTGATGCTGAAAAGAGGCGCTATATCAGGGAAGTTTGAGAGGCCGTGCACTAGAGATATTCGGGGCTGTAAAGGCCAAAAATCCTCAAGCCACTGCAGTGGAGTATCTGGATGCACTTTTGGTACCACCGAAAGTGGATCTGACCTATATTTCAGGTTCCGGGAGACCAGTCAGAGGGAGGGAGAGAAGCTCTCTGATTTCCTGAGGCGGCTGGAACATCATCTTAGGAGAATTGTCCAAAAAGAAGGAACTCTCCCCTCCCAGAAAGACTTACTCCTGCTGGAGCAGCTGGTGCGCTGAGCCCTGCAGTCCGATTGAATGATCATGCATCTGCGTTTAAGGGAGAAGGAGGGCTGTTCCGCTGAAGTTTCTACAGCTCCTTAGGGAGATACGGGATGAGGAGGAACAGGAGGCTGCCAGTCAAGCTTTGTTTAGGGCAGAGAAAAAATCGGACCTCCCAGCTCGACTGCTGGTACCAGTAAATGAAATGGCGGGTTGGGCTGAGCCAGTTAAGCACTTACAAGAAGCCGTAGCCTCTCTGAAAGCACAACACACCATATCGTCCCCACCAGTGGATGGACCCGCAGGAAAGGCTACAGCAGTGACCCTCCCCCCAGATGGGGATCTAAGAGCCACGGTTGATCGCCTGTGCCAAGGCATGGCATCCTTAAAGCAAGCATTACTGGGTCAGGAAGGGTCTGCACTATCCAGACCAGTATCTGCCGTCCTTTTCCAACGTGAAGGGAAACCAGTGAGTTATGAGGGAGGACCATCATTCAACCTGGAGAAGAACAAGCCTATGCTTTTATCACTGCGGAGGAGAAGGACACTTGTCGAGATCTTGCCCCATACCCAGGGACCGCCAACAAGGAACCCCCAAAGTGGGACCAGCCACAGGGAACTTACTGAGGGATCTCGTGAGGGAGTGCTCGGGACCCCCTGAGACATCTTCTAATACACTCAGTTGAGGGTTTGGCTGTTTGGGGCCTGAGTGAGTCCAGTTACCCATGTAGTAATAGATGTAGAGTTCCCAGAAAAAGTGACAGGACATCACGAGATGACACTGGTGATGGCTCTGGTGTGTCCTGAAACCAAGGGAAGAGATAATACCAACGCCAGTTTGTTCGGGAGGCTGGCTGGGAAATACAAAGAGCTAATAGGGCCTGATTATGCCAGAGTGTTAACCATCAATCCCCTGTGTCTAGCTGCATACTGACAGGTGGGACAGGCACGAAGTCAATGTGAAGAAGACTTGGGGCCAGTGTGGTATGCATCATCACAGCCAGTAATGTTACCGCCAGGGGCCACCACTTCTGTGCAGCGCCCCCTCAAGTATTATCCTGCCAAGGGAGAGGGGCTGCACAAGAAGAATAACCCCCACTTGCACCCGTATCAGAGTGGGGGGTTGCGGGTTATGTTAGCACCTCTGCGATAAATGATCCAAATGCCCAAATCCATCTCTTCTAGGGGTCTCTGTGGTTCTCACCCTGGGAACAGTGTACATCACAAAACTCACCACTTTACTGTAAACTAACTTCTTTTACTATGAACAGGTAAGCAGAACAATACAGAAATGATAAAGCAAAAGAAGGGAAAATAATTACTAATAGCACTAATAGCACACATCCATAAGCCTGACAATCACAAATTGGCCGAATATTTGTCCAGTAAATTAAGCAACCTACCAGGGCTATGAGCAACTTGAATTATCAGTAGCAGTCTGTGGATTCTCTTGCTCAGACTGCCCCTCTGGAAAACCTGAGGGTTACCCAATACCTTAAGGGTAAATGTAATACCAGTGCACAAAAGAATGTTTTACCCAGTCGAAGGAGTGTATACACCCAAAACAAAAAAAAAAGGAAAAATCATAAGAACGTTTGGGCCCGGGTATAAATAAGAAACTGGTTGGTAAATCATAGTCAATGCAGGCTGTATAAGTTGAAAAGTAATGGCTCTGTCTGGGGAAGCTCCAAGCTTATGGAGGCTCCAAACCAGGGGAAAACCAGCTGGTTCCCTGCCTTGATGCAAGGACTTAGAAATTCAGGGTAGGCCCCTACTTGGTTGGTAGCAAACAGCAGGGGTTTATCCTGTAGCTCACTGATGGGCCCCCAGAAAGACAACTGGAATCACTGTACAGCTGCTGAGCAAAGTAGGGTTTACTTAGCTGAAATAGGTCCCGCAGGAGGGGGACAAACTCTCAGCTCCTGGACTCTCCTTCTGCTGTGCTCTGGCTCCTGGTAGCCATAAGAAGGGCAAGGAGGGATCCTAGCTCAGCACAGCTCTCTGCTTTTCATCCTCTGCTGCTCTTTCTCGGTACCTTTTTTTGCTTGCTCATCACTGATTGGTCTGATGTTCTCTCCTCTCTCCGGGTAGTAAGCTGACTCCACATTGGCTCATTTTAGTAACTGAACCCCCTGTGCCTCTTGTAATTTGATAACTGCTGCTTTTTGCAACAGCACAAGTTTCATGCTGGATTTAAACAGAACAGTTTTATTATGACATCTCTCTGCTCCACAGGGAAAACAACAGTGCCCAGTTGTCCCCTTGCTACAAATCTGGAATACAGTTGTCACCAGTCTAGTTATTATCTTTTGTCCTTTTATTTTTTCTGTCCCTGGTTTACCCCATACCTCCCTGCGCCAGGGAGGGATCCAAACCAGGCAGGCGGGCCACTAAAGAATTAAAACAAAAAAACAAAAAAAAAAAACTATTGTCTCCTGTTAAAATATATCTAGTAGCCAAACGAGGGGAAGGAAACAGGTTACCAGAAATGTCACTTATAACATAATCTGTAGAAAACATCTTCACAAATTAGTAATCAGTTTATCTAGAGTGGGTGACCAGAAAAGAATTCTGAAAAAATCTGCTTAGAAATCCTTTCTCTAAAAATTTCTTTTCTCTTTTCTTTTTTCCCCTTCTTTCTTATAAGAGTATCATACACTTCTCAGTGGCATAGCAAATCTGCATTGAACTATATCGGCAATAGTTTATCTCTTAACTTGAAGCAAAAAGCATTTTTGAGCGTTCTGTAAAGACAGTTTTGGTACTGATGTGACGGTGGGACGTAGAGTTGATGTGAGCTCCCCTGATTGCTAAAATATTGGCAGTTGTTGGGTGCGCTGAGGGTCTCAAGAGAGCCTACGTTTTATATAATTTTTGAATTTTGAAATTTTCTGAAATAAAATTAATTGTAAGGATTCTGTTGGGGGCTTGCAAGTGGTAAATGATTAAAAACTAAAGAACAGCAAAGATCTACTGTGCGGTTGAGAAGCGAAGGATACTTTATATAAAAAAAAAAAAAGGGGAAAACAATTTTGGGAGAAACCATTTCTCTGCATTTTTAGAGTTTTAGTCTGATCACCCACTAGGGGTAAACCGGCTACCTTTTTGTGAAGATTTATTGCTGTAGGGCACGTTATGAATGATATTTTTGGTAACTTGTTTGCTCCCCTGGACAATGAGGTATCCATGTTTTATCAGGAATTGGCTCAGCTAGCCATGGTTCTCTGTCACTGCATCTCTAGGCTTCCGTTTTAATTTTCCTAAGAATTGAGCTGAACCCAGTACTGGTTTAGTATGACCTTAATGTCATAGAACCATCCGTTAATACTAACATATTCTGCTGTAGTAGTATGTCTTGTCCAACAATCCCAATATAAATTATTGTTGTTTGAGTCATGTCAAAACAAATTAAATACCCAGGAACGTAAGAAATATCATGCAGAATCAGACAAATGGTCCATGGAGCTCAGCATCCTGGTTCCCACGTTGGCTAATATGGCTGACTTGAAATACCTGGCAGGATCCTGTTGAGATTAAATCCCCATTGCTCGCTCCCATAAGTAAGAGGTTGCAGTCCCTGAGGGTAACCCATTTTGACTTGGGTAACCTGCACAGAGCGACAATTATCGTATTAATAGAAAAAAAAAAAAGGAAATGAAAAGATTGCTGGACTGATTGAATGGACCACTTGGGTCTTTTTCTGCCAAGATTTATTATTATGTTACCTGGCTAAAGTCTGTCCTCCAGAAAACTTGTCCAAACTTCTTTTAAACACCATAACATCTAATCTGACAAAATATTCCACAGCTTAATTATGTGTTGCCAGGACAAAATAGTTTCTTAAATTTGTTTACCTAATGAATAGGAAATAATAGAAAGGTAGAAGAGAGAAGCTAGGAGAAAATTCTAATGAAACCTTTTGTGAAGATCTAGTTAATCTGTGATTGTTTTATTTGTAAACTTTTGTAATACATATTTCAGCTATATCCTTGCTTTGAGAGTAAACATTTCTCATCTTCCATGTTCATGGACTTGAAATACCATTGTATTTGAAAAGGCGCATCCCAGGAAAATATTGAGAATATAGCAAAACTGTTAATGTGAGAGTCATTATCTAAGTCTGCCTTGACCTTATGAAAGTGTTGTTATAGTCTCTCTAAAAAGGCTCAGAAAAGAAAACACTTGGTGCAGTCAGAGATTCAGAATCGAGACCAGATTAAAGAAGAAATAAAGGCTCTGATGAACTCAATGAGAAATGCATTATCCCATCGCCCAGACTTCCAAAATGTAGACCCCAGTGAAAGGGCAACGCGCCTGGAGGTAGGAAGAAAGCTTAGCTTTGCCTTTCATTATTGCAGTCTTAGCTCTTGAACAGTTTTCTGTGCATGTAAGACCAGTGGTTAAATGTGTGACTTAGTTTTATTTCACTTCTGTAAAATTTGTGTCAGCTTTGACTCTGCACAGATTTTTTTCCACAGTTTATGGAATGCATTTTTATCTACATCATAGGAAATTGTCTTCTGAACTACAAGGTATTTAATGATGCAATCTGTCACTCGCAAACTTTAACCCATCCAAAGGAAGGACCTTTGTGGTCTTGAAAGCTCATATACAACATTTCTAGCTAGCTTTTATTGATGGACCAATCAAAGAATTATTTCAGCTTGCAAAGAACCAATGCCGGAAGCAAAAATGGAGTTTTTCACCTTAGCAAAGAATTCATTAACCTAAAGAAAGTTGTACTTTTTTGCTCATCTATGGAAATATATTTGTGGAGAATAATTTTCAAAGAGATTTAGCCAGACTAGCTGGAGTAACAAGACCCTTAACATCTTTTGAGTTTTTGTATATGTCTAAGATATATAAAACATTGTCTCCAGACCTTACAAACAAACCTAAACACACATGTGAATGGGAAACAATTTGGGGGAGGAGCTAAAGGATGATATGTGGGATCAATGTTATGATCACACTGCCAAGGGGTCAGTATCAGCGCTGATTGTAGAGAATTGATATAAAGTCTATCATTGGTATCTAAAACCAAATACATCAGATGTTTTCATCAGTGTTGAAGGATTGTTGGTGATTATGTGGAAATTCTGGCACTATTTATTTATTTATTTATTTATTTATTTATTTATTTAGGGCTTTTTTATACCGACATTCATGATACCAATCATATCATATCGGTTTACAAGAAACAATGGTGAAAAAAATTAACATCAACATGAACAATAGGCAAAGAGAGAACAAGTGAACAAAAGTTACAATAAAACAGGGGTACATGAACTGGGAGGAGGAAGAGCCAGAGACATGGCTAACTCAGAGATAAATAGTATCTCTATTGGCATCATACATGCCAAAAATAGTTTTGGCATGTATGATGGGAATGGGAGAAAATGCAGTGTTGGAAAATTGTGAAGAGAATACTGGATGACATATTGAACACAATGGTTCTGTTATTTCTCAAGATCTTTTTGTTATTCATTGTACCCCCATGATTGGCCTAAAAAGATGATGAAACTGGTGTTTCAGATTAGAATAGCAGCCAGATGTGAAATAGCTGGCAGACGGAAGAGTACCAATGCCCCACCTTTTGATTCGTTACAAAGGAGAATAAAGATTGTACATTGTAAGGATAAATTGACAGCTTTGTGTAACAAAGCTCGATAGATTCCAAGCAGTCTGGGTACTCTGCTAGACGTGGGTAGCTGATCAGAGTTGATTGAGGCATAGTTGCAATAGTTTATTTATTTATTTATTTATTTATTTATTTTAATTGTAATGAGTTGCTTCACATGGGATGATATGTCTATACTATAATACTAGCTTTGGGGGCGGGTTTGGGGGATAAGGCATAAAAGGGATAGATAACCAAAATACGTACTGATGGTGGTACAAACGATGTGTACATTGCAAAAGGTTTGTAGACCCTTGTTGCTGTGAGGAGATTGACTCAACCTACAGGGTAGGATCTGTAGGTCCTCCCCGAGAGCTGGCAGGACTGGGCTGGTGCAAGACTGGCCTAGTGCTTCACCAATACCAGCCCCTTTCCCCTTAGGTTGAGTCCTCGGGTTCCAGGGGCCAGCAGGACTTAGGCGTATATCTCATGGAGAGTAGTAACGAGAGAAGTCCTGGTCATTGCTAGGGTCAGAGGCAGGCGGCACACAAGGATGGTCGAGGTCCAGGCTGAGGTCAGAGGTAGGCGGCAGGCAAGAATAGTCAGGATACAAGCTATGGTCAGATCTGGTAGGTAGTCCAAGAGCAGGTGTTCTTGAAAAGAGAGATTTTCTTTCATCTGGCCTTATGAGTTTTTCTAGTCTTTTAAGGACTGCATTTCTATTGATTTGATTAGAGATTTTTGTTGTTTTTTTGGCTTTGATTACACCCTTATGTCCTAATATTGATTTGAAAGTACCATTTCATCTTTCAAAATATATAATGTTTGCACAAGACAAGTAAAATGGTACTTCCACACCAGGACAGGACAATAATAGTTTTCTTTAAATTTGATTTTTGTATATGATATGTATTGTATATTATCATGATTGTGTATATGCCAATTGTAACCTGTATTGAACGTATATTCCGCAGTTACATTGGATACATTAAATACAGATTACAATTATATGGTAATGATCTTATTATTTATTGGGGCCTGTGTGCTAAGCATTTTTCACATAGACACAAAATAGGAGTAAACCTTTAGTAGATGGGCCCTATTATAGTGGCATTTACGTGTAGGTGTTAAATTTACTTCATCCACGCTAGCAGGTAACTACAGGGGCAGAGGCACCGTCTTAAGCCTCCTAGCAGACTCAGAATTTCCACTTCCCCAAATATGCCAAGCGCTCCCCTCACCTGGCCAAAGATGGCATTGGTCTGGCAAAGCAGCAATATGGAGACAGGCCACTTTCTTCTTCCTGCCTCCTCCCCAGTCACAGAGATCTGGAGCCTAGGATGGGGATGGGCGAGTGTTGACTTGCGGGGGGTGCAGGGCCACAGAGACCACCCTGCTTTTGCATCCCTCCTCCTCCTCCCCACACCTGCAATAATCAGTCACCTTTTTTTCGGGCTGACTAAGGCAGGTTGCGGGGAATACCACAGAGCAAGGCTGCATTGACATGGCCGTGATCAGTTTAACACGGCTGCTTACGTATGGGTAGTTGGGGGAAAGTTGGCCTTTTCCATTGGTGGGTTAGCAGTCTTAGGGCCCTGTTTACTAAACATTTTTCCCTAGACACAAAATGGGAGAAAACCTTAAGTGAATAGGACTCCTTAGTAACCTTTCCAGAGAAAGGGGGTTTCCTGCACTATTATTTTGGCAGCAGGCCTTGGATTGAATTTTGTTCCTATGCCAGTGTTGTTCAGGTTTCTTTTATCTCATACGGCTGGTCTCTGTCATTTTGAAAAGGACCATGTTCTGCTGTTCCATGTAATTACATGAAAGCAGACACTTTAGCTTCAAGCCTGCAGCTTTCAGTAGTGTTATAATATTACTAGAAAGCTAGAAAATGTGTGCAGTCTGGTAGGTTTCTTCAGCACGGGTTTGTTTCTAAAATGCTGATTGCAAAGGAACAATACAAAGACAAGGTGAAACCTAAGATGGATTTTCAGCATCTGAAGATATTGTTGTAAGTGCATAAGAGACCAGGGTGATATCAAATTTAATCAGTTCTTACGGATTGAAAGGGGAACGTAGGCGTCATCTGAGGGAAAACAGTTGGGGTATCTTTCAGGTGTAGTCAGTATGCATAAGTAGTCACGAGATTTTATTTTTTTTTTTTGGTTCTCAAGGAAAACGCGTACTAATTTACATTGAGAATGGGCAGGGCATTGCAGGGTTTATTTTGAAGTTTAGGCACTCCTGCCTTGAAAGTGACTACAGCCCCTCTCTCTGTTTGTTTGTTCAGGAGCTTCAGGATCTAATTAACAAAGAGAAGCTAAGAACAATCGATATCATGGAAAAGATGCGGATCAAGTATTCCGAGATGTACACCATAGTCCCCACAGAGATTGAAGCACAGACAGAGGAATGCAAGAGAGCACTGCGAGACATGGAGGATAAGGTAATGGTCTCAGAGCATGAAGGACATCACTCGTGTGGTGTTGCTTTAGAATGAAGGGTGTGTCTTCTACATTTTTAATATCCTTAACAATGCATAGATTATATGATTATAGATTATACGATTAATTGCTTTCGTTTTGCCTGCACATTTTTATACTTTTAGAACATATCATAAGAATTGCCATGCTAGGTCAGACTGAGAGGCCATCAAGCCCAGTATCCTGTTTCCAGCAGTAGCCAGTCCAGGACACAAGTACCTGGCAAGATCCCAAACAATAAATAGATCCCATGCCTCTATTGCTCGGTGATAAGTAGAGGCTATGTCCAAGGACAGTAACTTTCAAAGGGGGAGGGGCACACATTGACACGTGTGCCCTGGGTGCATGAATCTGTGTGCCCTATTTTGCAACTGGGCGTACACATCCGGATTTGAAACGTGCAAATGGGGGAATTTTAAAAGGTGCGCATCCATGCCATAAACAGTTTCACTAACTCATCCACCAGTTCGCCCAGTGTAGAGCTAGGCCCTCCAAAACTCCCTGGTTTAATAGCCTGCAATCCCCTCACTTACCCTAGACTCTTTAAACCCCTTAGGGATGGATGTTCTTTTGTTTTTTTTCAAGGTAACACCTCCAGCATAACAGAAGTAAAGTTATGCAGCGCTGGATCTGGGCACACACCCAGGCGCATAAGTATTTGCATGCACATCTCTTGGCCCCGCCCTGGTGCACCCAAACCACACATACACCATGCCCCTTTTTGAATCAGAGTGAGAGATTTGCACATGTAGGCTGCTTTTAAAATTGGGCGGACATCCGTATGTCATACATGCATGCACATCTCCTAATTTTGGCGCACACCTTGCTTTTAAAATTCACCTCTTAAGTCTACTTTGTTAATAACAGTTTATGGACTCATCCTCCAGGAACTTGCCAAACCTTTTTTAAACCCAGATACGGTAACCACATCCTCCAGCAATAAATTGCAGAGCTTAAATGTTCATTGAGTGAAAGAATTTTCTATGACTTGTTTTGAATGTACTACTCACTAACTTAACATAAGAGATGCCATATTATGTCAGACCAAGGGTCCAACAGACTCAGTCTCCTGCCTCCAACAGTGGCCAGTCCAAGTCACAAGTACCTGGAAAGTACCCAAGCATTAAATGGATCCCATGCTACTAATGCCGGCAACAAGCAGTGGCTATTAACTATTGATTAATAGCAGTTTATGGACTTCTCCTCCAGGAAGTTATCAAAATCTTTTTTAAACCCAGCTCCACTGTCTTAACCACATCCTCAGAGAGAGAGCATAGAGCCCATCAAACTTGGGCGAGAGAACATTGTAGAAATCTCAACTTTGTGAGACTTTCCTCACTCCAAATGACAGAAAATCTTCACTGAGGTGTACTGTACTGTTCATACATCTCACTCTGCATGTCAGACTGGCCCCAAAAGCCTAAACCACCACATTCTCACCTCGAGTTATTAGCTGGCCCTCCTATAACGATATAAATAGATGAATACTGTGAAGGCTTCCGCAGAGGCTGGCGCTCTCTCTCTTTCCCTCTCTATACTCCACTCTTTCTCTCCCTCTCTCTCTCTCTATACTTCCTCTCCCCTCTCCAAACCCAGAAATGGCTGAAATGCAATTTGCAATCTTTATCGCAAATTGCGTTACAGCTGTTTTGGGCATTTTGCACAGCTTAATGCCAGAAAAAAAGGTGTAGTTATTTCCGGCATTAAAAACATGCAATAGCATGCATTATGCTATCACACGGTGCGATATTGCCCTTCATTTTCATTAATCCCGCCCAAACCACTCCCCGATCCCACCCCTTCAAAAAAATGTGCATTTGCGCCGTTCGGTAACAGAACTATCGCATGCTTTATGGCATTAACGCCATAATGCATTTTGATGAGTGACCCTATTAGTTTGCTTTTTTGATGGCCACAGCACACTGAGCCGATTATTTCAATGTAATATCAACTATGACACCCACATCTTTTTCCTGGGTGGTAACTCCTAAAATGAAACCTAACATCTTGTAGTTACAGCATGGGTTATTCTTCCTTGTATGCATCACCTTGCATTTGTCCACATTATATTTCATCTGCTTTCTACTGAATTTTGCACTTTATGAAGGCTGCTGGATGGAGAGGATGGGGTTTCTTCCATTTATTTACACCACGCACCTGTCTATAAGTTCTTGACTGAGGCTAGCAGCTCATTCCACAAGGAGCACTGACCAACCTTCAGAGGGGAATGTGCTGCCTGTTCATATTACACTGTAGGAATACCAGAAGGAAGCTCTCTTTGACAGTGCAAGTTCTATTATGAGCACTAGCAGTAAATTTATGTCCAAAGTGCCTTGACTCACGAGTGAGATTCATTCCTGCCATGGTATACGCAAAATTAATCCATTTGGAAAGTACTACTGCATGAGAGAATTGATGGTCACAGTTGAACTTGATTTGACCTGGCAACCTGGAGCTAAAAGGGTCCATGTCCTCTACCTTCGCTTTCTACAATGTAAGGAAGAGAAGTAATGTTTGTGTTACTCATGTTTCTCACATGACCACCAAGCATTGGGAGAGGCCCAGCAAGTGTTTAATAGGGCTCTGATCCTCCAGTACACTGCTAGCTTCATTGTTGTTTATTTGCACCTGATGCTTGATTAAACAGCTTAATTTAAAAGATTTATTTTTTTTTGCAACAGATCCGAGATGAAGTCTTGCAAAGTTCTCCTCAATATGTGATGAATAAAAAAGTAGAGGAAATTAACAATGGCCTTCAAACAGTTGAAAAGATGTTACAACCGAAAAGTGAAAACCTTATAAAAGCTAAGGAAATTCAAAAGGTAACATCATTAAAATGTGTTCGTAGGAGAGAGTTGTTAATCTTGTTATGATTTAGACAAGAGCATAGCTCTGAAACTCTTTTACTATCAGTAGCAAGTTTTTGGTTTTTTTTACTTAGTACAGTGAAAACTCATAAGGCTGTAATTGCTATTGTTCTGAATGCTAGCGCCGCATTTGACATGGTTAATCATTCATGGCTGTTATAGAGATTACAGGACATCAGCCCGCACGGATCAAGTGTATTTTCTTGGTTTGCTTCCCACTTAGCATCGCATCAGTTTATTTATTTATTTATTTATTTACAATTCTTATATACCGCACAATGGGTAGGGAACTATCCGTCTAGGCGGTTTACATATTAGAACATACACAAGTAATATTACACTAACATTGCATTCAAACAAATCAAAAATAAAATAAGTACAAATTCATTAAAATCATAAAATAAGCATAAAATACCAGAGACTTATAATGTAGTGGACTTAGTATATGTTGTATGCTTGAGTGAAAAGATAGGTTTTTAACAGTTTCTTGAATTCTATACGGCTAGCAGTCAGACGAATGTGTTCAGGCAATGCGTTCCAAAGTATTGGACCGGCAACAGAGAATGCTCGTTTACGGGTTAGTGCTAGACTGACAGTTTTTATGGTAGGTACTTCAAGGATACATTTATCAAGTGAATGGAGCTGTCTGGTAGGTCTGTAAATTCGTAGTAAGGAACATAACCAGATGGAGTTAGTATTATAGAGTAGGTTATGTATTGTAGTCAGAATTTTGTAAGTGATGCGGTATGTAATTGGTAACCAGTGCAAGTGTTGTAAAACAGGGGTGATGTGTTCCGACCGAGGTGTATTATATAACATGCGGGCAGCAGCATTTTGTATTAATTGTAATGGACGTATAGATGCTTGTGGTAAACCAAGGAAAAGAGCGTTGCAGTAGTCTAATGAGGATAAAATTAAAGCCTGAGTAATCAGTCGAAAGTCATTCCACATAGCACTATTTGAATGCTGGAGACCCTCAGGGATCTGTTATGTTGAGCTACATTATTCATTCTTTATAACCATCCCCTTACAGTGATTCTGGATGCTTGTTCCATTTTATAAAATGTATGTGGATGACATCCAACTATTTTTCCCAGTTCAAACAGATATTTTGAGTACAATACAAATGATTTCTGATTGTTTACAGCAAATTAAAAGCTGGATGCCATCTAATCAGTTATTTTTAAATGTTCAGAAGACTGAATCCATGCGTTTCTCACACCTCCTCCTGGAACATGTTTACGGCTAACAATTGATGATGTTTAGGTGCCATTGGTGGAATCAGTTTGGAATTTGGGGTTTTACCTAGATTCGAGTTCAACTTGTATACCCCATACATGTAAGCTTATTAACAGTCAGGATTTTATAAATTTCATGTGTTACAGCATTTGAGAAATTTTTTATTTTTTTTTTAAATCAACAAATGATTTTAGAGATTTAATTCAAGCATTTTTGCTGGCTTTGATAAATTATGGAAATTCTTTGATACTTAGATTGACTAGGTGTCACTTAAGATCATTGCAGTTATTCTAAAATGCTGCCACACGTCCTGTGCGACATGAACATATTTCTGCTATTCTGGTCCAGTTTCACTGGCTTCCAGTGGAGCAACGTATTAAGTTTAAGAAACTGGCTATTATTTTTAAAGTTATTTCAGGCATTAGCCCTTTTTATTTATCTCGCTTCTACTTTTATATCAACCTCCTCGGTCCTTGCAATTAAAAAGTTATCTCTCTTTAACTGTTCCGTCTTTAAAAGAAAATCGAATAGTAAAATCTCGATCTCGGGCATTCTAGGTTATTGGCCCTATTTTATGGAATGCTCTGCGAAGAGACCTGCATCTCTTATCAGATATTAAAGTATAGCACAAACAGTTGAAAGCTTTTCCTTTTTTTTTTTAAGCCTTTGGCAGGGTTTAATATAGAAACCATATGTTTTAAAAGGATATAGGTATTATGTTTTAAATTTTATGTTGAATTGTTTTGGTTTTATGCATGACTTTTTTATCTGTACCTGATGATGTATGTTTAATTGTAAACTACTTAGCACAATATAGTTGCTTCAGGTGATATATAAAATTAATAAAATAAAAATAATATGATACTTAAAGGGACATTCACCAGTAGGTGATGGCCACTTCTATTTCATAGTAGATAATGTAAAGCAAACATATTGTCTGAATAAAATTAAGGAAAAGTACCTCATTATAAATTTTATTTAGAAAACTCATGGCAGGTCATTGTTTTAAAATATTGTCAGAAAAACCATATTGTCATTTCTGACCTGTGCAGCAATATCCTAGAAGTCTTTCCAATTTTCCTGTTGCATATCCACCCTACGGTGCTAGAGGCAATAATAGCTACTATTTCTCCATCTCCTGTTATTTCTGTTGATGAAAAATACAACATAATAAGAATTTTAAACAAGTGTTGGTGATGAGCAGCTGACACAAGATGTGGAAGAGCAGTAATACCAGCTAGCTCCATTTTTTAAAAGTTGTCTGAGCAGTCTTAGTTTTGCCACATTAAACTTTATCGCTGATTTTTTTTTCCCTGAGAAGATCCATACTCCAGTGGTATAACATGAGAACTGGATCAGCCTGTTCTTAAAAAAATAAAATAAAATTGGAGCCATTTGGCAACCAAATGAAAAACCTCAAATCTGACTGCACAGTGATATCTGCCAATCAGATCAATGGGCAGGCTTTTTCTGCAGGTGATGGCATCCATGTCCTCTTGGTCAGCGAAGTACTGCTTCACTGCTTGACTGTGGCTCTGGGAAAGTGGGTAGATTAGTACTCACCTTGTATCAAGAGTTATCTTGCAAAGGCATACTTTTTGAAATCTTTAGACAACTGTCCTACCATTCCTCTAAACCTCTGGGAGCAGGCCATTTTCGAACCGGTATCACATATTAGATAACAGGAATGGAATCTGGCTTATGCACTGCATGTGATGTCATTTGTGGCATCATAGTATGAAGCAGTTCAGTATGTGTGAGGTAATTTGTGACTCTCTTGCTAACAAAGCTGCTGGGCAAATTGCTTAAAGAGCTTTAAAATTAGTGGCTTAACAGAATAATTCAATGACAATATTACTGCTTGCTATGCCTACTCTTAGAATAAAACACAACAGAGATTAGAGTTTTCATGTTTATAATTGGATCATTTTGATCCTCATACTCAAGAACAATATATTTATTATATTAAAAACCAGGCAAGACAGGTTATATGTGTTCGCAAGGAAAGCACAGAAGAAGTTTAAAATTACTTCCCAGTGTTGCGAGAGCTGCACCAACCAACCTCAGAAGTGGAGTTAGACAAACAAAAGGAAACCAAAACTTCAGTGCATGTAGGGTCCCTGGAATAGAGCTCTGGGAAGTAGGAGGGCCTGGACTCCACCCACTAATCCCATCTCCAATTACTAGGAGGGCTAGAAAGGATCCAGTTTTGCATGCTAGAGTGTGCTAGGAAAAGGAGAAAGACAGGTACAGTGTGCACCAACTCTGAAAAAGGAAGACAAAGCACAGTGGGACTTGTTTGAAGTAGCCCGGACCTCAGGGCTGAGACTGCAAACAAAACAGGTGCAATTTGTACCTTGCATCTAAGAAGAGGAAGAGAAACCCAATGCCTATACTTGAACAGTGTTTGGATAATACATGGCCCCTAGCACCCAGGAGACCTGACATATCTATATATTTTATCAGAAGTGAAACCTCTAGAGCAGGAGGTGCTGGAAGCTAGATCCTTATGCTGAGAGGAGACTTACATGCATTCATACGTGGGTGGTCATGGTAAGAATACCCAGGGATCAGCATAGCAGATGTATGAACAAAATTAAAAAAGGAATTTTTTTTGGAGTATTTTACTCCTCACTCTCTCTACTTTTTGTTTGGGAGCAATGGTTTTTCAGGCAGGGAATCAAGCTGCACTGTTGCTGTCCACCTTATATATCCATGAGTAGAATAAGATGGAAGTAGATTGCCTCCTTAAGTAACCAGACAAGCAATAAGAAGAAATTCAATAGCAATTCTTACACTATCGCACACACCAGCAGCATTAGCAACAACTGGAGACCCAGCAGCAGATCACATGGCAATTGCTCTAATGGCAACAACAGCCTGCCCCAACTGGGATACTAGGAACAACCAGCTCTGACTCAGTCAGACAAGCCACACCATGAATAAAGTGCCTACTAACTAAACTGTGCCTAGAGAATGACCCAGAGGCATTCTTTTTTGTGAACTCTTTATTTCTAACATAGCATATAAACAGTGCAACTGATATCATAAATAGAAACAGAGTTGTTGTAAAGACAGCATAGACCAAAACAAGAAAAAGAAAAAAATTACAATTTATCTTTTTCTAGTCCCAGTAGTGTTGCCATGTCTTTTCATACTGGTCCAATTTCTTCTTTAGTCCCACAGAGATCCACTCCAAAACGGCGACCTCTGCAACTTGTCGACACCAATAGTCCATTTGAAAAATAGTCTTCCAAAAATGAGTGATTGTGAATCTGGTAGCATGTATTAAATGTCAAGGGAATTTCCTATGAGAGAGGGGAACTTCAAGAGAATCCCAATTCCCCCAGTAAACAAAGGAAGGGGTTAAAGAAAACACTACACCTGTAATAGCAATACATTCATGTTCGAGAAGAGACCAAAAAGCTTGAACATAACATTGCCGCCACATATGGAAGAATGAACCCTCTATTCCACATCCTCTCCAGCATAGAGGAGGGGGTAGCTTTAATCTGGAATAACATGTTGGATGGCGATAGTTGCAATGCACAATACTTAACACTAACTCTTTCTGGCAAGTATAAATAGACAAATTGGGGTAGATTTTTAAAGAAGCGCGCGCGGGGGTACATTTGTGTGTGATACCCGGCGCGCACAAATGTACACCCAATTTTATAACATGCGCGCACTGCTGCACGCATGTTATAAAATCCGGGATCAGCGCATGCAAGGGGGGTGCACACTTGTGCACCTTGCGCGCGCCGAGCCCTAGGGGAGGCTCCGATGGCTTTCCCTGTTCCCTCCAAGGCTGCTCTGAAATCAGAGCGGCCTCAGAGGGAACTTTCCTTCCGCTCTCCCCCATCTTCCCCTCCCTTCCCCTATCTAACCCACCCTCCAGCCCTACCTAAATCCCCCCCCCCCACCTTATTTCATGTTTTTATGCCTGCCTCTGGCCAGCTGCTGGCGCACCATCCCCCGACACTGCCTCTGTCCCGCCTCCGGACCTGCACCACACCCCGCCCCCTTCCCGCCCCTTTTTCAAAGCCCCGGGACATACGCGCGTCCTGGGGTTTGCGCACGCCGCCGAGCCTATGCAAAATAGCCTATGCAAAATAGGCTCGGTGCATGCAGGAGGGTTCTGAAAGGGTTACTCACGTATATTACGCTCTTAACCCTTTGAAAATCTACCCCATTATGTGCTGTGGACCAGAGATTGAGCCAATCATCTTGGTCTAGAGATAACGGAAGATCAGAATTCCATGTCGTCTAAGAGATAGAGAAGTCTCCTCCCCTGCAAAGAAGGCCAAGAAACTCCTATAGCAAAATGACATTTCTTTATAGGAACCTTTGTAGTTAAATACATATTAGAGACAACACAAAGCCTTGGATGGATCGGGCCTAGACAGACCAGTTAACAATATCTTTCTCAATTGCAGTTAAATATGAGAATGAGATAGTATATTAAAAGGGCCAGAAAGATCAGGAAAAGAACAGAATACCAGTCCCTCCAACAAATGAATTACAAAGTAGAGCCCCTTTTCCCACCAGAGACTAGCATCTGGGAACATAGTTCAAAGAGCTAAAGAGGAATAATTTCACAGAGGGGATAGTGCAGAGAACTGAACCATGTGAACCTTTAACACTTTACACATCTTACTCCAAATAGCACAAAGTATGTGCAGTAATGGGCAGGGAGTGAAGCAAATAACTCTCCAAATGCCTGGACAATCCCGGAGGGGGTAGGGGGAATTAACAGGGTATCCAAACTACAGCTCCGCACCCCTGCTGTCTCCAGATTCAGCCATGATACAAGAATCAGATGGAATTTCAAGCCAATATCAGAGGCAAGCCAATCTAGAAACAAAATAGTAAAGCTGAAAATGTGAAAGTCCCATATCACCATATTCTTTTGCTTTCCAACGGGAGGAAAATTTCTTCCTAGGTATCTTCTTATTCTGAATAAAACTAGAAGAAGAACTTTTTATTACTGAAAAACACACTGGGGAACAGCACAAGGCAAGTGCTGAAAAAGTTGTAGAAAACAGGGCAAGACAGAAATTTTAAGCAGACTTATTCTCCCTGCCCAAGAGATAATTAAATCAGACCAAACACGTGAATCTTTTTTGACCTGATCCAGTAAAGAAATGTAATTAGCATAAAAAAGATCCTTCAACATGTGGACCCGCTTTAACTTGTAAATAAACAAAACCAGTCTCAGTAATTCTAAACCCAGCAAGACTCCGAGGAATATGTGCACAAGTGCCAATTGGGAAAATCTCAGATTTTGGTAAATTGACCTTATAACCAGAAACTGAACTGTAATCACTAATAAATGACCCAGAGGCATTCTTGATAACATTTGAATGGATGGCTGATACTGCCTAGTGGCTTATGATCAAATGGGTCATTCAGCTTAGTCCACATTAACAGGCAAACAGGCAAAGTCCAAGCCGCTTACCAGGTTGTGGATAATGATACTACTCTCGATTATGTCAACGTGAAGAATGCCATCCTAGATAGACTTCAGTGATCATCATTACTGAGTCCTGTCAACACCAGTTTTATGCCCTTAAGTATATCACCAGCATTCAACCCCCAGGACTTTGCTTAAAGCTTACAGGACTTGGGCTGCTTCTCTTTACAGCTCGGACAACATATGTGGCAGAAATGGTAAGGCTTGACTAGGTTCTTAGAAGTCTACTTCCTTGAATACAGGAATGGGTTCACTGTCAGCCCACACGGTGACTCATGGAAGCAGTGAAGATGACTGAACTGTTTGTCTATGTAGAGATGTCTGCCTGCCCAAACAAATCAATTGAGTTGGGAGTCCTACCTACTGAAGAACAACCCTAAGGGTTGGGAGCAAAGGCCAGCAGTGTGTGCATAGAGAAATCGGAGTACCACAGTGCCACAAATTAAGTTTCAAGTGGCAGGTGATCGCCCTTATTTCATGGTGCTTGGGAGAAATTATTCACTGTTAGACCACCTCTGAGCAACCAAGCTAACAAGAGTGTTGCTATCCATTCAGAGGCACAAGTCTCACCCCTGCTAGAGCAAATTCTCAGTTAAATATGTCCCTTCAGTAAATTGGATTTATTCAACCCTCAGACAAGGACCAGAAAAATAAAATGGAAGCAATGGGGTGCCAAAGTAGTTGGCCCAGTGACATCTAATCATCATCCATTACAGCTGAGTCAAAATAATAAACTTGTAGGGCTAAGGTCCCCAGGAAGCTTAGAGAAGAGACATTACCTTTCCAAGCAGAAGTAGATTCTCTTTCAGACCAGGAAGAACTAGAGTGCTTTTCTCATATTCAATAAGGACTAAAGAAGAACCTGATACTAAATCACTTGTATTTCCAAGTGACTATAAAAGATAGAGAAATCATAAATAAAGATAAACAGAAAAGATATTAAGAACATGCCATACTGGGTCAGACCAAGGGTCCATCAAGCCCAGCATCCTGTTTCCAACAGTGGCCAATCCAGGCCATAAGAACCTGGCAAGTAGTATTTTGTTTCAGGTTACTAAAGGACTCTAGACTGTGGGTGGATCATACATCAATTGCTGGTATACCAAGTTTTTCAGAAAGATCTCTTAAGATTGACCCATTCAGTCCCCCTTCTTGTCGTTGAAGAGCTAAGAGTATATTGGCATGACTGCTAACCCTGTTCTTTAAACCTAATATATACTAACAAGTGAAGGATAATTGTGCTACCTGTCCCAAATGCCAGCTAACTTCCTATGGGGTAATGGGAAGACTCCTCAATACCCATATCTTGAAGTTCCATTTAACTAAATTTAAGTGGATTTCATAGGGCCACTAGACCAGAAGAGTGGGAGCAACACAGGTATATGCTGATTATGCCGTCTGCTATCCATGGGCACTTCCTCTGTGCTTGATATTTTTGAAAACCATAATACAGCTAATGAAAATCTTCAGCCATATGAGGATCCCTAAAGAGATCTTGACAGACCAAAGGGTAAATCTGATGTTTTGCCTTATGCAGGAGTTATGTAATTTCTGGGGCATTTGGTTAATCCAGACATATATGTATCATCTTCAAATGGATGCCTGGTTGAGAGATTCAACCAAATGCTGATATATGTTTAAAAATTTTCACCTCTATGAATGTCCAAATTTAAAATAATCCATTTCATTTTATCCTCAATCATCTAGTCCAGTCCTATTGTCCTTGTACAGAAATCGGATGAAACAACCTGGCTCTGTATTCAAGTTCACTTTATGGAAATCATTTCAGAATTTGATGAACATCTGATGTCTCACATCTGTGGACTGTATGGAAAGAAAGAAGATACTCAAATACCAAATGTTGCAGTCAGCAACCAAGAAAATGGCCTGATTAGATGTGCCTGGAAGTTCTTTTTAGTTGTGTTGCATGTAAATAGTATACCCTATGAACTCCTAGAAGGAAATGCTCTTTGGCACAATGCAAGTATTAAGATCATTAGCAGTAAACTTGAGAGATTGAGATCATATTCGACATACCCTGGCTTACATATGAGGTTCATTTCTGTCAAGGTATATGCAAAAAGTCAATTTGGAGACATTACCCTGCATGAATTACTAGACCAACTGAGAAGGGATCAATACAATACACTAGATAAAGGAGTATTAGCAGATTCTGCTAACCCCTGAATCATGGGGGGAGGAGGACTTTATTTGTAGTCCCATATGAGCTGTACCAGTTTTAGGTGATCTCTTTTGGGATTTCTTGGGGCACCAGCAATGTTCCAATACCTTATGAATCTTGTCTTGAGACTTCATGACCAGTATGCAGCAGCACACCTGGATAACATCCTAGACTGAGACTTCCAAGCAGTTTTGCATTTCTTATAGGAGGCAGAGATAACTGCAAAATCCAGAAGTGTGGTTTATCCCAAAGGGAAACAAAATACCTGAGCTTCGTTATTGTGAAAAGAACAGATAAGCCTCTTAGTGTTAAAATATAAGCAGTAGCCAACTGCCTGAGAAGAAAAACAAAAAAAAAAAATAAGATCGTTGATGGGAATAGCAGACCAAACTTTTTAGACTTGGTCATATCCCCTTGCATACCTGATAAAGAAGTTGTTCCCAAACCAAGTACAATGGCCTGAGGCTTGGGAAAGGTAAGTCACAAGTCTGAAAAACCTGTGTGAACAAATGAATTTGTACAATGAATAGAATTCATTGTACAAATGGACACCTTGCAAATAGGCTTAGGAGCTGCCCTAATCCAAGAAACTGAAGTAGAAAATACAACATTTAACATGTGCTAATAAAAAGTAGTGTATGCTAAATGAAATGACAGAAATGAGACCACATCCCTAAAGAGCACCAAATCCTCTATATTAGTAGGAAGTTTCATTCACGGGAGAAGAACTTCTGTCTTTCAAAAGTAGTGCCTAGTGGTTAAATGGGCCGTTGAGGCCCTGCATTATTATTTAAAGATGTGTACCCTTACATTAGTCACCCGTCATATTCTATTGAAATGTTTCCAGGTGATGGATCATCACCTGGAAACATCAGATTGTACTTGACATTACAACCATACATCAGATTGTACTTGACATTACAACCATACAGTTTAAAAATACACCACTGTGCAGGAAGAGAGCATGAAAGAAGAAGGGGCAGGGCTTTAATCATGTTCCCACAGTGCCCAAGGAAGGAGATGTATAAAGGGGGAAAATGTAGAAGAGAAGCTTATAATTACTTACTAGTGTTACAGGAGCTGCATTCACTAAGTACCAGGTAGGATTAAGACAGCCAGAATAATGAGTTCTGAAGCTTTAGGAGAGAGGCTGTATGAGTCCCTGGGGCAGAATTCTGGTAAAAGGGAAGGCCTGATATCTACTCACCAGCCTCAGTTTCAATCAGCAGGAGGGTTAGAAATGAGCCAACCCAGCAGGCCAAAGGAGAAAGTCAGGCACAAGCACCATCGCTCAAGAAAAAGTAATCTGGACCTCGGGAATGAGACTGTGACCTACTCTCCAGCAGGGAAAATGGGGTGCAATTTCAACTCTACACCTATGAAGAGGTCCAAAAGCTAAACTTGGACAGCATTAGCAGGCTGTACATTACTTTTTTTCCTCCAAGAGGCTTCTGCATCTGGCAAACCTGATGTCCCGCCACAACAGGAAATCAAATTGTATATATCAAAATGAAGAACAGGATCCCATGTTTTTAAAAACTAAAATTAATTTCTGAACGGCTTTAATCTACTTGTTTTTGGTGATCTAAGGGCCCTTGCTTAGCAGTTTCACTCCATTATTCAAAAATCTCAACTCATAAAACCCTTGCAAACCGTGACACAAATTGGCACTGTGTGTTCTGCCCTTCTCATGTATCTGAAAAAAGAAGTGGCAGCAATTAATTGTAAAGAATATTTCATCATAGTGCTGCAGATTAAAACTTCCATGCTGGAAACAACTTTTGCATATAATTCAAGTGGCAGATACAACAAACAAAATCATTCCTTTTTTTTTTTTTTGTTCAGACTTATGTTTCATTCCTGACACAGTATCCACTCTTAAAGTTTTTAAAAGCACCTCCAATGTGGGTGTTACCATCATTGTAAATAGAAATTAATTTAGACATTACTATGCTGATCCCTACTAGAATTTGATGCAACGATCATACGTACGCTTGTAAAATATAAAAATACTATACAAACAGCTTCTGTAGGCAATGGGAGCATGGTGGTAATTAAAAATGCAACATAAGGAACAAAATATACTAAGGGACTGATTTGCTAAGTTTTTTTTCCCAGTAGAGAGACCGAGGGAAAAAACCCCCATAGGAACATAAGGCATGCCATGCTGGGTGAAATCAATGAGCCATCAGATCCAGCATTCTCTCCTTGACCACGGCTAAGCTTTTAGTAAGTCAGGCACTAAGAATATGAAAGAAGACCTAGGAATAAAACCAAAAGAAGTTGTGGCAAGTTAATATTTAGAAGAATCTAAGACTGGCATTGATGTAGGTAGAAAGCATTTTACCCACATAAATCGGCTCTCGGAAAATTGCCTTCCCTTGGCCTGTTCCGTAATGCGCAGACTATAGCTGCAGTAAGAGAAGGTGTTCTCAGAGGCATGTTTAAGTCAGCAGTGAAAAAGTGTATGACATTTTCAAATCTATACAAGTAATTTCTAGCACAAAAACCCAGGTACACATGTCTGCGCATACTTTTTCTTTGAAAAGGGAACTCAAAAGTGGGTGCAAACTGCATCAAAATGGCCAGTTTGAATAATCCCCCCTCCTCTAGTAATGATAAATCTAGAAAATCAAGTCCAAAGTTTGACACATGTAGCACATACTTGTTAGCTGTATCCTCACAATGAAACACTGCCTTATCCTGAATTGTCTTGTTAATGATGTTTTATTTTGCACATTCAGAAAATCTGGGATGAACTGGACCATTGGCATTCCAGACTCAATGAACTGGACTCAGAGGTTCAGGATATTGCTGAAGAGGACCCGGCTCAAGCACAAGCGTGGATGGATAGCTTAATAATGCCCTTCCAACTCTATCAACAAGTCTCTAAACTTTCCGAGCGCAGAACTGCACTACTGAACAAGGTAAAAAGCATAATCAGCCCTCTACTGGCACAGGATTTAATTAAAACGTCACAAGGCGACAAACTGCCCACAGTATAAAACCGTTTTCAACTTGGGTTGTCACATCTTTGCATTTCTCTTACTTTCTGAACAGTCTGATGTCTACAATAAGATTAAAGAGAATTGCACAAATGGAAATGCAGAATAGCTTCTGGGTGCAGGTGCTAGGAATGGCAAAAAGCTCACAGGAGCATGAGCTGATGGCAGCTAGACTTCCATTGTGTATAGAGGGGTTTTTGTTTAATTTTTTGTATACTTTATATATATATTGGGTGATAAAGCATGAAATAAATAAAAGGTGGTAGTGTGTGTGTATATATATATATATACTTTTTAACCTGGCAGTGTACTTCTAGCTCAGATTTTAGGCAATGAGTCTTCATTCACAATCAGCCAGAGATTTTTCCCTTATTTATATCTCCCTCGCTCCCACCCTCTTCCCCCCCCCCCCCCCCCCCAAAAAAAACCCCTCCTGATCATCCCTAGTTTGGTCACTGCAATGATGATTCTGGGCCAGGAGACGTGTATTATGGCATCTTCCAGAACCCTTGAATCATGGGCCTTGAATGCAACCATAAGGTTGCACCCTTAAGCAATGACCATGGCTCCTTCCCCAGCTCCCTCAGCTGTCCACAGATTGCCCGCCGATTCCAATACAAATCTGCAGCTCTTTTGTGGTCTGTACTGAATATGGAAATGTCTTCCATCCAACAGATGTTTTCAGGAAGAAACCCTGGGTAGTAGGCAGGGCTGACCCTAGAAGGGTCTGGGGTGAATCAGCAGGGAACAGATATCCTTGTTGAGATTATAGAGTTGAGGGGGCACCCCCTGAGAATAAAAAGCTGCAAGGGGTGGAAGCTGACTTCTGGCCTCTCCTCCGCTGCCATGTGCTCTCACACATAAACGGCTGCTGTAGGCCAGAAGGGGAAAGGAAATGAAGTTGGACACCGCCAACAGGAAATTATTTTGCTGTGGGTGGGGCTATTGCAGTGTCATGGGGTTTGGAGTAGTCAGTCTGATTCACCCTTCCCCATCTCCAAGGATGGCTTTGGTACTAGGTAAGCTGCTGTGTATTTCACTACTAACTTGGGCACTTTGCAAATGACATTCTGCTAAGTACATTTACCTGCTGCAATTTTTTTTTTTTTACATACTTAACTGGATTTTGCTAAAATAATGGTACTCTGTTAAATCAGTTTAAAGCAGATTATTTTAAAATATTCTCTTTTGGTAGGGTGCTAGTAAGATGGAAGAATGTGATGAGCTTCTGAAGAATATAAAATCATGGATAGAGAACACGAATAACTTGTTAACAGGAGAAACAAAATATGATTCAGCTAAATCCCTGAGTAAACATGCAAGTGCCCTTCAGGTAATGTACATGTTTGGTGAGCATTTTGTAGCTAACTCTTAAAAGAGCTGTATTGAAATACTACTCGGAAGAACAAAATGTTTTGTTTTTAAATTCTGTCATAAAGAGAATTTTTATACTTGCTACCTTCATGTCCTCACTCTGTTAAAGTGGGACCATGCCTCCTAGACATACAGTGGAAAGAAGCTTCATCTATATCACTAGGATCATTATACAATGTGGATTCTGACCTCCAGTTTTAGTAGAGAACTAGAACCATCATCATCATCATTTCTGTAACGCATACCAGATGTACAAATAATAAACAGTCTCTGCTCCTGTTGTTATTACGTGTGTTTTAGTGGATCCTTGAGTGCTGTAGAGATGACCATGCCCACGGGGAGGAGCCCCGTGAGGAGCCACAGCACTGGGCTAGACTCTTATACACAAAACACCGGAATAATTATTTATCAGCTTGAAGTAGCCACCAGGTGGCAGTGGTGAGTTGTAGTCTCAGGGACCTCGGCAGAGGGAGCCCTTCTCTCCAAGATGACGTCAGGAGGTTCCGCAGCAGATACTGTGGATGAGACAGATGAGAGATTAGAGTACTCACTCGGTGTTAGCTGTTATGAATGCGATTCCACCAGATGGTTGTAGTAGGTACAGGCACTGAGACAGGGAGAACAGGCCCTCAAGGAGCGAGTGCCTGTTTCCTGAATGGCACCTGAAATAGAACAGAGGGCCCCCGAGGAATGGGTACCCAAGTTAGTAGTAAACCCCGAAGGACAGAAGGAAAGCTTCCTGCAGGCAGCTGGGAAGCGGCAGAGTAGCACAGACAGGAACAGTACGTGTCTGTTCGAGCTTTTGCCAACTCAATGAGCTAGCAATCTTGAGAAGTTGCTATATCCGGAGTGGTGTGACGTCAGATGAGGGAACACCCTCAAGGTTCGCACCACTGGGCGTACTTAGACATGGGTTGTGTCGCGCACCCTAGCAGGTACCTGGGAGGAGCAATGGCATACGGCTACACCATAGCTGTTCCGGGGACGCCAGAGAGGTCGGCTTGACGACGCTGCAGTAGCCATCTTGCCCAGGTAAGCGGGAGGAGCTGAGGTAGGGGTGCAACAAGCGGGGCGAAACCGTCAAAGACTGGACGCAACAGCTCCCTGATTCTTACAATAAGGATAAAGAGACACACAGACAGAAAACGAGAATTTTAAGTGAAAAAGCAGGCCATGAGTGGAGAAAAATTAAACTAGGTGGATAAGAGGCAGGAATAATGTTAATGGAGGAAAGGGCAATTTTAATTTTGTAATGCTGTGAGGAATGAGGCTTCTTAGAAGTTTATATAAGAAGAAGGTGGGGTGGAGAGGTGCAATTCTTTCTCACAGGACAAGCAGGATGGTTGTCCTCACAAATGGGTGACATCGAGGATGGAGCCCACCACGGAAAACTTCTGTCAAAGTTTCAGAAACTTTGAATGGCCCCCTACTGAGCATGCCCAGCACGGCACCAACCCTGCAGCCAGCAGGGGTCTCCCTTCAGTCTTCTTTTTTCCGCGCAGCAGTAGCCACGCGGCAGAAGAGCTCTTAACCACGTTCCTGACAGGAATTTGGAATTTCTTATTCTGAAGAAAAATTTGCCCCTCAGGGGTCTCCCTTCGACAAATTTTTTATTCCGCGGACCTTCGGTAAGTTTTCGCCGTTTAGTCGACTTCCGTCGAGTTTCACCCTCGAGGCCTGTTGGCAGTCGACAGTCCCGCGGTTACATTTTTGGCTCATAGCCATGGCGTCGGGTTTCCGTCGGTGTCCTGAGTGTACCCGGACTATGTCCATCACAGACCCCCACGGCGTCTGTGTTTTGTGCTTAGGTAGTGAGCATGATGTCCTGACTTGCACCAAATGTGCCTTAATGACACCAAAAGGTCGCAAAGCCAGGATGGAGAAGATGGGACTCCTTTTCCATGCTCGTACCCCAACGCCATCGTTTGCATCGACGTCTTCGGAACCGGCACCGTCGAGATTGCACCATCGGCAGCCCTCCGGTGACCGTCCGCCATCGACGATTGCACAGCCATCGACTCCAGTCCCTCCCCCGGATGGTCGAGGGGACCGGAAGGACAAGCATCGTCACTGACCTCACAAGTCTCGGCCTGTCGAGGATCCATCGTCATCGACCTCCGTTCCGACCGAGCCACCGACTAAGAAGCCGAGATCAGATCTGGCACCGTCCACTTCTGGTTCGCAGACACCGAGGCAACCCTCACCCCCTCGGGGTTTGGGAGCCGCGATTCCAACGGTGACGGTGGTCCCTCCGGCTCAGCCTCAGCCTCCCTCTCCCGTTGAGCCGGGTCTTGTTACCCCTGGTCTCCGGGCAGAACTGGACCGGCTGGTCCAGGAGGCCATCGAGAAAGCGATGCACAAGCTCCAACCTCCTACGGCACCGACTCCGGCACCGAGAGGAGAACCGGCCACCGAGCCGATTGCTGCAGCCCTGGCACCGCTTCTCACTCGGATGGAAAAGCTCGTATCGGCCCTTCCACCGGCGATTCCAGTACCATCGAGACCTCTGTCACCGACAGACCTTTCATCGAGTGGAGAAACACCGTATTTGATTCCCCCTTCGGGGGTGGTTCCATCGGTGCCTTCTCGTCCATCGCCACCGATATATTCTTCGGTTCCACCGAGATTTCCGATGCCGGCACCGATTCCACGGCGACCGGCGCCGGTGCCCTCCGCCATCACCGGCTCCGGCTCCAGCACCGATCCCATCGAGGTTATACTCCAAGCCCTCGGTGCTTCCTTCCAGTTATCCAGAGCCTCAACCAGGACCTTCAGGAATTCAGCCTCCACCTGATCTTACCGGTCATCCTGATCCTTATGACACTTGGGGTGATGATACTTCTTCTGACACAGATTTACCTTCACCACCTTCTCCTACGGAGAGTAGAAAGCGTTCTCCTCCTGAGGACTTGTCTTTTATAAATTTTGTGAAGCAGGTGTCAGAAGTAGTCCCTTTTCAGCTCCACTCTGAACAAGATGACAGACATGAGATGATGGAATTACTCCAATTTTTGGATGCTCCCAAAGTCATCACCTCCATTCCCATCCATCAGGTTTTTCAAGATCTGCTTAAAAAGAATTGGGAATCGCCTGCATCTGTTACACCAGTAAATAAAAAAGCTGATTCGACATATCTGGTGCAGTCAGCTCCCAGTTTTCAAAAACCACAATTGGACCATCGCTCAGTAGTCGTTGAATCAGCGCAAAAGAAAGCTAAACGACTAAAACCACATTCTTCTACACCACCTACTAAGGAAAATAAATTCCTAGATGCTGTAGGCAGAAAAGTCTTTCAAGGAGCTATGCTGATATCAAGAATTGCCTCGTATCAGCTTTATATGACTCAGTATAACAGAGCCATTCTCAAACAAATGCAGGACTACTCAAATACTTTACCTGAACAATTTCAACCACAGCTTCAAGCCCTTATAGACAAAGGTCTTGAAGCTGGAAAGCATGAAATAAGAACTTCGTATGATGTCTTTGATGCTTCCACAAAGCTTTCAGCCACAGCCATCTCAGCCAGACGTTGGGCTTGGCTTAAATCATCCGATCTTCGCCCGGAAGTCCAGGACAGACTCTCCGATTTACCTTGCCTGGGAGATAATTTGTTTGGAGAGCAAATTCAGCAAATAGTAGCTGAATTGAAAGAGCATCATGAGACGCTGAAACAACTCTCATCCACTCCTTCAGACTTACCCTCCAAACAGCCTTTTAAGAAAGACCCTAAAAAGCCCTTCTTTAGGCCACGACGATATTATCCACCATCGGCTAAGTCCCGGCCTGCACGTACCCCTCACAGGACTCAGCCACGCCAACCTCGTAAGCAAAGGCCTGCCACAGCTCCACCTCCTGGCCCTGCGGCTGGTCTTTGACCGTCACATAGACAGCAGTTACCAGACCCCTCTTCCAACTATCCCAGTAGGAGGTCGATTGTGCCATTTTCTGCACAAGTGGCTTCGCATTACCACAGATCAGTGGGTGATAGCAATAATTACACAGGGTTACCACCTCAATTTCACAACTCTTCCTACAGACTCCCCGCCTCTACAAACATGGAGTCTTCCCAATCATTCTGCTCTTTTAGAGCACGAAGTATCATTTCTCCTACAATCAAATGCTATAGAACCCGTTCCTCCCTTACAACAAGGACTGGGATTCTATTCCAGGTACTTCATGATTCCAAAAAAGTCAGGGGGCCTACGTCCCATCCTCGACCTGCGGGCTCTCAACAAGTACCTTCTCAAGGAGAAGTTCAAGATGGTAACCCTGGGTTTGCTTCTCCCCCTGTTGCGAAGAGGGGACTGGCTATGTTCCCTAGACCTAACAGACGCATATACCCACATTGCGATTACACAATCTCATCGCAAATACCTGCGTTTTCTGGTAGGCCAAAACCATTACCAGTACCGAGTCCTACCTTTCGGCCTAGCATCCGCACCACGAGTCTTCACCAAATGCCTCGTGGTAGTGGCAGCATTCCTCAGGAAGGAAGGTGTCCACGTCTACCCCTACCTGGACGATTGGCTAATCAGGGCTCCAACTCAACAACTTGCTCAATCCTCCCTAGCATTGACAATTCAGACACTCCTTTCCTTAGGATTTCTTGTAAATTACGAGAAATCTTGCTTGGTCCCATCTCAAACCTTATCCTTCATTGGGGCAGACTTGGACACCTTACAAGCAAAGGCCTTCCTTCCTCATCGACGGGTTCAAATCCTCGTGTCCCTAGCTCGCCAGCTGCAGTTTCAACACACAGCCACAGCTCGCCAGTTCCTCGTTCTACTGGGACACATGGCTTCCTCGGTTCAAGTAACTCCCATGGCCCGTCTGGCCATGAGACTTACACACTGGACTCTAAGACACCAATGGATTCAAGCTCTTCAGCCTCTATCCTCCATTGTCACAATCACAAACGCATTACGTCTGTCTCTTGCCTGGTGGACGCAACCAGTCAACCTTTTACGAGGCTTACCCTTTCTTCCACCAGATCCCCAGGTAATCCTCACCACCGATGCTTCCAACATAGGGTGGGGAGCCCATGTCGACAATCTACAGTCTCAAGGAATCTGGTCACGACAGGAAGCCAAACACCAGATCAATTTCCTGGAGCTACGGGCAATACGCTACGCTCTCAGGACCTTTCAGGATTACTTATCACATCAAATAATATTAATCCAGACGGACAACCAGGTGGCCATGTGGTACATAAACAAGCAGGGAGGCACAGGCTCCTTCCTTCTGTGTTAGGAAGCTGCGCAGATCTGGGCAGAAGCTCTCTCCCACTCCATGTACCTCAAGGCCACCTATCTGCCGGGAGTAGACAATGTATTGGCAGACCAGCTCAGCCGTGTCTTCCAACCACACGAGTGGTCACTCAATCCTGTAGTAGCGACCTTTCTTTTTCACAAGTGGGGTTATCCCCGCATAGACCTCTTTGCGTCCCCTCAGAACCACAAAGTGGACAATTATTGCTCTCTCATTCGGAGCCAGCACTCTCAGCCGAGGGATGCATTCTCCCTCAAGTGGACGACCGGTCTGCTCTATGCATTCCCTCCACTTCCTCTTCTATCGAGGACTCTCGTGAAGCTACGCCAGGACAGGGGAACCATGATCCTGATAGCACCCCACTGGCCGCGCCAGGTGTGGTTTCCCATACTCCAGGATCTCTCCATCCGCAGGCATATTCCTCTGGGACAGGACCCACATCTGCTCACTCAAAACGACGGATGCCTCCTCCATCCCAACCTCCAAGCCTTGTCCCTGACGGCATGGATGTTGAAAGGTTAGTCCTTCAGCCATTCAACCTTTCAGATTCCGTTTCTCGTGTCATGATAGCTTCACGAAAGCCCTCCACCAGAAAATCTTACTCATACAAATGGAAGAGGTACACCTCATGGTGCACTTCTCAGTCCCTTGATCCCCTTTCCTGTCCAATCTCTAACTTCTTGGACTATCTCTGGCATCTCTCCGAATCCGGTCTCAAGACCTCTTCTATAAGGATGCATGTCAGTGCGGTAGCCGCCTTCCATAAAGGTATCGCGGGTACTCCTATTTCAGTACAACCCCTGGTAACACGCTTTCTTAAAGGCTTGCTCCATTTGAAGCCACCTTTACGTCCTCCGGCCCCATCTTGGGACCTTAATCTGGTTCTTGGTCGCCTTATGAAACCACCTTTCGAACCTCTTCACTCCTGTGACCTAAAATATCTCACATGGAAAGTATTATTCCTTTTGGCTGTTACTTCAGCTCGCAGGGTTAGTGAATTACAGGCCCTAGTTACCTATTCGCCTTACACTAAACTCCTGCAGGACCGGGCGGTACTCCGCACTCACCCTAAATTTTTGCCTAAGGTAGTTTCGGAGTTTCACATTAATCAATCCATCATACTGCCTATCTTCTTTCCCAGGCCCCACTCCAATCCCGGAGAACAGACTCTGCATACCCTAGACTGTAAACGAGCTCTAGCTTTTTATCTAGACTGTACAATTTCTCACAGAAAGAGCACTCAATTATTCGTCTCTTTCCACCCTAACAAGTTAGGACAACCTGTGGGTAAGCAGGCTCTTTCCTCCTGGTTGGCGGACTGCATTTCTTTTTGCTATCAGCAAGCTGGCATTCCTTTTCAAGACCGTGTCAAGGCACACTCTGTGAGGGCCATGGCGACTTCAGTAGCACACCTTCGATCGGTGCCGCTTCCTGACATCTGCAAAGCTGCAACTTGGAGTTCTCTCCATAACTTTGCAGCCCACTATTGTTTGGATAAAGCTGGAAGACAGGATTCCATCTTCGGCCAATCTGTCTTGCGTAACCTTTTTCCAGCCTGATGTACCAACACCCTTCCACCTTCCCGGTAGGGTGCGGATGCCCTTTGCCAAATTCTACCCCTATTGTTGTGCCTGTTGCACGCCGTTGGGTACATTTGGTGCAAGTCAGGACATCCTTAGCTCGGTACTCACCCATTTGTGAGGACAACCATCCTGCTTGTCCTGTGAGAAAGCAAATGTTGCTTACCTGATGTAACAGGTGTTCTCACAGGACAGCAGGATGTTAGTCCTCACGAAACCTGCCCGCCACCCCGCGGTGTTGGGTTCGTTTTTTCTTTTATTTTTCGGCACTGCCTGTAGCTTTGAAAATCAGACTGAAGGGAGACCCCTGCTGGCTGCAGGGTTGGTGCCATGCTGGGCATGCCCAGTAGGGGCCAGTCAAAGTTTCTGAAACTTTGACAGAAGTTTTCCGTGGTGGGCTCCATCCTCGATGTCACCCATTCATGAGGACTAACATCCTGCTGTCCTGTGAGAACACCTGTTACATCAGGTAAGCAACATTTGCTAACTCCTTAAAAAGTTGGAATGGGTCACGTGGGGTGATGTGCTAAGGAGGACATGCTCTCCCTTAGCTCTGGGTGCCACCCTTTCGAATCTACTGGCATCGCCCCTCATAGGCCTTGGACAAAGGTACTAACCACATAGGGCAAGACAGCCAATGATGATTGTTGAGTTTATGAACAAATCCCCACAGTTAATGGCCTCTAGAGGAGGAGAAAAAGAGAAGGAGAAAGGGAAGGCCGCAGACCGTAAGATGGCAGCGAGCGCAGGAGAGCCGACGCCTTCATTAACGGCACCACTCACAGTGGAAGTTCTAAAGGAGGCAATAGATACGGCGTTGTACAACAAGCTAGCCGGCATAGCTCAACAAATAACTGAGATAAAATCCGCGCTGGACAAATTCGGCCCAAGAATTGAGATCCTGATTTGTGGCTGTTTGGGGCTCCAACAACTTTACAGGGTGCTAAGTTGGCTCACTTGCAGCTGTTTATTTCCAAGGCTGCAGTGGTGGGGAAGAAGGCGATTTTAACAAAATGGTTGGAAGACAAAGCCCCTGATAAAGATCAAGATTTAAACAGCTTCTCTGGCTCTGTACTCACGAGCTTTACCTAACACAACACCAACAGCCTTCCAAGCCGGCAGAGAATGCTGGGGTCTGGGATCATTTTATACATTATATTCAATCCACGACGCAGTCCCCTTGAGAAATGGAGACAGGACGGATTGGAATGCTAACCACTTACACCAGATTACACGTGTCTTTTCCCAGTTTCCTCACTCACAAAGCATGCTGGCCCACACCCGAGATGTCTAATTTAAATTTCTATTACATGGACTCATTCTACTCCCTACTACTATGTGTGTGAAGGAGGGGAGAGGGGGGAGGTTTATGACGTCTGGCATAAGGAAAATGATATGTGATATTTGGTCTCTTGACTCTGTGGTTACTGTTGTTGGTACCTGAGCATTATATTATACTCGTGGTATTGAAGATACTCAGGTGGGGAGTATCACCTACCTTTCGCTAAGATCAGTTTTTTGCTCAGACTCCCTTTACTGGACCCAGAGCAGGTGAAACAAGCCATGGCATAAAAAGGGGTAACTGAGCAGAGACAAGCAATTATGGATACCCTACCTGAGTATCTAATGTGGTTTGCTTTAATGTAGGTTTAAGATACTCAGGTTGAGAGGCTCAGTCTGGAGTGGTATTAATTTGTTTCTGTTGCATTCATTTGATGTATACTATTGATTGAATATACATAATGCTGTACTTTCTTAAGGATGTGCATATGCTGTGATTCAAGTGTCTAATACTCCATCGTTACTTTGCCACACTAGGTATTTTAATATTTCTTTATGATTATTTTAATATGAAAAATCCTAATAAAAATATTTTTAAAAAAAGTTGGAATAATACTGTACTATGAGAGCCCAAATTCAAACCCAAACAGGCCGCTACAGTAAAGCACGCGCTCAGCTGAGCGTACTGTTTAACCCGCGGTTGGGCGCGCGTATTTGACATGCGTCCACTACCCCTTGTACAATGAGGTGTTTAGCATGTCCAAAACGCATGTCCAACCCCCCCCCCCCCAAAACTAATAGTGCTCATCACATGCAAATGCATATTGAAAAGGCTACAAACTATGTTACCGAACCTTTATGGCACCTGTGTAAACTGATATATTTTAGCATCATTACTTTTATGTGCCTTACTGTAAACCGTTGTGACGGTATCCATCTTAATGACGGTATAGAAAAGATTTTAAATAAATAAAATAAAAGTCATTCAACCCAGATGCAGAAAAAAAATGTGTGCCCGATCCGCAGAAAATACTGCTTTTCTGTATATCCTCCGACTTAATATCATGGTGCTATTCAGGCGGAGGAACCAAAAGGTTAAAAAAATTAAAAAAAAAAAAAAAAAAAGTGTGCCATCAGGTTAGGAAAACAGACGCTTGTAAAATTGAGCGTCCATTTTCCAAACCCGCTGACAGACACCTCTGCTGAGTTTCTGCTGCTAAGGAGGCGCTAGGGGTGCACTATTGTCCCTAGCGCCTCCTTTTTAGCACGACCTCTCATTTAAATACGGTATTGCGTGCCCAGGAGAGGTGGCAGGGCGTGTGTTAGGAAAGCGGGCGCTCAACACTGAGCACCTCTTTCCCGTGTGAGTTTACTGTATCGGCCTGAAAATGATCAACATTTCCAAAGAATTCAAAACAGCTTTCTGCAATTCCAAACAATCTACTAGAAACAAGAGAACAAAGAATGAGATTTAAATTTGCAAAAGCCAGTTAATAGGTGATCTTTAATTGAGGGCAGGGACTGCTTTATTTAATTTGGCAAAGATGCAAGAATATTGATTATGGGTGCAGGTAGGCTTCCCAGAAAGACACTGTGGCTCAGTCACCAACTATCTCGTGCTTACAGCCATCTAGGAAAAGACACAGACACATACAACCCCAAATGACAATGCAACACTTCATCTGAAATTGCTTACACGGAAAAATCACTGTTAACTCTCCGAAGTCCATTATGTTGTTCAAATTTATTCCAATAATTGCATGTTCTGTCCCACTAATTCAAACATACTAATGATTACTAATTTTTATAAGAAGTGTCTAACTCCGCACATTGCAAAAGTTGTAAGAACATGAAATGCCGACACGGGGTGGAGCCAAGATGGCGGCAGGCTAGCAGCAGCAGTTCAGAGTGCTTGAGGATTTCTTGCAGTTTTATACTTACTTCTGAGACCAAATGCCTCCAAAAAGGAAAGGATTTGTGAGGGTATTTCCCTCAATACCTCCAACACTATCCGGGCAATGAACGATCCCCGAACTT